>NW_027361728.1:37683333-38321666 GCF_039654945.1 Dendrobates tinctorius
TGCCTCCTCTTCCTGAAAAAAAAAGAAATAGTGGGCACATGTACAGTGCCCCCGCCGAGATCTGCCGGACAATCAACAGCAGGGATTTTTCATTTTGGCTCTTTTTGATCACTGTGATAGGGTCTATAACAGTGATCAAAAGCTAATAATTCGATAGAATTTAATTTTTTTTATTTAATAATTATTGTATTTTATAATTTTTATTTTATTTGGCGTTAGGGTTAGGGATGGGCTAGGGTTAGGGTTGGGCATAGGGTTAGGTTAGGGTTAAGTTTGGTTCAGGGTTAGCTTTGGGGGGGTTACGTGTTCTTCAAAGGTAAAAAAAAAAAAAAAGACGACTAGTGTTGAGTGCAAGTGCTCGTTACTGAGTTAGCATCAGGGTCGTTGATGCATATCGGAGCACACAGATGCAAACTCGAGTAGAGAGCACTTGCTATCAACACTATGATGACATATTCAATATGATGATCTAATGTAATCAAATTCTGTGTAGTACCTTTGGGCTAAAAATCCTTACTATATCACTGAATAAAATCACTGAGGGGTGTAGTTTCCAAAATGGGGTCACTTATGGGGGGTTTCCACTGTTTAGGCACATCCGGGGCTCTCCAAACGCGACATGGCATCCGCTATTGATTCCAGCTATTTTTGCGTTCAAAAAGTCAAACACTGCTCCTTTGCTTCCAAGCCCTGCCGTGTGCACAAACAGTAATATTCCCCCACATATGGGGTATCGATGTACTCAGGAGAATTGCACCACAAATTTTGGGGTTCATTTTCTTCTGTTATCCTTATGAAAGTAAATTATTTGGGACTAAAGCAAAATTATTGTGAAAACGTAATATGTTAATTTTTTCCTTACACATTCCATTAATTCCTGTGAAGCAACTGAAAAGTTAATAAAGTTCTTGAATGTGGTTTGGAGGACTTTGAGGATTGAAGTTTTTAGAGTGGTGTCACATTTGTATATTTTTTTTTTTTGTCATATAGGACCCTCAAAGTCACTTGAAATGTAAGGTAGTCTGTAAAAAAAAATTGATTTTGTAAATTTTGTTGGAAAATTGATAAATTGCTGATCAACTTTGAACCCATCTAACATCCTAACAAAAATAATTATGCTTCAAAAATTGTGCTGCTCTAAAGTGGAAATGTGGAAAATGTTACATATTAATTATTTTGTGCGGTATAACTATCTGATTTAAAGTTTGAAAATGGTGAAATTTTCCATTTTTTGGTCTCAGAATCACTGGGATACCCTGAAGCATTCCAGAGTTATTACCACATAAAGTGACAATGTTATTTCAAGTTTGTACAAATAATATGAAACCCCCCTAAATAGAAGGGTCACGCATCAATAATTCAAGTTTTTAGCACCAAAATGACCATATAGTGAAGTTTGCTATGGAAATAAAGAAATGATATAATGAATAACATCTACATTTTTATTAATATAAATCACATAAAAAAACACGTTAAAACAGAAGGGTGCTGAAAAAGGAAGAAAAAGGGACGCTAATTCAATAATATGAGAGCGCTTTGGGTAAGGCAAAAAAGTGCAAATATGCAATACTAATACTGATCTGAATCTTTTTTTCTCACTTTCATAGATTTAACTTTGAGGACTATTACAGTGATTAAAGAATCTAAATGGTGTAATATTCACTCAGACATATGTTGAAGTAAGTAAAAACAAAGCTAGAATTTTGTAGCTGACAACCTAATAAAATAGGATTTTAGTGGCGCTGACCTGAGAAGCAGACTGAATCACCAGCACTAGGATATGGCGTCAGCTGTCTTATATCCAGTCTGATACTACAGAGATCCAATCGTTATCTTCCTCATCAGGTGGCAGATAACTACCACTTAAACCAACCTCACTACCTCCTGTCACCACCAGAGGGAGAACGGGATGGGAACTCTCAACTGGTGGAGCCGAAAATGAGTTCATAACAGGGGGTGTCATGGCAGGGGGCGTCCAGGTTTAAATACTGCAATGGAGCAATGAGAGTGAGATGTGGTGCAATGCTGTTAATAAAGTATATGAAGCATACTGGGCATGCTGAGTTCTCGTAACCAAGGTGACTTGAGTGAGGATGCACTCACGAAAAAAAGCCGAGTTCCACCAAGCCCTGGTGGATGGTGAAGGAGGCAGGGAGTTCATAAAAAGTCCACTGCAAGTCAGACAACAAACTTGGTGATTACAGTGAGACCTGAGTTAGTGAAAAGGTCGCTGGAGCAACCTGCGCAATTTATATCTACTTTAAAGGGAGAATGATAGAAACAAGTCAGAACTAGGACAAGAAAGTGATGTCATCTTATTCGATACAACAAATAAAGTGATTCATTTATATGATCAAACAAATTAACGGAATATAGTAATGAAAAAGGTGAAAATGCCATTCCTCGTTCTTCATAAAGAAGTGCTTATGACTAATATTTGACCTATGAACTATAAGGATGTGTGAACATAAAAAGGGTGAAATTAAGACCCATCCCTGGGCCAATAAATGATGCAAGATATTTGAATTAGTATGCACTTTTTTTCTACATGCATTGACAATAACAAAACAAAATGACCATAAATAAATGAAAAATGTGTGCAAAAATACAAATGGTGAATTACAGTATAAATCCTATATCATCAAAAAAAACTATTTACCAGGGGGTAAAACAATAAATATAGAGGATCCTGTATGAGCCATACCGTTGTGGCCAAAAGTATTGACACCCCTGCAATTCTGTCAGATAATACTCAGTTTCTTCCTGAAAATGATTGCAAACACAAATTCTTTGGTATTATTATCTTCATTTAATTTGTCTTAAATGAAAAAACACAAAAGAGAATGAAGCAAAACATTGATCATTTCACACACAGCTCCAAAAATGGGCCAGACAAAAGTATTTGCACCCTCAGCCTAATACTTGGTTGCACAACCTTTAGCCAAAATAACTGCGACCAACCGCTTTTGGTAACCATCAATGAGTTTCTTACAATGCTCTGCTGGAATTTTAGACCATTCTTCTTTGGCAAACTGCTCCAGGTCCCTGATATTTGAAGGGTGCCTTCTCCAAACTGCCATTTCTAGATCTGTCCACAGGTGTTCTATGATATTCAGGTCCGGACTCAATGCTGGCCACCTTAGAAGTCTCCAGTGCTTTCTCTCAAACCATTTTCTAGTGCTTTTTGAAGTGTATTTTGGGTCATTGTCCTGCTGGAAGACCCATGACCTCTGAGGGAGACCCAGCTTTCTCACACTGTGCCCTACATTATGCTGCAAATTTGTTGGTAGTCTTCTGACTTCATAATGCCATGCACACGGTCGAGCAGTCCAGTGCCAGAGGCAGCAAAGCAACCCCAAAACATCAGGGAACCTCCGCCATGTTTGACTGTAGGGACCGTGTTCTTTTCTTTGAATGCCTCTTTTTTTCTCCTGTAAACTCTATGCTGATGCCTTTGCCCAAAAAGCTCTACTTTTGTCTCATCTGACCAGAGAACATTCTTCCAAAACGTTTTAGGCTTTTTCAGGTAAGTTTTGGCAAACTCCAGCCTGGCTTTTTATGTCTCGGGGTAAGAAGTGGGGTCTTCCTGGGTCTCCTACCATACAGTCCCTTTTCATTCAGACGCCGACGGATAGTACGGGTTGACACTGTTGTACCCTCGGACTGCAGGGCAGCTTGAACTTGTTTGGATGTTAGTCGAGGTTCTTTATCCAACATCCGCACAATCTTGCGTTGAAATCTCTTGTCAATTTTTCTTTTCCGTCCACATCTAGGGAGGTTAGCCACAGTGCCATGGGCTTTAAACCTCTTGATGACACCGCACGGTAGACACAGGAACATTCAGGTCTTTGGAGATGGACTTGTAGCCTTGAGATTGCTCATGCTGCCTCACAATTTGGTTTCTCAAGTCCTCAGACAGTTCTTTGGTCTTCTTTCTCCATGCTCAATGTGGTACACACAAGGACACAGGACAGAGGTTGAGTCAACTTTAATCCATGTCAACTGGCTGCAAGTGTGATTTAGTTATTGCCAACACCTGTTAGGTGCCACAGGTAAGTTACAGGTGCTGTTAATTACACAAATTAGAGAAGCATCACATGATTTTTCGAACAGTGCCAATACTTTTGTCCACCCTCTTTTTTATGTTTGGTGTGGAATTATATCCAATTTGGCTTTAGGACAATTCTTTTTGTGTTTTTTCATTTAAGACAAATTAAATGAAGATGATAATACCAAAGAATTTGTGTTTGCAATCATTTTCAGGAAGAAACTGAGTATTATCTGACAGAATTGCAGGGGTGTCAATACTTTTGGCCACAACTGTACATGCTCGTACATGCCATAGATAATAATACTCTGGCTCACTTCTTAAGAATTTGTAAAAAGTACTGAAATTCCCAAACCATATGGACCGCTAGTGCCCTCCTTGTTTTGCACTTGACTTCCAAAATGCGATGATATAATTCTGTCCTGAAGGGGGCAAAATAAGTATTTGATTCACTGCTGATTTTGCAAGTTTTCCCGCCTGCAAAAAACAGCGGTCTGTGATTTTTATCGGATGTATACTTCATCTGTGAGACAGAATCTAAAAATAAAAACCAGAAAATTACATTGTATGATTTCACAGCCTCAAACATTACCGTTACTAACACACTATGCCATCATGGATTAAAATCCTGCAGAGCATGCAAGGTCCCCCCTGCTCACACTCCAGGCCCGTATGAAGTTCGCCAATGACCATTTGGATAATCCAGGGAAGTCATGGGAGAAAGTCACATGGTCAGATGAGACCAATATAGAACTTTTTGGTATCAACTCCATTCGCCGTGTTTGGAGGAAGAAGAAGGATAAGTACAACCCCAAGAACACAATCCCAACCATGAAGCATGGTGGACGAAACATCATAATTTGAGGGTGCTTGTCTGCAAAGGGACAGGATGACTTCACCATATTGAAGGGAGGATGGATGGCGTCATGTAATGCAAGATTTTGGCCAACAACCTCCTTCCCTCAGTAAGGGCATTGAAGATGGGTTATGGCTTGGTCTTCCAGCATGAAAATGACCCGAAACACACAGCCAGAGCAAGTAAGGAGTGGCGCTGTAAGACACATTTCAAGATCCTGGAGTGGAGTAGCCAGTATCCAAACCTGAACCAAATAGAAAATCTTTGAAGGGAGCTGAAACTTAATGACCTGGAGAAGATCTGTATGGAGGAGAGGGCCAAAATCCCTGCTGCAGTGTGTGCAAACTTGGTCAAAACCTACAGGAAAGGTCTGACCTTTGTAATTGCAAACAAAGTTTTCTGTACCAAATATCTGTTTTTCTATTGTATCAAATACATATTTATGCAATAAAATGAAAATAAATTATGTAAAAAACATACAATGTGATTTTGCTACATATTTTTAAGTTTCTGTCTTTCACAGTTCAAGTGTACCTATGATAAAAATTACAGACCTCTCCATTCTTAGTAGGTGGGAAAACTTGCAAAATTGGCAGTGAATCAAATACTTATTTTCCCACTGTATGTTGAAGACCAAAAATGATCTACCACTTTTTTTTTCCACAACCCACAGACTAGGTTGATTCAGAACCGCAGAATCCAATATCTCCGAATAATCCACCGTTCTCTCTTCAGATACACACAAAGATGGCACCAGATCTCACATCACATTTTAATTATCCATTTGTTAGATCAATATAAATCTTATTGCAGGGGCACTCAGTATAATATATGTCACCTTTGGTAAAAGCAGGCAATGTGTTCTCTAATCTCAAAGAGAGCCATTGTGACTTTTAAAGGTTTTACTTTTCTGTAGGTTTGCACAGGCCTTAAGGCCCCTTTACATTTAGCAATGCACCAGCGATCCCGACCATGATACGACCCGGTCAGGATCGCTGGTGCATCGCTAAATGGTCGCTAGTGAGCTGCCAAACAGGCAGATCTCACCAGCGATGTAGCGATGCTCGGTGGTCGTACTTACCTTTCAGACGAAGTGATGACCGCCGTCTTCCGCCCGCGTCCATAGCTCGCTCGTCGGCGCCAGCAGGAAACAGACAACGAGAAATAAAAGTGGACGATCTCGTGCGATCAGCGATAGCCAGCGGGGGAGCCGGTCTGAGGTAAGTATCACATGTAGCGATATCGCTGCTGCGTCACAAAATCGGTGACGCTTTAGCGATATCGCTATGTGTAAAGCCCCCTTTACACATTCCACGTAGAAAAAAAAAACACATTTACGTTTTTTTGGTTTTTTTTGTGTTCCTGTGTTACAGTTCATGGTGGCTATGTACAAGGATGTCAGGTACAATAGATGGTGTAGATAATAAGATCTTTTTGAGTGTTGGATCAGTAAAACAGGATTTCATCTGGTCATTAAGTTCAAAATTAGCTCTATCACTAGTTAAAACTGACTACACATATCAAATTTAAGTCAGTCAATTCCCATTTCAACTAGATCAGCCAATTATTTAATCGTTATTATGGTAGTTTGAAGAATGATCAGCTAACTGCTTTCTAATATCTAATAAGTATGTCAACCTTAATGGGTCGTTTACTATCACTTGCCACCCCACAGCTATATTCACTGTTCACAATAATACTTGTATGAGTCCAATAAATAGTGCGAAACGGACGTGTGGTAATAAACGTTCAGGTCCGGACCTGTGTGTGAATGAGTACGTGTGGATGTCCACTAGAGACATCAAGTGTGAAGTACGCAACTAGGACTGAGTTCTAAGGTGATCGGGCCATAAATGGTGTCGGTCGTTCTCAGCCCTGGGACCTTCCAGTTAAAATTACCCCTAGTGAGGCATATACATAACGTTTTTCACAGGTTGACGTTCAGGAGATTTGTTGAGCCTACATTATTACCATCACCATCGGTCTGCGTTTGCTTTGACCTTGGGGACTAGGTGACTACGGAGGTGAATACTAGTGGTTTCATGCGTCTTTGTCGTACGTCATTTCCGGTCAAGACCAGACTTAACGGTCCAGAGGCCCCTTGTAGAAAGGGGGGTACTGTCACAAATCATTAAGGGATTCATGGCAACTCTGGGTCTGCTGAAATTTAAATGTTTTTTTTTTCCTTTGTTCTATCAAGAGTTAATGTCAGTCTCTTGCTGGCAGTTTCTTTTAAGCTGATCAGCTGATGTTGGTTGGTAACCACTCCCACCTCCCTATAAATAGTCACATGACCTATCAGCTGATCATCGGTTATTGAGTTTTTCTTCTGTGGAGCTTGCCTGTGATGGTGGTGTTGCTGCTGTTGGAGTTCTGTTACCCTGGTGGTGTTTTCTCTCCTGCTGTTGTGCTTATCAGCAGATCCTGAGCTAAGTATTATCATTTTTGTCTGTCCCATGTTTGTCTCTTCCCCTGTGTGTTATCATCTGTAGTGGTGAAGCTAGTGTCCTTGCCAGCCAGTGCACTAGCTAGGGTATATACAAGTGACAGTCAGGGACTAGGCATGTGATGGCGGCGGGAAGAACACGCATAGGACATTAGGGGATCTTAGGGACAGGCACAGGTTGGTGCCATGTGGTGTCCCATCCCCCGATTCCTACCGTTAGGGCTTTCCTCTTCTTTTTCCATCCCGTTGTATTTATATGCTGTGTCATCCGCCAGTCTTACCTGAGTCCGAGTGTGACAATGTGGTTCAACAGTATGGATTCATCTGTAATATTTACCTATTGTTAATGATCGAGGCCATAATCTGAGACTAAATTAAAATTTGCAACTAGTAGGACACAGTAGTAAAGTCAAATGGCCCCCACTCTGACAAGTACATAGTAAAATGAACTGTAGTAATACAAACAGTACCAAAATTATGTGCAGCAGTGTCAGGTAGCAGGTCAGAAAGCCACCAACTTGATGCAACTCTTCTGGGACCCATAAATTCTACTTTGCCTATAACACCTATTATCAAAATAATTCCTGTATAAGAAGGACATAGTTAAACTAGAGTAAGTGTAGAGAAGAGTGTCTAAAAGTGACAAAGTATAAATATACCATTATGGGAATTAGATTTCTGCTATGGAACATTGATCAAAGAACTTGTCCGATTCCAATTTATGAAGTTAGGAAGAAATTGTTCCCCTTATATGGGGGTCTTAGCATCTACCTCATGGGTTTTTTTGCCTTGCTCTATGAGAAGATACAGATTAGATATTAGAAAAAACTTTTTGACAGTAAGGGTGATCAATGAGTGGAACAGGCTGCCACGAGAGGTGGTGAGTTTTCCTTCAATGGAAGTCTTTAAACAGAGGCTGGACAGACATCTGTCTGAGATGGTTTAGTGAATCCTGCTTGAGTAGGGGGTTGGACACGATGATCCTGGAAGTCCCTTTCAACTCTAAGATTCAATGAACGTGTTACGTTATTGGTGAACTCGATGGACTTGTTTCTTCTTTCAGCCTTATGAACTATGAAAGTATGACATCTCTAGCACGGAATCCCCCCATGCCAGGCATCTGCTGTATGTTGCTGTACACAGCAGTATGTTAATAATTACACTGGAGTAAAGCAACGCCAGTCTGTACCTCTTCTGTGTACAATAAGACGTTGTTCAGATAATAAACTCTATAGCCACAAAATTAGAAAACATACTGTCCTTGGCTTTTCTGTCCCAGTCACAAAACACTATGAACAAAATATGTACTAAACATGAATTTCCTGTTTTTAGTTTCTGAATCTCCCTCTATGTGTCACTATGTGGATTTACAGGCAGGTTTTAGTGCAGATTTCCCCACTCACATTTCAGTAGATGAGAGTCCGTGAATCTTATTTTTCATTTATTAATCCTGTTTACATACAATACTTTATACTGTTGTTTGTTAAAGATTAAGTGAAAATTTGGGCTACCTGTGCTGAGTATTTAGGAGCCAGTGATGAAACTGGAGCCCCGCTCGAGCTCTGCCCACTATGGCTGCTGGGACTGCTGTGAAAATGGCAAAAGTTGCTAAACTTTTGTGTTGGGCAAATACTTTGTGACTTTTCAAAGTGTTTCACGCCAGAAAAATGGTGCAAACAATTTGATAAATCAGCCCCACAGTATTATAACTAGCACGTTTTCTCTGATGTACTAATTTCAAGCAGTTATAAAAAATAGTGGCAGAACCCTTTGCTGAAAGCCCAGTGCCGTGATCTGGACTCCCATGCAGCATTGTACCCGATGCCGGTGAGGCAAAACACAGGATTGCAGTTGATGCTGCGCTGCTCCTCGATTGCAGATCATCTTCCTTCCAGCTGAGCAGTCTTGTTTCTTGTATGCACAGCACAGCATTGGAGTTGGGCAAAGTACTTGCCACAAGGTGAGACTGCAGCTTCTGCCAGATAACCATGTGGCAGTGTTGGTGCCCTGCTCCTTCAGGCCCATCGTGGTCACACTCCCTGCAACCAAAATTGATACACCCCTAACGAGCTTTATGAAATCACATTTATATTGTGTAATTTGATTACTTAGATAAGAGCTCACTCTTCTCCCCCATGTGTCTGAGGCAGAGATCCTGTAACATGACCTCTTAGTTTCCTCCCATCTCTCACAGCATTAGTCTACTCGGGCTTAAGGCCCAGTCACACACAGCGAGATCGCTGATTTTGTGACGCATCAGTGATCTCTCCAGCGATCTCACTGTGTGACATCCATCATGCTTTCAACTGGGAGAGAGGAAAAAGCCTCTGCCAGAATTGTGGCAGCAACTTATCTCTCCTGATAACAAAATAATTGGTCACTGAAATACCAAAGGAACGATCCTTCTCTACTTGTCAAAATCTGTTCATTTCAAAATCTATTTACTTTGTTCTCACTTTACGTCTATCAAAGCAAACAAGCACCCTGCTGTAGGTAAAAACAGTGTTTATTAAGTACCCTATGTTATTTATATGCACTATTGCTTTTACCTATTTACTTACAGCAGGTATTTGTTTCTTTTGTTTCAGTCTTCGGTTTTGTCTGTCTGAAGGCCAGTGTGAACATGCTTCTATTTTCCATGCATACCAACTTGTACTCCATTTCATTTTTTTTGTTTAGCTAGAGGAGAAAAGGCTGAAGGGAAAATCTGCATCTTTACCATCAGGGCCATGATGTTGGAACAGGAAAAAAAGAGAGACTGCTCCCAAACCAGTGGAGCTACACCAATTGGAGGAGGTACTTAGTTTAAAAGAAAATTCTAGCGAAAAATCCTCTTTAAGTGAAAAGTACTTGTAAATATCTAGCACACAAAGAGTGTACGGCTCCTGACCTGAACCCTGTGAGTTGTCACATATTTAGTTGTTTATGTACTTGTGTCATTGGACATTCTTCTCTACCTTGTAAGACCAAACAGGTTTAACAGCTTCCCAGAGAAAATACATTGAACCTGTATCGGGAAGCTATAGCTTCCATTTATCTATGAGCATATATAGTAGTATAGTGGCAGCATACAATAAACAACATATAGTGGCAGTGATGACAAATGTGAGATCACAGTGCCTGTCCAATAAAGCCAATAGGTAGATTAGTACATCAGACTGTCTGTGGCTCTTTGTAAAGGACTCAGTTGTCCACATAGAATAAAAGTCACATGACCACATAGAATTTTCCAAAACAACTTATTTTAATTTCCATTCTAAGACCTGCTTAACTGCTTGTGTGTATGTGTATATATGTACACTGTATTTCAGTCACACAACAAAATCAATCCTGATATACATATATCTGGACCATTTAGGCAACTGTACATACATATGTAAAAAATGAGATGCTTGAAAGACCGGAGCAATAGTTTTTTTTACATTGGGGACTGAGAAAATCATTCAGCATTCTTGATCTGAGATAATGTAGATATCACGTCTCTGTTGTCAGGTTTCTCGGTACCAGGGGCGTCCTAGCTCACACTGTTCCCTGGGTTACTTCTGAAGGTGAAGATGTCGGGGCCACATACCTTGACTTAGCGCCTGCATTCACCCTCCGTCTATACCCTTTTCCCATCCAGGGATCCAGGGGAGAGGGAAGTAGTAGTGCATCGTAATACACCAACCAGACTAACAAGGTAGTATGAACGGAGTAACGGAAAATACCAAACATACAAATATACATTCACATATAATCGAGGAATGCACTGAAACCAAGCAACAGTCGCAGATAAATCCACCAACCGCCTACTCAAATAACCACCAACCACTCCAGCAATGCAGCATAAGCTAGCTCTAATGTGTGTTAGTCAGGACCCAGATTATAGAAGAGATGGGTGTGGCTAACAGTGCACAGCTGAGAGCCTTAGCTGCAGGAGCTCTCAACAGAGGAAATTAACCCCTGCACTGCCCAAAGAAATTAACACCATTTAATGCGAAGATGAAGTGCTTCTGTTCAGTGCAGAATTAGGAGAACTCAGACGCTGCAATCTTCTGGTTCCTCTCTGTCACGGTAAACCCGTGACAGTAGACTCTCTTGGTGACCATGTGACAGAATAAGCAGCCCCCAACAGTTTAAATGGGTTTTTCAGTTTTAAAAAGATGGACCCGAAGCGATTCCTGTAATATAGAATAAACCATAGTACTCACCCTTCCCTCGCTTTATAATCTGCTGCCGCTGCTCCGGTCTCAGTGGTTTTGCTACAGTGGTGATGTCATGTCAGTAACTGTCATCATTACTGTAGCCAATGACTGAGATAAGTGGCTCTGCTGATGTAGATGACATGAGCCATTGAGGTCAGTGATTGGCTGCAGCGGTGACTTGCACTGTTAATGTAGCGTCACCGCTGCAGCCAAAACACATAGACCTGAGCAGCGGCTGGGAGTTGGCACTGAAGTGGGGAAGGGTGAATACCATTATTTTGACTTATTATGTGAACTATTTTTCTAAAAATGGAAAATCCCTTTAATCTGTGTGGCAAGATGTAAGCCTCATTAAAGAAACTAAAGACAGTTTTTCTGACAATCAGTGGAATATTCAATTTACACATACAGAAGTAGGCTGATGGATGAGCAAGCGTTGAAAGAATAATAATCTTGTGAATGCTCATTACGGCAAATCAGCCATCAGTTCCTATTGGCCAGCAGTACTATAGGCAATCAAGGACCGACAACAAATATATTTACACGGCTGATTTATTTCCAGATCACTATGTTCCATTGATCATCTAGAATAATTGTCCGTTGTAAAATTTCACCTGACAAATGATCATTTCAGCAGTCATCCTTATTGATTGGTCACATTTGGTATTGAGAGACCCCATAAAGCAGCTGGATTTCCATTTGGAGGCACTGTCAATATTGTTTCAGGAAAATTCATTCTAATTATGGCTTTTCTTGAAATAGTCATGTTAATTGATGCTACTTGCAGCCTGCTAACAGCCAATCAATATGATTAAAAGACATCAGCAGACATAAGTAGTAGTGGTCATAAGTGGCCAGTAAGTGGACTTGGTTTTACTGAATTATCATGTTCAAAAAATCATTATTTGTCTTGGCACGAGCTACTATTCTAGACAACTGCTTGATATATCTACAAAAGTTCATTACATTTTCCTTCTTTTTCTTTACTTCTTCATAAATATCTATTTTTGATTGGTCGAGGATCCTTGTTTATTTCGACGAGGAGAAAAAAGTCCTGGACAATAGCTTATCTTCTGGGGTATAAGGGATCAGGCTTATTGAAATTCTGGAAATGACAGAGAGAGTCAGTATGCCTTAGGCTGCTTTTACATATCATTTTTTTGCCATCAGTCACATAGATGTATCTATAGACAGACAGCTACGGGCTAATATTCATAGCCTAGGAAGGGGCCATGGATATTGCCCCCCGGCTACAAATACCAGCCCGGAGCCACCCCAGAAAAGGCGCATATCTAAGATGCACCAATTCTGGCACTTAGCCCCTCTCTTCTCACTGCCGTGTAGCGGTGGCATATGGGGTAATAAGGGGTTAATGTCACCTTGCTATTGTAAGGTGACATTAAACCCCATTAATAATGCAGAGGCGTCAATAAGACGCCTATCCATTATTAATCATATATTAATAAAGGGTTAAAAAACACACACATAAGAATAAAGTATTTTAATGAAATAAAACATGACACATTTTTTCAAAATTTTGATTTTACGCCTATCCAGTCGAAGCCATCGATCACCTGCAAAAAAAATAAAAAAACAAGCCAACAATATACTCCCTGTCCAACGTAATCCCATTAATAACGATTGTCCTGTAGGTAAGGGGGTAACCGACAGGGGGGTGGTCCATTACTGGCCGCAGACAGACTCGAGACAGGATTATGTCCAACAGGTCTTCTTTATTGATCGTAATCTTCCACGACCCACAGCTCCACACAGCAGCTGTACAATATGCTCCACAGCTCTACACAACAGCTGCTCGACAGGCACCGCAGCTTCACACAACAGCTGCTCGATTAGCGGCTTCACACAGCAGCTGCTCGACTATCTCTGCTGCTTCCCACAGCAGCTGCTCGACTATCCCCGCATCTTCACACAGCAGCTGCTCGACTCCGCACACAGGCCCGGGTACCTTCACTCTCTTCCTTTAGTTACTTAATGTCCCTCACAGTTCTTCCACTGTGGCTGCCCTAAGCCTGCCACCACAGCGGTTTACCAGTGTCATGTCGGACGCTATTCACACCACAGCGTCCGGCAGGCAGAGTTAGTTCCACCTCCGTCCACTATAGCCTCAGTGGCGCCGGCTTGAGTTTCTCAGGCTATCGGGGGTTAATCTAGCTGAAGATCAGGTTGGATGTTTGGTCACGCCCACGGTCTTTAAATAGTCGTGCTGGCCTATGGGCGTCGCCGATTATAGCTTGTGTGTCATACCAAGTGGTTCCGGTCTGGAGTGGAGGTGTTGGAGAGAGAGAGAGATTCATATCTGGTGTCGTATGATCCATTGTTGCCTTCCCATATTTGTGTTTTGTTGTGCCCTGTTCACATTAATGTATAGTCCTGAGTGTATGCGGCGCGGTGCAGTTTAAGTTCTCCCTGTCTGTCCTTATTGTTTGGGGCTTTGGTGGTTTGACTCCTCACTGGGTGGAGGGTTAAGCTTGGGGCTGAGCAGGAGATAAGGAAAGGGTGGAGGCTCAGGCATTTGCACCATCAGCAAAAACCCTGGGTTGAGGGTCAGACAGGGTTTCCCCTAGTTAAAGGGACATCACAGGGGCCCCGGGTATTTCTGCCTTAGTTGACCTAAGCCCCGCGTGACATTATAATCGGCCCACATTTTTCAGGAGTCCATGGATCCCATGGATTCCATAACCCGCCAGTTGGCGGCGCTGTCCTTACAGGTCTCCGAGTTGAAAGGGGCAGTTCAGCAGCAGGGCCTGGTAGTAGCGAAGGTGCAAACGGCATCTGCAGGTGTCGGTGCAGAGCCGAAGATCCCGCTGCCAGAACGATTCTCAGGGCAACGCAGCAAATTTGTCATATTTCGGGAGGCCTGCACGTTATACTTCCGCATGCGCCCGGTCTCCTCAAGTAATGAGGCTCAGCGGGTGGGCCTGGTGTTATCATTACTGAGTGGGGACCCCCAAGCATGGGCATTTTCCTTACCAGCTGACTCTGCTACATTTCATTCTGTCGATAATGTTTTTTCTGCACTCGGGCTCATTTATGATGATCCCGACAGATTAGCTCTAGCAGAATCTAAAATCCGCGCCCTCCATCAGGGGGAACGTATGGCGGAAGACTATTGATCCGAATTTTGCCGTTGGGCAGTAGACACACAGTGGAACGACCCAGCGCTGCGGAGTCAGTTTATTCAGGGGGTTTCAGGAAGCGTTAAACAGGCCCTCCTGATGTATGAGACTCCTGCATCGTTGGAGTCTGCCATGGTTTGGTTATACGCATTGATCGCCGTTTGCGTCAGGGGGCACAGGAGACGCTACCCCTGGGGGAAAGCAGGGGTGCAAGTGTGGTTGCTGCAGGTGAGCCCACTGAGCCTATGCAAATTGCGGGGGTGTCACAGGTTAAGCGTCGCGTCCCTGGGTTCACGAAGCCCGGAGCATGTTTTTACTGTGGTAAAAGGAATCATTATGTTAACGCTTGTCCTGTGCTACCGAAGAAGGTCACACCGGCGGAAAACAACTACTAAGCTCAGTGGGTATGGAGGAGACCCAACTGAGCGTATGCATATCCTCCATGATGGTATCTCAATGTATGCTCCCTGCCAAGGTTATTATCGCGGGCAGAGAGCTACCAATATCAGTGTTTGTGGATAGCGGTTCCGCCACCAATCTCATAGATGAGGAGTTTGCACGCACTGCCGGGTTTAAGATCGAAAAACTCCCTCATCCTATTCAGGTGGTTACCATTAATGCCGCTCCACTCCCTCAGGGGGAGATTACGGAGTTTGTGGCTGAGGTGAAACTCCACATTGGGGTCCTACATTCGGAGTGGGTTACATGTAGGATCCTCCGTAATCTCCCAGCACAAATGGTCTTGGGTTTTCCATGGTTGTCCAGGCACAACCCGCTGATTGATTGGAAAACTCAGGACATAGTCCAATGGAGTGGTTTTTGCCAGGACAATTGCTTGGCCACATGTGTGTCCGCCGTGACGCCCAGCCTTCCGGAGGCTTTGCAGGATTTCGCGGATGTTTTCTCTGAGAAGGGTTGCTCAGAACTGCCTCCACATAGAGCCTATGACTGTGCGATTAGGTTAAAACCCGAGGCCAAATTACCTAAGGCCAGGATGTTTAACATTTCTGGTCCAGAGGGACAAGCTCTGAAAGACTACATCGCGGAGAGTCTGAGCAAAGGACACATCCGGCCTTCGTCCTCGCCTGTAGCAGCGGGGTTTTTCTTCATTAAGAAGAAAGATGGGCGGTTACGGCCGTGTCTGGATTTCCGGGAGTTAAACCAGATTACGATCCGTGATCCATACCCGATGCCTTTGATCCCTGATTTGTTCAACCAGGTGGCGGGGGCAAAGTGGCTTTCCAAGCTTGACCTCAGGGGGGCGTATAACCTCATAAGGGTCCGTCAGGGGGATGAGTGGAAGACAGCCTTTAACACTCCTGAGGGTCATTTTGAGAGCCTGGTTATGCCATTTGGGTTGACAACCGCGCCTGCTGTTTTCCAACATTTTATTAATGACGTGTTTGCTCATGTCCTGGGGTAATTTGGGATTGTATACCTGGATGATATCCTCATTTATTCGAGCGACCGGGACATTCATTTAGAGCATGTCAGGCAGGTGTTACAGTTCCTCCGTGAGAATAAGCTCTATGCTAAGCTGGAAAAATGCTTATTTTTTGTTCAGGAGTTGCCTTTTTTGGGATATATTGTGTCCGCCGCAGGGTTTAAAATGGACACCGCTAAGGTGCAAGCGGTGCTACAATGGGAAAGGCCTGATAATCTGAAAGCGCTCCAGCGGTTCCTTGGGTTTGCTAATTATTATAGGAAATTTATAAAACACTTTTCTACTATAGCCAAACCGCTCACGGACATGACAAAAAAAAGGTGCCGATCTGACTAGCTGGTCTGAGGTGGCGATACGTGCATTTGAGCGTCTGAAGAACAGTTTTGCTTCAGCCCCCATTCTGGTGCAACCGGACGTGTCTAAACCTTTTGTGGTGGAGGTTGATGCGTCTGAGGTGGGAGTGGGGGCAGTACTGTCACAGGGCTCATCTTTGAGCGATATGCATCCATGCGCCTACTTCTCCAAGAAGCTGTCGCCAGCCGAACGGAATTATGATATCGGCAACAGGGAGTTGTTGGCCATCAAATTGGCTTTTGAGGAATGGCGACACTTCTTGGAGGGGGCGGCTCACCAGGTCACAGTTATCACCGACCATAAGATCGGCCAAGCGTCTGTCTCCTAGGCAGGCTCGCTGGGCATTGTTTTTTACACATTTCAATTTTCTGGTGACTTACCGTCCCGGGGCTAAAAACACCAAGGCGGATGCCTTGTCCAGGTGTTTTCCAGGGGGAGAACCTCGGGAAGAGCCGGTACCCATCCTCCAGGAAGGTGTAGTGGTTTCGGCTCTCACGACTGAGGTAGAGGTGGAGATTGCCGAGGCCCAAGAGGAGGTACCGTAAGGACTTCCCGCCAGCAAATCATTTGTACCCCTTCATCTTCGTCTTAAGGTGTTGAGGGAACATCACGACTCAGTACTGGCTGGTCATCCAGGGGTTAAGGGCACCTTGGAGCTGGTATCGCGTCGTTTCTGGTGGCCCAAAATCCGGCAGGACGTGGTCTCGTACGTGGCAGCTTGCATCACATGCGCCAGGGCCAAGTCGCCCCCGAGCCCGTCCTGCTGGCACGCTACAGCCTCTGGGGGTACCTAATAGGCCATGGACAGAAATCTCCATGGATTTTATCACTGACTTGCCAGTCTCGGCGGGGAACACGGTCATCCTGGTGGTGGTTGACCGATTTTCAAAGATGGCGCATTTTGTCTCATTGCCCTCCTTGCCCAATGCGAAGACGTTGGCTCAGGTGTTTGTGCAGGAGGTGGTCAGACTCCACGGAGTTCCGTCGGACATAGTATCTGATAGGGGAACTCAATTTGTTGCGAGGTTTTGGAAAGCTTTTTGCTCACGTTTGGGGATCAAGTTGTCACATTCATCGGCGTTTCATCCACAGTCAAATGGTCAAACTGAGCGCATGAACCAAAATCTGGAGCAGTATTTACGATGCTTTGTGTCCGACAACCAAGAGGAGTGGTCTACTTTCCTTCCTCTGGCCGAGTTCGCGTTAAATAATCACCGTCAAGAGTCATCGGGAGAGTCTCCGTTCTTTTGTGTTTACGGTCAACATCCTCAATTTTGTACCTTACGTCAGGGTGACTCAGGGGGCGTCCCGGAGGAGGACCAGCTAGGAGCTCAATTATCATCGGTCTGGAGGAGGGTGAGACAGCGATTGTTGAGCATGAGTGCGAGGTACAAACGGGTGGCTGACAGTAGACGCGTGCCAGGTCCGGACCTGTGTGTGGGTGAATGGGTGTGGTTAGCGACTAAAAATATAAAACTCAAAATTCCATCTTTAATATTGGGTCCAAGGTTTATTGGGCCTTTTAAAATTGCTGCCATCATTAACCCAGTTGCGTATCGGTTGGAACTCCCTGCAGTATACAAGATACACAACGTGTTTCACAGGGCTTTATTGAAAAAGGTGGTAGGCTCTGTGGACACGACGCTGATGCCACCTCCAGTCATGGTGGATGGCGATTTAGAGTTTGAGGTCTCCAAGGTAGTGGACTCTCGAGTAGTGCGCCGTACTCTTCAGTATTTGGTACACTGGCGGGGGTATGGTCCGGAGGAGAGGTCTTGGGTACAAGCCTCGGACATACATGCAGATCGGCTGGTCAGTTCTTTTCACCTTCGTCATCCGGACAAGCCGGGTCCTATGAGTCTTGAGGGCCCTGGGGTCCCTCGTAGAAGATGGGGTACTGTCATGTCGGACGCTATTCACACCACAGCGTCCGGCAGGCAGAGGTAGTTCCACCTCCGTCCACTATAGCCTCAGTGGCGCCGGCTTGAGTTTCTCAGGCTATCGGGGGTTAATCTAGCTGAAGATCAGGTTGGATGTTTGGTCACGCCCACGGTCTTTAAATAGTCGTGCTGGCCTATGGGCGTCGCCGATTATAGCTTGTGTGTCATACCAAGTGGTTCCGGTCTGGAGTGGAGGTGTTGGAGAGAGAGAGAGAGATTCATATCTGGTGTCGTATGATCCATTGTTACCTTCTCGCCTTCCCATATTTGTGTTTTGTTGTGCCCTGTTCACATTACTGTATAGTCCTGTGTGTATGCGGCGCGGTGCAGTTTAAGTTCTCCCTGTCTGTCTTTATTGTTTGGGGCTTTGGTGGTTTGACTCCTCACTGGGTGGAGGGTGGAGGGTTAAGCTTGGGGCTGAGCAGGAGATAAGGAAAGGCTGGAGGCTCAGGCATTTGCACCATCAGCAAAAACCCTGGGTTGAGGGTGAGACAGGGTTTCCCCTAGTTAAAGGGACATCACAGGGGCCCCGGGTATTTCTGCCTTAGTTGACCTAAGCCCCGCGTGACAACCAGTCCGAGTCCGTTCTTGTTATGGTACCCCAGTCTGTCTCTGTCTGCGGCCTCTCCTGTCCGGGTCACCCCCCGTGACCTATCTCAGCTGTCAGTCCTCTCCGGAGCCTTGCCTTAGTCCTTTCTGCTCAGCATAGTTCCTGTCTCCTGGGCTCCAGTCACTGACTGACTTTTCCAGAACCTTCCATCTGCCTTTTATCACCTTCTGCTCTGGTAACCCCACCCCCATGACTCAATGGTTTGTTTTCTTAGCCAATGGCTGATGTTCAGTCCTAACCTACAACTATCCACTGCCCTCTAATGGTCAAACTTCAAATCTACACCCTTCCTTCCTATCTCCAGCTGTTTCCCCTCTTTCACCACAACAGTCCACCGACAATACTCCACACCTCTGCCTTCCCACTGCAGACAGGTCTGTCCGTCCGTCCACCTTCCCTACAGTCCCACGACGATCTCCCCTATAGAGCTGTCACATAACTCTCCGGCAGTGTGTCATCGGAGATAAGCCTCTCGCTAGTGCCACAAAGTGACAGATGAACTCATGTGACCTGTCGGTGGCTGAATGATACAATGCGGAGAATTATCTCCATCATTGTATCAACGGAACCCCTGGAGAGCGGTCACAGTGGGACAATCGTATTAATTGGATTACGTCGGACACAGGGAGTATATTGTTGGTTTATTTAAATTTTTTTTTACAGGTGATTGATGGCTTCGGGGATTAGTTGTAGATGGTGAGCATGAACTATATATGGGTGTGTGTGTTTTTTTTTATATTCAACACATTAGCCGGATGATGGGACTACTACTGTCCCATCATTGGCTAATGTGTCAATCACTGTCATTGTAGCAGGCATAGCCCGATGGGACTTCTAGTCCCATCGGACGATGCCTGCACACACACACACAGGCAGGCCCCCGCACGGGCCTTCCACACACACGCACACATACATAGCCCGCACACACCATACAGGCACATAGTGTCGGCACATGCGCAGTTAAAAAAAAAAAAGCGGAATCCAGCAATGGTTTCTGTTGTGAGTTCTTTTTCCCCTTCACCGTTGATGTCTGATGAACTCCCTCTGCTGGTGAAGAGAGGTAGTGAAATTGATTGGGTTGGGAAGAACCTGTCATCTGAACAGGTGGAGCCTGATTGGACACCCGGAATCACTGAGTGGATATAAGGCAGCCGACGCCCTACAGGGGTGCTGGTGATCCTTTCTGCTCTGAGCTCTTGCAAACCAGTTCAGTACCTGTCTTCTGAAAGCTAAGTATTTGCTCTCTTATTTTTCCATGAGATATTGTCTGTTTACTTAGTGTTGGTGTCCTGCCTGCCCTTGTTGGTACAGGCTGAGCTCCATTTTTGTCTCTGGTCAAGTTGATCTTTTGCTCAGTCTTCAGAATATACCTGAGTGCTGATATAGTGTTTTTGAAGTCTAGTGACTTCAGGGCCTTTTTTCTATCAGACGTGTTGGACATTATTTTGGCAGAATTTTTGCGGATTGCAGCCAGCATCTTTTCTGTCCTATCCTATTTAGTTAGTTGGGCCCCATCATTTGCTCAACCTGTCTTTCTGTCTGTGTTTGTGTTTTCATCTGCTTTTCACCGACAATACATGTTGGGGGCTGTCTATTGTTTTGGGGTCTGCTCTGGGGCAGTTTAGATTTCCCGTTTCTTTCTTTAGGCTTATTTAGTTCTCCGGCTGTGAACGAGGGGTCTAGGGCACCGTAGGAACCCCCCATGGCTACTGTTAGTTGTGTGAATAGGATCAGGGGTCTGCAATCCGATTTTCTGGACTTAGCTTGTATTTTTGTTTTTTCCTCCTTCGGTGACTCATTCATAACAGGTTTCCATCATTTGTCGGACAGCGACGGATCCGGTGCCCATAGGCTTCCATTCTAGCAAACAACGGACGGCGCCGGATCCGTCGCCGTCCGACTTTTCGACGGAGACAAAAAACTTCCTGTGTCCGTTGTCTCCGGCCGATGGACAAAGAATTTCCGATGGGTCCGGGGAACAAAGGATGAAACGTGCGGCCATCAGTCGGAATCCGTTGCTAATACAAGTCTGAGAGAAAACGGATCCGGCGGCATTAATCGCCTGATCCGTTTTTTTTCCAAAATTTGACGGTTTGCGACTGATGGCAAAAACTGATATGTGAAAGGGGCCTTTTTCACAATACATTGTGAGACAATGAGACAATACTGCCAAAATTAGTGGTTGTAAATGAATTTGATCTGTGTTTGGACTCTTTTTGGGCTGCTACAGTAATTGATCAGAGATATTTTGTTTCCACACGGTTGCCATTTAACTGATTATTACTTGCAGTCACAAAAATATACTGTAAGTACTGCCAAAGTCTCAACCATTAGATATCCTCATTTAATCTCTATCCAGGGTCTTTGATAGTCGTATGAAATTTATTGTTTGTAAATTGATGACCTATGCTATTACAGAGGTGGATTTGACTAATCCAACTCTCTCCTCACTACTCCTCTGCTTCTCCTCTCTGAAAATCCCTTCATTGGTTCCCAATACCCCAACAACATTTTCTGTTCAAACTACCAACATTGACCTACAAAGCTATCCATAATCTGTCTCCTGATGGTGATCAATGAGTGAAACAGGCTGAAACGAGAGGTGGTGAGTTCTCCTACAATGGAAGCCTTCAGACAGAGGCTGGAGAGACATCTGTCTGAGATGGTTTAGTAAATCCTGTATTGGGTTTCTACAAGATGACTCTGGAGGTCCCTTCCAACTTGAACACTCTATGATTACTCTGTATATCTCTGAACAAATCTCTCAATATCTTCCAACACGTAATCTCAGGTCCTCCCAATACCTCATGCTCTCCTCTACCCTCGTACGTTCCTCACTTAATCACCCTCAAGACTTCTCCCGAATATCCTCCATCCTCTGGAATACTGTGCCCCAACTCGTCTGCTTATCCACCAGATTGAGAACTTTTCAGATGGAGCCTGAAAACGATCTTCAAGAAAGCTTACAGCCTGCAATTTCCTAGCTGCTATCTCATCATCATCTGAGATGCCCTACTGTCTCTTTCCCCATTATCTCGTAGGCTGTAAACCCACAAGGACAGGGCCTTCTCCCCTCTGTACCAGTCTGTCATTGTTAATTTGTTCATTGTAATTCATTTCTGTTTTGTATGTAACCCCTTTTTATGTACAGATCTATGGAATCAATAGTGCTCTAAAAATACTGTAAATAATAATCTCTATAGGAAAAAAGAAGTCAAAAGCTACAAGACATCTCTGGAAGAAGTTTATCCCTTTTCGGAAAAAAAGGATTAGGCATGTTGAAACCAAACTAAATCCTTCTTTATGCATGGGGGCTTCCAAATAATCGCCAACAGCAGATAAAGAGGGAAAGATGGCAGGCTCCTCTGCTCCTCTTCAATGATCTACCGGTCCCACTAAAATTGGAAGGTTTTACCTGCAATAATCTAATGTCTATGGCCACTTTAAAAGTTTATGAGCCTCAAAGTCAGTAGATGATGAGAGAATTCTGCAATTTCTGGCTTGATAAGACCGAATTGTGGAAGGGAACTAGTGATGAAATGTTATGACTTGTCCTATGTTTAGCTCAGCTCTTACAATGATGCCCCTTAACACTACATATACAATGAATGTCTAACATGGCAGAATGTTAATATTTGTAAAATCAAAGCAACTTTTCAGTGACTGTGAATGAACAGCAGTGATGATGGCCTTTTGCCCCATGGCTGTTTCACAACTGCTGGTTGTTGTCTTTAGCTAGTTGAGAGCTCCCCCTCCTCTAGGACGGCCTCTATGTACCTGTATATATACAGCCACAGGTCACAGACAACATTCAGTCTCTTGGAGCTCCCTGGACAAAGAAACAATGGACAGGAAAATGCAAGAGCCGAAGGTATTATACTCTTTATATATTATTGTTAAAGGCAGAAGTAAAATGATTTCTGTAAATATATGGTCAGTAGCCTGAAAAAAGCGGTGGAGTCTGTATCTAAACCCTACCATCTATATACTAAGGAATGAAGACCGCGTTACCATCTACATCAATTGCTTATTGTCAACGTAATTGTTTATTGCATTGTTTTACCAGCCATTATTGAAAATGATTACATGACTTCTTGTGTCGTCAGCCGGTGTATAACTATTATGGTATATGTGGTGGAGTATACTAATATCCACTCACTGTGTATCATGGATACGTCTGCATTACAAAAAGAGACCTGATCTGACCACATCCGCAATCCGCATCATCTACCTACAACGGAATAAGACTTTTTCCTGAATGGTAACCATGTTTTGTTGCCATCTACAATCCGACACCTGGACCGTCCACACATCGGCCTATTCAGCTGTACAGCCATTCATATAGAGGGGACAATCAGCCAGACAATGGAGTCATTCCGGTATGACCCCTGTATAGACTCCACACTGTAACCCTTTGTTACATACACCTGATCATATTAGGTGTCATGGGAATTACATATATATAGATGTATAGCGCCCCCCATTTGCATGACCGTGTTGCCTAATTATATCTGAACTGTAAATTTGCAGTGGAAATCACAATATGATGACTAATCGGAGCAACAGTTTCTGTTCATGTAAAGTTTTTGTACATTACATAGACCAAAGAGAGTGAGCTTAAAGATTTTACTTACCATTAGGTTGCTATATATACATCCTTAGGGTATGTTCGCATGCTGCTATTTTTGCTTCAAATTTTCCTGGCCCCCCCCCCCAGATTATTGACAGGAAAAATACTGCTCACGTTTTTTATGTACTTAGTATGTTTTAGCGTTTTTCACTTGTTTTTTTTTTCCATTCATTTCAATGAAGCAAACATGCTGAAAGAATTGACGTCCTGCAACTTTCAAAAAGACACCCAACGTCTCAAAAAAAAAAAAAAGCACAGGGAAGAAAATGTAGCAAAAAAACCTGCAGAGAAAAAAAGGCTGCAAAAACGCCATATGTGAATATACCCCAATGAATCTCATTAGATAGAATTAATGTATAGCTATATCACTGGGGGTAAAGTTCACGAGATAATGTTCACGTATTATCTAACCTATTACTACATCCGATTACAAGTAGGTGCAGTACAATAAGGACAATAAGTATCAGCAGGAGGGATGGCTATGTATATTGAAAGATCAGAAGAGAGAAGCACCTACATAACAGTAACCTCTGCTCTCAGCAGCTGCCGCCCTTTGCTACAAGTGCACATTTTCCATGGATAAGCACTTTTCCTTTGACACAACAAGTTAACAGGTTTATGACCCCGCAGACATCCTCATGTACAGCTGCAGACTGCACTCTCTTGTACTATTCGTTATTAGGGTCATCCATACATAGTTTATATAGGAAAGACAGGACCTAGGTTTTTCACTAGTAATATGCTTTTAGTTTTGTTAAAGAAAGTAAAATTGGAAATGAAATTCCCATTGGTTTCTGGTACTTTTGAAAAGCGTGGGGAATCGTCAATGTCTAAAGTACTGAAATGTTAAACTGATTTAGAAAATAAAAAATTTGGTGGTTTTGTCATAATACTTGCTGCTTTGTACCCTATCTTTGCGCTTAGCGCCGTTGGCTTTTTGTTTAGTTTGATTTAGAAAATAATAGAAATTTTGAGCATTATTGTCATTCTGATCTCCTTTGAACAGCTCTTACTTGCTTACTGCAATAAGGAGTAGTGATGTGAGCGCACAGTGTGCTGCAAATATAGCTATATAAAGCGGATCTGTTGCCAAATTTTGCAATACAAATCTCATACATTGCTACATAATACTCTTAGACCTGATTAGACTGGTGTATTTACTTTGAAAGTCCATTTAAAATGGTTGTAGCCGTAGAATAAAATAGATCATGAGTCCCTGTGAATTCAATCTCCACCCACCAAGCCTGACTGACAGATGCAGTTTGTACAAAGCAGTGTGTGATCTCCACAGCAGGAGGGAGGAGGACCCTGGGGATCTGTAAATCAGTTTTTTGTTGGCCAGAGAATGAGTTCAGCTTTTATAAGGGATTAAACAGACACTCTGACAATAATTTTCAAAGTATGCACATCAGGCGCATTAAGTCTAAAAGATGTATTTAGGCAATAAAAATAGTGAATTATACTGAGTAAAGATCTGGAAGGAATTGCTTGGTCAAAATAGTAATAATTGCTCAAAGTACTTGTATACATTGCATGACGTGCGCCAAAATCCACCACTGACTGACAGCATGTTTGTAGATTTGCAGTCATTTAGTCACGCGGATGGTATTTCTTATGTGCAGTGATAAATTGTTGTGGACGCATATGCAGTCATAGTTCTCGGCAGCACATGTTCTGTTTACACTGCACAATGTGCTGCCAAGAATGCTGATTTTTTAAGGATACTAAAATACAACCTGTCAGTAGTATCAACTCCCCTAAGCCAACATTATGGACATGTAAATCATAGTAAATTGAGTAAAATGATACGTTGATATCTGTAATATGAAGTTTTATTCCAGAGAAATCCATTTTTTCCAAATATGACTTAAGTTCTATGGTCAGGACATGGATCTCCCTGAGAATCTGCCTCCAGTACTTAATTTAAATGAAAGGGAATGTTACCAGTGAGAGACATGTAGATCAGGAGAGCAGACTGTCAGTCATTACATGTCTCACACTGGTAATACCCAATTTTATCTAAAATAAGCTCTGCAGCCAGATTCTCAGGGAGATCAGTGGCCGGCCCAGCTCATTTACAAATTAAGACTCATGTGACAAAGCTTGATAATGGGTTGATATTGACATTTCAGATCACTACTTCCAATAGGTGGCACTAGAGCTCTAGTCCTCTTCCTCTCTGAAGAGACAATTTGCATATGTAAAAATTAAATCAACAAAATCTTATGCATGTGTGTAGGAAGGAGGCATATGTGCTTACTGCAGGCTCTCGTTACTTTATCATGGGTCTATACAACATACCTCTGTAATAAGTCTGAATGCTGAGTGTATATTTAGAGAAATTGTGATATTGAGCCAGATATTACTCCACCTACAGTATGGAACGTGAATATTTACCTACTGGAAGTAAAATTTAAAACCACCAAAAAATTTGATCACTCTTTTCTTTCTCAATTCAATTTTCTTATTAATAAAAAGATGCTTGGACAAGTAAGATGCTCCATTATTATTATTATTATTATTATTATTATTATTATTATTATTATTATTATTATTATGCCATTTATTACATTGTGCTTTACATGTGAAAAGGGGAATACATAATAAAAAACATGTACAGTAATTTTGAACAAAACAAATCACTTACTGGTACAGGAGAGAGGGACCTGCCTGTGAGGGCTCACAATCTACAAGGGATGGATGAGGGTAGAGCCGGTTGTACAGTGGTATGGTGGAAAGAGAGTTGCTGCAGGTTGTACACCAAAAGATGTGGGTCTTGAGGTTCCTTTTGAAGGTTTCCATGCTAGGAGAGAGTCTTGATATGTTGGGGTAGAGAGTTCCAGAGTAGGGGGATGCACAGGAGAAATCTTGTATTTGATTGTGGGAAGAGGAGATAAGAGGGGAGTAGAGAAGGAGATTTTGTGAGGATCAGAGGTTGCATGCAGGTAAGTGCCGGGAGACTAGGTCACAGATGTATGGAGGAGACAGGTTGTGTCTGGCTTTGTATGTCATGGCTAAGATTAGGAACGGTAGTCTTTGGGCAATGGGGAGCCAGTGAAAGGATTGACAGTGAAGAAGGGCTGAGGAATAGTGGGGGGGAAAAGGTGGATTAATCAGGCAGCAGAGTTTAGGATAGATTGGAGAGGTGCGAGAGTGTTAGAAGGGCAGCCTCAAAGCAGTAGGTTACAGCAGTCAAGGCGGGAGATGATGAGGGCATGCTCTACTGTTTTTGCAGATTTTTGGTTAAGGAATGTGCAGATCCGGAAATTATTTTTGAGTTAGAGTTTGCAGGAAGTGGAAAGGGCTGGGAAATGTGGTTTAAAGGAGCAATCAGAGTCAAGAATTACCTTGAGGCAGCGGTCTTGCGGGACTGGAGAGAGGGAGCAGCCATTGACTTTGGTGTATAGGGATGTTGAAGGGGGTTGAGTGGGATAGGGGAAAGATGATGAATTCTGTTTTTTCCATGTTAAGTTTTAGAAATCTACCAGAGAAGAAAGATAAACTAGAGACCAGACATTGTGTGATTCTGGTTATTAAGGAGGTGATATCGGGACCAGATCTCTGTGTCGTCAGCATAGAGAGGATACTGAAATCCGTGAGACTCTATCAGCTGTCCAAGTCTGAGGGTGTAGGCAGAGAAGAGCAGGTGTCCTAGGATTGAACCTTGGGGGACACCGACAGGGGGCGAGATGAAGAGGTGGTGTGTGAGTGGGAGACACTGAATGTCCATTCTGTTAGGTGTGAAGAGATCCAAGATAGGGCCAAGTCTGCGATGTAAAGAGAATCTATGTATGTAGCGATTTTGGAGGGCACCACCCATATAGACACTAGTGCTCAACTTCTACATATCAAATAATGTAACCACATTTGAAAAAGAAAGAAATATGTAGACAACAGTGATCACCTCACAAATTTTATTATGTTAACAACAATCAGTAAACAAGAAAAGCCACAAATTGATTAAAAACATTTAAAAACACACAAATGGCTATAATAAAGCAAAAGACCAACCTAGTCTGTATATGACCTAGGTTCACCCAACCTATGGTTCCCAGTCTATTATCCAAGTCAAAACGCAATTGGGGTGCTGGAAATGAAAAAAAAAATAAAACAATCTGCCTATATGGAAAATGTTGTCCATTTAGTTAATAATAATAATTTTTATTTTTATAGCGCCGACATATTCCGCAGCACTTTACATTTCAGAGGGGATTTGTATAGACAATAGACATTACAGCATAACAATAATCACATACAGTAGATTATAGCAAATACCAAGAGGAAAGAGGGCCCTGCTCGCAAGCTTACAGTCTATGAGGAAAGAGGTAGACCCGAAAGGTGGGTGGTAACAGTTGCCCTGATTGTATGGACCAGCCATAATGTTAAGTGTGTAACAATTCAAACACAGAGGGCTAATGGATGCATAAAGCATGTGGGAACAAGATGCAGGAAATCTGGTTATGGTAAAACTTTTGGCTGTGCCACACAGGGATAGATTAGGTTAATGTGTTGAGGCGATAGGCCAGTCTGAATAAATGCGCTTTCAGGGCACACTTAAAATTGTGGGGATTGGGGACTAATCGTATTGACCTGGGAAGTGCATTCCAAAGAATTGGCGCGGCACGTGTAAAGTCTTGGAGACGGGAGTGGGAGGTTCTGACTATTGAGGATGCTAACCTCAAGTCATCAGCAGAACGGAGGGCGCGGGTAGGGTGGTATACTGAAACAAAGGAGGAGATGTAAGGTGGTGCTGAGCTATGGAGGGCTTTGTGGGTGAGGGCAATAAGTTTATACTGAATTCTGGAGTGGATGGGTAGCCAGTGTAATGACTGGCACAAGGTAGAGGCATCGGTGTAACGATTGGTGAGGAATATGATCCTGGCTGCAGCATTCAAGACAGATTGGAGAGGGGAGAGTTTGTTAAGAGGGAGACCGATTAGAAGAGAGTTACAATAGTCGAGACGAGAATGAATAAGAGAAACAGTAAGAGTTTTTGCAGAGTCAAAAGTAAGAAAAGGTCGAATTCTAGAAATGTTTTTGAGGTGCAGATAACAAGAGCGAGCCAGTGATCGAATGTGGGGGGCAAAGGAAAGCTCGGAATCAAGTATGACCCCAAGACAGCGGGCCTGTTGCTGGGGAGTAATAGTGGAACCACACACAGAAATGGCAATGTCGGGTATAGGTACATTAGTAGAGGGAGGAAACACCAGGAGTTCAGTCTTTGACAGGTTCAGTTTCAGGTATAGTGAGGACATGATATTAGACACAGTGTTTAGACAATCGCCGGTGTTTTCTAGAAAGGCTGGCATGATGTCAGGAGAAGAAGCGTATAATTGGGTGTCATCAGCATAGAGATGGTACTGGAAACCAAATCTACTGATTGTCTGACCAATAGGGGCAGTGTACAAGGAGAAGAGGAGGGGGCCTAGAACCGATCCTTGAGGGACCCCAACAGTAAGGGGAAGGTGAGAGGAGGAGGAACCGGCAAAAGATACAGTAAAGGAGCGGTCGGAGAGATAGGAGAACCATGAGAGAACGGTGTCCTTGAGGCCAATGGAACGGAGCATAGTGAGGAGGAGCTGATGATTCACAGTGTCGAATGCTGCAGAGAGATCCAAGAGAATTAGCATGGAGTGATGGCCATATGATTTAGCTGTTAGTAGATCATTAGAGGCTTTAGTGAGGGCAGTTTCAGTGGAGTGTAAAGAGCGGAAACCAGATTAGAGAGGGTCGAGAAGAGAGTTTTCTGAGAGATAGCGGATAAGACGGGAGTGGACCAGGCGTTCCAGGAGTTTAGAGATGAAGGGAAGATTAGAGACAGGTCTATAGTTAGCGGCACAGTTTTGGTCGAGGGATGGTTTTTTAAGTAGTGGATGTATGATGGCATGCTTAAATTAGGAGGGAAAAATACCAGAAGAGAGAGAGAGAGGTTAAATATTTGTTAGGTGAGGGGTGACAGCAGGGGAAAGGGACTGGAGGAGATGTGACGGAAATGGGTCACTGGTGCAAGTGGTTGGGCGAGAAGATGCAAGGAGCCTGCTTACTACTTCTGTGACTGGTTCAAAATCAGAGTGAGCTAGATGCAGTGGGGGAGGGAGGACAGTGCATGGTATGAGGTGATTGGGAGATAATTTCCTATTGAATCTGGTCAATTTTTTCTTTGAAGTAATTGGCCAGATCATCAGCTCAGAGCTCCGTGGTTGGGGCCTGTACTCTTGGGTTGAGTAGAGAATGAAAAGTGTCAAAGAGACGTTTCGGGTTATAAACTTATAATGGATGAAATCTTCGGGTAGATTGGATTTTCTCCACAGACGTTCAGCGCACCTGGAGCACCGCTGCAGGAAACGTGTTTGCACCGTGTGCCAGGGTTGTTGCCGTCTGCGTTGTGGTGTTCTATTTATAGGGGGTGCAAATTCATCCAGGACACTTTGAAGTGTTTCATTGTAATGCTTCAATGTAGAATCAGTACATGAGAGGGAGGAGATAGGGGCCATTGAAGACTGCAAGTTCTTCATAAGTTTCTGGGTGTTAATGGCCTGTATGTTTCTATAAGTCTGGACAGTGGGGGTGACCTGAGCAGCCTGGCAGTTCTTGATAGAGAATGAAAGAAGATTGTGGTCAGAGAGCGGGAGAGGGGAGTTTGCAAAATCATCCACTGCACAAAGCCAAGAGAAGACCAAGTCGAGGGAGTTTCCATCTTCATGCGTTGGAGAATTAGTAAGCTGCGAAAGGCCAAATAAGGAGCTTAGAGATAAAAGGTGAGTAGCAGTTGCCATTATTTAGTTGCAATACAATAAAGTGCATTGATCTTATATAAAGTGCAGAGTGCAATGCATTATTTCATATGAATGCAAAAAGATATAAAAAGGTATAAAGTAAAAAATTATATATAGGTTCCAAAAATATACTATACAAGTATGACCAATTTTAAGAGGAATATCATATCAAATGATATGAGAGAATTTGTAGTAAGAGGGAACGGTTGAAGACAGAGGACAGGTACAGGAGGAGGAAATAGTAATGTTGCTTGGATTTTCCAGTTAATAGGTCATCACTGGTGATTTTAGTCAGGGCAGTTTTAGTGGAAAAATCCGGTCAGAAACCGGATTGTAAGCAGTCAAGAAGGGAGCAGGAGGAGAGATGGGAGAACAGTTCAACATGTATGTGTTGTTCCAGTAGTTTTTAGGCATAGTGGAGAAATGATATGGGGCCATAGCTAGACACTGAGGATGGGTTAAGTGAGGATTTTTTGAGGATGGGTGTGATCGAGGCGTGTTTGAAGCAAGAAGGGAAGACACCAGATTTTAGTGGCAGGTTGAAGAGAAGGGTTGGGATGAAGACAGTGATGAGGTTTGTGATAAAGTAGGATGGGATGGGTCAAGTGCACAGGTCGTGAGATGTGATCTGGAGAGTAGAGAGAAAAGTTGGTCTTCCATAATGGCGCAAAAGCTGGTTTTGGAGTAAGCTTTGCCTGATGTTATCAATCTTCTGCTTGAAGAATAAGGCACAATCTTCAGCTGACATGAGAAGGGAGGGAGAGGGTGTTGGGGAATGGATGAGAGTATTGAAAGTGTTGAAAAGCTGTAGGGTTGTGGGATAGGGAGGATATGAAAGATGAGAAGTAAGTTTGTTTTGCTGCAGTGAGTATGGACTTGAAATTGGTGAGGGACTGTTTTATGTGATGAAGTGCTCATTGGAGTGGGATCTTTTCCATCTCTGCTCAGCAACCTTGGAAGCCCGCATCAGTTCTTTAGCCAAGTTGGTGTGCCAGGGTTGCCTGTTGATTGTGCAAGCTTTGCTATGTGTGAGGGGGGTGACCGAATTGAGAGCTTCAGCTATTGTGGTGTTATACAGAGTGACAGCAGTGTCTGCATAGTGTAAGGAACTTATGTCTGCAATAGAGAAAAGGGATTCAAAGAATGAGTGTAAATCAAGGTGTTTGAGATTTCTACAAGGTTGTGCAAGTTTGTGGAGTGGGGATTGTGAACCTGGAGAAGAGAGGGAAGAGAATGTAAGTAAGTTGTGGTCAGACAGAGGGAGAGGTAAGTTAGAGAGGTTAGATAGGGAACAAAGATGGGTGAAGATGAGGTCCAGTGTGGCCTTATTTGTGAGTGGCTAAAAGAGGAAGTGGGATAGAAGCTTAGAGATGGGTGACTTGGAAGGATCAATGGGGATGTTGAAGTTGCCCATGATGATAGTGAGGATGTCGGTGGAAAGGAAATTAAGTAGCCAGGTGGTAAAGTGAGAGCAGTGTGCCGTTGAAACCTAATATTTTATGGGAAATGATTGGTATGTGTTGACTGTTGTATATTTTTTCTTGTGGTTGCTGCAATTCTCTTCATTTTGTGAATTCTGTATATGATTGTGTAGTCCTCCCATGTAACAGTATTACATCTCTTAAGTAAAGGATATTTGCAAATTACTGTATTCTTCCAAGGACAAGCTCTTTTTAGTGGGACCAGGGATGGTGAAAAAACGGAAAAAAAAATTAATACTTCAGAGACTGGAGTTACTCATCCATACTCAGGTCATCACCTGAACACTGAAACCACTGATTTCCACCTCCTTTGGCCCATTAGTAAGAGGCTGTCTAGTAGTGGGCAACCTTTTTAAGGCCTCCATATATAGTAGATAAAAGACTGCTGAATCTGCTGAGTTGAATGGGACCAGCTGACTATTTGATTTATATGAGGATCAGACGATGTCAGAGGAGAGATGGATTGGATCATTGAAACATCAACGGATGATTCTTTTGATTGCAAGGTAGATAAGCCCCTAAAAAAGGAGTCTGGCAGATGCTCTTCTTCTCTCCACCTGTTGAAAACACGTGAATGCTCCACCAAACTGGAAGATCTAGCTGTTTGCTTAACATTTTGCCAACATTTATGAGTATGTATTTATTTATTTAATTCATTTATATAGCTCCATTAATTCCACAGTGCTTTACAGACATTATAATCATTGTCCTCATTGAGGTTCACAATCTAAATTCCCTAACAGTATATGTCTTTGAAGTGTGGGAGGAAACCGAGGAACCTGGAGGAAACCCACGCAAACATTGGAGAATGTACAAACTTCTTGCAAATGTTGGATTTGTACCCAGGACTCCAGCGCTGTAAAGCGATAATGCTAACCACTGAGCCACCATGCTGCCCATTATGAGTATGGTCAGCCTTATACGAGTATGAGAGATTATAAGAAGGCATTTATTTGTAGTTACTTTGCATTATTTATCTTGTTCTGTTCCTCTGTTGTATCATAGTCCGGTGCTGTGTTCACAATTCTGCTCTTTGTCAGTTCAGATAAGTTTGTCTAGAAGCTTATCTGAGTTTCTATAATGAAATGAGACCTTTGCATAGCTAAAGGTACCGGCACATTTAGCGATGCACCAGCGATCCCGACAACGATACGACCCGGTCAGGATTGCTGGTGCATCGCTAAATGGTCGCTAGTGAGCTGCCACACAGGCAGATCTCACCAGCGACATCGCAGCGGTTGGCGGTCGTTACTTACCTGTCAGACGCGGCAATGAAGACGTCCACGCGTCACTCGGCGCCAGCAGGAAGTGGCCGATGAGAAATGGCCCAGGACGTTCTCGCGCGATCAGCAATAACCAGCGGGGGGAGCCAGTCGGAGGAAAGTATCACACATAGCGATCTCGCTTAGTGTGACGGGCCCTTAACAGCAATCCCAGAATCAATGTGACGGTCCCAATTTTGGGGGGTGCTGTTCCGATATGAGGAAACTATCCTGGGAGGTCAGGGCTGTGTCCCGACTTCCACACACTGTGCAATGTCTTCTCTCAATGTCTTCATTGTTCCTTAGTGCCTGAGTTGGCAAAGCTGGCATCTCTCTGCTCAACACATACTTACTGTACAATCAATGAAGTAAACAATTCTGTTTTTTAGAGATTTGGCCTCTCTGGGATTTGAATGCCCAACCTTTTCTTTACTTGAATGGTCAGTGTATTTTCCCAAATTACAGGCAAATTTTAGTAACACATAAGGGAAAATGAAAGTCAATTTTTTTTTAAACCTATAAAATTGCTACAAAATAATTAAAAACAATTTTAAAAATGTCATTTTTAACTCCTAAAATGTAACACTGAGGCCGTGCTAACACAACATAACACACAACATAGATGCTGTGTTTTTTCAGCTGCTTTTTATCTGTACGTTTTCTGCAAGTGTCTGCACCACACTAATCAATAACAGTATTCTCTGATTATTGCGTTTTTGCTGCATTTATGTTGTCTTTTATCCCTTATTTGAACATGTTTGGTGCAGATGGGCAGCAATGTTTGTAATGCTTTTTTTATACAGTGCAGAAAAGCTTTGATTCTGCTCTTAAAAATGCAGCAGCGTTTTTTTCACATGTATTTTTAATAGGCTCCACATAGAAGGCTATAGTTAAAAAATGCAACGAAACAGCACAGTTCAACAGTGTCTTTGCGTGCAAAGTGGGCAGGAGTTTCCATGAAATCATATCCACTTTGGATATTTAAGACGTATTCACATATAGTACAAATGCTGCCTTAAACTGTCCAATCATATCGGATGTGATTTAATGAAAACTGCGCCCGCTGAGCGTCTAATGACGCTGCTGAGAAAACTGCGCCTGCTGACCGTCTAATGATGCTGCTGAGAAAACTGCGCCCGCTGACCGTCTAATGATGCTGTTGAGAAAACTGCACCTGCTGACCGTCTAATGATGCTGTTGAGAAAACTGCACCTGCTGACCGTCTGATGCTGCTGAGGAAACTGCGCCCGCTGAGCGTCTAATGACGCTGCTGAGAAAACTGCGCCTGCTGACCGTCTAATGATGCTGTTGAGAAAACTGCACCTGCTGACCGTCTGATGCTGCTGAGGAAACTGCGCCCGCTGACCGTCTATTGACGCACCTGAGAAAACTGCGCCCGCTGACCATCTAATGATGCTGCTGAGAAAACTGCGCCCGCTGACCATCTAATGATGCTGCTGAGAAAACTGCACCTGCTGACCGTCTAATGATGCTGCTGAGAAAACTGCGCCCGCTGACCGTCTAATGATGCTGTTGAGAAAACTGCGCCTGCTGACCGTCTAATGATGCTGTTGAGAAAACTGCACCTGCTGACCGTCTGATGCTGCTGAGGAAACTGCGCCCGCTGAGCGTCTAATGACGCTGCTGAGAAAACTGCGCCTGCTGACCGTCTAATGATGCTGTTGAGAAAACTGCACCTGCTGACCGTCTGATGCTGCTGAGGAAACTGCGCCCGCTGGCCGTCTAATGATGCTGCTGAGAAAACTGCGCCCGCTGACCATCTAATGATGCTGCTGAGAAAACTGCGCCCGCTGACCATCTAATGATGCTGCTGAGAAAACTGCACCTGCTGACCGTCTGATGCTGCTGAGGAAACTGCGCCCGCTGACCGTCTAATGACGCTGCTGAGAAAACTGCGCCCGCTGACCGTCTGATGCTGCTGAGCTGTTCAGTTTTGTTCCATTTTTTTCTCTTTAGGCTTCCACGGGATGTGTGACAAAAATGCCTGTAAAAGCACGTAGTTGCATTTCTATGTGCAGAATCAAAGGTTTTCTGTACTATAAAAAAAGTGCATTAAAAATGCTGCTTCAAATCTGCACCAAAAACACATCAAATAAAAAGGAAAACGCAGAAAAAAATGCATAAAAAATACAATAACAAAGGAGATTGTTATATAGTTTGGTGCACAAAAACACAGTATTTACATTATGTGTGAACATGGCCTTAAAAAAACAAAATGCAGGACCTCATATAGTGAAATTTGCGTAAAAATTAAAAAAAGGCTAGCTGCTACAACTAATAAATGAGCAAAAAATAAATCCATAGGTCCCAACCATCCTGGATCCAGCGGGACAGTCTCATATTTGGGTCTACAGCTTGCAGTCCTGGTGTCTGCTGAATGTCCCTGACTACCACCATGCCTGCTCTAACATCTCCTCTTGCCAGGGCAGAAATAAATGGTGGATATGTCTTGGTGGTGTGGCTAGAGGCATACGGTCAAGGACTGCCACCGCACGTCATGAGTGCCACATAGTTTATATTTCTTTCCAGTTTGGAAAAGTTGGTAGATATGCATTTGGTTTTCTATGTGCTATATGGCGTCCAGAGTGAAAGTAACCCTTTCCAGAATGCTAATCAGAAGGATGAGCAATTGTGCAGATTTGATATCAGTAAAGAGTGCAGAGAGATTTCAAGATGGCAGAATTGTGAATGCAGCTCTGGATTACAAAACAATTTGGAACTCAGGATTAGTACAAGATATGTGAAGCAATGTATGCAAAACCTTTTTATGTAAAGCGCCATGGAATAAATGGCTATATAAATGCATAGTAATAATAATAATAATGCCGATGGGATCTGATGGTTGATGTACACTTTAAACTAAATAGATGTGTGCACATTGTACTGTGAGCCTATGTATACATATGGTATGTACCTGTACAAGGTTACATTTGGGATATATGAAAACAAATTGCATCTGCTTTGTGTAAAAACAAAAAAAGAACAGCATTACTTCCCCCCTGCAGGAATAGCAATGCCTTTCCACTGCTCCCCCCATGGGGTCTTTGCTAACATGCCTGCAGCTCAGTGGTTTTGTACTATCCACCTCTGTATAATGCTGAGCTCAGTGATTCATGTAGACACTTTTTTCCCTTTCTATGTTACATTGTGATTTTGGAAAAATATTATATATGGTAAGTTGGGTCTAGCTCCTCTAATTGTAAGGAATATTGTTCCTTTGCAAAGATTCCGGTATGGACCTTGTGTTTTTTCATGTGAATCTTGGGAATGCACTCTTTTCAAGATACCCATCACAACACAGGGGGGAGGACAAAGTCAACAGCAAGAGCCATAAAGTGCAATTATCTTACTTATAGGCCTGTTGGTGACATCAGAGAATAGGGGGATGAGCACTAAGCCTAGGTTCACACATAAACAGTATGCTCCATGAGTACTGCGTCCGGCTTTCCATAGTAATCTCCGAAAAACAGAATGCCAATGGAAACCCCAACAGATCCCAAGTTGAGTCATTCACTATTATGAAGCCAGCAGAGTCACTTTTGACAGTGTCTGGTCTCTATCCAAACAGTAATAATCTGCTTTCAGAGAAGTAGAATAACATGGTCTGACACTGATGTGTGTCAAACTTGGCATGTTGGTAATTTTTGGGTATCGATTAATTGATGCTTTGATTGAGTAACACTTTAGTTACAGACGAGTGATTGCGCGCCCTTCGGGAGCGCGCTGCGATTTCGAACCACGCAATGGGGTGTAAACAACGCATCAGACTGACCTCACAATGGGGTGTAACCACGCCCCAGACTGGCGTATGTGCAGACTAACAGAAAACATAAATAACTGGTGTACGTCTCCTGCCACTCCCACCTTGTGTATGAAAAAGCTCTGATGTTAATACTGTTCAGGTAGAGCTATTCGATAGCGCTATCCATAAAGAAAGTGCACGGGTAGAGCACCATAGTTTTCAAAATCAGCAATCCTCTCTTCCTCTTTCAAATTCCTTCATCATTGTGAAGGCTCTTGCGAGTGGGTTAATTGCTTTCATTTTCTCTCCAAGAGATGACAGCTGTGCTGGGAGGCACTTTTTATTTGCTTGACATCTTGTACTTAATGCTTCTTCACTGTCCAAGATATAAACCTGGGCATACTACAAAACAGTATGGACCATGCCCAGGAGGTGGCGCTACTTGTGCTCCCATTGATGCGAAAGCAAGAGAGCTATTGTATTGTGTTATATTAGCGATAAAGTTATTGGAGTGCTGATGCTCTCTTTTCATCAACTTGACTAATTGGTCATCCATACAAATGGGACGTAATTGGATGCGCCCTCTCTTGCAGCAGGAAGGGAATGTTTTGTCCTGCGCCATTTCGTCTTTGAAATTTTTAGATTGGCAGAACTGACATTGAAATGTCAGTTCGCCAGCATAGTGCTCTTCAATACGTGTCTCATCAATTTGATTAAGAAGCCCTCTAGCGGCAAATGTAAGTTGCCGTCGTCGATTGGCTCTTGCATTTTGGACACATCTTCTATCTTGTTCTCGTCTTTGTGAAATTTGTGTATCACTTTATGCATTGCGTGTTGCTTGGTGTCGTGCAGCATTAGATGTTCTACCTGATTCAGTTACTTCATTCGTTTCTCTTGCTCTGGCTGCCCTCTGTCGGGCTGCATCAGCCATCAGCAGTTCTTCGACAATTTCATTTGTCTTCTGTTTCATTAAGACGCAGGTTACGCATCTGTATGCGATTCACTTCTCTACGTGCAGCAGCGCGATCAATTTGATCCATCTTTGCAATGTTGCCTCACAGGCTAACGTTCAAAAAAGGGCTTATGCCTTAACTCATCACCAGGGAGAGCTCCTCTCCTTATTAGATATGTCACTTAACTCCTATACATGGCCATAGGGTACCGTTACACTTAGTGACGCAAAAAGCGATCCCGACAACAATATGACCTGGTAAGGATCGCTGGTGTGCTGCTAAATGGTCGCTAGTAAGCTGTCAAGCAGTCAGATTTACCCAACGACGCAGCAACGATCCAGCGATCCATATAACGACCTCAGCGGTCGTTTGGACCTTGTCACACAGCAGCGATTCTGACGACTCCCGCCTGCGTCCTTGATTTCTGAGTCGCTGATGAGGTCGCTCGTCGGTGTCAAACACAGAGATGCATGCTGGCCAGTGGGACACCATCGATCAAAAAATGGCCCAGGACTTTCGAGCATGATCAGCGACATCTCAGCGGGGGCCTGGTCGCTGCTAAGTGTCACACGTAACGAGATTGCTGGCGAGGTTGCTGTTGCGTCACAAAATCGGTGACGCTTCAGCGATCTCGCTATGTGAGACGGGGCCTTTACAGTAGTTAGGTATCCATGGTTATGCCCACGCATATAGTGAGTTAGCTGCTAGTGGTAGTAACTAGGGATATCTAAGTTACTGTTGAGCTTGTTGAGCTGTGGATGACTCATTGCGCACAGACAGACGGGCTGTGGATGACTCATTGTGCACAGACACACGGACACGTCCAAATTAGGTATGTGGATATTACAAGAGCAAGGCTGTAATGGGGTGGTGTAGATGGGCTGCCCCTTTACAAGTAATGCAGGATTGCCCTGACTGTGGACTGCTTGCCAGTGGTGGAGCAGAAGCACCCAACATTACAGTCTAAGGCCTCTTTCACACTTCAGTTTTTTACAATCAGTCACAATCCGTCAGGTTTTGAAAAAAACGGATCCTCAATTTTTTTTTGAGGATCCGTTTTTTTTCCCCATTGAAATGCATTAATGGCGGATTGTGACGGATTGCTGTCCGTTGCATTCGTTTTTTGTGAGGATCCGCCAAAAGTTGCTGTCCGTCACCATCCTCAAAGATTTGAAAACGGAGCTTGTAACGTTTTTTTCCTGTGGCGGATCCTCCAGACACTCATTTAACCCGAAATTCTTTCTGGGTGCCGGACAAAAACATAATCTCTCTCTCTCTCTCCTCTCTCCTCTCTTCTCTCTCCTCTCTCTCTCCTCTCTCTCTCTCCTCTCTCTCTCTCTCCTCTCTCTCTCTCTCTCTCCTCTCTCTCCTCTCTCTCTCTCCTCTCTCTCTCTCTCTCTCTCTCTCTCTCTCCTCTCTCTCTCTCCTCTCTCTCTCTCCTCTCTCTCCTCTCTCTCTCCCCTCTCTCTCTCTCCTCTCTCTCTCCTCTCTCTCTCTCCTCTCTCTCTCTCTCTCCTCTCTCTCTCCTCTCTCTCTCTTCTCTCCTCTCTCTCTCTCTCTCTCTCCTCTTCCCAGCCAGCGTTTCCTTTAAATTTCCTCATTTTCAGGATCCGTCTGAAAACGGATCCTGTGCCATCCGTTCACATCAGTTCAAAACGGATCCGCTTGTATAACTTTTTGGCGGATTTCAACTGATGCAAAAAACTGAAGTGTGAAAGAGGCCTAACAAGTGGTAACATTTACTCAAGGGGTATGTTCATGTGTAGCGTTTCATTTTTCTGCAAAAATGAGCCCTGCATTTTACAGTAGCAGCAAGAATCTATGAGATTTCAGAAACATCATGCACAGTTTTTTTCGTGACTGATACTGAGCTCTGCAGCATTTTGAAATCTGCAGCATGTCAATTCTTTAATGCTTTTGCAGCATTTTTGGTAGTGTTTTTTGACCTATCAAAAGCAATGACAAAAGTGCCAAAAAACATAGCAAACAGGTTTTCGCTGTGCTTTTGCATCTTGAATGCAGAGGTTTTCTGCCAAGAAAGCCGGTTTTGGATGTAGAAAAATGCTGCAAAAATGCTGTGTTTGAATATAGCCTGACATACTGTATTTACAGTGTACTCTACAGTCTCTTGTTTCATATCTTCATGTCCTCACTGGCTTCACTGGTCTCCCAGGACTTTCTCTCCCTGACTGATCCACTTCTTGAAGGCTTTCTCCTTTTTCTGGTCGCTCTTCATTTTCTCCATGCACCCAGCCAAATTAGCAAGTTATCAATCTAAAAAACTGGTGAAGTTCAGTCCAGCACACAATCTGGCTTTATTACATGATCCTGGTAATACACAGCATATACCTAAAACACCATTGTGTTTCAAACAAATAGGTCTAATACACAGTTCAAAATGTGTTGGGGTTTTAAGTGGATGTTGTGTATGAACATGATCATATAAAAAAAAGTTTCACTGAGATGTGGGAATAACGGCCTCCACCAAGTGTCCGGGCCGGAACCAAGGGGACCGTCATCTAGGTTCCAGGGGAACCGTAACACCGGGGGAGCCGTTGTCGCCTCGCCCCAGCCCGCGGCTGCGGCCTGCCCGCGGTCGCTCTTGGATGTTGCCGCCTCGCTCCAGCCCGCGGCTGCGGCCTGCCCGCGGTCGCTCGTGGCCGTTGCCGCCTCGCTCCAGCCCTCGGCTGCGGCCTATCTCCCGCCACCTGCAGCCGCTCTGCCCTCACCCGGAGTTGTGGCAAGTCCAGTACCATCGGCGGCCACCACTATCCCGCTCCGATCCGCGGCAGGGGCCGAGCCTCTGCTTGCCGCGGATTCCCCGTCGCAGCTGCTAGCTGCACAGGTGGCCTGCCACTCGCCACCCAGCACCGCTACCGCTTACCTCAGTCTGGGGGCCGCGGCCCACTCATCCAAGGACTCCTAGAGGGCCGGAGGTGCCCCAGTGTCACAAGAGCGTTGGAACGCTCGAAGACCACGTCGACTCTTCAGCAGCTGGGCCCAGCGGCTGCTCCGCCGAAGAACCACCGTCCAGGATGCCGAGGGACGTCAGGACGGCTAAGTCGACTATATACGGTAGTTAAGGACCCGTAGTCGGTCATACCGCGGCCCTATAGTGACCGGCTTTTGCCGGACGTAGTCGTGTTCTACTCTGGTTGTGTTTGCTTGTATTGAGCCCCTGCGAGGGCAACCCTTGTTACCCCTTTTTGTTGGTCAGGGTGTGACTGAGGATAGTTACCTCTAGGCCTACAAAACTTTCCCCCCATTCTCAATATACTGTGGGCAGCTCTCTCTAGAGCATGTTTTTTCTCCTCCACTCCTTCCTCTGCCTGGAACAGTCAAGGGTAGCCTTTGGAGGAGGAATACCATATCTGACAGATGTGACCATCTCCCACTTACAAGTTCTTGCCTACCTACTACTCAAGTCGCCAAATGCTCCCTGAGACTCACCCTGACTTGCAGGAACCTAGCCTTTATGTAACCTAGGCCACATCTACAGTACGTACTTTTCAATATAGCCACACTCATACTCTCCACCTAGTCTTGTACTAAGTAAAAAAAACTACCTCAACTCCTAAAACGACTGACCGTTCTCACAATGCCCCACATTCACACCTGTATGTTCCTACAAACACAACACAGCACTGAAAATATGTTGCATGAAGTATGTAAATGGGTTAACTGCCCAAATGGTGACTTGAAACAATCAAACAGAAGTGCTGTAACACAAGAAAGATGGAGGGCTTCAGAACATGGCTACTTAAGGGGTCTAGTCCTTTTTAAGAGAGAGAATGCCATTTTCAACCCTCTTACAAGGTTGGATGTATTTTTATTACTGTTAAATATGACACAGTATTTGGGACTGAATTTGACTTATTCTAGCTACAATTCAATGCGATAGCTTTTTTCCTATTCTGTTGTAATAAAAGTGCAGGTGCTGGTATGTCACCACAGAACCGAGACAGATTAAAAGTTAAAGGGTTTTCTTTACAGGGATATGATACTCCTCGCAGGGAGAAAGCAGTTGGGGTTAAACTGGTTTTAAAGCAGTATATTAAGCAATCAAAAAGAATAACCGTTAGAAACAGGTGTTCTTGGAACTTATCAGTCTGCTGAGTACTTGCTTATAGGGTCGTCTTCTCTCGTGTCAGCGCCGTCAGCAGAGGCACTTGTCTCTCTAGTCGCTGTAGGCTCTGCAGTCTCTAAGTACCCACAACAGGGGTCTCAGGGGTTAATGAAGTAAGGCAGGGGGAACACGAGGCATTCCGGGTGTCCCCTGCTCTCAGTCTATGCTCCAAAACTAAACAGTCTCTCCACAGTCATCAAGGGCTCTGTGTCTTTATAAGTCTCTCAACAGGAGTCAGGGGCTCTGCACCAACACCGCAGGTACCGGGGCTACGCATGGGGGTCACTGTCTCTGCACGGGAGTCATAACGCACCTCTGCAGGCTCTGGTCTCACGTACTCACAAGATGCAGTCTCTCTGCGCAGTCCCCCAGGATTTGTCCTCTGAACAGGACTTCTCTCTTCTCTTCTGCGTGCAGCCGCAACCTGCCCTGTCCCCTGCACACACTGCTCTGAGCTTTGCGCGCTCTCAGGCTGCCCTCCTTCCTGTTCCTCTCTCCTCCCAGCAGTCACATGACCTAGCACGTCCAGGGTAGAAAGTCTTCCCCCTAGCAAGCTTGCTGTCTGGCCAAGTGGTTCCAGATCAGGAGCGGAGAAGGTAACCCCCCTCTGAGTCTTCTTGTGCTTCACCCCCTTACACTGTCCTATGTTATTCCATCATTCTATGCAGGGTGATACCCTGTGTATTTTATATCATTGTAGAACAACTGCAATATTACTTCCTGTAGCTCATATTACTGAACTTGTGCTGTTAGTGGATATATATATATATATATATACAGCCTGACCTGTCTTTATATGACACCATCATTATAATTGCTTATATCTATTAACTGTGATACTTCAACTTGTGTAAGGCGGCCAGGGGGGTAGTCATAGCAATGAGCTGTAGTGTTCCAACACCCTGGCATCTCACAGGGGAAATACACAGTCCCTTCTGTTGTGTGTGTGTGATGTGTGCAGCAAAGTACTCACTTCAGTTGCTGGAATCCCCTCAGTCTCTGTCACTCCGGCTTCACAAAACATTTCAAAGTCACACTTTTCAAACAACACAACTTTATTGGACAGCAGCACTTTTATCACATAGGCAGCACACAGCAAGCACAGAGCCATCTTCATATCTGTCCCTGCCATCCTGACAGGCTCTATCTTCTCCATCAGCTTCCCTTTCCCGGCAAACTGTATCCCTGGACAGTCCGTCTCCCATTTGTATCCTTGGACAATCCGTGTTCAACCTGTTTCCTTGGACAGTCCGTGTCCCATCTGTGCCTTTCCTGTCACCACTCTTTATCAGCCCCTCGTCCGGCTCCAATGGGGAGAAGTGCCGGGAACACTATCTCAGCTGCCCCCGCCCTGGTCTTAGACCCCAGATCCTGCCTAGGGATGATCCTGTCCAGCTGGTGCCCGTAGGCACTGTTCTCCGCCTAGGGCCCCTTACTGCAGCACCAGCTTTATCCCCACAGCCTGCAACACTCTACTTTACTACTGCTCTGCTCACACTACCTGCCCTTGGGCAGGCTGCCCAGGCTTCTTCTCTAATCAGGAAGTATCCTAGCTATACTTCCCTGCTCTGTGCTGCCACTCCCATTCACGTAACCCCTCTCCTACTCTATTCTATGCTTTTCTCTATCACTAATGTGCCCCCCTCTATTCTGTACTACACTGTTATGAATGGGTCACCGAGGAGAAAAAAAACCAAAACAAGCTAAGCCACAGAAAACCAGAGAAGTTGGTAACTATGCAGATTGCAGATCCCTGATCTTACCACACAACTAGCAGTAGCTGTGGAGCATGCCTACGATGAACCTAGACGCCTCGTCACGGCCAGAGGACTACATAAGCCTAAAGCAAGAAAAGAGAAAACTAACTGCCCCAGAGCAGACCCCAAAGGAATAGATAGCCCCCACACATGTATTGACGGTGAAACAAGATGAAGGCACAAACACAGGCAGGAAAATAGGCTGAGCAAATGATGGGGCCCAAACTAACTAGACAGGAAAGGAAAGGCAAGTCACTGTCTGCAACCTGCAAAAAACCCTACAAAAATAATGTCCAACACTACTGATAGCAAAATTAACCCTGAAGTCACTAGACTTCTCCCACTATATCCGCACTCTGGAATATTCTGAGACAGAGCAAAAAGAGACCGAACTAGTAAGGGACAAAAAGCCAATTGGCAAAATACTGATAAATAAGAGTGGAAATTCAGCTCAGCCCCCAGCCGGGGCTGGCAGACCACACAAAAAAATGAATAGACCAACAAAATCAAGTGTGAACATTAGCAGAAAAACTTAGCTTTACGAACAGAGCTGAAAACCAAGAGCTGACAAGCCAGAAGGAATCAGCAGCAACTGAATAGGGTGTCGGCTGTCTTAAATCCAATCTGAGAATCCTGAGATCCAGTCGTCATCCTCATTCTCAGGTGGCAGATCTCCACCTATCAAACTAGGCGCACCACCTCAAGAACCAGAGAATGAACTCACAACACTACACTATGTCCTATTCTAGCCCTAAACCAATAAACAAAACATTCACATTACAATGCATGACATCACAGTAGAAGAACATTAGTAAATAGTGAGGTGAACATGCGAACAGCATCCAGGAGTCCTTGTTTTATACAGCTATTGTATATATAGCTTTTTTATATCTACATAATATTGGTTTGATCTATGGTTGTTATTCCTCTTTGTGTTGCTGCAGGTTTTATTTCCTTTATATTACCTTGACTGTGTGATCTACTTCTGACTTTGCCTAAACAAAAATAACATATCTCAAAAACTGTGAAAGACGTTCACTTTATTTTATTATATTAAATTATGCTCAGTTTTGATAAAAAGCATCAAATACTTTGAAAGCAGCCTAATAATGTATTCAAATAAAAATAACTATTAGAAAAAACTAGAGTCAGGGATATACACTCACTGGCCACTTTATTAGGTACACCATGCTAGTAAGGGGTTGGACCCCCTTTTGCCTTCAGAACTGCCTCAATTCTTCGTGGCAGAGATTCAACAAGGTGCTGGAAGCATTCCTCAGAGATTTTGGACCATATTGACATGATGGCATCACACAGTTGGCGCAGATTTGTCGGCTGCACATCCCTGATGCGAATCTCCCGTTCCACCACATCCCAAAGATGCTCTATTGGATTGAGATCTGGTGACTGAGGAGGCCATTTGAGTACAGTAAACTCATTGTCATGTTCAAGAAACCAATCTGAGATGATTCGAGCTTTATGACATGGCGCATTATCCTGCTGAAAGTAGCCATCAGATGTTGGGTACATTGTGGTCATAAAGGGATGGACATGGTCAGCAACAATACTCAGGTAGGCTGTGGCGTTGCAACGATGCTCAATTGGTACCAAGGGGCCCAAAGAGTGCCCAGAAAAAATTCCCCACACCATGACACCACCACCACCAGCCTGAACCGTTGATGCAAGGCAGGATGGATCCATGCTTTCATGTTGTTTACGCCAAATTCTGACCCTACCATCCGAATGTCGCAGCAGAAATCGAGACTCATCAGACCAGGCAACGTTTTTCCAATCTTCTACTGTCCAATTTCGATGAGCTTGTGCAAATTGTAGCCTCAGTTTCCTGTTCTTAGCTGAGAGGAGTGGTACCCAGTGTGGTCTTCTGCTGCTGTAGCCCATCTGCCTCAAAGTTCGACGCACTGTGCGTTCAGAGATGCTCTTCTGCCTACCTTGGTTGTAACGGGTGGCAATTTGAGCCACTGTTGCCTTTCTATCAGCTCGAACCAGTCTGCCCATTCTCCTCTGACCTCTGGCATCAACATGGCATTTCCGGCCACAGAACTGCCGCTCACTGGATTTTTTTTCTTTTTCGGACCATTCTCTGTAAACCCTAGAGATGGTTGTGCGTGAAAATCCCAGTAGATCAGCAGTTTCTGAAATTCTCAGACCAGCCCTTCTGGCACCAACAATCATGCCACGTTCAAAGGCACTCAAATCACCTTTCTTCCCCATACTGATGCTCGGTTTGAACTGCAGGAGATTGTCTTGACCATGTCTACATGCCTAAATGCACTGAGTTGCCGCCATGTGATTGGCTGATTAGAAATTAAGTCTTAACACACAGTTGGACAGGTGTACCTAATAAAGTGGCCAGTGAGTGTACAATGGAGATGCACGCAGAGATCGGAAAGTTAACAAATTATTGAATAATAAATTGCCAGCTCTATTAATTCTAACTTATTTTACTCTTTAGAGCCTGACGGGGACCCTGATTTTTGCTGTGTTCACGTCTGTGCTGGGATCTCTGCAATATGGATATGGTATTGGAGTTATTAATGCACCACAAAAGGTAAAACATGAACGTCTATTTATATTATTATTATATAAAACTGTTATATATTGTGACTTTACAGTATTTCTATATGGCTTTCCAAAATTAACAACACCATAAATGGAAAATGGATGACATTTTATATAACCACCATGATGTCAATAGGTTTTCCTCCATTCCCTTGTAGCTAGTGAGCAGGGAAGTTAGTGACTACAGTAGCACTCTTAAAGTTGGGAAATTTAGAACGGCATCAAATAAATTTTAATAGCATAATTATTACCTTCACATCATCTATGTACAGAACAGTGTAGATTATTAACTGAATCCCAGGTGCGAGAAGGTGCTAAAGAGGTTTGCAGTTGGATTACTGAGGGTATAGGCCAGTGATCAGGTTAAAGAGGTTTTCCAAGAATGTGATAAAATGGCGCCTGTGACATAATTCAAATGGCAGCCCATCCTAGTCACATGTCAGGAACTGTTGCAGCAGTCTGAAGAAACACAGTTCCTAAGCTCTGTGTCTTAACTGACAGAGGAGCTGTATTGTAATCACACAAACCAGTTAGCTTCCGGAAAAGGCCTGCGACATGCTCAGCAAGAAATCTCCTCAGCTGTCTGAGCACAAAGGATTTATTTCTCCAGACTCCGCCCTTTATGTGCAGTCAGCTGAGGAGATTAATTTTTTTCATATTGTAAGGGAGGGCCAGGACCGTAGTCGTGACCTGTACTCTGGTGGCAGCTGCACCCAGCCCTTCCCCCTACATGAAACAATACTATGCTTCTCGGCATACCTGCATCTCCAGATGCATCTTCACCAGGGCACTTCCCAGGCCATAACGGTCCCTCTTCTAGGCGACTCACATCAATGGAGACACTGTCCGAGACAACTTTAACACTTTCTCTACTTAGGATTTTGCACGTTACCCCCACAGTTGGTACAGGATCACATTCACTTGCTTTCTGATCTTTCCCTTGCTTTTGCTGTCACTTCTTTGCAGTACACGCCCGGAGCAGACCGTACTAGACTGCTTCCCAGTTCCTTCCAGGTCTGACCTCACTAGAATGACATTTCCTTCAGTCTGTTTCGCCCCAGACATGAATTCATCAATCACTACGTTTGGTGACCCCTGGTGAAACATCCAGCCCGTCTGTACTGATCTCGCCAAAGTTCCAACTCCTTTCATATCCTTCTGTCCTAAAAGCATTGGCCCAGGCGGTAAGGCCGGATGAATGACTCGAGAGTGGCAGATGCCAATCAATGATGCATAGCAGTTGAAAAGTTAGGTTTGATTTTTTGGTAGGGTACAGCACCTAGCATCTTCTTGCACATTGGAATAAGCAAGCATTCATTTGTATATGGTCACTTTGTGTGACTTATTAATAAGTACTTTATTAATCCGCACAATGGAAGTAAGGTTTAGGCTGAGTTCACACGTGGCTTTTTTTTCGCGTTTCCGTGGCGGTTTTAACCGTGCGATTTTGCTGCGAAAACGCGAAAAATAAGCATCCCATGCATTCCTATGGGATTCCGCAATGCTGTGCTAATGCTGCGGTTTTTACCGCGGCGGAATCGCTTTGCGGTAAAAACCGCAGCATGCTCATTAATTTTGCGGAATCACGGCGATCCCACACCTATAGGAATGCATTGTTCCACTTGCTTCCCGCATGTGGCTGTGCACACCATGCGGAAAGTAAGCAGAACATTTGCGGATGGTACCCACGGTCCGGAGGAGAGGAGACTGTCCTCCGGGCTTTGGGTACCATATCCCTGTAAAAAATAGAATTTAAAATAAAAAATATTGTTATTCTTACCTTCCGGCGTCCCGCGCAGCCTTCCCGCTTCTCTCCACGCTCTCGTTCCCAGTAATCCTTTGCGAAAATGCCCGCGATGACGTCCGTTCTCGCGGGATCGTGAAGTCTCGCGGTCATTCGCGCGACGTCATCGCGAATTACCACGAGACATCGCGATCCCGCGAGAACGGACGTCATCACGGGCATTTTCGCAAATGATTACTGGGAACGGCTGCGCGGGACGTCAAAAGGTAAGAATAACACCATTTTTTTTTTTTTTTTTTACATTTTATCTTTTACTACTGATGCTGCATAGGCGGCCTCAGTAGTAAAAAGTTGGTCACACTTGTCAAACACTATGTTTGACGAGTGTGACCAACCTGTCAATCAGTTCTCCAAGCGATGCTACAGATCGCTTTGAAAACGCTAGCATTTTGCAAGCTAAATACGCTTGCAAAATGCTATTTTTTCCGCGGGAATTTAAAATGCGATTTTCCCGCGGAATGGAATTCCGGAATTCTCACGGTAATTTCCGCGAGAGTTCCAGTACGTGTGCACATAGCCTTAGTATTTAAGATGAATTGTATATGTTATAGAAAAGTGGGAGACAGTGTGTGCATTGTTTTCTCTAAGCAATTAGTAAAGGTCCTGTGGGAAATCAGGATCCATTTTGTTTTCTGATTTCCCATTTTATACTCTAAATCTATCACGTAGCACCAGAGGCGTAGCTAGGGTTTCAGTTTACGGGGAGGCGAAAAATCTGAGTGGGCCCCTAACCAGGTAATCATTACTACAGCTACATGGTGCACCCTAATTGTGAGTATAGGGAACATCAGCAGATGACCACGTTGTGATTGAAAATAAATCTATATACAAAAACGAACACTGCTATTAACTATATGGAGACCATATAGGGGTAGACACAAGTCCTGCAGACCATATAAGAGATCACAGTACAGCTATTGATAGTGACTTACCACTGACGTTCCTTGTTATTATTATTATTATTATTATTTATTGTTATAGCGCCATTTATTCCATGGTGCTTTACATGTGAGGAGCGGTATACATAAAAACAAGTACAATAATCTTAAACAATACAAGTCATAACTGGTACAGGAGGAGAGAGGACCCTGCCCGCGAGGGCTCACAATCTTCAAGGGATGGGTGATAATACAGTAGGTGAGGGTAGAGCTGGTCGTGCAGCGGTTTGGTCGATCGGTGGTTACTGTAGGTTATAGGCTTGTCGGAAGAGGTGGGTCTTCAGGCTCTTTTTGAAGGTTTCGATGGTAGGTGAGAGTCTGATATGTTGTGGTAGAGAGTTCCAGAGTAGGGGTGATGCGCGAGAGAAATCTTTTATGCGATTGTGGGAAGAGGAGATAAGACGGGAGTAGAGAAGGAGATCTTGTGAGGATCGGAGGTTGCGTGCTGGAAAGTACCGGGAGACGAGGTCACAGATGTATGGAGGAGACAAGTTGTGGATGGCTTTGTATGTCATGGTTAGGGTTTTGTAATGGAGTCTCTGGGCAATTGGGAGCCAGTGAAGGGATTGACAGAGGGGAGAAGCTGGGGAATAGCGGGGGGACAGGTGGATTAGTCGGGCAGCATAGTTTAGAATAGATTGGAGGGGTGCGAGAGTGTTTGAGGGGAGGCCACAGAGCATGAGGTTGCAGTAGTCAAGGCGAGAGATGATGAGGGCATGGACTAGGGTTTTTGCAGATTCTTGGGTGAGGAATGAACGGATTCGTGAAATATTTTTGAGTTGAAGTGGGCAGGAAGTGGAAAGGGTTTGGATATGTGGTTTGAAGGAGAGATCAGCGTCAAGGATTACTCCGAGGCAGCGAGCTTGTGGGACTGGGGAGAGTGGGCAGTCATTTACTGTAATTGATAGGTTCGTAGGGGGGTCACGTGAGATGGGGGAAAGATGATGAATTCTGTTTTGTCCATGTTGAGTTTCAGAAATCTAGCGGAGAAGAAGGATGAAATAGTGGACAGACATTGAGGGATTCTGGTTAGTAGGGAGGTGATATCTGGTCCAGAGATGTAGATCTGTGTGTCATCAGCATAAAGATGATACTGAAAGCCATGAGATTCTATGAGCTGTCCCAGGCCAAAGGTGTAAATAGAGAACAGCAGGGGCCCAAGGACTGAACCTTGTGGGACTCCGACAGATAGGGGGCGAGGTGAGGAGGTGGTGTGTGAGTGGGAGACGCTGAATGTCCGGTCTGTTAGGTATGATGAGATCCAGGAGAGGGCCAAGTCTGTGATGCCGAGGGATGAGAGGGTCTGTAATAATAGGGAATGGTCCACTGTGTCAAAGGCAGCCGACAGGTCCAGGAGGAGGAGGACAGAGTAGTGTCGCTTGCTCTTGGCAGTTAAGAGGTCATTGGTGACCTTAGTAAGGGCAGTTTCAGTGGAGTGGTGTGACCGGAAGCCAGATTGTAAGCGGTCGAAGAGGGAGCAAGAAGAGAGATGGGAGGACAGTTCAAGGTAGACGTGTTGTTCCAGTAGCTTGGAGGCGTATGGGAGAAGTGATATAGGGCGATAGCTAGATACAGAGGATGGGTCAAGAGAGGGCTTTTTGAGGATAGGTGTGATGGAGGCATGTTTAAAGCTTGAGGGGAAAACACCAGTTGTTAGTGATAGGTTGAAGAGATGGGTTAGGGTTGGGATGAAGACTGTGGTGAGGTTTGGGATGAAGTGGGATGGGATCGGGTCGAGTGCACAGGTGGTGAGATGTGATCTTGAGAGTAGAGTGGAGAGTCGATCTTCTGTAATGGTGGAGAAGTTGGTTTTGAAGGTGGAGGGCTGGGAAGTCGGGAGGAAGGGCTCTGGGGGTTGTTGACCAAAACTGTCCCTGATGTTATCAATTTTCTGCTTGAAAAATGAGGCAAAGTCTTCAGCTGAGATGAGTGGGGAGGGAGGAGGTGCTGGGGGGCGGAGGAGAGAATTGAAGGTGCTGAATAACTGTTTAGGGTTGTGAGACAGGGAGGATATGAGAGATGAGAAGTAGGTTTGTTTAGCTGTGGCGAGTGTGGTCTTGAAAGTAGTGAGGGACTGTTTGAATGCGATGAAGTGCTCGTTGGAGTGGGATCTTTTCCATCTGCGCTCAGCAGCCCTGGAAGCTCGCCTCAGCTCTTTGGTCAGGCTGGTGTGCCAGGGCTGTCTGTTGATTTTGCGAGTTTTGGTATGTGTAAGTGGGGCAGCGGATTCCAAAGCTACAGCTATTGTGGTGTTATATAGAGCGGCAGCGTCATCCGCATTGTGTAAGGAACTTATATCTGTAAGAGGGAGGAGGGATTCAGAGAATGAGTGTAGGTCAAGGTGTTTAAGATTCCTGCGAGGGTGTGAAAGTTTGTGGGGTGGGGATTGTAGACATGGAGTGAAGAGGGAAGAGAATGTGAGCAGGTTGTGGTCAGAGAGAGGAAGAGGTGAGTTAGAGAGGTTAGATAGGGAGCAGAGGCGGGTGAAGATGAGGTCCAGTGTGTGGCCATCTTTGTGGGTGGCTGTAGAAGACCATTGAGTGAGGCCGAAGGAGGAAGTGAGAGATAGAAGTTTAGTGGCAGCTGAGAGGGAAGTGTCAATGGGGATGTTGAAGTCGCCCATGATGATAGTAGGGATGTCCGCGGAAAGGAAATGAAGTAACCAGGTGGTGAAGTGGTCAAAGAAGGTGGTGGCTGGCCCTGGGGGGCGGTAGATGACAGCCAGTTGGAGGTTGGAGGGGGAGTAGATGCGCACAGAGTGCACCTCAAAGGAAGGGAGGGTAACAGAGGGTGGCAGTGGGATTGGGGTGAAGGAGCAGGTATCTGACAGGAGAAAACCAACTCCTCCGCCATGTTTGCTGCTGGGGCGGGGGGTGTGAGAAAGGTGGAAGCTGCCATACGAAAGTGCAGCAGGAGAGGCTGTGTCAGAAGGGGTGAGCCAGGTTTCGGTGATGGCGAGGAAGGAAAGTTTGGTAGTAACAAAAAGATCATGGATGTAGGAAAGCTATAAGGTTGTTATGGAATCGTTCACTTTTCCCATCTTTTCCATCTGGCCCACACCCACATCTGCAGAGATTACGACAAAGACACATCTGACTTCTCACATTTCCTGTCCCGTCCATATCTATGCCCAACCTGCACAAACTATTCATTCTGCCGATACCCCAATACTGAGTCACTGCTGCGATATGTGTCCTACAGCACCTGCTGTGTGGTACAATAACGGCTCCTCTTACCACCCCACATAGTAATGCCACCACTGTGCCCTTTACATAGTAATAACTGACGCTGATGGGAGGGGGTATCACAAGACAGGAGCCAGGGATTTCTTACACCACCGCACGCCCCGGAGCCTGGAAGAAATCATTAACATAACAAGAGAATATAACATTTCTCCACAACATGACCATAAATATGAGGCATACATATTTTTATTACCTGTATGCACATATTAATAGGTCATATACGTCCCGGGAAGGGGGACAGATCCCCTTTAAATGTGATGCAGTTCATGGTTACTATATCGGAGCTTGTTATACTAATACTTGTATAAGACCCAGCTGGTAAGTATCAAAAGCCCCCTACCTCCACATCTTCAGCCCCCAGACAGCAATTATTACATGTAATTATTACATGTACAGGGCTCTGTTGCCCCTCAACCTCCTCCGCCCTGACAATACCCCCATTCTCTAACATTCACCCCCCAGTGCCCTGTCCCCCTCCTCCACTTCAGCCCCCGAAATACCCCTATCCTCACATTCACCCCCCGTGCCTTGTCCTCCCTCCCTCACAATACCCCCATCCTCTTACATTCAGCTCCCATGCCCTGTCCCCCTCGTTCACCTCAGCCCTCACAATACCCCCATCCTCTCACATTCAGCCCCCCAGTGCCCTGTCCCCCTCCACTACTTCAGCCTTCACAATACCCCCATCCTCTCACATTCAGACCCCCAGTACCCCGTCCCCCTCCTTCACCTCAGCCCTCACGATACCCCATCCTCTCACATTCAGCCCCCCAGTGCCCTGGCCCTGTCCCACTCCTTCACTTCAGCCCTCACAATACCCCCATCCTCTAACATTCACCCCCCGTGCGGTCCCCCTACTTCAGCCCGCACAATATCCCCATCTTCTCACATTGAACCCCCCAGTGCCCTGTCCCCCTCCTCCACTTCAGCCCCCAAAATACCCCTATCCTCACATTCAACCCCCATTGCCTTGTCCTCCCTCCACCACAATACCCCCATCCTCTCACATTCACACCCCGTGCCATCCCCCTACTTCAGCCCGCACAATATCCCCATCTTCTCACATTCAGCCCCCCAGTGCCCTGTCCCCCTCCTCCACTTCAGCCCCCAAAATACCCCTATCCTCACATTCAACCCCCAGTGCCTTGTCCTCCCTCCACCACAATACCCCCATCCTCTCACATTCAGCCCCCATGCCCTGTACCCCTCCTCCACTTCAGCCCCCACAACACCCCCATCCTCTCACATTCAGCCCCCAGTGCCCTGTCCCCCTCCTCCACTTCAGCCCCCACAATACCCCCATCCTCTCACATTTAGCCCCCAGTGCCCTGTCCCCCTCCTCTACTTCAGCCCTCACAATACCCCCATCCTCTCACATTCAGCCCCCCAGTGCCCTGTCCCCCTCCTTCACCTTGGTCCTCACAATACCCCCATCCTTTCACATTCACTCCCCAGTGCCTTGTCCCCCTCCCCCACTTAAGCCCCCACAATACCCTCATCCTCTCAGATTCACCCCCCAGTGACCATGACATGCCTACATTTAATCAATCTACATTTACATTCCATCCCCACTTACCAGGTTACTTTGCCGGCAGTGAGGCAGGACCAGGAAGTGTCTGGGTGAAATGCAGGGTGGGCAGTAGGACACAGCGTTCCTGAGCCAATACCAGCGTGCACCAAACTGCAACCCGGAAGAAGCTCCTCAGGTCAATAAAGCTGGCACTGTACACTGCAGGAGCCAGGAGGGAAACTCTGCAACTGGCCACTGTGCTAGCCGGCATGCAGAATCTCAGGCAGGCAGGGGAGCAGGAATTTTCCTGCTCTCCTCCTGTGCGGTGTTCTGCATCATCAAAAAAGTGACAGTCACTCTCAGTAGGCCCCTTCATGTGACGGGGCCCGGGCGACGGCCCCCTCTGCCCCCCAGTAGCTACGCTACTGCGTAGCACTTTTACATAGAACCCCTACTACACCTGCCAAGCGCCTGAGAAACTGAATAGAACCAGACACCTAGACACGTCTATCTCTAAATCCCACAAAACAGTTGCTTTCTTTTTGGTATAAAACCTTTTCTGTCAGTGGTGTATATAAACACCACCCGCATTCATTAAAGTGGAATCTCTTGCTGGACGCTACGTGTATGTGCTGTCTACTGATTCTCCGAGCTTGTTCATCCCATCACCTCTAGTCTGGTCTTGCACATTAACTCAGGTGGGCCTGTTGCACCCACAGTCCTTATACGCATTAGACTAAAGTTGGCCAAACCGTGGGAAATGGGCGCCCAGTCACTTAACGCCATAGCAATTTCATCATGTGTGTACGTTTCTGGCAGAGAATGCTGCTTTCTCATCTATTTGTGAAGATTCTCCTCCAACATGAGAGCTACAAATTGCATTGTAGTGTACAACACAATTTTCTCTAAATGTTATCCTTCTTCTTTATAGGCACAATCCATGTGTATAAACAGCCATATTTATAAGTCAGTATATGAATATACTTATGCTTTCTATATATTTGTGCATAATGTACATATACATTGTAGGGATTCGACTCGCTTAGGTGCAGCGGGAGACAATCATGAGGCAGGTTCTTCCCAAAGTTCATGGGGTTTATTTGCATCATAAACCCACAAGGGAGCACATTACCAAAATAGCCTCTAGATTAGGCAAAAGAACATAAACGTCCGTGGCTTCAGACTCGGACCGAGAGTCTCAGCACATGCTGGGAGCTGTAGTCCTCCCCATATACAACCTCTGTAGTGTCCCGCCTGGACACATGGAAGTCTGTCCACACTCAGACAGACTCCCTCACAGTCTCTCACCTGTGCCAAACACCTCAATTACATAGCCCTGTAACCACACCCAAAGGGGATCACATGGCTATGACATCACTAAAGGTTGTATAGACACACACAGGCTTCCCTGACACAGTGTAACAGAAAGATCAGCAGTACCTCTGCTGATCAATACACCCTGGAGCCTGCATCCCAAGGCCACCCACCTTGAGACCCATAATGGTCATTTAGGACCCTGCTCCTGTTACCACACTGAATGTGCCTGTACACCCGTCCTGGGACACCCACACAGCGCCCCCTAGCTGACATAGTGGTAACTACACCACATACCTCCCCCCTCTGTTCAAACTTGTGGGGTTGAACACATGACATCACCCAGGTATCTTGAGACCTGGCACCCATGTCACCTTGCCCTACAAGTCGAGAGGACCATCTCCGTCTGTTTCGGTAGTCAAACTGCCTCATATTCACGTTAGGCCTCCCCCGCCCCCAGCGGTCAGTATCTCGGCCTTGGGCTTTGGCCTTCCCGTCAACGTCCGTCAGTGTGATCAGACACTCTTTAGTCTCCACCTGTTTGCAGTGCGCTCCGTCACCCGACCTTTCTCTCACCGGCCGGCTCTCCCAGTTCACACTGTCATGAGTCCCACGTCCAGCTGGGCCAACTGGCTGGTCTGAGTCTGACCCTCTGTCACTATGTCCACCACCGGGTCTCATGCCTATGTTACTACGATTAGAACGGCCACTTGCGGACTCTCGACGTTCTTGCCTTCGACTACCTGTCCTTTCATTCCTTGGAGGATCCCTTCGGGTCCTTACACCTTGGGTTGGAGGTGGACGCCACCTGACGTTCTCTATCTGCTCATTCATCTGCAGTCGATCCTGTCTTAGCTGCTCAATCTCCTTCAGGTACGCTACCCGATATTCCAGGAGCATGCGAAGCTTCCCAATGCTTTCCACCGAACCAACCACAATGACAGGAACCATGTCATCTTCAACAGCGACTTGGATTTCACCAGCAGGTGGGATCCTCACTCTCTTCACACAGGATCGATTCACCATCTCCTGCATCACCTTTCCAAGTCTGCCAACGACTTTCCCTACCAGATTTCTGGGTACCGGAATTATGTCTTCCACAAAGCCCAGCCGACTTTGTGCTTCCCTTGCAAGCTCCAGACGTCGAGCGGCTTTCCTATTACGCTCCACGAGCATCTGTTTCGTGCGGAGACATTGTAGGTGCATCTCCTTCAGGACAGCCACCCTTCTCTCTGTGTCTTCCGTTTCTGCCAGTATCACCAACTGGTCTGTTTCTGGTGTCCAGCTCACACTATAGGCCTTTACTGCCTTTTTAAAGGTCTCATGGACACCTTCGCTGGCACACGCTTCTCGCACGTCTTCGGGTACCTCCATCACGCACTTGAAGGTCATGGACTTGCTCTCATCCTGGACAGATGGCTCTGGGTTCCCCACGGACACTTCCCTCAAGGTATCTGCCAAGACCGGGTGACTGTCTTGTGCAGCTCTTGGTTCACCATCTTCCTGAGATTTACAGTCTTCAGGACCCTTTTCCAAGATGGGCTTTGGCAGTTCTGCCTTGCTATCAGTCGGGCACGGCCGCTGTACGTCTTCACCCATCCACTTCTTCTGCAGAAGACCTTTTACTACTCCACTGAGTTCTTGCAGAACTTTATCTCGCTCCTCTGCCAGGTAGCGACGCTGATCCTCTCTCCTGAGAATCTCCTGTTGATGCTTCTCTTGGGCCTCTCTGAGCACCTCCATATCTTCCAAAAGGGTCTTGTTCATGGTTTTACATGCTGACAGGTGACCTCTGAGCTCAGAGACTTCCTTCTCCAGCTCATCCTCTCTGTGCTCAGCTGCTTGCCTTAGGACTCTTTCCCGTTCGACATGTTCTGTTACAGTCTCCTTTATCAGCTGTATCTCACGATCTTGTTCTCTTTTGTCCATCACGTGTCGCACCACTACCTCTTTAATTATATCGTTAAAGGGTACCACTGGGTCAGTCACACCAGTCGAGTGAACCCTCCAGTTACCGTCCAGCACCAATGTGTCTAGTCCAGTAGTCTCATCTCCCAGCCCACCATCTGTCTTATCACGAGACGTCAGGTCCGTCAGTTGGGCAGATGTACTTCTTCCTCTGGTCAGTTCTACCTCTGACCTGCCCATGTCAGGAGCCACCACTGTCTCAGTGTCTGCTTGCCCCACAGTCGAAGCATCTCCATCATCTGACCAAACGTCATCAAACAAAAGAAAGTCCCGGCCCCTCTCCCAGGCATAGACTAAGTCCTGTGGTATCCCTCTACCTTGGCACTCACCACCTTTGGTCCCCTCAAACACTACTGTGTCTACTGCGTAGTTCACCGTGACCCCGTGTTTACAGCGAACCCTGACGTTTTTCTCGGTCAGAGAGAAAACGAGAGGCGTTCCTGTCAGAGTCACCTGACTCTCTGAGTCCAGCCGACCAAAGGCTCCTTCCCGGTGCAGCATCACTGTACACATCTGTGGCCCATCATTACTACCTGGAAAGGATATTCCACATTCTGAAAAAGACCTGCACATACACTGCGGTACTCCAGACATACCTACTGAGTCACCCAGTGCTGTCACTTCTTCACACTTGGCCACTTTCTGGACCACCACCCCACTTTGGGTTGCCACTCCAATTTGGGTCACCGCCCCCTTTTGGGACCCCACCCCTTTTTGGGTTACCCCTCCAATTTGGGTCACCGCCCCTTTTGTGACTCCACCCCTTTTTGGGTTACCACTCCAATTTGGGTCACCGCCCCCTTTTGGGACTCCACCCCTTTTTGGGTTACCACTCCCTTTTGGGTCACCGCTCCCTTTTGGGTTACCACTCCCTTTTGGGTCACCGCCCCCTTTTGGGTCACCGCCCCTTTTTGGGTTACCACTCCCTTTTGGGATTTCCCCATGTCCGTCCTGCAGAACCTCTTAGGCCACAGTTCACACAGTACAGTTTGTCTTTTAACGATACCACACAAGTCTTTGTTGGCACCACCACAGCTCCTGCTGTCACTGATCACCGGCACCTCCGGCTGCTGTTCACACACATACACAGCGGCTGGTGTCACTGCAGTCCCTGCTGCTCCGTCTTCGTGGACGCGCCGATCCACCGGAAGCCGCTTGTCACCTTCGTAACCCCGCCGGGTTACTGGAAGCCGCTTGTCACCCTCAAAGATAAAAAAGCCACAAAAGTGCGCCCATAGGGCCTTACCAGTGCAGGTATAATGGGTTATGAAGCAATAATACAGGGTACTCACCCTTAATAGTTGTGTAAAGCCACAACTACTGTATCCGCTTAGTCACATGCAATAAAGCTGCAGCAGGATGGTGTAGACAGACAGCGTCTACTACCAATGCTCCCAGGGCAGATCCCAAAAAAGGAAAAACACCAGGACCCTGTGCTGCGAGACCTTCGTGACCCCACTGAGCCACAGCAAGCACCTTCAGGTTTTGCAGAGGAAAAGAAAAAAAAAACAAAAACACATGCACAGTCTCTCATGTCCTGTCCGTGTGCTGTTCAGGACGTACCGTCTCCGCCTGAGACCGTCCAACACACAGGCGCACACCGGGTGCTATTCAGGGAGCAGCCCTCCTCCCAGGGTTTCCCAACACACCGGTCTCTCCAGGTCCAGGGGCTCAGCGAGTGCTCTTCAGGACATCCGTCTCCACCTGAGACTGCCCAACACACGCCTCACCAGGTCCAAGGTCATAGCACGTGCTTCAGGGCTCCTCCCAACACTGACCCTCCAGGACCTTGCTCACTGACCCCTCCAGGTACACAGTCTCTCACTGACCCCAGTGCAACACAGACTCCTGTCTGTTACCTGTGTCGGCCACACAGGTTCCTGGACGCCTCTTCTCCTCAGAGGTATCCCACAAATATTAACACAGTCACTTTCTCTGACCTCGGTCAGTATTACTCACGGTTGTCAGACCGTCTGCTCTCCTGGCTCAGAATCGACAGCACTGCCACACGTGCTTCTGGGAATCGCTGCCCGCGTTCTCCGCCAATTGTAGGGATTCGACTCGCTTAGGTGCAGCGGGAGACAATCATGAGGCAGGTTCTTCCCAAAGTTCATGGGGTTTATTTGCATCATAAACCCACAAGGGAGCACATTACCAAAATAGCCTCTAGATTAGGCAAAAGAACATAAACGTCCGTGGCTTCAGACTCGGACCGAGAGTCTCAGCACATGCTGGGAGCTGTGGTCCTCCCCATATACACTCTCTGTAGTGTCCCGCCTGGACACATGGAAGTCTGTCCACACTCAGACAGACTCCCTCACAGTCTCTCACCTGTGCCAAACACCTCAATTACATAGCCCTGTAACCACACCCAAAGGGGATCACATGGCTATGACATCACTAAAGGTTGTATAGACACACACAGGCTTCCCTGACACAGTGTAACAGAAAGATCAGCAGTACCTCTGCTGATCAATACACCCTGGAGCCTGCATCCCAAGGCCACCCACCTTGAGACCCATAATGGTCATTTAGGACCCTGCTCCTGTTACCACACTGAATGTGCCTGTACACCCGTCCTGGGACACCCACACAGCGCCCCCTAGCTGACATAGTGGTAACTACACCACAACATGTAATGTGTGAATGCGTGTGTAATGTATATGCATGAGCAGATTTTATGTGAACCTAATGTGAATATGTATATTCTTAGTGTGTGTATGATGGAGGGGTTGGGCATGACTGAAGGGAGGATCAGACACAAGTATTTCCCAGGAGGTCCTCGCTATCCATGTCTACACCTCGTGACATACACTGCTTGATCGCATCTTTTGCCCACGTGGTTTACTTTATACCATTATCCTGTGCCTAAAAACGAGCACATGCTAGTAATAAATCTGCAGCATTTTATTAATTAATAGAGACAGAGAAGGGTTCTTTTCTTAACACTTTTACAAACCAATACCTGTTCATTCTGTAGAAAATTGTGGCTGAAATAATTTGTGCCAGGATTCTGGTGTTAAGACAGATTTACTAATCAGTGCACATATTGTTTTACTTTCCTTCATATACAGTGCCTTGCGAAAGTATTCGGCTCCCTGGAACTTTTCAACCTTTTCCCACATATCATGCTTCAAACATAAAGATACCAAATGTAAATTTTTGGTGAAGAATCTGCAACAAGTGGGACACAATTGTGAAGTTGAACGACATTTATTGCTTACTTTAAATTTTTGTGGAAATGCAAAAACTGAAAAGTGGGGCGTGCAATATTATTCGGCCCCTTTACTTTCAGTGCAGCAAACTCACTCCAGAAGTTCATTGTGGATCTCTGAATGATTCAATGTTGTCCTAAATGACTAATGATGATAAATATAATCCACCTGTGTGTAATCAAGTCTCCGTATAAATGCACCTGCTCTGTGATAGTCTCAGGGTTCTGCTTGAAGCACAGACAGCATCATGAAGACCAAGGAACACAACAGGCAGGTCCGTGATACTGTTGTGGAGAAGTTTAAAGCCAGATTTGGATACAAAATGATTTCCAAAACTTTAAATATCCCAAGGAGCACTGTGCAAGTGATCATACTGAAATGGAAGGAGTATCATACCACTGCAAATCTACCAAGACCCGGCCGTCCCTCGAAACTTTCATCTCAAACAAGGAGAAGACTGATCATAGATGCAGCCAAGAGGCCCATGATCACTCTGGATGAACTGCACAGATCTGCAGCTGAGGTGGGACAGTCTGTCCATAGGACAACAATCAGTCATATACTGCACAAATCTGGCCTTGATGCAAGAGTGGCAAGAAGAAAGCCATTTCTCAAAGATATCCATAAAAAGTGTTGTTTAAAGTTTGCAACAAACCACCTGGGAGACACACCAAACATGTGGAAGAAGGTGCTCTGGTCAGATGAAACCAAAATCGAACTTTTTGGCAACAATGCCAAACAATATGTGTGGCGTAAAGGCAACACAGCTCATCACCCTGAGCACACCATCCCCACTGTCAAACATGGTGGTGGCAGCATCATGGTTTGGGCCTGCTTTTCTTCAGCAGGGACAGAGAAGATGGTTAAAATTAATGGGAAGATGGATGGAGCCAAATACAGGACCATTCTTGAAGAAAACCTGTTGGAGTCTGCAAAGACCTGATACTGGGATGGAGATTTGTCTTCCAAAAAGACAATGATCCCAAACATAAAGCCAAATCTACTATGGAATGGTTCACAAATTAACGTATCCAGGTGTTAGAATGGCCAAGTCAAAGTCCAGACCTGAATCCAATTGGGAATCTGTGGAAAGAGCTGAAAACTGCTGTTCACAAACGATCTCCATCATCAAACCTCACTGAGCTCGAGCTGTTTGCCAAGGAAGAATGGGCAAGAATTTCAGTCTCTCGATATACAAAACTGATAGAAACATACCCCAAGCGACTTGCAGTTGTAATCGCAGCAAAAGGTGGTGCAACAAAGTATTAAGTTAAAGGCGCCGAATAATATTGCACGCCCCACTTTTCAGTTTTTGAATTTCCACAAAAATGTAAAATAACCAATAAATTTCGTTCAACTTCACAATTGTGTCCCACTTGTTGTTGATTCTTCACCAAAAATTTACATTTGGTATCTTTTTGTTTGAAGCATGATATGTGGGAAAAGGTTGAAAATTTCCAGGGAGCTGAATACTTTCGCAAGGCACTGTATGTTTTGTCAAGATAAAGAGGGGAATAGCCGGTTGCCAGATCTCTCTGGCTGCATATTATCCCCTCTAGGAAAAATGTACGAGACATGCTAAAGTTAAAGATGCCCAATCCTTCTTTTCCATGGCATATGCTGTTGGTTGAGAGTTAGGAAACCCCCATACACGAGCCAGGTTATTTTGACTTTCCTCTAAGGCTTGGTACCACTTTGTACAGTGCTCTACAATGAGCACTACGTCGGAGTTTTAGTTGGAATCCCTGAAAAAACTGTATTTCGATGAGAACCCCCACGAGACACGACTGAGCAATTTACTGACAAATGGAATCAATGTGGACACAGAATTGCCTCCATTCTGGTAGTATCCAAATGAATGGCTTTGTCGGGGTGTCATTGGAATATAGTTTTTCGGGGATTCCAGAGAAAAGCCTGACACATTGTTCGGCATACAGCACTGTATAAATGTGCACCTAGCCTGAAGGTCCATTTACAGTCACGGACCAACCAGCGGCACAATATACTGTAACCACATATCGGAAACTTTGACCAATCGGTTGTCGTTTACGTGCCTATGTATATAGGCAGACCAAAGTAAATGATGTCCCCTGAGCGATCTATACTAGATTAATCAGTGTGTGATGGATGCAACTGTTCTCGGCAGTGAGTCCTGTTTACTGCTTAGAACAATGATCTATTGTGCTCTAGTTCACCCGATGAGCAATGGTTTTGCACTTTCATTGGGTGATCGGCAGTGTGCTTACACTACAAGATAATCGTGGCTCGAGTTTTTAACCAGACTCGCTCATGATTATCTTGCAATGTAAATGCCCCTTTATGAACAATTTACCAGGAACCCTTGAGTGTTTAGTGTAATGACCTGGATTAGTTAAATTTAACCTGTTCTATTCTATCTCCTAGATAATTGAAAACCACTATGCAAAAGTACTAGAGGTGCCGATAGTAGAAATCACAGACCGAAGTGGGAATGAGACAGATGAACCAGCAGTCCACCCATCTGTTACCATGTACTGGTCGCTCTCGGTATCCGTTTTCTCTCTTGGGGGATTGGTGTCTTCCTTTTTTGTTGGATGGTTTGCAGACAAATTTGGAAGGTAAGCAGCATCCATACCTGTGCAGCATTATACCGGATATTGAAGAGAACAAAATTTAATTTTTACCATTATTGGTAATTTTTGAGGTTGCACTGTACTAGAAGTTTTTAGGGTTCTTACTTTTTAAACAACTCTGTGTGCACTTTTAACACCTAATATTAGCCTAAATTATTTTTTTTTAATAATGCAATTACCATAGAAGCAAAAAGTCTTTGGTGGCTGTACAGTAGTTCTAACATATGGGTACTAGAAGTTACCTATGAACTCCGGGCAAACTTGAACTATATAACTTTTTGCATCCCATGATCATTCGTTTGAGAGTTAAGTTTCATCTACTATGAGAAAAGCACAGATGATACCGTTCATCATGAAGAATATTGCTTCCAACAACAAGATTATTCCATTCTGTGAAAACAACAAGAACTTTCAGATCAGAGTTTTCTGTACAGGCATTTGAGTGTATATTGGTAAAAAGTCACACACATTAAGGACAGGCTTTGTAGAACCAGTTATGTAAGAATCTGCGTGTTGTTCTGTACTATGAACTATGCTCAATACAATAAAACTTTGATTATAAAGCTCATTTGTGGAGGATAGGACAAAGTGACATATTAATATTTATCTGTGTCCTGATTCACATTTCGTTAGAAAGCTCAAAATTTGACTCCAAATATGATGAAGTATGTTGCGATCAATAAGGAGAGATTATGTGTAAAAGTGTAAAAGTATTATTGTCATGCTAAAGGTCCTGTGTAGGTCATGCCATCTAGCCATATGCAGTATATCCTCCTTCAAGGGAATCTGCCAGGAGGTTTTTGCTACTTAGTCTGAGAGCAGCACGATGTAGAGGCTCTGGGAGCCTTATTCCAATGAGGAGTCACTTACTTGGCTACTTGCTGCAGTTTCAATAAAATCAGTGTTTTACCAGCAGTAAATTATCACTAGAGGTCTAGTTGTCTTGTGCCCTGTAGTTCTCATGCTCTGTGTAACCCTGACCTCAGCAATGACTGGCAGCTTTATGCCAATGTACACAGAAAGCTGCCAATCAGTTGTGTGAAACAGAGCTCAACATTCATATAACTGGTAGATCTGGAGCAGAAAAAAACAGTGATGGTTATCAAAACTACAGCAATGAGCCCAGCAAGTAAGTGACAGATTACTAGAATCAAGGTCTCTGCCTATACATCATGCTGCTCTCAGATTACATAGCACAAGCCTGGTGACAGATTCTCTTAAATTTCAGATTTTCTTTTGTATTTTAGGATTAAATCCATGATGATTGTAAATACTTTGGCCGTCATTGGTGCCCTTCTCATGGGACTAGCTCCTTTGGGACAAGCCCATGCCTTAGTCATTGCTGGCAGACTTATAACTGGTCTTTATTGTGGTAAGTGGATCATTTCTAAACTTCTCATATTTTCAAATAGTTTTTTTCTTTCTTTATTTTTTATTACAAATAAAATGAGATCTAGTTATTATCACTGTATACCAATAATGTTGGGGAAGATACCTGTACCATTACTAAATGAGCAATCACTTCACACTACAATAGATGCCTATAGTGTACAGTTGTGGCCAAAAGTATTGACACCCTTGCAATTCGGTCAGATAATACTCAGTTTCTTCCTGAAAATGATTGCAAACACAAATTCTTTGGTATGATTATCTTCATTTAATTTGTCTTAAATGAAAAAACACAAAAAGAATTGTCCTAAAGTCAAATTGGATATAATTCCACACCAAACATAAAAAAGAGGGTGGACAAAAGTATTGGCACTGTTCGAAAAATCATGTGATGCTTCTCTAATTTGTGTAATTAACAGCACCTGTAACTTACCTGTGGCACCTAACAGGTGTTGGCAATAACTAAATCACACTTGCAGCCAGTTGACATGGATTAAAGTTGACTCAACCTCTGTCCTGTGTCCTTGTGTGTACCAAATTGAGCATGGAGAAAAGAAAGAAGACCAAAGAACTGTCTGAGGACTTGAGAAACCAAATTGTGAGGAAGCATGAGCAATCTCAAGGCTACAAGGCCATCTCCAAAGACCTGAATGTTCCTGTGTCTACTGTGCGCAGTGTCATCAAGAAGTTTAAAGCCCATGGCACTGTGGCTAACCTCCCTAGATGTGGACGGAAAAGAAAAATTGACAAGAGATTTCAAAGCAAGATTGTGCAGATGTTGGATAAAGAACCTCGACTAACATCCAAACAAGTTCAAGCTGCCCTGCAGTCCGAGGGTACAACAGTGTCAACCCGTACTATCCGACGGCGTCTGAATGAAAAGGGACTGTATGGTAGGAGACCCAGGAAGACCCCACTTCTTACCCCGAGACATAAAAAAGCCAGGCTGGAGTTTGCCAAAACTTACCTGAAAAAGCCTAAAACGTTTTGGAAGAATGTTCTCTGGTCAGATGAGACAAAAGTAGAGCTTTTTGGGCAAAGGCATCAACATAAAGTTTACAGGAGAAAAAAGAGGCATTCAAAGAAAAGAACACGGTCCCTACAGTTAAACATGGCGGAGGTTCCCTGATGTTTTGGGGTTGCTTTGCTGCCTCTGGCACTGGACTGCTTGACCGTGTGCATGGCATTATGAAGTCTGAAGACTACCAACAAATTTTGCAGCATAATGTAGGGCCCAGTGTGAGAAAGCTGGGTCTCCCTCAGAGGTCATGGGTCTTCCAGCAGGACAATGACCCAAAACACACTTCAAAAAGCACTAGAAAATGGTTTGAGAGAAAGCACTGGAGACTTCTAAGGTGGCCAGCAATGAGTCCAGACCTGAATCCCATAGAACACCTGTGGAGAGATCTAAAAATGGCAGTTTGGAGACGGCACCCTTCAAATATCAGGGACCTGGAGCAGTTTGCCAAAGAAGAATGGTCTAAAATTCCAGCAGAGCAATGTTTCTTAAAATGGTAAGAAACTCATTGATGGTTACCGGAAGCGGTTGGTCGCAGTTATTTTGGCGAAAGGTTGTGCAACCAAGTATTGGGCAGAGGGTGCCAATACTTTTGTCTGGCCCATTTTTGGAGTTTTGTGTGAAATGATCATCAATGTTTTGCTTTTTGCTTCATTCTCTTTTGTGTTTTTTTATTTAAGACAAATTAAATGAAGATAATAATACCAAAGAATCTGTGTTTGCAATCATTTTCAGGAAGAAACTGAGTATTATCTGACATAATTGCAGGGGTGTCAATACTTTTGGCCACAACTGTAGCTTGTTGCCAAAATAAGTGTTCCCTGTTAGAAACTTGTAATGCTAAACAGTCAGTAGTTATCAGTCAGTACAGGAGAGAACCATGCCTGGTATGGACCCTTGAACATAGATTTTCAAAACAGTGATGAATATACTCACATGCTTTTTATCATGAACACACTATCACAACAGTCTTACAGTGCCTTGAAGAAGTATTCATACCCAGTTAACTTTTCCTTATTTTTTAATGTTGCACCCACAAACTTAAATGTACTTTATTTCAATTTTATCTGATATTCCAACACAAATTAGCACGTATTTGTGAAGTGTAGAGGAAATGATACATGGCTTTCTAATTATTTTTTAGAAATATAAATCTGAAAATTATGACGTGCATTTGTATTCAGCCTCCTGTAGTCTGACAGCCCTAAATATAATTCTGTGTAAGAGAAATTGCCTCCAGAAGTCACAGAATTAGTAAATTGAGTCCACCTGTGTATAATTTACTCTCAGTATAACTACAGCTGTTCTGTGAAGGATTCAGAGGTTTATTTGAGAACATGAGGGATCAAACAGCAACTTGAAAATCAAGGAAAACACCAGACAGGTCATGGATAAAGTTGAACGGAAAAGTAAAGCAGGGTTAGGTTATAAAAAAAAAAATAGCCCAAGATTTTTGAAAGCAAGCCATAAGAAGTCCCGTTTGCAGTTTGCAAAATGTCATGTAGGTGACATCTAACTTGTGAAAGAAGGAGCTCTGGTCAGATGAGACCAAAATAGAACTTTCTTGGCTAAATACAAAATGCTATGTGTGGTGGAATACTAACACTGAACATCATCACCTTGAAAACACCATCCCCACTGTCAAATATGATGGTGGCAGCATCATGCTGTTGGGATAGTTTTTTTCAGCAGGGACGGAGAAGCTGGTCAGTGTTGATGGAGCTAAGAATAGGGCAGTCTTGGAGGAAAACCCGCTAAAGGCTGCAAAAGACTTGAAACTGAGAGATAGGTTTATCTTACAGCAGGACAAAGACCCTAAACATATTGCCATAGCTGCAATGGAATGGTATAGATCAAGGCATATTCATGGATTTCAATGGCTCAGTCAAAGTCCAAACCCAAATGCCATTGAGAATCTGTGGCAAGAATTGAACATTGCTGTTCACAAATGCTCTCCATCCAACCTCACTAAGCTAGAGCTAGTTTACAAAGACGGATGGGCAAAATTTAACTTAATGGGAATCTGTCAGGTAATTTTTGCGTACCTTAATAATAGTATCCTGAAATAGGGTTTGGGTATTTCAGGATATGTAAATTTTATTGCTGTACAATATCCCATTGTGTTGCTAAAAGCCCCTGAAAATGTATAGTCTTGTGTCGGCTAGCCAAGCATATATAAATGCCAAATAAATATTCGCCCCTTCCAATAATCCTGCTCACCCTTTTGTGCCGGTCTCACTGATTGGGTGGAGCTAGACTGTCATATTACATGCCCGAGGATCGCATTGCTATCCTCGGACTGGCCATCTGCTCTCCTAACTTGAGCATGACAGCTGCATAGAAATACATGCAATCACGTGCAGATCAGGACAGCAGACGGCCAGTCTGAGGATTCCGATGTGATCCTCGGGCATATGGCTGTCTGACTGAATCACTGACATCGGCACAGAGTCGTGGACAGGATTATGGGAGGGAAGAAAGGTGAATATTCATTTGGCATTAACATACGCTTGACTAACTGACATGAGACTATCAAAATTTCAGGTGCTTACAGCAAGACAATGGGGCAACGAACATCAATAAAAGTTATACATCCTGAAAGGGTTGTCCAAGCCCTATTTCAGGATACTATTATTAGGGTACACAAAAATTATGTGAGAGAGTTCCTTTAAAACTTTGATAAAGAAAAGTTTTTAGTGTTACTATACAAGAGAGAATTGGAAGATATAAGGAATATTAACTTTATAGAGGGGTCCACTCTATTGGGTAGAGTTGCTAAAAGAAAGGTACTAAAAAGCCCCCTTCTGATCTGGTGGACTCAACCATGCTTTACACAGTCAGCCATTCATAGGTTCCAGAAGCCAAACCTGCAGAACTGCTTCTCTGGGCTGATTTCAATTATACAAGGAATCAACCCTTTCTGATTGGTGTAAATTCAGCGCACAAAACTAAAAAATTATACAAAGATATTTTGCATTGGTTTCAGTTTGGTACTTTTAGGCCACGTTTCCATGATGAGGTTTTGGTGAATTTTTGACACTGCGTTTTTTTTGCTGCATCAAAAACGCAGCACCTTACAGTACTATTAAATTGGATGGGATTGATAGAACTCTCATGCACATTCAGTTTCTTTTTTTTTTTACACTTTGTAGACTGACCTGCAGTGCTTTATTCAAATCCGCAGCATGTTAATTTCTCTTGCAGGTATGCTGAGTTTTCTATGTGGTTTTTCCATATAGGCTTGCACTAGGTGCGGAAATTCCGCACATGTGTTTTTAGTGCGTTTCCACGGCAGAACAGCATCAAAGATGCATGTAATCCACACCTAAGTATTTCAGTAAAATGTCAAAGCAAAAAAAAAAAAAAAATAGGCAGTATCAAAAACACATCGCATTCTTTATAGCATCACACACCAGAGACAAAAAACGCATCATCAACAATGCGATAACAACACGTGGTAAAAAAAAAAAAAGCACAGAAAAACGCAATAAAATGGCACAAGAAACCTAAATGAAATAATAGGTGCAGAAATTCTGCAACATAAAAACGCACCAAAATCTCGTCGTGGGAACGTGGCCTTAGAGGGCAGCGTCAGCACTCAGCAAGGTCAGGCAAATGCTGGGGCCCAATTGAGGAAGGAAGCCTTTCTGCTCTTATTTATGTCCTGTCTAGTTTCTTTTACACAGGAAACATCTGTGCCAAGAATCCCTATATATTAAAGTACGGTGGAATATATTTGATATATATAATAAATTATTATTACTATCTATCATGAAATTATATATAGTGTTTGGGTAGTCTATGACATAAAATGTGTGTGATTGCTTTTAGAATGCTAATTGTAAATTGGGAAATTAGAATATGGTATAGAAAACATTCACTTTGATTGGCTTGGATATTATAGACATTTGGGATATGTTTAGTAAATTCCTTCTAGGCAGCAGAAATCAACATTGTGCAAAAGAACAATTTATGCGTCAGAAGTAAATAATCTTTACAATATAATTTATTTAGGGTTATCATCAGGACTAGTCCCCATCTATATAGGTGAAATTTCTCCCACTTCCTTAAGAGGAGCTCTTGGAACATTACACCAGCTCGGAATCGTGACTGGGATTCTTATCAGTCAGGTTAGTTACAAATGTATATATATTTCAAGCTAATATATACAGTATCATTGTAGAAGTAAATATAATTTAAGATTAGTATGCACAGTATACAATGGCATGTAAGAAGTTTGGGCACTCCTGGTCAAAATTACTGTGATTGTGAACAGTTAAGCAAGTTGAAGATGAAATGATCTCTAGAAGGCCTAAAGTTCATGATGATGCATTTCCTTTGTATTCTGGGCAAAAAAAACAAATATATTGTAATTTTTTTTGTTTTAAAAATTACAAAAGGGAAAATGGGCCAATGCAAAAGTTTGGGCATCCTTGGAGACTTGTGTGCTCAGATAACTTTGACCAAGGTTTCAGACTTTAATTAGCCAGTTAGGGTTATAGCTTGTTCACTATCATCGTTAGGAAAGGTCAGGTGATGCAAATTTCCAAGCTTTATAAAAACCCAGCCTCCTCTAACATTGGGCCAAAAAACAGCAGCCATGCGTTCTTCTAAGCAGCTGCTTAGAACTCTGAAAATGATGGAGGTCCACAAAGCAGGATAAGGCTATAAGAAGATAATAAAGCATTTTCAAGTTGCCCTTTCCTCAGTTTGAAATTTAACTATGAAATGACAGTAAACGGGGACAGTGGAAGTGAAGATATGGTCTGGAAGACCAAGGAAAATTTCAGTGAGAGCTGCTCGTAAGATAGCTAGAGAGGCAAATCAGACCCCCCCACCCCGCTTGATTGCCAGAGACCTTCAGAAAGATTTAGCAGACTCTTGAGTTGTACATTGTTCTACTGTTCGGAGACACCTGCACAAATATGACCTTCATGGAAGAGTCATCAGAAGAAAACCTCTCCTGCGTCCTCACCATAAAATTCAGCATCAGTAGTATGCAAAAAAAAACAACTAAACAAGTCTGATGCATTTTGGAAAAAAGTCCTGTGGACCGATGAGGTTAAAATAGAACTCTTTGGCCACAATGATCAAAGGTATGTGTGGAGAAAAAAATGGGCATAGAATTTTAGGAAAAGAACATCTTGCTAACCATTTCACGGGTAGAGGGAAGAACAGATTCAATGAAATTTCTACAAATTCTTGATGCAAATATAACACCATCTGTAAAAAAAAACCTGAAATTGAAAAAAGGATGGCTTCTACAAATGGATAATGATCCTAAACACATGTTAAAATCCACAAAAGACTACCTCAAAAGGCGCAAGCTGAAGGTTTTATAATGGCCCTCACAGTCCCCTGATCTGAATATCATTGAAAATCTGTGGATAGAGCTCAAAATATCAGTGCATGCAAGACGACCTAGGGCTCTAGCAGAACTGGAAGAATTTTCCAAGGAACAACTTTAGGCCTTTTAGAGATCAATTCATCTTCAACTTGCTTAACTGTTCACAATAACTGTAATTTTGAACAGGGGTGCCCAAACTTTTGCATGCCACCGTACATAAATATAATTAGATATTGATTCAGAGAATCTATTATGTATTGATATTTATCCATTTACATACTTGAATCCATTTACACACTAGCCACTCATCTGAATGATCACCAAGTAATACTGCATTTAGGCTGTCTTGGCTGCGGCTTCCCTGGTAAGTAGTGTGAGGCAGTGAGGGGGATCATATGCGGGGATCGATATGTGTTCCCCAGAATGCGCATAGAAGCATATTAAACCCGCTAGAGTGCACTGAAGTCACAGATATGGCTGTGGCTACAGTGCAAAATAAAAGTAAATGTGGACCTGGTCAAGTTATTTGGTCAAGGCAATGTTTAGGAAAATCCATTAAGGGCTTTTATTTTTGGAGCGAACTACAGGATGGTAGTGAAGCAGTTCGCTTCTACCAGATCAGGTCTTGCAAGTGACCCCATGGCCACAGATTCCATTTAAACCCTGCAGCAAAGGGTTGAGTGTGTCAGTGGTGGTTTTCAAACTGCAGAGCAGGTGGCTCTGCAAGGTTCAGCCTGTGTGAAGTAACACGGAGCCAAGTGAAGCCAAAAGGCCTGGCACCCCTCAGCGTGATACGGTGGTGCAGCCGCCCACGGCAACCGTCTCAGATACGGACTGTCTTGATATTCATAACTTAATTTATAGACATCTATTATCTGATTTCTTTTCCTGTGTGGATTGAATGGGTTGTTACTGACATCTGGTTAGAAGTTCATGCTAATAGCACCTTTAGAAATATATTTACTTAGAAAATTAGTGATGTATTCAATACTTATTTCATCTGCTGTATAATGTTTATGTAAAATGATAATTAAAATACTTTTACATCTAAGTTTGCTTTGTTCAATGCTGTAATATCATGTTGTTTGCCATCATATTATTACATTTCGGACAGTTCTTGGCATTTCTTTACCTGTACTATGCTTCTGCTGATTCGGTACATAACCACTGTCAGAGTGATAGTAAAAACTCAATGTTGCTCCATTTTAGATTGTCGGATTAGACTTTATCCTGGGCAGCAAGGACTTATGGCCTGTCCTCCTAGGTCTTTCTGGTGTACCAGCTGTCATTCAGACAATTTGTCTGTTCTTTTGCCCAGAGAGCCCCAGATATGCCTATATCAAACTTGGAAGAGAAGAAGTTGCCAAAAGAAGTAAGTGATGTTCAACAGTTCTCTTTATTACAAAATGTAAAAAAATGAATGCAGTCTAGTAACAATCCAAATAGGTGTATACTATGTTAGTAATATTGTGCCATACTTATATTGCACTTTGCAAATAACCTATTCAGAGTGGAAAAGGACTTGAACTCTAGCGCCAATTGGATCTAGCAATCCTAAAAGTAAACATCGACCCTTTTATGACTCCTTGCCACAAGACTTAGAATAAGAAGCCAAACTAGAAACTCTGTTTTCATACTCATATTTTGGGGTGTTTGCCCCTCATCAGTGCAAAGCAGGACATCTGATTTGGCTAGGTGAGAGGCCTCTGACAGCAAGTCTAAAGAGAAACGTTTCTCCTTGTGAGGAGCATGTATTGGGGAACTTGCATTTTTAAAAACCCATAAGAGCATTACATGACCTATAAGTCTCCTTACACTGGCTTTGCACTCCTCACAAGGAGAAACATTTCACTGTATATATCTAATATTGCACTTTTTTATGTTTTAATGCGGAAAATGATTTAACCCAAAGTTATGGTGTGCTTGACTCTTCCCCAATGGCAGATATTGGGTAAAAGGATGGTGAGGCATTTTGGATTTTTGCTTTTGCTCTCCCACAGAAATAAGCTTACCATGGTATTGATAACATCCTTCTCCATCACCACATTTCAAAGTTCTCGAGTTTTTGCTAATGTAGAGGCATGCATTGGTCGCTGTTCTGGAGGAAGACTTTGTATAACAACACGTCAGTAGTCTGCTGATGGGCTCACAGGGCAATTTCATGAAATTTGATGTTCCTGATGTAAAATTGGATTAATCTTGTTGACCATGTAAGTCCATCTAATATTTAGTTTGGTTATGGAGAATCTAAGGCTTCATGCAGACAACAAAGTTGTGTGACATGGATTGAGTACAGCACATGGAGTCTCTATGATAAGTCTCGATTATAGTGTTTTTCTGCTTTTATGTAATAATGAAGGCTGCAGTCAATCAGCAGCTACTGAATGACTGCAGCAGCCATGTGACAGTGTTTATATCATGAGGCATAGGGCTAAAAGTAGAGAAAGGTTGCTGGACAGGTAAGTATACATCTTTTTAAAATGTATCCAGCATACTGGGCCAATTAAAAAGGGGTCCTTCTGTGGAAAAGATTTAAGGTAATCTTTATGACGATCGGTAAAGGTGCTGATCAGGAAAATGTGTCTGAAAATGAACAGTTAAAAAAGGACATCACATTGTTGTAGTACGCGGTTTGAAACTTGAACAGTTGTTTCATTCAGCTACTTGTTACTTGCAATAAATCTGGGTTTTCTTGAACTTTTGACTTTGCTGGAATACAGAATCCCTAAACCTTGGTTAAAAGTTAACAAAGATAAGATACAAAGAGGTAATGCTAGAAAACAAGCCATTACCTAGCTGAACAAATATATTGATTTACTGCAGATAGATTTGTGTAGTTCTAGCCATGACATACTTTGTTTTGCAAATTGTCTCTTCAGAGAGGAAGAGGACTAGAACTCTAGTGCCACCTATTGGAAGTAGTGATCCTATAAGTCAATGTCGGCCCTTTAACGAGCCTTGTCACATGACTTAGGATAAAAGCCAAGCCAGAATCTCAATTTGCAGACACTGTGTTTCAGGGTACTGCCCCTCATCAGTGCAAAGTGTGAGATCTGGTTTGGTTGTTTGAGAGGTGTCTGACCGGTATCCAAGAAGTATCGTTTCTCCTTGCAGAGATTGACATGCTAAGCATGCTGAGATGAGACTTAAAGCCGCAATGCTCCTCTGGGAAATATGCAAATTGTCTCATGAGAGAGGAAGAGGTCTAGAACTCTAGTGCCACCTTTGTTTTGTGACCATGACATAACCATGTGCAGACCTAATATTTATTTATTTTTGTGATCAGCCGTCTGATCATCTGAACATCGTAGTCTGTTGAGTACAGTACACCACTGGTGGCAGACCACGTGATCACTATGGGGTCCATTAGCCAGTGGCAGCACTATGGAAGCATCATATTGTATTGGAGGCACAGCAGCAGCTTCATAATATATGGGTGGCACTGTGGGGGCATTATCCTGTTTTAAGAGTGCTGTGGGTGCACAAAACCTTACTAAATGTATTGTGAAGCTAATGTTCTGTGAGTAAAATAGACAGGGAAGTCATATTGTTTCCCAAGGGTCCAGACGAGTAGAATTTTGTTTGAGCAGTCTAAGACAAGGCCATGCCAAGTTCCTGACCAGGTACATTTTATTTTTTTTCGTACATGCACTGTAAAAATGTTTCTCTTTTGGATATTCAAAATTTTTTTGCGTGTTTGTCCGTGATACACAAGGTTTCATTTTGATGTCACTGTGATAGTCTATCTTTTTTTTTTTTTTTGCTGAGATCAGGCGATATACAGTAGGTGGGAAAATAAGGGAAATAAGTGTCTGCTTTTCCCATTTTTTATGACCACATAAGGACCACTAAAATACTTTTAAAAAAATGTGTTCCTTATTCCATACAAATTATTTTTATATTTCAGACATGTTTGTTTCATTTCTTGGGCGGGGCTAGAACCTGATATGGATTGCCAGGTCATAGATAATTTAGTGACAAAGAATGTATAATTGATGAAGAAAGGTTGAATTTGATGGACTCCAGTCTTTTTTTCAACCTATGTAACCATAGACAGCCCATGAACAATAGAAATGACAGATCTGATAGATATAACAGAAATTAATTTTTTTTTTGTTTAAATATTTTGATGTGCTCGTGATATAAACCAAGCTGGACTGGGACTAGAAAACAGCCCTGACACATTGACCCAACCAGCCCATATACAATATAGCCTTTCCCTGATCCTGAAAATAAAGTGCAAAATTCCCATCCCATAATGTTCTTTGTCACACTACCCACCACTCTGCTAAAGGGGTTGTCTGGCAATTCTAAATTGGGAGGTAAGCAGCACTAATGACATCATGTCTACACATACCTGTTGGTAAATGTGCAGGAATAGTTTACCTGACCTTTTCCTCAGACTACGACATGCCTATTGTTCACGTGTACTTGTAGGTACAAACATGACATTACCACCAGCACTCACCTTTCGATACATAAGTGAGCAACCTTTATATGCTGCGTTCACACATTACCGTGTTTTTGCTGTACTTTTTGAAAAATTGTGGCTAGACAGTACAATTTTGGCACAACGGCAGCAAAAAAATCAAATGTCATAATTTCAAAACTATAAGTTTTGAGGATTTTTTTTGTTTTAACATAGCCTTGAAGCACATTTTGGATTGCTACACGAGTAGACTATCAGAATCCCCATAAACACATGAATGCAGTACAGGAACCACCTTCAGCACATGAATGCAGCACCAGAACCACCATTAGTTCATGATTGCAGAGCAAGAACCACCGCTAGCACATGAATGCAGTGCCATAACCACCATCAATGCATGAATATAGTGCTAGACCCACCATCAGAACATGAATGTAGTGCCAGTATTACCATCAGTGCATGAATACAGAGCTAGACCAGCCATCAGTACATGAATAAATCACCAAGCTTAGTACAGCGATCAATTGCAATGTTAGGTCAGCCCCATATACAATTGTATCACATGAACCTACAATTCCCAGTATATCTTTAACAATGGTAAGGAGATACTGTTACCAGCCATCGTCAGATTATGGACCATACAGGAACCACAGTACTGATGAGACGAAGTCAAGATCACATGTAAACATTTACAATAGGTGACATCAAGTTTGATTGGAGTCATTCCCATCCCTTTTATCTTCATGTAGTACAGACACTATGTTGAGATTTCACGCCCAGAGCTCATCTCTCCAAACTTCCTTCTTCTGCATTTCAGCTGCGCATCCTGAAAGGGTGCCCTTAAAAAAGTATCATCATAGTGCCAACAGAGAAAACCACTTTATATTAAAGATCAAGTTGGCCACGACCCTGCCCTCTATATATTTGGGTTCTGCCCCTCTCCCGATCACTCAGTCTCCAGCTACCTCTATAATTTGATCTCTCCCTATCTGAGTTGTCGGTTTCAGGGGAAGAGAGATCTATATTAACTCTGCTGTGTGTAACCAAAAACGTATATGCTCTTTTCTCTTTAAACTCATTCAAGTTCTTCAGGAATTGATTGTTTCCTTTCCTTAATGATGGCCTGAAACTTCTCAACCGATGACTGGAGAATCCCTTCCCTTCTGTTAAATTCAGGATCTGCTTTGTGTTTGAGCATTTTTTGTATAAGTTTGTTTAACCCCTTAAGCCCCAAGGGTGGTTTGCACGTTCATGACCGGGCCAATTTTTACAATTCTCACCACTGTCCCTTTATGAGGTAATAACTCTGAAATGCTTCCATGGATCCCGGTGATTCTGACATTGTTTTCTCGTGGCATATTGTACTTCATGTTAGTGGTAAAATTTCATTCAAATAACTTGCGTTTATTTGTGAAAAAAATGGAAATTTGGTGAAAATTTTGAAAATTTCACAATTTTCCAACTTTGAATTTTTATGCCCTTAAATCACAGAGATACGGCACACAAAAAAACTTGATAAGTAACATTACCCACATGTTTACTTTACATCAGCACATTTTTGGAACCAAAATTTTTTTTTGTTAGGAAGTTATAAGGGTTAAAAATTGACCAGCGATTTCTCATTTTTGCAACACCATTTTATTTTTACGGACCACATCACATTTGAAGCCACTTTGAGGGGTCTATATGATAGAAAATACCCAAAAGTGACACCATTCTAAAAACTGCACCCTTTAAGGTGCTCAAAACCACATTCAAGAAGTTTATTAACCCTTTAGGTGCGTCACAGGAATTTTTTGAATATTTAAAAAAAATGAACATTTAACTTTTTTTCACAAAAAAAATTCTTCAGGTTCAATTTTTTTTATTTTACCAAGGGTAACAGGAGAAATTGGACAGCAAAATTTATTGTGCAATTTGTCCTGAGTACGCTGATACCTGACATGTGGGGGGGAACCACTGTTTCGGCGCATGGCTGAGCTCAGAAGGGAAGGAGCGCTGTTTGACTTTTTCAATGCAAAATTGGCTGGAATTCAGATCGGACGCCATTTCACGTTTGGAGAGCCCCTGATGCACCTAAACAGTGGAAACCCCCCACAAGTGACCCCATTTTGGAAACTAGACTCCCCAAGGAACTTATCTAGATATGTGGTGAGAACTTTGAACCCACAAGGGCTTCACAGAAGTTTATAACGTACAGCGGTACAATTAAAAAATCATATTTTTAAAAAAAAAAATGATCTTTTCACCCCCAATTTTTATTTTCCCAAGGGTAACAGGACCCTAAAAGTTATTGTGCAATTTGTCCTGAGTACGCTGATACCCCACATGTGGGAGTAAACCACTATTTGGGCGCATGGCAGATCTCGGAAAGGAAGCAGCGCCATTTGACGTTTTTGGCTGGAATTGAGATAGGACACCATGTCGCGATTAGAAAACCCCTGATGTACCAAAACACTGGAAACCTCCCACAAATGACACCATTTTGGAAACTAGACCCCCCAAGGAACTTATCTAGATGTGTGGTGAGAACTTTGAACCCCCAAGGGCTTCACAGAAGTTTATAACATACAGCCGTACAATTAAAAAATCATATTTTTTCCACAAAAATGATCTTTTCACCCTCAATTCTTATTTTTCCAAGGGTAACAGGACCCTAAAAGTTATTGTGCAATTTGTCCTGAGTACGCTGATACCCCATATGTGAGGGTAGACCACTATTTGGGCGCATGGCAGAGCTCGGAAGGGAAGCAGCCCCATTTGACGTTTTTGGCTGGAATTGAGATCGGACACCATGTCGCGTTTGGAGAGCCCCTGATGTACCAAAACAGTGGAAACCCCCCAAAAATGACACCATTTTGGAAACTAGATCCCCCAAGGAACTTATCTAGATGTGTGGTGAGCACTTTGACCCCTCCAGTGCTTCACAGAAGTTTATAACGCCAGGGCGTGAAAATAAAAAAATCGTATTTTTTCCACAAACATGATCTTTTAGTCACCAATTTATTTATTTTCCCAAGGGTACCATGAGAAATTGGACCCCAAAAGTTGTTGTCCAATTTGTCCTGAGTACGCTGATACCCCATATGTGGGAGAAAACTACTGTATGGGCACACGTCAGGTCTCGGAAGGGAAGTAGTGACGTTTTGGAATGCAGACTTTGATGGAATGGTCTGCGGGTGTCATGTTGCTTTTGGAGAGCCCCTGATGTACCTAAACAGTGGAAACCCCCCACAAGTGACCCCATTTTGGAAGCTAGACCCCCTAAGGAACTTATCTAGTTGTGTGGTGAGCACCTTGAACCCCCCAGTGCATCACAGAAGTTTATAACGACCGTGCATGAAAATAAAAAAATTGTATTTTTTCCACAAACATAATCTTTTAGTCCCCATTTTTTTTATTTTCCCAAGGGTAACAGGAGAAATTGGACCCCAAAAGTTGCTGTCCAATTTGTCCTGAGTATGCTGATACCCCATATGTGGGAGAAAACTACTGTATGGGCACACGTCGGGGCTCGGAAGGGAAGTAGTGACGTTTTGGAATGCAGACTTTGATGGAATGGTCTGCGGGTGTCATGTGCGTTTGGAGAGCCCCTGATGTACCTAAACTATTGAAACTCCCCACAAGTGATCCCATTTTGGAAACTAGACCCCCCACAGAACTTATCAAATGTGTGGTGAGCACTTTGAACCCCCAATTGCTTCACAGAAGCTTATAACGCCCGGGCGTGAAAATGAAAAAATCATTTTTTTCCACAAAAATTATATTTTTGCCCCCAATTTTTTATTTTCCTAAAGGGTAACAGGAGAAATTGGACCCCAAAAGTTGTTTTGCAATTTGTCCTGAGTAGGCTGATACTCCATATGTGGGGGTAAAACACTGTTTGGGCGCATGGCAGAGCTTGGAAGGGAAGGACCACCATTTGACTTTTTCAACTCAAAATTGGCTGGAATTGAGATCAGACGCCATGTTGCATTTGGAGAGCACCTGATGTGCCCAAACAGTGGAAACCTCCAATTCTAACTCCAACCCGAACCCCAACACACCCCTAACCCTAATCTCAGCCCTAACCCTAGCCCTAGCCCTAACCCTAATGGGAAAATGGAAATAAATGCATTTTCTTTTAGTTTTATTATTTTTCCCTAACTAAGGGGGTGATAACGGGGGGGGGGTGTTGATTTACTATTTGTGGTGGGTTTTTATGTTAGGCAGCTGTCACACGCTAAAAGACGCTTTTTATTGTAAAAATATGTGCATCAACACATATTGAGAGCTATAATTTTTCAATATTTTGACCCACCGAGTCATGTGAGGTCTTTTTTTTTGCGGGACAAGTTGACGCTTTTATTGGTACCATTTTCGGGCACGTGACATTTTTTGATCGCTTTTTATTCCGATTTTTGGGATGCAGAAGGAACAAAAACCAGCGTTTCATGAATTTCTTTTGGGGGGGGTGCGTTTACATCGTTCCACGTGCGGTAAAATTGATAAAGCCCTTTTATTCTTCGGGTCAGTACGGTTACAGCGATACCTCATTTAGGTAGTTTTTTATGTTTTGTCGGTTTTATGCAATGAAAACTATTTTATATAAAAAATAATTATTTTTGCATCGCTTTATTCTGCGAGCTATAACTTTTTTACTTTTTTGCTGATGATGCTGTATGGCGCCTCGTTTTTTGTGGGACAAGATGATATTTTCAGCAGTCCCATGGATATTTATATGCGTCTTTTTGATCGCATGTTATTGCACTTTTTGTTCGGCGGTATGATAATAAATCATTATTTTTTGCTTCTTTTTTATTTTTATTTTTTAAGGGGTTCGCTAAGGGGGTTAACTAATGGGACAGTTTTATATTGCAGGTCGTTACGGATGCGGCGATACCAAATATGTGTACTTTTATTGTTTTTTTTTTTTTTTTATTTCCAAAAAATGAATTTATTGGGGGAATATTTTTTTTTTTCTAATTTATTTGGCGATTTTTTTTTTAAATTATTTTAACACTTTTTTTTAACTTTATTACATTGTCCCAGGTGGGACATCACTGTCCTGTGACAGATCGCTGATCTGTCACATCACAGATCACTGTGACAGATCAGCAATCTGTCACAGGCAGTGCAGCAGGCTTCCTCGTCGCCATCTTGGATCCGGGGACCTGCAGGGAAGGAGACCCCCGCAGCAGCGCTGCGCATTGCTCTGCTGTGGGGGGCTCAGGGAACCACGGAGGGAGCCCCCTCCCTGCCGATGCTCCGCTTTAACCCCCGGTACACCGCGATCGTGTTTGATCGCGGTGTGCAAGGGGTTAACGTGTCGTGGGCGGTCCGTGACCGCCCCTGACACATTGTGCCAGGTGTTAGCTGTGATAATCAGCTGACACCCATCCGCGATCAGCGGCGCTCACCACGTGGGCGCCGCTGATCGCTATGACGTACTATCCCGTCCCTGGGAATTAAGTCCCAGGGCACATGGACGGGATAGTACGTCATATGGGATTAAGGGGTTAAATATTTGCCTGACCGCTCATAGTTAATTTTTTTCTCCTCATGTAGAATATGTTTGAACCTTCCAGATGATTTTATGGATTCCATCTGCCATCCTAGGTAGTAGTTGAGGATTATCTAATCTTGGTGGGGGAGCGATATTAATCGTTAAAATACTAGGTACTATATTATTCTTGATACAATTTTCAAGGGCTTTTATCTCCCACCAAGATTTTATGTTCTTTCTGTAACCTGTATACAGATCTTTAAACAGAGTTTTAGTGGATACACAACTACTTCCCCCTGTGGGGAGTTCCTCTGTAGAGAAAGCCTGATTAGCATCTTCCACCCATTTTTCCGTATTTATAGGACCAGAAAACAAACCTGCCATAGCCTACCATATATAAATTGGCTAACAAGGGCAATGTAAGTAAAGGGTATAAAACAGCTAATAGAGAAAACCCCTTTATATTAAAATATAACCTTTATTAGGTATGTAAATAGAGCACCCTTCTGACACCTTAGGGTACCGTTACACTTAGTGATGCACCAGCGATCCCGACAACGATATGGATCGCTGGTGCATCGCTAAGTGGTCACTAGTGAGCTGCCACACAGGCAGATCTCACCAGCGACATAGCAGCGGTCGGGGGTCGCTACTTACCTGTCAGACGCGGCGATCCTGACGTCCTCCCGCCCGCGTCCACGTGTCGCTTGTCGACGCCACAGGAAGCCCAGCAGGAAGCGCCCAACGAGAAATGGACCAGGACGTTCTCGCGCGACCAGCAGCGGGGAATCCGGTCGGAGGTAAGTATCAGACATAGCGATATCGCTAGCAATATCGCTGCTACGTCACAAAATCGGTGACGTTATAGTGATATTGCTAGCGATATCGCTATGTGTAACGGGGGCTTTAGTCTAGCAAAACTGTGCCCCCTTTCACAATTGCCCCCCACCCATCCACAATGATAAAGCATTTGCAATCTTTGGCTCCTCCTGGATCGCTTACCACTGCCTGCGCTGTCTCTGCTCCTCTGTGCCAGTAGCAGTGTAATGACATCAGCATCGTGCTGCCTTCATCACACCGCTGCATGTCAGGGTGGAGCTGACGAGCGCTGCTCTGCTCTGCCTCTGTCCTGGCACCACAATGTTCAAATGCAATCACGTCTTCCCAGTGGGCATCTGGCCGGTAGTGCAGATTTTCAGGTTGGGCCTGATATAAACTAATATATTTGTTAGTTGTTTACTGCATATTCATCACAATAATGTGTGATTAACCACAGTCACTGAATTGATGCTACGTGGTCATGCATGGAACTGTAATTTACGTGTTTAATTACCATTAAGAAACAGACAGTTCATTCCTGTTCATCCTGCTTCACTGGAGCAACACAATTTTCTTAATTTATCAGTTGAGTAAAGAAATTTAAAAGGTCATAATCTTTAGAGGACAGAAAAAAATAGAGTAACCAAATAACTAAATATTTAAAGAGTAATCCTGACAATTCATAATGGTTAAGCTTCACCATAAACGTAGATATTAACCCCTTCACCACCTTGAGATTTTATGTTTTTGCGTTTTCGTTCTTTGCTCACCTTCTTCCCAGAACTATAACTTTTTTATTTTTCCATTTTTCCTTCCATAGGGCAGTATGAGGGTTTGATTTTTTGGGGACAAGTTTTACAATTCCACCTTTATTGCTAGGCAGTTCCGTCAACAAGAAAGCAGAATGCTGTTGAAATCGGAGGGCAAGGTGGTAGTCGTGGTTAAGAGTGGCAGCACTGACACACCCTGGCCCTCCACCCTATTAACACACGGTAGTTCACTCACTTGCAAGTCAGGGTCCATTTCATACTGCCAGGAGTCCTTTTCCTTTAACACCACACAATGATAGTCAGAGTCCAGATTCATCTTAAACTAAACAATTTTATTCAGCTCGTCAAGTTTAGTCACAGAAACAGCACAAGATTCTTTGCAGAAGATCACCATTCTGTTCCCTTTACTGTCCCTCACTCCTCCAAGAATATCCACAGGACCCGCACCTTCCATACTGGTCAGACTAACCGCTTCAGGAGTTCCCCACTCGCTTCCCTCTCCAAAGGTGCAGTCGAGAAATGGCTCTTCCATTCCTTACCAGGCGGTAGGCCTTGGAAGATTAAGGTTGTTCCCACGAAGTTAGCTGCTACCATTCTGATGCTGCCAAGATATTCCTCCACACTGTGTGACTGTCAGCTTTAAGGTCCCGGACTGCTGGCCTCCTCAGCTTAAACGTTCCCCCTGGACATGACTGTCCTGTCCTTGCTCCCGGCTCACACTGACTAACTCCAGGAAGCTCCCCAACTACTCTTTTCCTAGCCCCTCCTAACCAGACAAAAATCCTATTGGTCTAACTAATCCCTGTTCTATTCTATTCTACCGTGCTCCCCCTACTGGGCGAAATCCTACACTATCCCTATATCTTTACAACACCTGAACATAGGTACATTGCAATACACTATATATATATATATATATATATATATATATACATACACACACACACACACACACAGCTCTGGCAAAAATTATGAGACCACTTTCAAATGTTCAGTTAGTCTGATTTTTCTTTTTATAGGTATATTTTTGAGTAAAATGTAAATTGTTCTTTTAGTCTATAAACTTCTGACAACATGTCTCCGAATTTCAAAGCAATAAAATTTGTAATTTTTTTCTGACAAAGAAAAATGGTCAAAATTAAAAAAAACCCAGTGCTTTCAGACCTCAAATAATGCTAAGAAAACAAGTTCATAATCATTTAGAAACAACAATACTAATGTTTTCACTCAGGAAGAGTTCTGAAATCAATATTTTGTGGAATAACCATGATTTTTAAAAACAGCTTTCATGCGTCTTGGCATGCTTTTCACCAGTCTTTCACACTGCTTCTGGTACAAAATTTAAGCAGTTCTTATTTGTTTCATGACTTGTGACTATCCAACATCATCTTGATTACATTCCAGAGGTTTTCAGTGGGGTTTAGGTCTGGAGAATGGGCTGCCCATGACAGGGTTTTGATGTGATCGTCTCTTAATTTTTGCCAGCACTGTGTGTGTGTGTATATGTGTATATATATATATATATATATATATATATATATACACTTTACACGACATATGAAATATACCAGGGATGTATGCAAGAAGTGCAGGGCATTAAACTTGCCCCCACACCCCTTAACTCCTCCCTCCTAAAATATGGTCGCCCCCGACCATACAGCGCTGGAACAACACAACTTTTAATTAAAGACGCACATTTTTTTTCTTGCAAAAACGTATCTTAACAGTACTAAAAGTCTCTTTGCGCTACATAAGAGTTCGCTTTTTTAGTGTTCACCTCTGACCTTTTGGCCATCAATATGCTTTGGGCAGGCGCTGGGTCAAAGTATTCCGTGGCCCAAACACGTACACAGTTCACATTAAATTGACCAGGCTCATTCATTTCCTCCTGTTTGAGTTCTTCCCCCTCCCTCCTTTGCACAGAGTATTGCCCTTTAACGCATGTGTGCTGCTCTTACTTTTTCCACTTAAACAATTTTCCACTTAAAAGTTCAATCATTGCTGGACCAGCTACACTCAACTCCGCACCAGGCTCCGGTGCTACAGGGCTCCTCTGCCCCCAGGGACGTGGAACAATCCCATTTTTTATACTCTGTTATCAATAGGGGCAACAGGCACAACTTTCCTTCTTAAAGGGCCATGTCAGTCCTTGTCCTGGCGGCATGCATCCTGTACCACTCTGTCCCACAGCGGGCTCTGTGCCCATGCTCCAGGGGTTGTCGGCAGTTCTGGAGCCATCGCAGGTGTCACGTCCCCCAGTGTCAGCAATAGGGGAGATGCAGAGCCGGCCGTGCAACAGGCAGGGAACGCGAGAACAACTGTGCCCCCCTCCTGGTCAGCGCAACTCCGCCCATATCTCTTCTTCCCTTCAGTCACCCCCACTATCCATGCCGCCTGCCTGGGGGATGGGAAGGGACCCTCTCCTTCCTGGTATCATTCGACTGACCCAGGGACGGAACATCACTGAAGATGGGTCTGCGCTCTGGGCTGTGGAGCAGACTTCCACTCACCGCCTGCTCACTGTCCTGCTCCTGCTGCTCTGGCATCCCGGCCGCGATCGCTCCACGACCATCAGACTCCACCGGTACAGCCTTCGCGCCCTCCGGCTCAGGCACTTCCGGTTCCGCCTCCTCCGATTAAGGCTCCACCTGTTCAGCATCGGACTCCTGCCACCACTCAGGAATCTGCTGTAAGGGACGAGGCTTCCTTTTCTTTCGTCTCGGCAAATATTTAACCCCTTCGCCCCGAAGCCTGTTTTCACCTTCCTGACCAGGTCAATTTTTATAGTTCTGACCACTGATACTTTATGAAGTCATAACTCTGGAACGCTTCAATGGATCCCACTGATTCTGAGTTTGTCTTCTCGTGACATATTGTACTTCATGATAGTGGTAAAAAATGGAAATTTAGCGCAAATTTTGCAATTTTCAAACTTATAGTTTGAAACAACAAGTAACACCATTTTGGAAACTAGACCCCTTAGTATCTATATGTATACTGAGCACCTTGAAGCCACAGGTGCTTCACAGGAGTTTTTAAAGTTAAGCCATGAAAATAATAAAAAAAAATTCCCAGATAAATCTTTTTTAGTTCCAGATTTTGCATTTTCATAAGGGTAACATGAGAAATTGCTCCATACAATTTGTAGTGCAATTTCTCCTGAGTGCACAGATACCCAATATGTGGAGGAAAACAACTGTTTGAGCGCATGGCAGGGCTTGGAAGGGAAGGAGCGCCATTTGACTTTTTGAACGTAAAATTTGCTGGAGTAATTAGCGGTGCCATGTCGTGTTTGAAGAGCCCCTGATGTGGCTAAACACTGGAAATTCCCCCACAAGTGACACTATTTTGGAAACTAGATCCCTTAGGGAACTTATGTAGATGTGTTTTGAACATCTTGAACCCCCAGGTGCTTCACAGAAGTTTATAACATTATGCCCTGAAAATCAAAAAAATCAAATTTTTCCTGCAAAAATCTTTTTAGCTCCAAATTTTACTTTTTCACAAAGGCAAAAGGAGAAATGGACCCCAAAATTTGTTGTGCAATTTCTCCTACATTCACTGATACCGCATATGTGGTCAAAAACTACTTCTGAGGCATTGTTTAAAGCTCAGAAGGGAAGAAACACCATATTACAGTGCAGATTTTGCTGCACTTGTTTGAGGGTGTCATGTTACATTGGCAGAACCCCTGAGGTGCCAACACAGCAGAACCCCCTATAAGTGACCCCATAATTTTACAAACTAAACCTTTCAATGAATTCATCTAGGGGTGCAGTGATTATATTGACACCACAGGTGTTTCAAAGACTTTATACCATTGATCAGTGAAGATAAAATAATTTACATTTTTACTTCCAAGATTGTGTGTTGGCCCCAAGCTTTACTTTTCATACTGGGAAATGGGTAAAAATGGCACCAAAATTTGTCCCACAATTTCTATTCTACATGGCATTACCCCATATGTGGCTGCACAGTACTACTTAGTTATACGGAGAGACTTGAGAGGACAGAGCGCTATTTGCCTCCTGGAATGCAGATTTTCCTAGAATAGTTTGCGGACTCCATATAAAGAGCCCCTAAGCGCTAGTAAAGCAGAATCTCCCCTCAAGTCATCCCATTTTGGAAATTGTAACCCTTTGGGAATTTATCTACAGATGTACTGATGATTTTGACACCATCGACGTTATCCAGAAACAAGCAGCATTGGATGTTGCTGAGTGAAAATTGCAAACTCCCTTTGTAGTGACTAGTAGGCTGCAGTCACCAGTACCTTATGCCCAGTGATGCTTCTGGAAATTAAGCGGGCTCTCATCCCTACAGAAATGCCAAAGATGTGGGCGCTATATGTGGTTTAGGCACACTAGGGCTCCGAAGGGAGGAGGGCATTTGTATTTGGGAGCATAGAATTTGCTGAATTTCTTTTGGGGGGAGAGGAGCCATTTAGCTTTTACAGAGCCTTTGTGCTACCAGTAACATGGAAGCCCCCTATATTTCCATTAACAGATGACAGACCTGAGTGGGGACTTGCTTTGTTGTTGATTGAGTTGAAGCTTTTATTGGGAACATTTTGCATAACATTTATGATCACATTTATCCAGCTCTTTACGCTGAGCACTTACATCGGGGTTTCCATTTAAATCTCCAAGTGACGTGATTCAAATGAAACCCCCGAGTGTTTCATTCAGTATAATGAGGCAGCAGAGTTACTCTGGACTCCGTCTGGCCTCTGTTCACCGGTGTCTTCCTTTTAAGAAGTGGGCAAAATTGTGGCTGAAGGCACTTTTATACATTCCTAAAAAGACGGACACCGCCAGATTACAGATCCACAGTGCCTCCATCTGCCTCATTATAGGGAATCTTCTGCCGGAAGTTCCATCTGAATCATGCACTTCAGAGATTTACACGGAAACCCTGGTGCAAGCGCTCAGTGCAGAGCGCCGGATAGATATGGGCCGAACCTTACTGTGATCTTTGGGAGGCAGAATGAAAAAATCAACAGCATGTGAAGAATTGGTTTTATTATTAAGGCAGCTTTATTCTTTAGGTCAATATAAATAAAGCGATACTCAATTTATATTGTTATTTATGTTCTGGCGCTCTTACACAATAAAACTATTTGTTAAGCATTTTATCAGAAAAATCAGTTTCGTTTGCCACTTATCAGACACTTTTTCCCCACCCCCTGCCCCTTGAACTCACTATCCACTGTGAAAAAGCATCTCAAGTCCATCTTGCTCAGAAGAGTCTGCAAGTGTCATGGGATACAGCCCATTATCTTCTATGGGTAGAGTGACGAGCAGGGAAGGGAACAGACAGAGGCCAACAGAAAGACATTGTGCAGTCTTCTGTGTTATAAGTATTTTACCTTGCATCAGAGCTGATTCAGTTCAAGACAACTCAGCTCTGCTGTATAATATCTGCCATGTTGCTGCAGCTTGTATTTGTGAATGCAGAGTCCTGAACTGCATGACCACACTTATCGCAGAATTCATTAAGTATTATAAAACAGATTTTAAAAACCAGAAAACTTGTTTAAAGGGGTTGTAGAGAGAGAAAATATTTTAACAATATGGTTTAAAATGTTATAAATCAAAATAAATGTCAACACTTTTATGTCCAAAAAAGGCTAAAGTATTCTAGAAATAACACCTACTGATGATAAAACATTGGTAATAATAACGATACCCACATATAAAAAAAAAACAAAGTAAAAAAAGTCATACTTATCGATCTTTTTTTCACATGCCATCTAGCTACAATTACTGGTTGAATACAGTGGTCACATGGCTAGGCAGCCCACGCCATGATCAGCTGCAAGGTAGTAAAGAGGCCAATGGGGGAAGCACTGGAACTGGAATGGAGGGGTTAATAGGATGAGTATGGCTCTTTATATTTTATTACATTACATTATGTTTTTAGATTTTTTTTTATGGAAGACCAAACCATATTTTTGTTTATAAAAATAATGCTCTCAATGGTGATGTCGGGAAAGCGCTGTGGAATTAATGGCGCTATATACGGTAAATGAGTAAATTAAATAAAAAATCAATACAAATTGTTCATGTTTTAGTGGATAATTTCAGTTATGTATAACAGATCATACTGTAGTACAAGAGTAACGCTGCCTATATACTAAGCATATGAGTAGTGCATCATGTTGGTTATCAATATTCTGTTTGTAGTTTTGAGAAAACTGAAGGGAGACTATGATCCTTCTAAAGACATTGAGGAAATGAAGCGGGAAAAGGAGGAAGCAGCCAGTGAAAAGAAAGTTTCTATTTTTCAGCTTTTTAAATCCCCAAATTACAGACAGCCACTCCTAGTCTCACTGGTACTACACATCTCTCAGCAGTTTTCTGGAATCAATGGGGTAAGTTCTTGATTGGTATCAGTAGTTGACAATTCATAAAAAAAAGCTACAGTATTAACTTAAAAACGTTTACTGATGCACAATCCTTGTGGTTATAGTTTCTGAAGTTCACATCTGTGTTTTTTATTTTGTTTTTTTTTCTGTTCCATAGAGGAATATTAAAAATGAAATTTAAACTGATGGATCCCTAATATGACAGACATAAAAGCTGCTCAATTTGATTTATCATGGGGTCTGTTCATGTAGCATAATACTACATGCTCTGCATGGAGAATCTGACAGATTTGAACACATCCTTTGACAGACAGAACACCTTTGACATTAAAAAAAATCAATTTTACAAATGTTAGTGGTTACTGTTAGGTAATAAAATTGAACTATGGTAAGTTTCAAGTCTGCTGTCTTCATGCCTTCATTCATTTTCAGACTTTCTGATATGCAGTTTACAGCCTGATGCAAGTTTCAGATTTTTCACTTGTGGAGTCATTTGCTGAATGTCTCTCTCAATAATGTAGGATGCATGTGAGGGGGCCAGGGTTTTCAGGAACTAATGTATAAATACTGATTTTATCCTCCACTTATTTCCTCTTCTTGTGCTTTCCTCCTTTCCAATAGCTTGTCTTTTCTCTCCTTTCCGTTCTGTGGTGACCTGTGTGCAACCCCCTACCCAACCCTGCTGCTATGTGTAACACTAAGAGAATGTGGGTATGTTGGGGCATTAAGAGCCATCGGAACTGCATAGCTTTAGGGTTTATATCAGAGACTGACAGTGGCATTTAAGGTGTTAACAGCAGTGATCAGAACAAGGTATCTGCTGTTTCACACAGATGCTGGCTGTGTTGTACTGCTGCCTGTCAAAAGGCTCACTAGATCAGGTGGATCCTCTAAGCTGAAGATCCGGATGGGCACATGCACCACAGGTGTGAGTGTAGGGTTCGAGCAGGCTCACAGGATGCAGTGACGAGACACGAGACTGAATGTGGGGTGAAATAAACTTTTATAAGTTTTAAAGCCACAAGAGCTAAACTGCTTAAATCAAACAAAGGAGAAACACCTATTTGTCCTCACAGGGACTCGTAAAACAACTTTCAAACAAAAAGGGTCCTTATTTTTCTATAGTGCACTTAGCCTTCTGGGCGTCGCTCGAGTTCACGACCACTCAGGGGTTGCAGATGTAGCTGTCTTGTAATCCACGTTTAACCGGAAGGACTCGTGCTCGTCCGGCCCTGAAGAAACCGGAACGGTGGGGCGCAGCAGGCCCTGAAGAAACCAGAACGATGGGGCGCAGCAGGCCCTGAAGAAACTGGACGGTGGGGCGCAACGGGCCCTGAAGAAGTGGGGTCGGTGGGGCACAACGGGCCCTGAAGAAGCTGGCACGGTGGGGCACAACAGGCCCTGAAGAAATGGGGTCGGTGGGGCACAACGGGCCCTGAAGAAGCTGGCACGGTGGGGCACAACGGGCCCTGAAGAAACTGTTCAGGGGGTCAATCTCCCAGGCGTCCGTTTAGAGGCGCTCGTTCCCCAGCCAGGTCATGACGCAGTTTCAAAAAGAGACATAAACGTTAACAAATTCTGCTCAGTGTCCCCTCAGTAACCGGGACGGGCTCTGCGGCCGCCTATAGCGAGGTGACGTCCCCTGAGGTCGGTGATGACGGGGCCGCAGCTGTGGGAGAAGACAGGGGGGCAGTGTCCTGGCCACTGTACCGGATTGCTGTGTTGTCGCAGCGGTCGCCTGAGATCCCGGTCCTGTCACACCACGGAGGGAATCAGCGGCCGTCACTTTATCTGAATCTTTGCGGGGGGAAACTCCCGGGGAGAGTCTCTTACGCGTCAACCTTCGGTCAGTCTCAAATTTCCCTTTTTCAGACTCCTGCCTGTCTCTCTTTTCCACACCGTCAGTTGCCACAGTCCTCTCTCTGCCGCACGGCTTCCTCTCTCCTGTCAGGCTCTCTGCCAACTGCCACCTCAGCGCGTCCCCTGCTCCTTTTACCCTCGCCCCGCCCCCTGTTGCCCTGACAACTTCAGTCGCATGTCTCCCTTTGTAATCCCCCTGATGTGGTTTCTTCAACAACCCTGATGGCGGTCCCCCTGGTTCCAGCCCAATCACTGTATGGGGGTCCTCCTCCCCACATGAGTGCAGCAGATGGGTGAGGCACGCAGTACACAGCAGACAAGATACCATTAACAGTGGTACTGGAATCCACAGGCAGACAGGATACATCCTGAAGATCTTAGACAGGTTGCAGAGGTAATGAAGGACGCAGGCAGACAGGTAACTAAGGACTGGAAGACCCAGGCAGCCAGGAGATGTCCTGGAGACCACAAACAGACTGCAGAAAAACCAAAAACCACAGGCAGACAGGAAACTGAGGGACTGAAAGCTGCAGGCAGTCTGGAGACGTCCTGATGACCGCAAACAGGTTGTGAAGCCAGAGATGGACACATAGCTGTAGTCCTGGAAAACTGTCATACAAATTGCAGAGTTACTAGAAGCCGCAGCCAGCCAAGAGGCGTCCTGGAGATCACAAACAGGCAGCAGTGGTACTGAAAGCTGCAGGAAAACAGGTAACTCAGTGACTGGACAACACAAGCAGTCAGGAGACATCCTGAAAACCACAGACGGGTAACAGTGGTACTGAAAGCTGCAGGCAGATAAGTACCTCAGGGCCTGGAAGCCGCATGCAGCTAGGAAACATCCTAGAGACTGCTGATAGGTTGCAAAGCTACTGAAGGCCACAGACAGATATGTAACTGAGGAATTGGAAGGCTCAGGTAACCAGGAGACATCCTGGAGACTGCAGAGCAGGAACTGTTCATGGACAAAGGAAAAGTCTTGTTAGGCCTTATATAGGCCTAGGAAGCTCAACATATGGAGTTATACTGGACTAGTTGCAAAGCCCGACATGGATTGCATAAAAGTTTAGCATACTGGGATATCGGGAGCAGAGCTCAGACCCAGGACAGGTGTGCAACAGTACCCTCCCTCAAAGAATCCCCCTCATAAAAGTCTATAACCAAGTGTTGTAGCTGTGCCTTTCGGAGCAATGGTCTTATTAGTCTGTTAAGGGACTCACTAGGCTGGTGCTTTAAGCCCAAGGACCCTGTGGTCTCACGAGCCATGAGCATTGGTACAGAAGACAGGTAATGCAAGCAGGACACATATCGCAGACAAGAGACCATTATCAGAGGTACTGGACACATATCGCAAACAAGAGACCATTAGCAGAGGTACTGAAAGCCATAGGCAGACAAGAAATGTCCTGAAGACTGTAGACAGAATGCAGAGGTATAAAATCTGCAGGCAGACAGGTAACTGAGGGACTGGAAGCCGCACCCAGTCAGGAGATGTCCTTAAGACCGCAGACGGGTTGCAGAGGTACTGAATGCCATAGGCAATCAGGTAACTGAGGTGCTGAAATTCGGAGGCAGCCAGAAGACTTCCTGGAAACCCTTGTTGGACACATAGCATAGGTCCAGGAAGACCAGGAACAAGTAGCAGAGTACTGGGAGCCATAGGCAGACCAGAGAGAGGAGACCACAGAGAGGTAGCAGAGGCACCGGAAGCTTCAACTGAACAGAAGACGTCCTTGAATCTGCAGGCAGACATGTAGAAGAGGTTCTGGAAGATCAGGAACAAGTAGCAGATGTACTGTAAAGGTACTGTCACACTTAGCGATGCACCAACGATCCCGACCAGCGATATGACGCGGTCAGGATCGCTGGTGCATCGCTAAGTGGTCGCTAGTGAGCTGCCACACATAGCAGGGGTCGGGAGTCGTTACTTACCTGTCAGACGAGGCGATCCTGACATCCTCCCACCCGCGTCCACGTGTCGCTCGTCGGCGCCACAGGAAGCCCAGCAGGAAGCTGACGACGAGAAACGGCCCAGGACGTTCTTGCGCGATCAGCGATAACCAGCGGGGGAGCCGGTCGGAGGTAAGTATCAGATATAGCGATATAGCTAGCAATATCGCTGCTACGTCACAAAATCCAGTGGTGATATAGCGATATTGCTAGCGATATCGCTTAGTGTGACAGGCCCTTAAGCCACAGGCACACAGGAGACGTCCTGTAGATAAGTGACAAGTTTGCAGAAGTACTGAAGGCTGCAGGCAAAAAGGTAACTGAGGGACTGGATGACATAGAAAGCCAGGAGATGTCATGGGGACCGCAGACAGTAACTGTGCATAGACAAACTAATATCTTGATACCAAGATCAAGGTGTATGTCTTTGTAGGCCTAGGAAGCTCGACACATGGGATTACTCCTAGCTACTTTCAAAGCCTTATTGGGAGCACAAGAAACTTTAGCTGACAAAGGTGTAGAGAGCAGAGCCCAAACCCAGGACTGGTTTGTAACTGGCATCTGCTGGATATGATGATGGCTCATCCCCTGCTCAATACACCAGCACCTATGTTCAGTGGATATAAAAATTCTACAAACCACTTTTACAATGCCAGGTTTTTTGCCATGTAAAGAAACCATTCAAAGACAACTAGTTTCATAACCTGTACAAAACCATTGCGACAATAAGGAAATAAAAACAAAAAAGCTAAAATAATGTGGTTGCATCAGTGTGAACTCCATCTGATAATTGGAGAAGTGGTTGAGTTTATAATGATCAAATCACATTAAAACTCATGTTCAATAGTAGTTAATACACAACTTCCATCATTTACGGTGATTCTGATTAACCCCATATAAAGTTTAGCTGTTTTAGTATGATTCTCCTGAAATGTTCTTAGTTGCCTTTTACAGGAAAAGCATTGGTCTGTGCTTACAGAACATAAAAACGATCTCATTGTTGAAATTTATTAGTAAGTAGAGTAGAAGATTGTTCCAAGGTATTAGATATACCATGGAATACTGTGGAGACAGTTACCAAGAAATGGCTTAAATTTTGAACAGTGAAATTACCTACACTAGGCGTCCTTCAAAAATTTAAAAAAGGAAAGAAAAAATATTGTGCTGAGAAGCTGACAAGATCTGCAGCAATATTAAAGGAGCTGCAAGAATTTGTCAAGTGTTGTTTGTGTACTGCATGTGACAGCAGTCTCCTGTATATTTCACATGTTTTGGCCTGTTGGGTAGAGGGTGTAAGATGGAAGTCTTTCCTTACAAAGAAAAAGATCCAAGACCAACTATGTTTTGCCAAACTTACATCAAGTCTGCCAAAAGCATGTGGAAAAACATGTAATTGTCTGAAGAGTCCAAGGTTGAATCTTTTGGCCATAATTCCAAAAGGTATGTTTGGTTCAAAGCTAACAATGCTCATCATCAAAAGAACACCATACCTACAGTGAAGAATGGTGAAGGCAACAATATGTTATATTAAGATTGTTTGTTTTTCGGCAGCTAGAACTAGGGCTTTAGTTTAGGTGGGGGGAATTATGAACAGCTTAAAATTTTGTTTAAACCTTTAGGTCTCTGTTAACAACCTGAAGATGAATAGGAATTTCACTTTTGCCAAAAAAAGGGGTGTGACTTAATGTGAGATGTCTTGCTCCAAAAAAAAGTGCCAACATTTTTGTGCAAATTTTTGGCGCAAGGTAAACCAACTTAAAAGTGGTGTCAATTTAGACTAGCTAGTCTTAAAATTAGACAGATTTATGAAACTGCATGACCCACTGTAATAAATGTGTCTCATTTTAAGTCTATATAAATTTGCGCTATTTAAGGTATTAGTTAGAATTAACAAAGATAAACCATTGTGGGTAGTCTGTATCAAAGCTATTGTTAAGGCAGTCCTTGAGTGCTGACTATAATCAGTTATAGGTCATATAAATACAGATGATACCTTACTAATGAATGACTTATTCAAATCACACATTATTTACATCACAGGTGTAAAACTAACATGTTAACCATAAATGTTCATCTTTTAACAGATTTTCTACTATTCAACAAGCATTTTTTATAAAGCCGGAATTAGTCAACCAGTGTATGCGACTATCGGAGTTGGTGCAGTGAATACAATTTTCACTGTTGTTTCGGTAAGTCTTTTTCATCATTATTTGTGGAATCTATTCACTATATATGTTTATTTCTTGTGATTATTTGCACAAGCTGAGATGGGGAATTGTGAGCAGCCTACAATTAATACAGTGCAATTTTAGGATCCTTCATATCTATCTTCTTTTAACATGCTAAATGTGTCCAACTATAGAGGCCGATGTGTGGCTGCTCTGATGCCAACATACAGTACATGAGTCTCTTATGCAAAGCAATTTAAGGATGCTGGATGTTGGTATTAGGCCGGGTTCGGATGAGCGGACAAAAAATTGATCTTCATGCATATTGTCATCCTAAGGCCTCTTTCACACATCAGTTTTTTGCCTTCAGGCGCGATCCGGCTTTTTTTTGTAAAACCGGATCCGGCAAAATGCAATGCCGGATCCGGTTTTTCCCCATTGACTTGCATTAGCGCCGGATCGTGCCGGATGGCATTGTGTTTCATCCGTTTTTTGCCGGATCCGGCAACTTGTCTCATTCCGGCGTCTGGAAAAAACGGCTACTGTAACGTTTTTTGTCTCCGGCGAAAAAGCCGGAAGCGCCGGATCCAGCGCTTCCAGCTTTTTGCTACAATGAAAGTCTATGGGCGCCGGAATGCGCCGGATCCAGAAAAAGACGGATCCAGCCACCGGATCCGGTTTTTTTAAGTCTGCGCATGCTCAGATCCAATTGGCCAGACGCCAGGAACAGAGACGGATCCAGCAAAAAAACGGATCCGTTTCTACAGTTCTCCAAAATTTATGCCGGATCCGTTTTTTCTAAAAAAAGCCGGATCCTGCCTGACGGCAAAAAACTGATGTGTGAAAGTAGCCTTACTCCATCTGTGTGTCTAATTTTTACATTCATGTGGCATTCGCATTTAAGCATGAACACTTTAAAATGTTCAAGATCAAATACAGTTGCTTATGTAAATAGTGGGAATGTTTCCATAAAAATGGGATGCAATACAGATGATCTGTATGGGATCTGATTTTTTTTTTCTTGCGCACCCACAGACTTGAATAGATGAGTCTCATCCAAACGAGAATAGCGCATACTGTGATTTTTTTCACATGGACACTTTGGGCCCAATTCATCAAAGCTTTCATACCAGAATACTTGAAATAAAAGCTTTGAAAACTTGCAAAATTTAGGCGTAACTTTTAGTTGCATCTAACTTTTGTGGCTTTTGTTGTCTTTCCATCATTTTCCATTTTGACAATGTTAGGGTGGGACGCCACAGCCCGTCTAATTCACAATAAGCTGTGGTGTTTCTATAGCCAGAAATCTCACTCCCAGTACTCCCAGTACCTGACTGAGAATTTTGGAGAGCGCACGGAGGTGCTCTCCACTTGTCAGATGCTCCATAATAAGCAGAGGATTGCATGTCTTGATTAATGAGGTCCATAGTCCATGTGAAAAAACTTTTATGTCAACTTCCCTATTGAATAAGAATGGTGAGTGTGCTGTTCTACTTTAACTCTGACAGCACAGGTTCATATAATACACTCCTTTAATCAAGTCCATAGGCTCTTAAAAAGGATGTGGAGAAGAAAACATTCCCTAGATGTATCTTGACTTTTGCACTCTTTGATCAAAGAGTTCTGATGAAGGTCTAAACAGACCAAAACATTAAATTCTGGATTGCCAATAAATTTGTTATGCGTTCAAACTGTTCTGAGTGCCAGGTTTATTTCTATTATTGGATTACGGATTGGAACCCTACCTGGGCACCAGAATCACTCACATCACTCACCAGGAGTGCCATATATCTGTCACGGGGTTACCGAGACATGACAGAGCCAGAAGACCGCAGCGTCTGATGGCTCCTGCTTTGACGCTGAGAAGTACTTCTCCGGCGTATTAAGGGTGTTTGTTTTCTTTCAGCAGGACAGGGGTTAATCGACCATGTGGAAATCCCTGCTTGCAGCTGTGCTTGGTTAACCACTCTCCTCTCCTATAAAAACTAGGTCTGCAGGCCAGATCATTGTTTGAGTTAGCATTTGCTACAAAGATCTGGAGAGAGAGAAGCTGGTTTTTGGAGTGCTGGAGGAGTTTATTGCGCGACGGTTGCTTGGTTTGTACGCTTGGAGATTCCTCATCCATTCCTGCTTTATTTTCTCCCCCTGTCCTTCACACCCTGGTGTATACATCTGTTGTTTGTGAGAGTATTATTTGTGAGTGGAATTTTCTTTTACCCTTGTATGGTTCCCCTGTCTGTCGAGTTGGTGTACTTCGGTACACAGTAGCGCCTCTCTTCCCCGGGAGGGGGGAAGGAGACAGGGCTAGGGCGGAGGCCCCGGCATCCTCGCCATCTGAGGTATCCCAGGGAACAGGGTGAGTTAGGGTGCCCCCTAGTGTCAGGGCCAGGAAAGGTGCCTCTGGTCCCAGTTTACTCGCCAGCCAACCGTGACAATATCTCTTTTCTACAGAAGTAGCTTAGGTATTCATGGTTACAACCACTAAATAACTAGCCTTCACTGTATGAGTGGTCATAACCATGAATACCTAAGCAACTGCAATTCCTTGCACATAGTTTAAGCGGCATAGCAAATCAGAAGAACTATACTACATTTCTAATTGGAGGTATTTGCTAATATTATTACTAAAGCACCTACTACAAATTGGGATAGGATCTTGGAGATGGGAATACCCCTTTAAATATTTATTAACAGTTTTGAGTTTTTATAGCAAAACATGACATATTACGGTAACTATTGCCTTTGACTATTTAGACAGCAGAAAAATAGGCAATGAGAAGATTTGCAATGTCTAAGAAAGTGGCGCACACTTGTTGATAAATTTGGGACGTCTTTGGTGCACATGACACTTACTTTCCTATTTTATACCACACCTTATTCAGACCTGGCACTCGCCAGTAATAAATCTCATGTATTTTATATCCCTACGGGTATACTTTCTAGACATAACATCTGTTTTTTTGGATTAAATACAGAATGATTTGTGCCACACTTTTTGGCACAAGTAATGCCACAATTCTGGCACGACAGTAATGGTAAATCTGATTCTGTCGTATTATGCTGTAGTTTACCATAGTTAGCCCAGAAAGTTGTGCCATATTGCAGCAGCCAAGAGGGCAGAGAGCTGTCTGTTTGCTCTGATTAATCTAGCACAGAATGTGAGCAAGAAAGAGTGCTACCGACATAGGCCAGGAACATTGCTGACATAGGTTCACCTGGCACAGCACTGCTGTATTTCAGCCTGTAAGCATTTTTAGCTTCGCATACAAGGTTGAGCGCAAATCAAACGCTGACATCCACAAAATTGCATTAGCAACTTGGCAGCTCATTATTTATTACCGAACAAGCTAGGTAATATTTGAATAGTTAAAAGTAGAAAGTACCAACAGAATAGAGAAGAGCTCTGCATGTGTTATGTAAGCTGGCTTGAAGAGAATCTATCCGCTCTCCTGGCATGCCAATTTGAGTTAATCATTGTATTTCTCATACACTAAGAATTCGTAAAAAAAAAGTTTTAATATAACTGTTTTGTGCCGTTCTTCTGTAATTCCTCTTAGAAAATTATAAATGGCTCGCCAACTCTGTGTGATGGGTCAGGAGTGTCGCACTGCACACTGTCACACTGTCCAATAAGTGTCAGATTCTGTAGGGTCCAAGGGAATGGTAACACCCAGTTGCCAATTTATTCATACATTTCTAGAAGAAATAAAAGAAGAAGAACATAACCTATAGTAATTAGAAAAGTTGAAGAATTCATGGGAAATACAAGTACTTAATAAAGCAAATATGTTAGGGAGAGTCGACTGGAATACGTTAGACGCACAATAAACATAGAGGGATTTTCAGGTGAAAATAAGTTCTCTTATCCTGAGGATAGATAATATCCTATTTACTGGCAGGGATATGGAACCAGCGCCAATCAACAGAACATGGCATTTTTATACCCAATACAGCACTTTAATCATGCTAGAATCGTAAAAGCTGAGCACAGTTCTTGCAGACCCATGGGGAATAGGGATAAAGTTGCCTAGTTCGGGTGCAAACCCCCACCAATCAATGATTTATCACCTATTCTGGGGATAGGCGATAACTTGTTCTCATCAGGTAACCCCCTTTACATTAAACTAGCTGTAAATGTTTAAAAATACCGTGGGTATGTGTAGGAAAAATGCTTTAATAAGGTTGCTTTCAAAAATAGGTGTTAGTAGTTTATTTTTAGCTATGAACCAAATGTAAAGAGAATGAACAAAAGAGAAATCTGAGTCAAATCAATATTTGGTGTGACCGCCCTTTGTCTTAAAAAAATGCATCAATTCTTCTAGGTGCACTCGCACAAAGTCAAGGAGCTGTATGATGCAACCAATTCTATAATGATCGCCATTTTCATATGTTGGCTAAAAGGCAGTCATTAACTGAAACAGCTGTATGGGAGGCTCGAAAGTAAGTGAGGAACAGTCAGACTCTTTTACAAAGGTGAGATCGTGGAAAACAGTTTCACGTCACAGTTACTGTATACAGTATACTATGGCTAGACTGAGCCCAGCAACAAGACACAAGGTTGTTATACTGCTTAATTAATATCACTCCCAGGCAGTTTTCAAAGCTATTCAAGCTCTTTTGTAGCAACACCAAAAAATGAGCAACCATGACTGTAGGCACCGTGGTCGGCCAAGGAAACTTAGTGCTGCAGATGAAAGACACCATGCTTAGTTCTTTTTGAAATCAGAAAAAGTCCAACATTGACATCAGTTGAGAATTGGCAACAATCGGTGAGATCCAGCTACTGTTTGGATAAGTCTGGCCAGAATTGGTCCTCATGGAAGTATTGCAGCCAAAAAGCAGTACCTTTGACATGGAAACAAGGCCTAGCCACTCAACTATACAAAAAAAACCCAAAGTATCTTGGGTGCAGAAAAATGGCAGCAGGCGCTCTGAACTGATGAGTCAAAAGGTGAAAAATTTGACTGACAAAAGCTGAAGGGCTGGAGAGGGTTACAGTAATGAGTATCTGCAAGCTACAGTGACACATGGTGGAAGTGCCTTGTAAATTTGGGGATGAATTTCAGCAAATAGAGATGGGAATTACATCCGGATTAATGGTGTCCTCAATACAAGCAGGTGCAATACTATCCAGGAGCCATCTGATTGGCACCAAATTTATTCTGCAGTAAGACAACAACCCCAAACATACAACCATTGTCATTAAAAAAATATCTTCAGCATAAAGAATAACAAGAACTCCTGTAAGTGATGATTGATCCTCACAGAAACTGATCTCAACATCATTCAATTAGTCTGGGATTACATGAAGAGACAGAAGGATTGGCTCAACCGTACATCCACAGAAGATCTGTAGTTACTTCTGCGAGATGTTTGGAACAATCTTTTTGCTGAGTCTCTTGAAAAACTGTATATAAGCGTACTCAGCAGAATTAATGCTGTTTTGAAGACAAAGGGCGGACACACTAAATATTGATTCTCTTGTGCTCATTCACTTTGCATTTTGTTAACTGAAAGAAATAAACTATTAATACTTCTATATTTTAAAGAATTCTTACATTGTATTATATTACACTTCTATCACAACCGCTTAACACATTTGCACAATAATGTACATATTAAACATAAAAATTAAACTGAGGTGTTTCTAACACAACCATGCAAGCTCCACAGACACAACTGGTATGCGAAAGCGTATATTTCAGACGTCACACTTTCTAGGGTGTCTCTTTTGAGCCTGGGTCTGTAACACAACTGTATTAACATTTGTGATAAAACTGTGCCAACCACAGTGGGGTCTGTGGAATTTTATTGGGTTACAGTAGAATAAAGAAATGTTCAAATAGTAGCATTCTTATAAAAACCTATAAAATGTTCTAATTATTGTCACGATCCATTGTTGGATCTGTGTCAGAGTCTGGACTCTCTTATATAAACCATTTTCCTTTCTGGCCCCCGGGGGTTAATATGGGTTTTTGCCCCCGGTGACCACTGCTGTTACTACAACTGTAGTTGGTCAGCTGCTGGGTTCCCCCCCCCCCGGTTGCCGCTGGTGTTACTACATGTTTAGTTAGTCAGCAGGTGGTGACTACTCCCACTTTATAAGGCCACCTGGTGCTGCAATTCACTGTTAGTAAAATTGGTCATTCACTAACCAACCTTGCTGAAGAGAGGAGCTATCTGGAGCAGTGGTGTTGCAGTTTATCTGGAGCCTTTGTGTTTCTGCTGGAAGCTGTGTCCGGGTGCCTTACTCTGCGGTCCTGGGCTTGACTGCAGAGCAAGCTAAGTGTTGTTTATTTTTCCCTGTCTGTTGTTTTCCCTGGTGTTTTACTAGTACAGCGGTGAGGACCAGTGTCCGCACTTGCCAGTTCCCTAGTAAGGGATAGGTTCAGGACAAGTGAGGGACTGAGGTATCCTGGTCGGTGACAGGTTGAAAGAACCTGTATAGGGAACGTGAGGAGAGTTCAGGGCTCTTCCTTAGGGGAGTGCAGGAGGTGTCCACTTTCCCATTCCCTATTATAGGGCCCACCGTTGTAATTGTTTCCCCAGTGTCCCCTTGTCTGTCTTGTGGTTTTGTGACCAACCGATCGTCGCGTCACACAGAACCAGACATACCGTGACAATTATAAAACAATTTATTAGTCTAAAATATAAATATCACATAAACAGCAACAACCTGGCATAATGAATTACCTTATTATTCAGACTATAAGTCGCACTGGACCATAAGACACACCTAGGTTTTAGAGGAGGAAATTAGGAAAAAAAATTGAAGCAAAAAATCTGGTCAATTCTGTACTTAATATCCCCTGTTCTGGTAAATATGGTCCCCTCATCCCTATCCTGGTATGCATGGTCCCTAATCCCTATAATGGTAAGCATGGCCCCGCTCATCCCTACACTGGTATGCTTGGCCCCTCATCCCTAGGACAAGATGGGGACCCTGCATACCAGGATAGGGATGGGGAGCCATGCATACTAGGATAGGGATGAGGAGCCATGCATACTAGGATGAGATGGGGACTCTGCATACGTACCAGGATAGAGATGAGGAGCCATGCATACTAGGACGAGATGGGGACCCTGCTTGCAAGCATTAAGCAGCTGCTGGCAAAGGAGTAGGACGCTGCGAGGGAGCGTCTGGAAGATAAGTGTAATGGTTTGTTTTTTTAATGTTTTCTGATTGGGCCATGCATACCAGGATGGGGGTGGGGGCCAATCATACCAGAATAAGGATGGAGCCAATCATACCAGGATGCTAAAGAGAAATAAATATTCATTGCTCTTCATGCCCATGGGCATAGAATGCAGTGAATTTTCATTTCTCTTTAGCAGTTGGCACAGGAGTTAGACGCACCAGCTGGCTCATGCCTCTGTGACCCACTGCTCCGCCAATGCCGCTCCCCCTCCTCCCCACCACAGCCAGAGCTGGTACATCCGGACTATAAGATGCACCCCCCATTTTCCTCCACATTTTTGGAGTAAAAAAGTGAGTCTTATAGTCCGAAAAATACGGTAAGCCTCTGAAAGTCAAATATCAAAACTAAAAATTTGATTATAAAATGAAGGTGAACATGAAGGAGAGTGCAAAGAGATACCGGTAAAATACTTCATTTGATGGTCTTAATATTAGGACATTTTCTAGTTCTGTGTCTATGTAGAAATACGTTTTCATACTTTATTATTTTTATGCCAATGTAACTTCTAACTCAAAACAGTATCACCTCCTGCACTGTGGTTTGTATCATTTTATGTACGGAAGTGACAGTATGCAATTTTCCAGTATCTCTGATTTGTCTAAAGATATTGTATGTAAGGAAAATGTATAATAAAGATGACAAGTAGATTTATATTGGCCACTTTCTGAATTCTCTGGGAGCTCAGTCCATGATGAAGTGGTGTCTTTTTCACATATCTGTTACGTTACTTAAGAAGACTTGAGTACCGGTGACAGAATAGTAACATATGCTACTTTACAGGTGTTCCTTGTGGAGAGAGCTGGAAGAAGATCCCTTTATATCATTGGTTTGGCAGGAATGTGTGTTTGTGCTGTAATCATGACGATTGCTCTAGCTTTGCTGGTAAGATCAATATGAGAAACGTTAGTCCACCCTCTTTATTTTTCAGTCAGATATTAGGCAAAATCAGCTAAGAGTGATCATCAGTAAAGATTTAAACTTCTAAAACTTCTTTATGTCTTCCAGCACAGCCATTCTGGGATGAGCTATCTATGTATGGTTGCCATCTTTCTCTTTGTAATATTCTTTGAAGTGGGACCTGGTCCTATTCCATGGTTCATTGTTGCTGAGCTTTTCAGCCAAGGTCCAAGGCCTGCAGCTATGGCGGTATCTGGATTCTGCAACTGGACATGTAACTTTATCATTGGAATGTGTTTCCAATACATCGCAGTGAGTATAAAATCAACATTTATTCTACATCTAGTCCAGGGATGGGGAACATTTTCCTGCAAAGGGCCATTTGGATATTTATCCCATAATTCGTAGACCGTGCTGAATTATCAACTTAAATATTACCCTGCTATAATTGGTCAAACATTTAATTAACTTACACTTAATGTGGTGGCTGGAATGTGATGCTTATCTTTGGTGGTATTGATGATGATGCTACTCACAATTGCTTTTCCCGGTTTGAGTGGCTCAGTCTGGAGCGCAACCACTCTTTGTAATGATAATTTTTGAAAAGCACTGCTTGCAGCAATAAGTTGTTTCGAACACATGCATATTTCAATGCACGTCTCTTCAAAGTGGGAAATTCATCTTTGTTCATGAAACATTTATAGAACTTCAACAGTGGGAGGTCTTCTGTATACATCACATGAATAATCGGAGACTGCTGTATACACTACAGTATATAGGAGATACAGAGACTGCTGTATATGCAAATGTGATACACTGGCGCTACTGAGAAATACAGTGAGAGCTAAAGCTGCAGATGTTAGGACAGACCCTGTGCCTGTTCTGTCACCGAGTAGTTGAAAAGAACTAATAACACAAAAGACACTGCATTAGAGCTATAGTTTGGATATGCAAATGAGAGCAGTCTGTCCCAAACGTAAGAGAATACGCTGAGTGTCGATAGTAATGATCGAAAAGTGGTGGCTAGGGTTAAGATGAAAAATACTGTATGTATAAAGGAAGACTCACTGGTAAATGATTATGTGCTCACTAGTGGGTGACTAGCCCATGTGTGCAGTTATTGGTGGTGAATAATAGCAAATAAACTTCACATAGTAAGTGGCCAAAAAAGTTATAAAAAGCAATGTTTGAATAGTTAGAATCAATGACAGTAAGCACTTACTTGGAGTAAGGTAAAGCACAGACGGACGTTCAAGGTCCGGTAGATGAGATGGCTTGCTGATAGTGCAGAGCACACTTATTGGGCTTCAGTGCAGGATGAACTGTGAAGGCCGCTGTGGAGGCAAGTGTGAGACACCTAGGGAGCATCACCCACTGGTGATGAAAACCCTCCGTACCTTCGAGAGCCGTGGGCAGACAGGAAACTCCTGATTATCGTAGACAGGTAGCAGAAGTATTGAAAGCCAAAGGCAGAGAGGTAACTGAGGGACTGGAATCCGCAGGCAGCCAGGTGACATCCTGGAGACCGGAGACAGATTGTAGAAGTACTGAATTCCACAGGCATACAGGAGAGATCCTGGAATCCGCAGGCAGATATATAGCAGAGGTCTTGGAAGACCCAGAAAAAGTAGCAGAGGTACTGGAAGCTGCAGGCAGACCGTAGATGTCTGATAGACTGCAGACAGATAGCAGTAGTACTGAAAGACACAGGCAGACAGGTAACTCAGGGACTGGAAGCCACAGGCAGCTAGGAGAGGTTCTGTAGACTTCAGACAGGTTGCTGAGGTCCTGGAAACCACAGGTGGACAGGAGACATCCTGGAATCTGTAGACGGACACATAGCAGAAGTCTTGAAAGACTGAGAATAAGAAACAGAGGTACTCGAAGCTGCAAGCAGGCAAGAGACATCCTGGAGACCAAAGAGAGGGACTGTGCACAGGCAAAATAAAAGTTTTAATACCAAGACACAGGTGTGTGCCTTAGTAGGCCTTATATAGGCCTAGGAAGCTCAGCACATGGGAACACCCCAAGCTACTCGCAAATCCTGATGTGGAGAACAAGAAAGTTTAGTGGATGGGGGTAGCGAGCAGAGCCCAGACCCAGGAAAGGTGTGTGACATCTTAACTAAGGATATACTGAAATTGTGCTGAATATATATCTCATAGGATACACAGACACTGCTGTAAATAAATCAGATAGAGACACTGAGACTCTGCTGTATATAAATCACATAGGATTCACTGAGACTCTTCAGTATACATCACATAGGAGACACTTAGACTGCTTTATATACATCACGTTGGATAAACTGAAACTCTGGTGTGTGACAACATCACATAGGATATACTGAAACTGTGCTGAATATACATCACATAGGATACACAGAGACTGCTGTAAATACATCAGATAGAGCCACTGAGACTACTGTATGCATCACATATGGTACACCATGAGTTTTCTGTATATACATCACATAGAACACACTGCGACTGTTGTATATGCATCACTAAGGAGACACTGATACTCTGCTGCTGTAGACATCACATAGGGGACACAAACTGCTGTTTATATCTCATAGAATACATTGAAACTCTACTGTATATACATCTCATAGGATAGACTGAGAATTGCTGTTTACACATCACATACGAGACACTGAGACTGCTATATACATCATATAGGAGACTCTGAGACTGCGGTACACATCATGTACACCGATGTACAGGGTGGGCCATCTATATGGATCCACCTAAATGAAATGGGTATGGTTGGTAATATCAACTTCCTGTTTGTGGCACATTAGTGTATGGGAGGGGAAAACTTTTCAAGATGGGTGGTAACCATAGCAGCCATTTTGAATTCAGCAATTTTGGATACAACTTTATTTTTTCCAATGGGAAGAGGGCCATGTGACACACCAATCTTATTGAGAATTTCACAAGAAAAACAATGGTGTGCTTGGTTTTAACATAACTTTATTCTTTCATGAGTTATTTACAAGTTTATGACCACTTATAAAATGAGTTCAAAGTGCTGCCCATTGTGATGGTTGTCAATGCAACCCTCTTCTCCCACTCTTGACACACAGATAGCAACACCGCAGAAGAAATGCTAGCACAGGCTTCCAGTATAGCCGTTGTTTCAGATGCTGCACATCTCATATCTTCACAGCATAGACAATTGCCTTCTGATGACCCCAATGATAAAAGTCTAAGGGGGTCAGATCGGGAGTCCTTGGTGGCTATTCAACTGGTCCACGACGACCAATTCACTTTGTCACCAACCATTCCCATTTTATTTAGGTGTATTCATTTAGGTGTATCCATATAGATGGCCCACCCTATATATTCATCATATTGAATATACTGAAACTGATGCATGTACAACACATTGGATACATAGAGACTGCTGGGTATATCACATAGGTAGGAGAAGGATAGGAGAACAGAGCACTCTAACTCCACCTACAAGAATGTCCTGACACTGGCCAATGTCAGACGTAATCTAGCATTCTGTGCACTGTGGTGGAATTTGGGAATTAATTATGCATATGTGCATGCGCACATGCGTGCACTTTCTTTTGAAAAAATTAAGGGTCAGTAGTAAAAACTGAACTGGCGGCATAAGAGCTACGGTTCATCAGAAATCTGCCCAAGGGTGAGAACAAATAATTTAAAGGATATCAGTCATATCCAGCACAGCGAACATACTGTATATAAATATTCATATGTACTTAAAACTGAATGAGTTCTTATAAAAAGAGTCCGCTGTTACTAATGCAAGTTGGAAAAGGACATCACATTCTGTTTTAAATAATTTTTTAATATTTGAAACCTGGATGTCATTTTTTGAGGCTTATAATTTTTTTTGTAAAACATAGTAATACTTTCTAAGAAAATGTCTTATAGGTTAGATGGCTTTATAATGTATTACATATTGTGATATTTTATTTTTTGATTTATATTGTTCTGCATAACACATAGGGCACATATAAAAGTATAATGTATAAGGCTCTCTTTGCTCTAACTTTCAGGACGCGTGTGGGCCGTACGTGTTCATCATATTTGCAGTTCTCCTTTTCGGATTTACTGTCTTCACATACTTTAAAGTTCCAGAAACCAAAGGGAAGTCATTTGAGGAAATATCTGCGGAGTTCCGCATGAAGAAACTCAAGGGGCACAAGTCTACAGAGATGGAGTTTCTGGGATCAAGCACAGACGCTTAAGCGCTTTGTTTTCTGGACAGCTGTTTTTATATTTCTAAAAAAAATATTCTATGAGAAACAGGGTAAAAACAGAGCTTCTTGTTTTTATGGATCATTATTTTTATAAAGCTGAACATAAACAGTAAGTGTTTTGTATGGATGCGAGGGAATAAGCAAAAATGCATAGAGAACCCTTTCAACATCTGCAACAATACGCTCAGGTAGTTCTTGTATACAGATGAAAAATATACTATAACTGTGCTACAATCCTCATCATCATCATCTGCAGAACTGGCACTGAAACTTTATGGTTCTCATTCTATGTTTATGCATTGCAATATGTTTTGGATTTCGCAGGAATGAAACGTAAAGTTAGATGAAGTATTACCATCATCCAATGGCTAAATCCAAAATGATAGACCCACAGGCGGTCTATTTCCCAGACTGCTTAAGGAGGTGCGGTTAGTTGATCGCTACTTGAAAGGTTTAGTGTATTTTGTAGAATGACTGACATATTGCATATTTGTCCAACGTCACAGAAAACAATATAGCCATAAAACTAAGGCTGATGCATTTTGCACTTGAGCTGTAAGTATAAACCTATAAGTATTATAAAGCACATGCTGACTATGAGGTATATTGCTTCTAAAATGAAAAGTAAAGTCAACAAAATGGGCGCAAAATCCAACCTAAAAGTCACTTAGCTTGTTAAATGTCAGTAAAAACGCCCTTTATAAGGGTAGTCCAGGTTAGAATACATGTTTTTCAATGTCCTATTAAGCAATATTGGGGGTAGTCCCCCATTAAGGAACCTAATATAACTGAAATGGAGAGCAGCAGCAAAGAGTGTGCCTCGCTTTTAGAAACCCAGCAAGTCCATGCAATACACACACAATCCATTCATTTCAAAAGATACTTTGTAATTCTGTATAAACTCGCCGACTAAGTGACACCATATTAATTCCTTGTATTCTGGGTTGATACGGTATATTTTTGTCAGCTGGGTGAACCTAATTTGTTAGCCTCAGATAGATGAACGCTCAGCTTGGCAAAGTGCGCATGTGTTTTCAATAGGGACAGCCCCTGCCAAACAGTTTTGGCAGTGACTTATAGTATTGTGCATAAGTTTTAGGCAGGTACAGAAAAATTACTGAAATCTAAGAATGCTTTAAAACATAGATATGTTAATATTAAGAACATGCAAAGTGAGTGAACAAGAGAATGGATTTGATCCAAATGTATTCTGGGGCAGGATAATGACTTAAACTTACAGCCATCATTCAGAACTATCTTCAGCATAAAAAAAGAACAAGGAGTCCCTGGAAGTGATGATCTGGTCCCCATAGATCTCTGAACTCAAACATCAATGAGTCTGTCTGGAATTGAAAAGTAGAGACTGAGGGATTTGCACACACCGACATCCACAGAAGATCCAGGGTTAATTCTCTAAGGCCGGGTTCACACTTGCGTTTGGCTGGTCTGTGTAGGGCTGCGTACTTCTTCAATCTTGCAATTTTCACTCTGGATATTGGGGTTTTTTAAGTGTCATACTCGTACTCTTTTTTTTTTTTGTTTAAGGAAATAATATATGTACATAGCTATAGTGGTCAGATCCTGACCGTATATTTTGTCTTATAGTCTACTGAGCTTGTACAAAGGTGGGAAGGTCATTGTGAAGGGAGGAGGATCAGGATCAGCTGTGACTGGTGGATCTTGTGGTATCAGCTGATTATAGAGAGGTGTTACCTGTCATTGTAACCCTGCCTCCATTGATAAGAAAAATCAGTCTCTTCCTGAAAGGACAGGAAGTAATAGCCTAAAAAGGCCCCATTCATCAGTGTGAAAATTTCAAGATTATTAATTTTATCTTTTCAATAAAGTGATATGAAAAAAATAATGCATTACAAAGCAAAATATATACAGCTTAGAAATCTGATTTAAACAGGAGGTCATTTTCTGATGATACACTCCCTTGACAGCATTCTTACTTTGCAGAATTTTTTCCACATCTCTCAAAAACGTTGCATTGATCTCCAGTCACATGGTCCCTTGATGAGTATAGGGGTCATTAGACCAAAGCAGTTCAGTATCAATGTAACGAAATAGAAAAATTAAAGTTGTCAAAAGCAACGCTCATAGGGCGGGGTTTATAGACACAGATTGTGGTCCAAATCCGACCAAAAATGAATATCCGTGTATATTACTGCATGTGAAAATCAGGCCAAATCTTTGTAAATCAGTCAAGTTTGCCACATATAAAGTATTTGAGGCAGATAATTGCATTTTACAGTACCAGAGTGGTCACTTATGTCTCCAAAGCATATTTATTTATGTACATTAAAAAGGGCCCAATTCATTATTGCATTTGTGCCTTTTTGTCTAGTTTTTGGTGTTTCTCAGGTTTTTTTTTTTCATTTGCGTCTTATTCTTTTTCTAATTCCTGCCTTTTTTTTTGTTCACCTGTTTTTTTCACCTGTTTTTCTGAGCAAAGTTTGGTGTTTTCCAGATGTTGTTGGGCGATTCAACAACTGCATCTTTTGTTTTTTTTCAAGTTTCTAAACTTTTGCTGAAAAAAGGTAAAATACAAAAATAAACAATTTTTATTTTGTGCAAAATTCATGAACCACGGGCAGCATTATAAAGGAAAGCATCAACAAATACTGCAAGAAAAAAAAAACAAGAACAGTGACTTTTTGAAAAACATAAATGATGGTTTGAAGGTGAGAGCGCAATGTGTTCTATATAGTGGGATGTGCTAGATTCAGCCCCAGAATGCCTGCTTCTGTTTAAGAAAAACATTTAATAGATATCATACACAGGTGATCAACTGGATTATAATAAAATAAATGATAAAATATTACATATCAAAAATATTTTTCACTTTTTCCAAAATATCAATTTGAATTTTCTATCTATATCCTTTTTATAGAGGTGCACCTGAGATTTAGAGGTATCCCCACCAAATTTACATATTGTTCGATTCAACGTGAGGGCTGTTATTCCAAAGATAAATGGTACCTTTCTAGTTGTTTCTAGTAGTTTCCAAATTTACCAATTGGCAAAAAAATGTTAAAACTCAATGACGATCACATCATGTTTAAAAACCCCGGACCGATCATTCACCATATTGTTTACAGCTCTACTGGTCTGTTACATCTTTTTATTTGTATGTTACTCGAAATTGATTCTCAGCATTTTGAAAACATACATTTTTTATATAATCAAATATTTTCTGATTATTTTTACGTCTGAGCTGTCACTTATCATGGAATGGAAATTCCTGGTGTGAAGAAATGGCCAAATTTTGCCATCGGCACAGCTTGTCTCATTTTGATTTGTTAAAGGGAATTTGTCAACAGGTTTTTGCTACCCCATCTGAGCCCCTTTTAATCTAGAGACAGAAACCCTGATTCCAGTCATGTGTCACTAATTAGGCTGCTTGATGTCATTTTGATTAAATTACTGTTTTATCTGCTGTAGATCTAGGAGTGCTCTGAATGTTGAGTACTGTATAACCCCGCCCACACCACTGATTGACAGCTGTGTTTACAGAACATGGACAGAAAGCTGCCAGTCAGTGGTTGGAGCGGGGTTATACAAAGCTCATGAATATGGAGGACTACCTAGCAGCAGGTTTACTAGTCCTCTAGTGATAATCTCGTGCTGATAACAAAGATATTATCAAAACTACACTAAGTAAGTGATATATCACTGGAATCAGTGTCTCTATCTCTACATTATGCTGCTCTCAGATTAGGTGACAAAAACCTGGTGTCAGACACCCTTTAATATCAGCTGCCTATGTATAGTAGATTGTATGCATCATATACTTCTGTACACTAAGTAATTTTACGCCTTTGTATATAATGTTCCTATACAATTTTGTATTTTCCTATGTACACTTTGATGATAGAGTTGTCAATTTGCCCTAATTTTATATGCCTCAGTTTATGAGAATTTACAATAGTCACATTTGCAATAATGAAACTCATGATTATATGTACTGTTGCAATAAATGTGTTACCACTGTGGCATTTTTGATAAATGTTATATTATTTTTCAGTGAGATGCTTTTACTATTTCTCCTAACATTTTAAAATAAATGTCATTCTTGACCCATAATGCAACTTATTAAACAGTTTTCTTTTTCATTTAGAACATTCCCTGATCCTCCTTTTTAGCATAATGGGGACATGAGTAAACTTTTTGTAAACATAACATGTTAAGTAATTTTTTTCATCCCATTTTCAGGTCTGTGAGTTAAATAGATGTGATCTGCAAATGCAAAGCATAAAATATAATAGTGAGTGAGAATAATCATTGTAAGGCTAGTTTCACATTTGCGTTTAAGGCAGCAGCGTCGGGCTGCGCACGGCCGCCGCTAAGCCCCGCCCCCTGTCGCGCCTCCGCCGGTAGCTCCGCCTACGGACGCATGACGCTGCATGCGTCCCCTATCTTTAGCACTGGGGACACAGGCCGTGCGCAGGTATGTGTTTGGCGGCGCATGCGTCCTTTTGACGCTGCGCCGAGCGCACCAAATTGCAACCTGTTGCATTTGGCGCTGGTCGGCGCAGCGTCAAAAGGACGCATGCGCCGCCAAACGCATACCTGCGCATGGCCTGTGTCCCCAGTGCAAAACATAGGGGATGCAGGACGCATGCAGCGTCCTGCGTCCATAGGCGGAGCTACCGGCGGAGGCGCAGCAGGGGCGGGGCTTAGCGGCGGCCGTGCGCAGCCCGACGCTGCGGCCGTAAACGCTAATGTGAAACTAGCCTTAGCCATAGGAAATGGATCTGTGTGTCATTGGTTTACATTGTTTTACTGGCGAGAGTATAAATGGGAAAATGTCACTTTCTATGGCCGATACGATAATTTTTTTCATCATATCATGATTTCTATGTGGAAACTAACTTGAAGGAAATCTGTCACCAGGTTTTTCCCACCTAATCTGAGAGAAACATAATAAATGGATAGAGACTCTAATTCCAACGATACATCACTTACTGGGCTTCTTGCTCTAGTTTTGATTAGATCATGGTTTTATCAGCAGGAGATTATCACTAGAGGACTAGCAAACCTGCCGCCCTCTAGTCCTCCTTATTCCTGACCTGGAAAATGCTGTCTTCACCACTAATCCGCAGCTTTTTGCCTATGCACAGTGTACACAGAAAGCTACCAATCACTAGTGTGGGCGAGGTTATACAGGGCTCAGCATTCTGAGAACTGATAGATCTGCAGCAGGTGAAACTGCAGATCACAAATGCAGCAAACAGCCTAGTGCTGGAATTAAGGTCTTTGCCCATAAATCATGCAGCTCTCAGTTGGAGTAGAGCATGGATCAGCAAGTTGTATGGGTACCTCACAATAATATATATTAATAGCAATAATTATAAAGAATACTTAATTAACAAGGGAATTAAACACTCTCATAGCAAATATCATATAAACAATATGTGTAGAGAACCCACATTATAAAGGTAAGGTTAAATAACATGAACTTTATTAGAAATCATTAAAAAGGTATATACACAGCTAGCCAAAGATTGGCACCAACAACCAGCAAAGGTCAAGGTATCAACATATAATGGAAAACCTTTGGTTTCAACAGTACAGATAAATAAGGGATCAGATATAAATAAATTGTATAGATAAAAGGAAGTCACCAGATAGCACAATTAGTAACAATATAATCATATAACTAATAATATGCAATAGCACAGAGTAATAAGTATAACCAGTGCTCTATATGGAGACAAATTCCCAATCAAAAATTGGTATAAACAACAGCAAACCAAAGGTATGCATAAATAAATAACAAGGAATATTACCAGAGCCGGAAGAAGACTCTGGCATTGAAACGCGTGTAGGGGGTCCCTGGCATCACATTTCCAGCTCTGGTAACATTGCTACTTGTTACTTTGTGCTATTGTATATTATTAGTTTTATGACTATATTCTTATAGAATGTGCTATATGGTGACTTCCTTTTATCTTACATTGATCTATACCATTTATGTATATCTGATCCCATATCTATCTGTACTATTGAAACCAAAGGTTTTCTTTTACATGTTGATACCTTGACCTTTGCTGGTTGTTGGTGCCAATCTTTGACTATTTGTGCATGTACCTTTTTAATGATTTCTATAAAGTTCATGTTATTTAATGTTAACTTTGATAATGTTGTTTCTCTATACCTGTTCTCTATATGATATTTTCTCAAATGGGGTAGCAAAAACCTGGTGACAGATTCTTTTTAAAGTGTTTGGTGGCATTCTATGTATAGTTATATAGGTGGATGAAATTGAGTTTGTATGTTTGGTGAGCAAAGTATCAAAATGTCTGTATATGTATTTATTAAAGGGGATGTCCGGTCAAAACTGATAAGTCTGCAGTCACTCTGTGTGACGGCAGACTTATTAATCCCTCCAGCGTGCGCTGCAGGGATTTGCCGCTTTCAGACCTGGGACTGTAAGGTATGTGTGTTAGACATACCCCCAGCCAGTTGGCGCAGCTTTGCTCCATACGCTTATATTGAGCCGAGGCCGGACCCTGACCAGTGACATGGACGGCCAGTGGGCGTGTTTGACTAGAGGGAACGGCCTCACTCTATACAAGTGTTTGGAGAGTGAGGTCATGCTCACTGGCCGGCGGTATGTATAACCCATGAATGCCCTCCGAGCCCGATTCTGAAACCGGCGAAACCCCGCAAAATACTGTGTGCACTGAGGGATTCATAAGTCTGTAGTCATACAGAGTGAGTGCAGATTTATCGGTTTCGACCGGACAGCCCCTTTCTTATAACATGTTGACTTTTGAGACTATTCCTACTAATGGTCAGAGAGCAAATTGGATTGCTCAAAGTTATTGAATCTTTTAGGGCAAAGTTAATGTGACCAAATAAAATCTAAAAGACCAATATGCAGTAAGTTTTCATCGAAGTTTGAGCATGCCATTGCACAATAGTGTCTTGCTGTTACGAAATATGGAGTATTTTTGCAAATTTGTCAGAACAAATAGTTTGTGAACTTTGAACAAAATGTTACATCAGACAAAAAGAACCGGAGTGAGCAAGCTGAATCGTTGGTACAGGGAAAACAAATTCTACAATACCCATATCACCAATATGAAAGAGTAATTACGCTTGCAGTCATGACTGAAAATGTTGGCACCCTTGAAATTGTTCCAGAAAATGAAGTATTTTTCCCAGAAATTTATTGCAATTGCACATGTTTTGTTATACACGTTTATTTCCTTTGTGTGTATTGTTACAACGAAAAAAAAAAACAGATGAAAAATGGAAAATTCGACCTACCGTACGTACTCATGTATAAGCCGAGATTTTCAGCACATTTTTTTTGTGCTGAAAACGCCCCCCCTCGGCTTATACGCGAGTCATTGCCGGTAGGGGGGGTGGGAAAGCAGAAGACCTCATACTCACCCTTTTGGAAAGGTGCCCACTTTGGGGGGTTTTATGTGAATTTATGTCCAAATTGCCTTTTTTGTGTTGTTCCCATACACACAAAGGAAATAAACACGTGTATAACAAAACATTTGTAATTGCAATAATTTTCTAGGAGAAACATTTTTTTTTTCTGGAACTGTTTCAAGAGTGCCAACACTTTCAGCCATGACTGTATTTGATATGAAGATCAGTGCCAGCAGTAATTACAACTAAACATCATGATTCAATTTGATGTCACATTATTGTCAATTAATTTTACACATTTGCCATCGACCTGTAAATTTTTAGAGACATTGGTGGGTTTTTGTGCACAAACTCTGTGTCAGGTCCAATGTTATCATCCTTATGATATCCAAGTGCAGTTCCTTCAATAATGTCAAGTTGACCGAGTTTTGAGGAAAATAAGTGAAGCAAGCATGGATATTACCCTTGAACAGCAAGATAATCTGCCGTGCTGCTGTCCTATGAATATAAATTTTGCCGAGTCTGTTTTTTGGCGTTTACGCTCAAAGTCCTATTACAGCTCTATTTTGTATAGTGCCAGGATAGTGCCCTCAACTGTACATTCTTGGATTTCATACAGAAGCATACCAAGGCTGTTTTCTAAATAATTTCATATGTACATGACAAAAACATTGTAGCTTACACTCTCAGAATTCTTATATTTGAAGGTTTATGCCCTTATATGCCTTCGTCCCATAGAGCCTGTGCACATGGAGGTCGTATGGTAATGGCCGGATTATGCTGTGTGCATGAGCATTTATTGTGAATTTATGAGAAGTGGCATTAGTTGAGGCCTCCGGAGATCTGACATTTTTTAGATTGGAAATTCCTCTAGGTTTCCAGCCCTCTCCATTTGGCTATAACAACTTTTAACAATAATTACAAGCAATAATAATTCAAAAACTGTTTTCTCAGGTTTCTCTAATATGTTGAAAAATCATTCAGTGTAAAAAAAAATATGGAGCAGCAAGACACATATGAGAGGGTCAAATATAATTAATGGGAACCTGTCAACTTGGAAATGCAGTTCAGCTTGTCCGGGTCAATGACACGCTGCCCATAAATTGAACTGATTGATGTACAGGTTTATGAGAAAGAAATCAATAATTATTATATTTATCATTAAGATCCCTGCTCGTTCTAAGCTTCAGAAGACCAAGTTTTGGTCCTGCTATCCGATAGACAATCTTCTTTGTATAAGCATGCAAACCAAAATAGAAAATAGCCATCAGTCACTGACTAGGACCACCTCCTCCTAAGCAGAGGATGGGCAGGGATTTGAATGAAAAAAATACATGTCACACGCAAACTTTTCCTATAAATATAGAACAGAAGATTGTTGTGTAACAGACTGATCAGACTTAATGTTCAAGTTGCCATTTATGCAAATAATCTTTAGGATACTTTGCTTCTGATCCCTATTACAATAGAATCATAGAATCGTAGAGTTGGTAGGGACCTCCTGGGCCATCTGGTCCAACCCCCTGCTCAAAGCAGGATTCGCTAAATCATCCCATAGGAAATACTGTATATGAAGTAAGACACATGCTATTAAATCAACCTCTGTGCAAAAGAAATAAATGTGACATCAAAAGAAGGGCTTATACTTTATTTTTTATTTTTCTGACATGTATATACTAGACATTGTGTAACTTACATTCCTAGCTTTTTATATTGGTACATGGGTTTCAAAGTAAAAAAAAATGAATAAATCAGGTATTTTTTGTATTTAATTTTAAATGTATCTGAGATTTTTTCTTATTGTGACTGGATACATAAGAAATTGGCAATAATTGGGAACATGGCACAAGTTTAGAGGAAAAGTCACAAAAGTCTTTGTAACAATATGCTAATAATGTACTTAAGCATGTTTAACTGTATCAGTATTATGTTTGTTTTTTATTAATTCACTGAACAAAGTAAAATAAAAAATATATAACTTTTTAGGTTGTTATTTTTTGGTGCTTACAAATTTCACGCTTCCATCCTCCCTTCTCCATTCCAGGAATGTTACATGGGGGAAAAAAAGGTGTCCATTGTCATGGTGTGAAGTTAGGGATAAGGGATAGGGACATAAAACTGTCCCTGGAACTGAGACCCTAATAATTCCTATCCCAGGGGTACTCTTGATGGTAGAAAGGTCTGGGACTCTGACATTACTATGTTTCTGTTAAAACCTAATCTATCCCGTTCCCCACCCAATGAGGCATGGGACACAAATAACAGAAATGTAAGGGAAACAAGACACAAAGACAGGGGTAACTGAAAACCACTATCATACAAAAACACTCAACAAAAATAGGGAGAATGATGGACAGAGGAGCAAACAAACTAAATAGAAATAAGGACAAGGAGAAAAACACTCACAGACTACTGCACACAGAACACTTCAAATACTACTCTCAACTACTCAGCTCAACACTTTCCAGGAAGAAGATTATTTCACCAGCAAGGAAGAAATGCCCAGAGCTAGTATATGTAGTGAGAGGAGATGATGTCAGCAGCTGGGAACAACAACCTGTATGTTCCCAGCCAGCATGGAAAAAGTCCTTAACCCTTTCAGCACTGAATGGAAAGAAAATCCATTTAAAATAGGACACAAATCACACCGTCACTAAAGAGGACCTGCGATTCATTACTCATTGTGACCTTCTAACTTCAGGTTTCGCAAGGGGACGTAATTAGAGTTGAGCGAATTTGTTCGGATTCGGTTGCCGAATCTGAATTTGCCATATTAGTACCTATTCGTGCTGAATGTATGTTTGATGATCGGTTCCGAACATATTCGGTAATTTCTACTCTCATTGACTCTAATGACGTTCGGCTGTGTTCAACAAATATTGTAAAAACCATATTCATTGCCGATCATATTGCGAACTGAATCCGAACAAATTCGCTCGACTAGACGTGACACCCTCATGACAGGTATCTTTATATGTGTAAAATTCTGTGAATGTATCTATGGGCAAATAACCCATTAATTTAAAATTGCTTATCAGCCCCTTATATGTTTACATTTTAGCTATACCTGAATTCACCATACAAAAAAACCTTTTACTTCAAATATTAAAAAAATAAATGCATAAAGCACAAACCAGGCAGAACTTTTCAATGTAGATTGGGAATACCAGGATTTTGTTACATTTGCTATTGGTTTGGCGATTTTACAAAATTGTCCTTGACGTTTTATGCCTGATCCCAACAGATGTTTCAGTCACACTCTTGTTTGTTTGTTACAGGTGACTGTAGGTAATAATTAAATTAGCTGAGACCTGGAGAGCAGGAGTCAGGGTTATTAGTAAGCAGGGCTATTAATTGTAGTGATCATGCACAGAGATTGTGATGTCTGGTCTCACCACACATAAAACTATTTGCTGCTGTAAGCTAATATTAACCTGGTGAACTCTAGACTTGAATCTGATCTCGACGTGGCAGGTTTTCATTGATTTCCTTGAGAAGTATCCTGATCTGGAAACAGTGGATCCAAAATAGGTCCAACATTATTATTAATGGTCAAAAATAACAATTGCATATTTTGCTTGATTCTAGGGCAATTAACCTGTTAAATTTTCATTTGGGTTAACATTAATGATGTTACAGCATGGCTTCCTTCCCTAACTCAGTAAATCCATTGTAAAGTGAATCTAAATAATTTTCGCCAGACCTAACTGAATTAAACTGAGGTTCATTGAAGCTCCCCTATGTTGTCTTGATATTAAGACTAATGGCAGCATGCAGAATTATTACTGAAATGATAGCACCCCCCCAACTGAATCTGACACAGCGCTCTAATTCCTGACCTCCAATAACAGTGTGGACAGAGACTGAGACACAAACAACCTGACATCCAGAAGAATACAGTAGTAATATAACAAAAAACAAGAAATGAACACGAATGACCCGTGTAAGTGATAGTATAAGGTCACAACTACATGAATTTGATTAAGAATTGAGCCATTATTAGCTAGCATTTCCGAGACTTTCTGTACTGTGACATTTCACATTTTCTAAGAGCGATACCCAGCATGTTATTTCAATGGGTTTTTTTTAGCTTAATTGTGATAAATTATATTTTTAAGGTTATGTGCCCTAGATCCGGAATTAGCAGCTCTTTGGACGCAGCGTATCTTCACTGTGTTCTAATCAAGCAGGTAAGTCCGCATGTGTTCACTGAACAATGCAGATTTACCGCATCCAATATATTCCTATTGTGGACATGTCTGTTGCAGAGATGCTAGTCGTAAACCCACGCCATGGGTGAGTTTACACTGCGTCAAATAGAAGCACAGTGGGCATGGGATTTCCATACATCTCATCCACTGTGCTTGTACTGTACAACCAGGACCAGCATCAGCACTCTGTGCACTCAGGCAAGTGCCAGGGCCCTTAGCGGGTGGGCGGCCCACTCACCATCGGGGACATCAGCGTGCTATGGTGGCCTGGTGTCTGTGCCAGTGCTGGCGCCCGCGAATGGACCCCCTCGCCTGCTCCGGTCCCCTGCACTTGCAGTACTTTCCTCTCCCCGCTCCACAGGGCGTCTTCCTTGTCTTCTGACTGTGACATTCAGGTTAGAGGACGCGATAACCTCTGGTCTGTGCACCCTCTGCCTGAACAGTTACAGTGCAGAGAGTTGGAAGATGGCAACACTGAGGAGTCTGGAACAGAGCAGCAGCCAGCGAGGAGAGTTAAGTATTATTTTTTTTTTAAATATTTGGCGCATTATATATGGGGACCATCATACACTGGAGCATCATATATGGGACCCATGATACACTGGATCATTATATATGGGGCCCATGATACACTGGAGCATCTTATATGAGGCCCATCATACACAGGAGAATCTTATCTTTATGGCAGAAGTGCTCTGATTAGGAAAATTTACCACTCTCACATCAAACTATGTCTTCCAGAATGGCAGACACCCAAATTCTGCTTTTTGTTAGATCAAGGTTACACTCTCATACCTCTCCTTGGTGAGCTCATATGGGATTGGTTGTGGCATGTGCTAGGTCTGTTAGAAGTTTTTAAAACATGGCGTGGCTAGCACCATCCATCGGACCAATATTAAGTTGGATGGGTTCTGCTGGTCTCAGGGTGATGTGAGTTAATGCGTTTTGTTTGTCCCTTCGTTACAACACCACAAATATATCTCCCATAAATGTGGGATCAATGCAAACCCCAATATTCATCGCTGACCACTGGCTCCAGCTGGTCTACGATCAGTGTTTTGATCAGAGGAAGCCTCGGGAACTAGAGCAGACCACCAGGGGAATGGCAAGGTGTGTCTTTTTTTTCTGAAACATCATTTTTATTGATTTTTTAATGAAGTTGCATATTACAAGTTATAAACATTGCACTGAATTTTTAAAAAGAACATATTTAAACATGCTTATCACCTAAGCCTGAATAGAAGCAAAAATAAATGTAACAAATATAAAATTATCAAACCCCCTTACGTCCACTTTTTCATAGATTACATTGACTGAAATCAGACACCTTATCTCCAGCTCCATCCTATTCTCCATATAGCTCATATAACTCATTTCAGTTTACCAAGATTACCACTCAAATCCTCTAATAGATACCAAGCCGAATCCACAAAGGCGCTCATTAAGTCTTGAATTTCTCTAGTGACGTTTCTATAAACACTCTCCATTTTTTTTAAATTTTTTTTCGTAATTTTATCTTTATTTCTTTCTGTTTCTCTTTTTTCCAAAAATAAGACCGATGTTAAGCCTTCCTTGATCTATTTTATCCCTAGGAGTATTTTAGCTAGCCAGTGTTGCAGAATTAGATGTTTTGTCACCATTGCAATGGTGTGAAACAAGTCATGTAGCCGTCCCCCGCTTGCTTTACCCGTCGTAAAGTGAAACAACCAACACAATGGATCTACTTCTACCCATATCCCACATATCTTCAGATACATATCCTGGACTTTTAACCAGAGTTCTTGTGTCCTGGGACATGACCACAACCCATGTTCTGTGTCTGTTTTGGGCAGCTTGTCTGCCTATCAAGATTCTGCGGAGTCGGAGGTATATTGAAGCCACATATTGTTTTATGCATTATTCTGAACTGACTATCTCTCCATTGTTCATTGATGATATGCTTTCTTACCAATTCCCAGCCCCGCAGAATCTTATGCTCAAGTTCTTCATCATGTATATGTTTTTCCCATTTGTGAAATATTTTGCCCTTCCCTGAAGGGCGTAATATGTCCCTCACATCCCATATATTGAGGTGATAGCTATTTCTCCAATGTCTTTGGTAACCAAGTCCTCCCATATTTCTGAATCGATTTCCTTCCTCACATCCTGAAGGAGGTCTAATACATAATGCTTTAATTGGCTATATAACATCAAATGAAATCTCGGCAGCTCAAATTTGTCTATCACTTCTAATCCCGTCAAACAGCGGCCTTCTTGTAGATGTAGTAAGTCCCCTAACGTCTGTATACCTTTCCCCAACCACTCTGTGTATAATTTATTTTCTCTTCCTAATCTAAAGGCAGGAACTGCCCAAGGATTCAGGTGTTTCGACACTCTCCACAACATGTTTAGATTTTTTCTTACTGCCTTCCATGTGGCAATGGTATCTTTACATATTACCGAATATTTCATGTTTGGTGGTATATGTGACAGCGGCGTATGTAGCAGCGCCGTCAGGTCCCACAAACCACAAAATTCCGTTTCCAATTTGTAGTCAGTATATCGCCCCGTTTTTTTAATCCACTCTATTACATTCCTCATTAAACACGATAAATTATATCCCCTAATATTTGGCAATCCCACTCCCCCTCCCTCCTTTGTGTGCATTAGAGTTCTTATAGCCAATCTCGCTCATTTACCCCTCCAGATGAATTTAGAAAAGGCCCTGTTTAATCTGACAACATCTGCGTGACGAATTAACATTGGGATAGTTTGTATTGGGTACAGTAATCTCGCTAAGCTTGTCATCTTGATTAGGTGGCAGTGACCCAGCAGCGAGAGGGGTAGATTTCCCCACCTCTCCAACTCCTTCTCTATTTTGTCTATGATAGGCTTATAATTGAGATCAAAAATCTGTTTCGGCGTTCTCCCCAAATATATTCCCAAGTACTTTATAGATGTTGTCACTTTCGGGATAACCATTATATTTTTTCCATTCTACATGACGGCACCACGAGAGAGGGGATCCGCCCAGCGAGGACAGGAAACCTTCAAGATAAAAGGGGCGGCTCCTCTCTCCGCATCAGTTGGTTTCCTGTCCTCGATGGGAAACCCTCAAGATGAAAACCTCTTGATGGAAGAAAGAAGAGGATGCCTGGGCCTGGGTCGGGTGATTACTGGCAGGCATCGGTCTGCTACACCCGTCACCAGGTACCGGTAGTCGCCTCGGGGGCCATATATTCCTATGTCCCCCCTGAGCGAGTGCATGGCCACAGCCCATGGGGCAGATGCCTGGGTGAAGCTGGATACCTTGGAGACCACAGGCGGTGTACCCTCCAAGATGTAAATGTACCCTGTAAAGACGTCCACGGAGGCCACTTTTCGTGTTCCCTCCCTGTCGACGTACGGTGGCCATGCAGCCCATGTGACACATCGGTGCCTGGGCGAAGATATGGCTCCTCGGGGGTGCCACATTGGTGTACCCGCCCTGTTGAGACCAGACGCCAGTCCCCGCAGAAGTCGGCTCTGGAAGGTACCTGGTGTATACGTTGGCGGTATAGTGGATCGTCCATCCTTTCTCCTCAGGAAGAGGGAGAGCGCAGGTGACCGGGGCCCAGGCGCTCACCGGAAGACCCGGGTTCGCGCCGCTGAGCACACCAGGGCGGCAAGGACGCGCGCATTGGTAGCGCGCATGGCGGGCCTTGCTGGGAGGAAGCCGACGCTAAACCGGAAGTGGTAAGCGGCGACCCGGAAGTAGAGGTGGCGCGCACAGCAGAGGAGGGTGTGCGCGGTCACTAGGGGGTGCGCGGACACAGGTAGTGGCGCGCGCGCACGGAGGGCGCAAGCGGGGTACGGGGACCAGGCGGTTCAATTTAAAAAAAAAAAAAAGAGGAATAACCTTCCCTCTTAGGCTGAAGGTGACGGCTCTCATTAGGTGGCTCCTGTTAAGCAGCTTGAAGCTGGGGGCTGCTATTTAAACCGGTAGTAGCTGGCGTCGCTACACCAGTACATGGTCGGATGTGACTGCTCTCAGCACAGGATAGCAGCAGACATATACGGCAGGATGGAGAGCCCCTCGCCAGAGCATATACAACCACGCCAGGAAGCAAATGAAAGGCGGTCACGCTCACACGAAAAGAGCCAGACACGCCGCAGCAGCAGTGGAGGCCGCTCGGGCAGCGCACGGGCGGATCGTCAACGCAAGAAGGAGGGGTCCCTAGTCTCCTTAGGAGACAGTGAGAAGACCAGTCAGCCTCCAGATCCGGTACCCGTGTTGTGAAAGCGTCCGAGTGGTGAGTGAACTACGAGAAAGTCCAGTACTCTAATGTCTGTTCTCTTTCTCTTGTCTCCTCTCTTCCCTCTCCTCCCTCTCTTACATACATTGGCGGGGTGGAGTATAGGAAGTCCCTAAGAAAAGTAGGGGAAAATTTAAGAATAAAGAATGTGCTTTATGTAAAAGTCCCATAGGAGCAGCCTGGAATAAAAAGTTATGCCAGGAGTGTATTAACAAAACGATAGCGGAGGAGACTCCCTCATTCTCGGATAGTCTGAGGTCCCTAATTCAAACAGAAGTTTGTAAGTCAGTAAGTGCATTACAATCTGCGGATGCAGATAGGAAAACTAGGGATAGATCCAGCCCCTCAGGGGTCTCTCAAGAAGACTATACAGGGTCAGAGGAGGACTCAAATAAAACGCACTATTCAGATAGCAGCTCAGTTGGGGAAGATACGTTCCCAGTAGAATCTACGGATGAACTTATTAAAGCAATCAGATCTACCATGGGGCTGGTAGAGGAGCGAACAAAAAAGACAGCCCAAGAACTCATGTTCAGTGGACTACAAAAGAAAAAGCGTAAGACCTTCCCTATTAATGAGCATCTAGAAAGGCTCATAAAACGCGAATGGGAAAAACCAGAAAAAAAGTCCCAAACATCTAATTCTCTGAAGAGGAGGTATCCCTTTGAGGAAGAGGCATCCTCATCCTGGGATAGGGCTCCCAAAATCGATGTAGCAATATCAAAAGTCGCCAGGAAAACCTCCCTACCCTTTGAGGATCTGGGGTTTCTGAAAGAGCCGCTGGACCGGAAGACGGACAATTGCCTTAAAGCAGCCTGGGAAACCTCGGCTGGGGCATTAAGACCGGCTATCTCAGCTACATGTGTGGCCAGGTCTCTAAAGATATGGGTAGACAACTTGGAGGATCAACTAGAACAGGGAGTTCCCAGAGAGTCAATTCTGGAAGCATTACCGGCTATTAGAGCGGCGGCAGACTTTCTCGCAGAGGCTTCTGCAGACTCGGCCAGACTGGCAGCAAAGTCAGCAGCCTTAACCAATGTAGGACGGCGTGCAGTATGGCTAAAATGCTGGCCGGGGGACACTCAGGCAAAGATGAAACTGTGCTCTCTGCCATGTGAGGGAAATTTCCTGTTCGGACCAGCATTGGATGACGTGTTGGAAAAAGCGGGTGATACAAAGAAAAATTTTCCAAAACAGCCATTTCAAGCGTTTCGGCGCTCCTTTCACAGGGGCAGAAAATTCAGAAAGCAACAATTCAGAGATAGAGACAGAAACAATTCTGACAGGCGATACAGAGGAGGGAGAGGCTTCTATTTCGGCAAGCCCTCCAAGGAAGCCAAAAAACCCTCCCAGTGACGGTCCTTCTCAGGTGGGGGGAAGGCTCTCTCACTTCCTCCCAGCCTGGGAGAGAATCTCATCCAGCACCTGGATCCGACAGATAGTAGGGTCAGGTCTGGAATTAAAGTTCCACCATTGGCCACCACAAAAATTCATTCAGACTCCAGTGCAATCTTCTCAAGAAAGACAAGAGAGTCTGGAAGGGGAGGTATTGTCTCTCATACAGAAACTCGTACTGGAAGAAGTTCCGGAAAAGGAAAAAAAGGAAGGCTTTTACTCCCCCCTATTTCTAATAAAGAAACCAGACAATTCCTGGAGGACAATTATAAATCTGAAAGGCCTCAACAGATATTTGATAGTCCCATCATTCAAGATGGAAACCATAAGATCTGCAGTGAAACTCCTCTTTCCTCGGTGTTACATGGCGGTCCTGGATCTCAAGGATGCTTACTATCATGTCCCGATCCGGCAGCAGGACCGCAAATATCTCAGGGTGGCAGTCCAGATAAAATCTCAGTGGCATCACTTTCAATACAGGGCTCTGCCCTTTGGAGTAGCAATAGCCCCCCGGGTCTTCACGAAGTTAATTGCGGAGGTCTCGGCTCATCTCAGGGAAAAAGATGCCCTGGTAATACCATATCTGGATGACTTCCTGATAGTGGGGAGAGATTTCTCTCACTGTCAGGAACAAGTCAAGATAGTGATGGAGACACTTCAAACTCTGGGTTGGCAACTGAACCTCAAAAAATCCAAATTGGAACCAACAATGATCCAGAATTTTTTAGGCCTAACAATAGACTCGGTGGTGCAGGAATGTCGCCTCCCAGAGGAAAAAGAAGAAAAAATCAAAAACCTAATCAGGACATCATTAAGAAAGCCAGTAATGACTCTGAGGAAAGCCATGTCAGTGTTGGGATCCCTAACTTCCTGCATACCAGCAATAAAATGGGCTCAGTTTCACACAAGGGAACTTCAGTGGTGTGTGTTACAAAACGATCTGAGGCTTCAGGGGCAGTTAGAGCAAAAGCTCACCATCCCGGACCCTGTACTCCAGTCACTCAGGTGGTGGTTACAGATAGAGTCCTCTCCAAGGGGAGTACCCTGGACATATACAGCTTCCAGAGTAGTCACGACAGATGCCAGCCCTTGGGGCTGGGGAGCCCATCTAGACACCCTATGGCTTCAAAATCCTTGGGCTCAGGACGAGAAAGATCTATCCTCAAATGAGTGGGAGCTGCTAGCCATCGAAAGGGCACTGGAAGGTTTACTGACACACCTGACAGGACATCACGTGAAAGTCCTATCAGACAATCGTACAGCAGTAGCATATGTGAACCATCAGGGGGGCACCCGTTCTCGGTCATTAATGAAAATAGCGGGAAGAATCCTGACTCTAGCGGAACGTCAGTTCCTCTCATTATCGGCCCTGCATATCCGAGGGGTGGACAACCTGAAGGCAGACTTTCTAAGCAGGAACCGGTTGAAGCAAGGCGAATGGTGCCTAAAAGAGTCCATTTTCCAACAGATTATGCTTATGTGGGGGAAACCCATAATAGATCTCTTCGCCTCAAAAACCAACAGGAAAGTTCAAAAGTTCTGCTCTCTAAGTCCAGCAGACATGCCACTGGCGGTAGACGCCTTCAGGATAAAATGGACATCAGGTCTCCTGTACGCCTTCCCTCCGATATGCCTCATTCCATTAGTCCTGAAGAAGATCAGGGAGGACCGAGCCAGAGTAATTATGATAGCTCCCTTTTGGCCAAAAAGGCCGTGGTTCTACTGGCTAAGAGTGATGTCAGTGACGGACCCATGGGTACTCCCAGAGGACCACGACCTCCTAACACAGGGTCCCTTCAATCACCCTCCAAACTCCAGGTTGCATTTGACAGCCTGGAATTTGAAAGGTCACTGTTAGAGAAAAAAGGGTTTTCACAAAGGTTAATTTCCACCCTAATCAGTAGCAGAAAGCCAGTGACTACAAAAATATACGGGAGAATATGGAGAAAATTTTTGTCCACCTCAGGCCCAATACGGGAGGGAGAAGTACCGGTGAGGGCAGTGCTAGAGTTTCTGCAAAGGGGTTTAGACTTGGGCTTAGCTGACAGCACCCTCAAAGTACACGTTTCAGCTCTGGCAGCATTATTCAACTATGACCTAGCAAGTGATAGATGGGTGGCCAGATTTATCCGGGCCTGTACTAGAGCTAACTCTGTCCCATCTCCTAAACCTCCTCCCTGGGATCTAAACTTAGTCCTATCATCTCTAACAGAAAGTCCATTTGAACCACTAGACGTGACATCAGATAAAGTGTTAACTTTAAAAACAGCCTTATTAGTGGCACTTACATCGGCACGTAGGGTGGGGGACTTACACGCACTGTCAGCAGACCCACCATACACTCAGGTTATGGACGATAGAGTTGTCTTAAGATTAGACCCAGCATACCTCCCTAAGGTAGTGTCGAAATTCCACAGAGCTCAGGAAATAGTCTTGCCATCCTTTTGTCCTAACCCCGGTAACAAGAAGGAGGAGAGGCTACATTGCTTAGATGTTAGGAGATGTATCCTACAATATTTAGAGATGACAAAACCCTGGAGGAAACAGAGGGCCCTGTTTGTTTCATATCAGGGGGCAAGGAAGGGCCTTAAAGCCTCTAAGCAAACTATAGCTAGATGGGTGAGAGAGGCCATCATACTAGCATATAGTAGTGCAGGCAGGGCTGTTCCAGAGGGCCTAAAAGCCCATTCCACGAGGGCCATGGCAACGTCCTGGGCGGAGAGAGTGGACGCCTCCATCGACCAAATCTGTAAGGCGGCCACTTGGTCCTCTCCATCTACCTTTTTCAGACATTACAGATTAGACCTATCTGCTACCTCTGATCTCACATTCGGGAGAAGAGTGTTACAAGCAGTGATCCCCCCCTAAAGAGAATACAAATCTCTGTAACTCTCTCGTGGTGCCGTCATGTAGAATGGAAAAACACGGGTATTACATACCTGGTAATGTGTTTTTTCATGAGACATGATGGCACCCTTATATTCCCGCCCTATTAATCACGTCATTAGTTGGGTGCATTATTAGTATTATACACTCCCTTGGTGTCGGAAATTTAGCAGTATTAAAGTTGTATTATTTTTGTGTACACTAACCTGCGGAGTTCCTCTCGTGCTCTGTAAAACAACTGATGCGGAGAGAGGAGCCGCCCCTTTTATCTTGAAGGTTTCCGGTCCTCGCTGGGCGGATCCCCTCTCTCGTGGTGCCGTCATGTCTCATGAAAAAACACATTACCAGGTATGTAATACCCGTGTATTCTCCTGGCCACATTTTACCTCACTCCTCATTAACAGAATCTCACATTTAGACTTATTTAAGCGAAAGCCCGAGAATTTTCCAAACTTTTCAATTTCAAGCAGCAACATAGGGAGATCTTCCTCTGAGTTGTTCATGAACAGAATTATGTCATCTGCAAATAGGGCATTTTTGACTGTCTCATTTCCCACCTTTATCCCTTTGTAGGAACTGCAATCACTTAAATATCTCGACATAGGTTCTATCGCCAAATTAAACAGTAAGGGGGACAGCGGGCACCCCTGCCTCGTGCCCTTTTTCAGCTCGAAGGCATCTGAGAGAAACCCCGGCGTGTATACCCTTGCTTTGGGATTCTAATATAATACCGCCAAAAATTGTCTAAACGGACCTACCAGATTTATTTTATCCAACACTTGACCCAACCATGGCCACCTCACATTATGGAACGCTTTTTCTGCGTCCAGCGTGACCATAGCTGGATCCCCTCCCTTGTCCAAATGCTTCACTCTAATCTTGTCTAGCGATAACATGGCTTTCCTTATATTAGTAACGGCTGATCTTCCCTTCACAAAACCTGTTTGTTGCTTTGATATTAATCTAGGCAGTATTCTAGCCAGCCTGTCTGCCATTATTTTTGAGAGAAGTTTAACATCTTGATTTATTAATGATATCGATCTATATCCCGAAGGGTCTTCCAAATCCTTCCCTCCCTTCGGGAGAAGCTTTATGTAGGCCGTATTCATCCCTTCTGACATAGCTTCCCCTTGCAAAATGTGATTATATAAATCTTTAAGCGTGTGAACTATTTTCTCACTCAGCGCATTATAAAATGAACCATTAAATCCATTGGGCCCTGAAGCCTTATTGGCCCCCAGTCCTTTTATTACCATACCAATTTCTTCCTCCGTGAGCAACCATTTAAATCCTGTAATTCCTCCTCTGTCAGTTTAGGGATATCAACTCTACCCAGCCATGTCTTCCCCGCTACATCTTGATGATCCTCATCCTTGTATAATCTAGCATAGAATATGCCCAGCACTCTGTTTATATCTTTGGGATTAGTCAGCCGTTGTCCTTTTTTATCTCTAACTAGCTGAAGAGCCCGGCGCTGCCCGGGCATAGTAACTAACTGTGGTTAGTTATAGCAAATTATAATTATCCTCCATCCCATAGTCCTGCGCCCATATACCCATCATACATATCCACGATCCCATAGGCCCGTGCCCATATACCCATCATACATATCCTCCATCCCATAGTCGAGTACCCATCACACATCCTCCATCCCATAGTCCCATGCCCATATACCCATCATACATATTCGCCATCCCATAGTCGAGTGCCCATATACCCATCACACATCCTTCATCTCATAGTCCCATGCCCATATATCCATCATACATATCCTCCATCCCATAGTCCCATGCCCATATACCCAATATACATATCCGCCATCCCATAGTCCCGTGCCCATATACCCATCATACATATCCGCCATCCCATAGTCCCGTGCCCATATTCCCATCATACATATCCGCCATCCCATAGTCCCTTGCCCATATACCCATCACACATCCTCCATCCCATAGTCCCGTGCCCATATACCCATCATACATATCCGCCATCCCAGTCCCGTGCCCATATACCCATCATACATATCCGCCATCCCAGAGTCCCGTGCCCATATACCCATCATACATATCCTCCATCCCATAGTCCAGTGCTCATATACCCATCACACTTCCTCCATCTCATAGTCCCGTGCCCATATACCCGTCATACATATCCTCCATCCCATAGTCCAGTGCCCATATACCCATCACACATCCTCCATCCCATAGTCAACCATTATGACATCATAATGAGCGGCGGGGCTTGCAACCAATGATGACATCAGCATCGCCAAGGCAACCATTATGACATCATAATGAGGGGCGGGGCTTGATACACACATTTTCCCTACTATGTAGATAGGGGCAAAATTGTTTGGTGAATTGGAATGCGCGGGGTTAAAATTTCACCTCACAACATAGCCTAGGACGATCTCGGGGTCCAGATGTGTGGCTGTAGCTGCGACGGTGCGGATGCCAATCCCGGACATACATACATACATACATACATATACACATTTGAGCTTTATATATTATGCCATTACAGATGTACCCACATATCTTCCCCTAGCCAAATTAGCCAGTATTCTCCCTGCTTTGTCACCATACCTATTTAATTCTACCTCCCAGTGATTTCTATATAATTGCTCTCTTTTTTCACCCATTCTTCAAAATTTTTTTTGGCCCGCATCCAATTATCTTTATCCTCATCCAGTAGTGAGTTCTTATATTTTGTATAGGTGCTCCTAACTTCGCTGCTTGCTGCTAAGTACTGCTCTTTTATTCGTTTTTTTATTCTCTGCGTGTAAGCCATGATGTTTCCCCTTATCACCACCTTCGCTGTTTCCCAGTGTAATCTAGGGTTAGATTTGTGCTCCTCATTATACATTGCAAACTCTGTCCACCATTCCCCCATCAGTTTCACAAAATCTTGCTCTTTTGTCATGTTTCCTGGAAATCGCCATAGATAGTGCGTCCCTTTCTGATGTGCGTCAGCTAAGTCTAGAGATATAGGACTATGATCTGATATCACCATGTCCTCAATATTGACATCACACATTTTGTGTAGTATCTTATCTGACACAAAGAACATGTCTATTCTCGACCATGTCTTGTGTGCATGAGAGTAATGTGAAAATTCCCGATCCATAGGGTGTGACGTTGTCCACGCATCTTTCAGCTGCCAATTCGATATCATATCTTCCAAATAACCTTTTTTCCCCCTATATCTCTTCCCTTCTCCTGGAATTAATCTTATTAAGCTCCCTTTCCTGTCCTCTTCCTCCTTAAGCCCCTCATTACAATCTCCTCCTATGATTATATTGTTACCACTATCAGCCAGTATTTTGTTCTGTAAGGACATAAAAAATTTCTTTTGATTTATGTTTGGGGCATATATATTGTACAGGGTAATACTTTCATTATTTATCTCTAGTTTCAAACGGATTAACCTACACTCCAGGTCCATTTCTACGGATGAAACTCTGTGTGCCAATGCTTTATGTATTAGTATTAGGACTCCTGCTTTTCTGTCTACCGAGCTAGAATCATAAACTTCTCCCACCAGTAACTTCTTCATTCTAAAAAAGTCTTCTTTACCCAAGTGTGTCTCCTGAAGAAGCAAGGCTATATCTGCTTTCAATCTTTTCAGGTGACGAAGTATCATCATCCTTTTATGTGGTGAGCACAACCCTTTTATATTCCATGTTATTAATCTAACCATTTTTAATTGCTAAATGGTTTCTTCTGCGATGACACGTGAAGCTTCTCCCTCTCAGGTATGGACTGCCAGTCAATGTCATCTCAGTCAGTAATAAATTAATTGCCCGGCAATCCTGTGCCATTCATGTTTTAACCTAATGGATTAAAGGTTATATTTTAGTCTGCGATCTACTCGCTGGTTTCTTTTTCTTCCCAAGTATGTTTGCTCTATGGAACCGTGCTGAGTGCCAGCTGCCTAATGAAGACTTCACAGAAGGGTGAGCTGACTATAGTTCGATTTTTTTTTTTCTTAATTAATTAGTACAATAGCACTAACTTTAACTTCCCTCCCTTCCCCCCCCTTCTCATCTCACCCTCTCTCCATACATCAACCTCTTTGTTGACTCCTCTTTTTTCCGCCATTATCCAAACCAAAAGAGAAACAATTTCCTGCCCGCCTATTATCCCATATTTATCATGTTGTGCCTATTTTATATCCATTCTCTATCTGAGCCCTGACCCTCATGTAACCTTGAAACTTTGAAATCTTAGATCAACATCTATTTCCCTTAATTTATCATATCAATTTCCTAACATAATATTCACAACCATATTATCTTAAAGTCCTTCTCTATCTCTCCTTTTTGATGTCAGAGAGGTATAAAAATACTTTACTCCCACCACCTTCATCCTCCCAAGCAATATCTCCCAATGTGAAACTAGCATTTGTATGATACTTTCCCCCTGGAAGATATCTTAATTTAACACAAAATACTCCCATCAACATTCAATGAAGATCTTGTCTTCTACCTAGTATATACATCACATCCGGTCATCATTATCCCAACTTTATATACTGTATGTCTTTTTGTTGTGAAAACCTCACAATGTCCATAAACCTGGAAGTCACAAATTCGCCGTCAGCCAGTATGATCAGCTTGCATACCAATTAAATCAGCACCCTAAATTCTCCATTCGGTCCAACAGAACCTGTGAAAAGAAATAAGATGGGGAAAAAAAAAGAAAAAAGAAAGAAATAGGAGAAGGGGGATCTCTGCACCAGCTGTCCTGTAGTCTTCCTTGAACATACATAGTTCCGTCTGATATCGACCCGGTCGGGTGAATATACCTGTAAATTTGTACGTTTTGTACACCACCATGTGGTTCACAGATGAGTTTTTTTTTTTTTAAATGTATTTCTTAATATGTGTATGGGATGTACGGGCTCATATTGTATATAGGAGGCTATACAGGAGCTCAGACTGTATACAGGAGGCTATGTTCAGGCTCATAGAGTTTATAGGAGTCTATATCGGGGCTCACACTGTATATAGGAGGTTATATGGGGGCTCATATTATATACAGTGGGTACGGAAAGTATTCAGAACCCTTTAAATTTTTGACTCTTTGTTTCATTTCAGCCATTTGGTAAATTCAAAAAAGTTAATTTTTTTCGTATTAATGTACACTCTGCACCCCATCTTGACTGAAAAAAGCAGAAATGTAGAAATTTTTGCAAATTTATTAAAAAAGAAAAACTGAAATATCACATGGTCATAAGTATTCAGACCCTTTATTCAGTATTAAGTAGAATCACCCTTTTGAGCTAGTACAGCCATGAGTCTTCTTGGGAATGATGCAACAAGTTTTTCACACCTGAATTTGGGGATCCTCTGTCATTCTTCCTTGCAGATCCTCTCCAATTCCGTCAGGTTGGATGGTGAACGTTGGTGTACAGCCATTTTCAGGTCTCTCTAGAGATGTTAATTGGTTTTAGGTCCAGGCTCTGGCTGGGCCAGTCAAGAATGGTCACAGAGTTGTTATGAAGCCACTCCTTTGTTATTTTAGCTGTGTGCTTATGGTCATTGTCTTGTTGGAAGGTGAACCTTCGGCCAAGTCTGAGATACAGAGCACTCTGGAAGAGGTTTTCATCCAGGATATCTCTGTACTTGGCCACATTCATGTTTCCTTCAATTGCAACCAGTCATCCTGTCCCTGCAGCTGAAAAACATCTCCATGCTTCCACCACCATGTTTCACTGTTGGGATTGAAATGGGCAGGTGATGAGCAGTGCTTGGTTTTCTCCAAACATGCCGCTTAAAATTATCACCAAAAAGTTCTATTTTCCTCTCATCAGACCAGAGAATCTTATTTCTCATAGTCTGGGAGTCCTTCATGTGTTTTTTTTAGCAAGCTCTAGGCAGGCTTTCATATGTCTCGCACTGAGGTGAGGCTTCCGACGTGCCACTATGCCATAGAGGCCTGACTGGTGGAGAGCGGCAGTGATAGTTGATTTTGTGGAACTTTCTCCCATCTCCCTACTGCATCTGTGGAGCTCAGCCACAGTGATCTTGGGGTTCTTGTTTACCTCTCTCACCAAGGCTCTTCTCCCACAATTGCTCAGTTTGGCTGGACAGCCAGGTCTTGGAAGACTTCTGGTGGTCCCAAACTTCTTCCATCTAACTATTATGGAGGCCACTGTGCTCTTAGGAACCTTGAGTACTGCAGAAATTCTTTTGCAACCTTGGCCAGATCTGTGCCTTGCCACAATTCTATCTCTGAGCTCCTTGGCCAGTTCCTTTGATCTCATGATTCTCATTTGGTCTGACATGCACTGTGAGCTGTGAGCTCTTATATAGACAGGTGTGTGCCTTTACAAATCAAGTCCTATCAGTTTAATTAAACACAGCTGGACTCAAATGAAGGAGTAGAACCATCCCAAGAAGGATCACAAGGAAATGGACAGCATGTGACTTAAATATGAGTGTCTGAGCAAATGGTCTGAATACATATGACCATGTGATATTTCAGTTTTTCTTTTTTTAAGAAATTTGCAAAAATTTCTACATTTGTTTTTTTTTCAATCAAGATGGGGTGCAGAATGTACAATAATGAGAAAAAAATGAACTTTTGAATTTACTAAATGGCTGCAATGAAACAAAGAGTGACAAATTCAAAGGGGTCTGAATACTTTCCATACCCACTGTATATAGAGCATTATATGGGGACTATTCTGTATGGAGCATTATGGCCAATCATACATTGTAGAATCATATATGGGGCCCATTACATATGGAGCATCATATGTGACCCATTATATATGGAGAATTATACGGGGCCCATTATATATTGTATGGAGCATTATATGGAACTCATTATACTCTAGGAAGCATAATATGGGGCCCATTATATAGGGCCCATCATATACTGTATGGAGCATTATATGTAACTCATTATATTGTATGAAGCATTATGTGGGGCCCATTATATATGGAGCAATATATGGGGCCAATCATATACTGGAGCATTATGTGAAGCTCATCATATACTGTATGGAACATTTTATGGGACCCATTATGTATGGAGCAATATATGGGGCTCATTATTCATTATGGAGCATTTTATGGGGCCTATTATATGGGGCCCATTATTCTGTATGGAGCAATATATGGTGCCCATAATACTGATGGAGCAATACTGTATATGGGGCTCATTATTCTGTATGGAGGACTATACTGTTGGGTTTCTGAGCTATTGATATCACTCATGTAATATAAGAAGTGAAATCTTTGGCAATGTACTATGCCTATATTTCTCTGCCATATCTGTGTATCATGAATTATGGTATGTTTTAAAGGGGCCTACTGAGACTCTTTTGCCCAGGGCCCATGAAAACCTGGAGCCGACCTTGTGTATAACACTGTGTTTTGAATGCAGCACTAATGTGCTTTATCCAAAACGCTGCTATTCCTGATCATGGGCATGTACCCTAATACTTATGAAAACTTTTAGATTACAATGATCATGTCACGGATGCGACTGACCAGGTATGAAATGACCCATCAGTAGGTCGGTCACCAACTACACAACAAACAAGGGAACACTGGGGACACAATTACAATGGTGGGCCCTGTGATAGGGAATGGGGAAATGGACACCTCCTGCACTCTCCTAAGGATGTGCCCTGGTCTTCCTGATGTCCCTATACAGGTTCTTTAAAACCGTCATCGAACAGGATACCTTAGCCCTAGCTTGCCCTGCACCTATCCCTAAGTAGGGAATTGGCAAGTGCGGACACTGGTCCTACCGCTGCACTAATACAACACCAAGGGAAGATATAACAGACAAGGTAAAGATAAACAACACTTAGCTCTCTGCTGTAAAGCACTGTACAGCAGGATCACAACACCAGATACACCATGAACAGATGAGGCACCACCGCTGCCAGCAAGCTCCTTCTCCTCAATGTGGTCGCTGCAGAATGACCTCTAACACCGACGGTCAGCTGATGCATCAGGTGACCCTTTAATGGCAGGTGTGAGTGGTCACCACCTGCATAAGCAAATTCAACAGCCATGTAGTTACACCAGCAGCCACCGAGGGGGAAAAACTGAAATTAACCCCCGATGGCCATAAAGGAAAAAAAGTTTATATGTGAGAATCCAGATCTGCCACGGATCCAAAGATGGATCGTGACAGATCATATATAAAATATTTTTTTCAGCCCAAATTGACAGTATAAACTAAGAATATAACCTTTTAGGAAATACATCCACTATAAAAAAAAATCTCAAACAAAAATGCAATAAAATGTTCTAATCTCAATGTAGATTGGTAGCGCTGCGGTCAAATCAACATCTGCAAGGAATTTGTGTGTTCTCCCCATGTTTGCCTGGGTTTCATCTGAGTTCTCCGGATTCCTCACACACTCCAAACACATGCTGATAGGGAATTTAGATTGTGAGCCCCAATGTATGATGCAGAATTATTGGCGCTATATAAGTAAGCATAATAAGTAAAATAAATAACAAAGTGCACCATGCACTTTAATTAGCATATGTGATTAACCCCTTAACGACCGCTGATGTGCCGCTTTTTAACGGTGCTCATAAAAAGGGTATAGCGCCCCCAAGCAATGGAATTTCTCTGGGGTCTCAGCTACCGGGGGTAGCTGAGACCCCTGAAAACATGACTTGGGTCGGTTTTTACCGGCCCCAGTGTTGCAATCGTAACGGAATAACAGCGACCGCAAAAAAAGTCAGATTTCCCATTTAATTTTTTTCTCCTCTGATGTGCGAGAGAAATGCGGTCCCCCTACCCCCCCCCGGTACCTCCGGCATCCCCCGGCCGGAGGCATCTTGTTCCAGGAAGAAAATGGTGGGCGCACCCGGTGACAATAGGAAATTTTTCCTATTGGTTTATTTTGATCACTGTGATATACCCTATCACAATGATCAAAATAAAAGTAAATCAAACCCTCCTTTATCACCTCCTTAGTTAGGTAAAAATAATAAAATAAAAAAATGTGTTTTCCATTCTTCCATTAGGGTTAGGCTAGGGTTGAAGCCAGGGTTGGGCTAGGGTTAGGGTTGTGGTTAGGGTTGGGATTAGGTTTAGGGGTGTGTTGAGATTAGGGTTGTGGTTAAGGTTAGGGTTTGGGGTGTGTTGGGGGGGTTCCACTGTTTAGGTACATCAGAGGGTCTCCAAACACGACAGAGGCACCAGCCAATTTTGCGTTCAAAAAGTCAAACAGTGCTCCCTCCCTTCTGATCCCTGCCATGTTCCCAAACAGTGGCTTTCCCCCACATACGGGATATTGGTGTACTCAGGAGAAATTGCACAACAAATATTGTGGTCCATTTTCTCCTGTTACCCTTGGGAAAAAAAAATTGGTTCCAAAGTAAATTTTTTGTGAAAAAAGTAAAATGTTCATTGTTTCCTTCCACATAGCTTTAGTTCTCGTGAAGCACCTGAAAGGTTAATAAACTTCTTGAATGTGGTAAACAAAATCCTACAGAGAATAGCGAAGCATGTTCAAAGTAAAATAAATATACTTTATTAGATCAAAAGGATAAAAGCCTTGCACACAATCACTTTTCAAGGGAGATACAAATTGCAAAATAAACTGCCTGCAAGGAAAACATGCCTAGGCTTAAGGTACTGTCACACTTAGCGATGTACCAGCGATCCCGACCAGCGATATGACGCGGTCAGGATTGCTGGTACATCGCTAAGTGGTCACTAGTGAGCTGCCACACAGGCAGATCTCACCAGCGACATCGAAGGGGTTGGGGATCGCTACTTACCTGTCACACTAGGCGATCCTGACATCCTCCCGCCCGCATCCACTCTCGTCGCTCGTCTCTCCACAGGAAGCGCCGCAGGAAACTGACGACGAGAAACGGTCCTGGACGGTCTCACGCGATCAGCGATGACCAGCGGGGGAGCGGGTTGTAGGTAAGTATCAGACATAGCGATATCGCTAGCAATATCGCTATAACGTCACTAGTTATAGCGATATTGCTAGCGATATCACTAAGTGTGACAGTACCTTTAATGGATCAGTGTGATTATACAGGAATTTATTCAGAACCTACTAGATAGTATACAATAAGGTTAATCTAGAGCTCCATAATTCATTTAGTAGAAATTATTTAAACATAAGTTGACAATAAATGTCTACAGGAATCCACAGATGCCAATGTATAATTAAAGGTACACATAAACCAATCCCGAAAGCTCTTGTATATATCCACTGGCATACGGGGGTTCAATACTACAAGCTAACAGCTATGAGGCTACGTAAATGTCCAAGAGGAGGCCACAAAATCATAAGAAAATACACATGGACAAAGCTGATGCATGTAAAAAGGCCCAGTGGCCACATTCAATAAACCTGTAATGTTAATCTAAAGCTATGTAAATGTCCAACAGGAGGCCAAAAACTCATAAAAATACACATGGACAAAGCTGATGCATGTAATAAAGCACAGTGGCCAAGCATCACTGGGCTATCAGATAGACTGTTAAAGCTCCTATAAAGTGCAGTAGGCAAATCAAATATACATGTGCAAATAGCAATAAGTAAATAAAGTGTGTCTAGTGCAGTAGGCTGAATAGGGCATGTTATCTGGCAGTACAGTGCTGAGCCTCGACGCGCATTTTGTGTGATGCTACTACCTGGGGGGTTACTGAATGAATGTGGTTCTTGAATGTGGTTTTGCGCACCTTGAGGGGTTCAGTATTTAGAATGGTGTCACTTTTGAGTATGTTCTGTTATATTGACTCCCCAAACTCACTTCAAATGTGAGGTGGTCCCTAAAAAAATGGTTTTGTAAATTTTGTTGGAAAAACGAGAAATAGCTTATAACGTCCTAACAAAAAATAATTGTTTCCAAAATTGTGCTGATGTAAAGTAGACATGTGGGTAATGTTATTTATTAACTATTTTGTGTGACAAATCTCTCTGATTTAAGGGTGCAAAAATTACAAGTTTGAAAATTGCAAAATTTTCAAAATTTTTGCCATATTTCCATTTTTTTCATAAATGCAAGTTATATCGAAGAAACTTTACCACTAACATGAAGTACAATATGTCACTAAAAAACAGTCTAAGGCTGGTTTCACACGTCCGGTGTGTTTGCTCCGGTGGCGTGCGGCGGAAAGCCGTACAGCCGGATCAGGCCTGCAGCGGTGACACCGGATGCAGATGCGGCGCCTAATCCGGTTGGAAAGCATTTAAAGGAGCCGCATCGGGGACGAGAGAGGCAGCGGTATGCGGGGGGGGGGGAGAGAGAGATACAAGCGCGCTTGCCGGGCACTTGTGGGTTAAACCTCACAGTGTCCGCGCATGCGCTGTTGAAAAAGCCGTTCTGGCAACGTTTTTTGCTGACGCCGGATGACGCAGGTTTTCCGCTTCCGGCTAAAAACTGAGGCGCCGCATGTCCATCCGGCACGATGCGGCGATCATTAAATTCTATGTGCCAAAACCGGATCCAATTCCGAATCCGGTTTTCACACTTTTCGCCGCATCATGCCGGATTCAAAAAGCCGGATGTGTGAAAGTAGCCTAAGAATCAATGGGATCCGCTGAAGCGTTCCGGAGCTATACCCTCATAAAATGACAGTGGTCAGAATTGTAAAAATTGGCTTGGTCATTAAGTACCAAATTGGCTCTGTCACTAAGGAGTTAAGGGCTAGTTTGGAGGAGCGTATTATATGGACATGCGCTGCCTGAATAAAAAGCGGACAGCACACGAAATAATATAATTCACCAGTATTGTTCAGATGATAGTTTTTTTTCACATGCACCATAAAAAGAAAATTGCAGCATACACAAATCTCTTCTATATATCGGATGAGACTCCCCTATACAGGTATATGGGTACCCAAAAATAACTAAAAGGATCCCATGCAGATCATACGCATCGCAGCAGCCAATTTATTCTGATACATAGCCATTATTACTCAAAAAACTGTTTTTGATCATGTACATTTTAAAAGGAACCTGTCACCAGAAAAAAAATGCTATTAAACTTCAGATATGGGGTTTATCCTCAAGTCAATAGCGATACCACCCTGCCTGGTGCCTGCATTTAGCTGAACGCTACAATCGTCTGACCCCGACCCAAACTTCAGTTTCTGCAAGTTTAAAAAATTATTTTATGCAACTCTTGTGAATCTTAATGTTGAAGGAATTCACTGACTAACTCAACAGAATTCTGTTTTCAGCCAAGTCTTAGTAGAGCCGAGGACACTCATGCTTTGACCACGCAGGGAGAGCTTGTGCTGCATAAATGTTTCATTCTGCTACAAGTACATAGTGTCTTTATTACAGGGCTAGCTGTGCCTTCCTGCATGGGCAGCATCTGTGGGCCTATGTGTAGATCACCATCTATGAGAAGCGCGGTTCTTTCATAAACGATTGCGTTCCATAGAAATATATCGCCTTGTCTTCAAGCACCCCCTAGTGGTGTTTGATTGGTAGAAATTGCAAAAAAAAAAAAAACACATTCCAAAATCCTCATTGTTACATTGGGGGATTGGTAGCTATGAGTGATTAAATTGTTTTATGTAATTCTTTATACACATTGAAAGAAAGCAGATTTATACTTCCGTCTTGCAGGTATCCAGACCTGCGGCATTCTCTATTCTGATGTGAATTCCACAGAACTCTCACATCTGTATGATCCTGTTAGTTCAGGGCAGGAGACCCACAATCAGTCCGTGCATCGCAGCTGTAACACGACCACATGAATGTACCCTGCTGTATGCAATGGAGAAAAGGGATATAATTGAATTCAGCAGCAATGTCATAGAAAACCATCCCACACTGTCTGTTCGACACCGTTCCTACAACGTAAGATGAAGAAATTGTACCACTATGACCGTCTTCTGCAGCCTGACCAGAAAAGGCAGATGTAGGACCTGGAAGTGACTCTGCACGGGAGTGTCAGGAAGTGAACATGTTTTTTTTTGCTCTTGACTGCAAATTGCGCATATATTCAGTGGAGGGGAGAGTCGGGGAGGAGTTGCTGAAAAATCCATTCATCTCATGGATGTGCCATTTCTGGGGTGGCTGAGAGTTGATGTTTGCATGGCCCCTTCCTAGGCTATTAATGTCAGCCCACAGCTGTCTGCCTAGCCTTTGCTGGTTATTATTTACAGGGGAAACCTACATCTTTTTTTCAGGGTCCCTTATTTTCATAACCAGGAAAGGCTTAGTATACAGCTGTAAGCTGATAGTAATAGCCTGGGAAGCTCCACATGCTCACAGGCTAAAAAAATCTGCCTTCAGCTGTCCATTTTCCATCTGCTTGTTAATTAAATGTTGGGAGATCCCACACCATTTTTCTTTTCAGATATTAATTAAATACATATACAGTAAGCAACACAAGCACTGCACTAATATATGGCATTAATATCTTTATATCTATCTACTCTATGTGTGTATACAGTGGGGCAAAAAAGTATTTAGTCAGTCAGCAATAGTGCAAGTTCCACCACTTAAAAAGATGAGAGGCGTCTGTAATTTACATCATAGGTAGACCTCAACTATGGGAGACAAACTGAGAAAAAAAAATCCAGAAAATCACATTGTCTGTTTTTTTTTTCATTTTATTTGCATATTATTATGCCACCTCTTCTTCAAGCCCACCAGAATGACTTGTAGAAGGATAGGAGCACACACAGTCTGAGCCATCATGACATCTGTTAGGTAGAATGAGGTGGGTGTGACATCAGAGATCCCAGACCGCCAAGTCTCTTTGTGCCCAGCGAGGTCAGCTCCCAAAACAGAGGGTACAGGGATCTGAACCTCTTCCTCCTGATTGGCAGAAAGCAGGGACATGGAAGCTTCAGATTTGACCTCTACATCAGCTGGCCATTTGAAAACTGAAGACACCCTCACTGGGTCCAACTTCAGTCCGTTATCCTGAGAAAACTGGGGCTCCTCTTTTGGATCAGAGGGAAGCACCTCCGCCTGGGTTTTTTCACCAACCGGCCACATGGAAGCTGAGGGTACCCACATAGGATTCATCTTCTGCCCGTTATCTAAAGAAAATTGGACCTCTTCCTCTGGGTTGGTGAAAAACAGAGATATAACTGCTTCTGCTCCAACTTCTTCATCCAACTGCCACATGGAATCTGAAGGCATCCTCACAGGATCCATCTTCTGTCCAGAGGACAGTTTTCAAGTGACAGGGATGTTCCTGGGAACTGTTGGTCACAGGTATAGTCACAGGAGGTGTGTGAAGAGGGCGCCTCTGCTTCCTTTTCTTCAGTGACGTCAGCACACCATGACTCAACCAGCAGATCAGGTGGAGAAGGTGACAACACTGTAGACAGACCTTGCAGTAATGGAACTAGACACCTCTGGTAACTAGGTAGCTCCAAATGCAGCACCACGCTGGGTCTTTGGACTGGAACGAGCAGTAGAGTACCCGGCTCAGAGCGACCGATGGGCAAACTGGTCAGCACATGGAAAACAAACTTCTCCAAATATAATGCTCTGATTTGGAGCTGTAATTGTCCCTTCAAAACCAGATTGTACCTAAGTAGGGCCCAGCCATCACCAAACACCCTCGCTGGATTCTGGAGCAGCTGAACAGGAACCACACACTGACTCTATCTGGCTTGCAGCTTTAATACATCTGCTCCCATAAGGCACCAGAGCAGTCACAGATGTTGGTGGAGAGGAGGTACTCTCACCAAGGGCAGCCTCTTCTGCTGGCCCAAGGTTCTGGGACTTTAGCTCCTTTTGACAGAGACCGTCCGGGTGTTCCAGACAACCACAGCGATACCGTATGCCCGTCCTTTGACTATTTTTAGGCTGCTGCTTTGCCAGCCCACTCTTCTCAGTCTTCTTGGGTTCTACTCGGGTAGCTGCCTTAACAGGTAGAGGAACTGGAGGGGTTTGGACGGTTGTGGTCTGACGTGGCGGTTTCCTCACTGGTTTCGCCCATCTGGAGCACCTCTCGGATCTGGAAAGGGAAGACTTAGTAGGAGTAGCTGGACTAGGCACATCAAAGGCTTAACGGAAAGCCACCAGGAAGGCCTCTAGGTTCGTGATGATAGGATCCCCTGCTTCCCAGAGAGGAGTGATCCATATCAAAGCATTTTCTGTTAGGTAGCACATGATGAATCCCACCTTGACCCAGTCAGAGGGGAAACAGGCTGCATTCCCCTGGATGATCCAGGAACCCTTGGCACACTTTAGGAATCCCATAAAACATAGGCGGGTCTGCTGGATCGAGCTTCTCATAAGCCAGGAGTTGATTGAAGATAGCATTAGAGACTATGATGGGGACTGGTGTATCAACAATCTAAATTACCCTGGGTGGAAAAAATTCTTCCGGTTGCTCATACGGACAAAGAAAAAGTTCATCATGCTCTGTGAGCGGAAGGATATGGGATAAAGCAGAGACCATGGCCTGTGCAAACTGTCGTGCTCACGCCCTGACTTGTGGCCCCACTGCTACAAAACAGACTACCCTGGAAGGTGCGTGACTAAGACAGTTACCTCGGTCTTCACTGGAGCCTCTGGTGAGGTCAGACTTGTGCGGCAGGTAGCTGCCAAGTGCCACTCCAGGGCAGTGTCTGGCTGTGGCTGCTGTTACCACTTGGGGAGATGGTACACTAGGACATGTGCGAGTAGCAGACAGGCTGTTGAGAACGGCGGGCATGGCTGAGACACAGGCAGGCGGGCATGGCTGAGACACAGGCAAGCGGGCATGGCTGAGACACAGGCAAGCGGGCACGGCTGAGACACAGGCAAGCGGGCACGGCTGAGACACAGGCAAGCGGGCACGGCTGAGACACAGGCAAGCGGGCACGGCTGAGACACAGGGGCAGTGACCGACTTGAAAGGCAAAGGGACACGGGCAGGAAGGAGTTGTGTATGGAATAGGAAGGGTCCTGTTCACACAGCAGGTGCAGGTACTGGTACTGGCAGGAAGGAATGGTGTATGAAGGAACAGGTAGAGACCTGTTCACACAGCAGGTGAAGCACAAGACTGGAGAGAGGTGCTGCAGTTTGCAGCAAGAGGTTCCGCAGCAGTGGAAGCAGGGCACAGGCAGAACCGCAGGAGTGCGGAGCATAAGCAGAGCCGCATGAGTACGGATCATAAGCAGAGCCGCAAGAGTGAGGAGCACAGGCAGAGTCACAAGAGTATGGAGCAGGCAGAGCCGCAAGAGTGCGGAGCATAAGCAGAGCCACAAGAGTATGGAGCACAGGCAGAGTCACAAGAGTACGGAGCAGGCAGAGCCGCAAGAGTGTGGAACACAGGCAGAGCCGCAAGAGTGTGGAACACAGGCAGAGTCACAAGAGTACGGAGCAGGCAGAGCTGCAAGAGTGTGGAGCACAGGCAGAGTCACGAGTACAGAGCAGGCAGAGCCACAATAGTGCAGAGCACAGGCAGACTGAGGGGACACAAGGATAGACACAGCAGGGAAAGTAGCCACAGACGAGGAGACCGAGAGACAGAGGTAGGACAGAGTACAGACAAGGTAATGGTACGAGACACAGTACAGGAACAAAGAAACAGGGACCAGGATATTCTGCCTCCTGGAGGGCAGACAGACAGGTACAAGGCAAAGTTAGGAATCAACCCTCCAGAGAAGGAGAAACATAGGACAGGACCTGGCAACTCAGCAGCAAGACACTATCTGAGTTAAGACATTGAACAGGCAGCTACCACTGGGTAGAGCTGCCCTAAATACTATAGGCCTCTTGGTAATTGGTCAGGGACACATTAGAAAGGTGCACCCTGATTCCATAAGAACCAAAGGTTCCCTATACACACAGCCAGGAAGCATGCAGAGAGCAGGCAGGAAGCAAGAGGCACACAGCATGGCGCCAGCAGCAGACAGAACTCATAGTATAGCCTGGAGCAGTGAGTAAGTTGGTGTTTGGGGATGGGAGGCCATGCAGGGTTGCTACAATGTGATTTTAAGTATGCAGCTGCTGAAATGTCAGGTTTTCAAGGACATGGTGTGTAAAAATCGGATGGCATGGTTCGAGTGCCCTACAATTTTTTTATCACACTTATTGACTTGCATTGGCAAGTTTTGTCCGAGATGCGAGGACAATCGCAGCATGCTGAAATTTGTTTCTCAGTCCGAAACACCGGTTACAGTCAGAAAAACCCAACACAGACAACGGAAACCATGGCACACGCTGCAACCCTGTTTTCTCCAGCGCTGCGCAAGGTGTCTTGATTGTTCGTGGAGAAAATCATGATCAGCAGAAGACTTCATCCATTATACGTTCATGCTCAAAACATATAACTTAGCTCATTATCTCGCCAAACAAGTCTACTTTACCACTCTCATCACATTACTAGCCAACAATCCAAAACTACTCTTCAAACCCTTTCACTCCCACCTGAGCCCTAAAGTACAGGCCAAGGTCACCAACTTCAGTGCTGATGATCTGACCACTTATTTCTTACAAAAAAAAAAATCAACCACATCCATCAGGAAATTTTTGCACAATCTCTCCTAGCCAGGATCTCTTTCCATCTCACACCTCCAGCTCACTTTCCATCTTTGAGCCTGTCATAGAAGAAGTGACCAAAATCCTTGCATCTTTCTTTCCTTTATTCCCTGTATCCAATCACTCACCGCTCATGTTACCTGCATCTTAAAAACATCTTCACAATTAAACCTTTTCTCATCTTTGAAACTGCAAAAACGCTTACTGTTGCTCTTATTCATCTAGACTTCTGCGACTCTTTACTGATTGGTCTTTCTCCAACCAAACGTTCTCCTCTCCAATCCGTCCTGAATGCGGAATCTAGGGTCACATTTCTGTCCAGCCTCTTCATTGATGCCTCCACTTTACGCCAGTGATTGCACAGATTAACCATTCACTACAGGATACAACACAAACTTATCTCTGCCACCCACAAAGCTCTCCAAAGTACTGAGCCACCCTATATCTCATCCCTCATTTCTGTCTATGACCCTATCCGTGCCCTCCGTTCTGCAATTGATCCAAGACTAACATATTCCATAATCCGAACCTCACACCTCCATCTCCAAGATTTCTCTTGTGCGGTGCCAGTGTTCTGAAATGCATTACCTCAAACAACCCTACTAATATCTAGCCCACATGTTTTGAAGCATTCTTTAAAAACACATGGCCTATTACCTCAACTCACTAACATACAGTAATTCTCCCCTGTCCTCTCCTTCTAAATGTTAATCATAATCTGCTCCCTCCTATACATCTGTCTCCACATCCTCCATGCACCCAATAGTGCATGGTAACTGCACTCAGACAGATCCTGGATGATGACTGGATCATGTCGCTTAATATGAAAACCCTTATTTATTATAATGATAGCTGGACTGTACATAACATGCATGCTCTACCTAGCGTGTCCCGCTATTTCCTTATAAATTGTAAGCTCCTCCTGTAACTGTTGAACTATGTGTTACTTTGTAATGTTTTTATTATCTTGACATATCCCGGCTTAGGCTATGTGCCCACGTAGCGATTCTGAAGCAGAATAAACCTGAGCAGAATCGCACACCCTGCTCCCGGGAAAACGCATGCATTTTTTGACGCGCTTTTGTAAGCGTTTGTCAAGCGTCTTTGCATGCGTTTCCCTAAGCGTTTTTGCCAATATAATTGACGGTATGTGGAATCGCGTGTGATTCCGCAAAATTAATGAACATGCTGCGTTTTTAATCGCTAAGCGTTTCCGCAGCGGTTAAAAACGCACCATTGGTACATGTGCGTTTTTCATTAAAAATCAATTGGACGCTTTTCTTAAGCGTTTCTGCAGCAGAATCGCTTGTCTAAAAGCGCTGCAGAAAAGCTTAAAAAACGCTACGTGGGCACACAGCCTTAATAGTAAAGTGCTGCAGAATATGTTGGCGTTATATAAAAAAAAATTGTTAGTTAAGTAACTGCTTGTCTGACGGCTCCTTTGCCTCAAGTCAAACAGCATAGACGTTGTAAGTTAAGTATGATGAGTTGACACTGGATAGGAAATAGAGCTGGAGTGACAAAGGCTTCAGCTCTTTCAACCTCATTTGCATAAAAATTCAAACACTGATTTCTCTGTAATGAAGGAACGGACTGGCCATGTAAAGGTATTGCTGGATCGTCTGTGAAAGAGCTACACGACGTGCATATAAATAGTTTGGTGGTGAAATCCTGTTAAAAGATTCCTAAGGGTTCACTCAAACTGACAGATAAAAAATCGGTTCCATTCTCATTTAGTAAAGTGGTACAGTTTTTTTCTCACTTGTCATCCGTGTCCTGTCCTTTTGAAATGCATTTTTTTACCCAGCAGCTAATAAACATTTAAAGGACAGTTTTCTATGCAACAGAATTGTAATGTATCGGTAAAAATCGATGGTCCGCATGGCATCCAATTTTTTTCTCACACTGATAAGATTTCGAGTGAAATCACAGCATGCTGCAATTTTTTTTCTCATGCTAAATACAGCTGCGAAAAAAATATGCAGATCTACACTGCCTCATTGAATAACATTGGTCCGAGTGCAATGCGATTTTTGATCACATTGCATTTGGCATATATATATACACAGATGTGAGCCCTAAAATGGGTCTTCTATCTGATTAATTTTAAACCTTCAGTAGCCCTAGTAAAAAGTATCATAATTAACTTAACCCTTCTGCTGCAAAAGATGCACCGTAGTGACTAAATTTCTCTTGTTTTAGGACATGTTAGATAGGCCGTACCAAGTGTGCATATGTGTGGCTCAGAAGATATACAGTTGTGGCCAAAAGTATTGACACCCCTGCAATTCTGTCAGATAATACTCAGTTTCTTCCTGAAAATGATTGCAAACACAAATTCTTTGTTATTATTATCTTCATTTAATTTGTTTTAAATGAAAAAACACAAAAAGAATTGTCCTAAAGCCAAATTGGATATAATTCCACACCAAACATAAAAAAGAGGGTGGAGAAAAGTATTGGCACTGTTCGAAAAATCATGTGATGCTTCTCTATTTTGTGTAATTAACAGCACCTGTAACTTACCTGTGGCACCTAACAGGTGTTGGCAATAACTAAATCACACTTGCAGCCAGTTGACATGGATTAAAGTTGACTCAACTTCTGTCCTGTGTCCTTGTGTGTACCACATTGAGCATGGAGAAAAGAAAGAAGACCAAAGAACTGTCTGAGGACTTGAGAAACCAAATTGTGAGGAAGCATGAGTAATCTCAAGGCTACAAATCCATCTCCAAAGACCTGAATGTTCCTGTGTCTACCGTGCGCAGTGTCATCAAGAAGTTTAAAGCCCATGGCACTGTGGCTAACCTCCCTAGATGTGGATGGAAAAGAAAAATTGACAAGAGATTTCAACGCAAGATTGTGCGGATGTTGGATAAAGAATCTCGACTAACATCCAAACAAGTTCAAGCTGCCCTGCAGTCCGAGGGTACAACAGTGTCAACCCGTACTATCCAACGGCGTCTGAATGAAAAGGGACTGTATGGTAGGAGACCCAGGAAGACCCCACTTCTTACCCCGAGACATAAAAAAGCCAGGCTGGAGTTAGCCAAAACTTACCTGAAAAAGTCTAAAACGTTTTGTTAGAATGTTCTCTGGTCAGATGAGACAAAAGTAGAGCTTTTTGGGCAAAGGCATCAACATAGAGTTTACAGGAGAAAAAAAAGAGGCATTCAAAGAAAAGAACACGGTCCCTACAGTCAAATATGGTGGAGGTTCCCTGATGTTTTGGGGTTGCCTTGCTGCCTCTGGCAGTGGACTGCTTGACCGTGTGCATGGCATTATGAAGTCTGAAGACTACCAACAAATTTTGCAGCATAATCTAGGGCCCAGTGTGAGAAAGCTGGGTCTCCTTCAGAGGTCATGGGTCTTCCAGCAGGACAATGCCCCAAAACACACTTCAAAAAGCACTAAAAAATGGTTTGAGAGAAAGCACTGGAGACTTCTAAGGTGGCCAGCAATGAGTCCAGACCTGAATCCCATAGAACACCTGTGGAGAGATCTAAAAATGGCAGTTTGGAGAAGGCACCCTTCTAATATCAGGGACCTGGAGCAGTTTGCCAAAGAAGAATGGTCTAAAATTCCAGCAGAGCATTGTAAGAAACTCATTGATGGTTACCGGAAGCGGTTGGTCGCAGTTATTTTGGCTAAAGGTTGTGCAACCAAGTATTAGGCTGAGGGTGCCAATACTTTTGTCTGGCCCATTTTTGGAGTTTTGTGTGAAATGATCAATGTTTTACTTTTTGCTTCATTCTCTTTTATGTTTTTTCATTTAAGACAAATTAAATGAAGATAATACCAAAGAATTTGTGTTTGCAGTCATTTTCAGGAAGAAACTGAGTATTATCTGACAGAATTGCAGGGGTGTCAATACTTTTGGCCACAACTGTAGCTGGCCCGACGGCTATCTACGATGTATGGTCACCTGTACAAATTGTGTTTGCTTCCTAAAAGGAATTTTGAAGAGTTCTGTGTTCTAATTCCAAGTTAAACCCTTTAATTTGGTAGACTATAGCGCTAACTCAAGCATGATGATCCATTTCTTGATAGATCAATCTGCTGTCCTGCTCGAAATATAGTGTTTGCTGCTCCCTTTTTCAGACTTGACAAACATAACATATATAAATTGCTCAACTTTTATAGTAACCTATAAAGACTGTTACATTTTTTTCACATTCAAAAATGCCTTAAAAGATATTTTAGTGTTTATTTAACCATTTATAGACCGAGACACCTTTGGCCTTAATGGTCATGGAGGACATGGGGGGGTGGAGGTCACGCCGATCCTACCAGTTTGTCACGGATAACAGCCGGGGTGGGGGGTAGCGAAGATCCCACTGCTGTCACCAATTTGTCAAGGGAAAGCAAATGCACTGCCTCCAATTGTCAGGACAATTACCCAATTGGCTGACGAGCCATGGACAAGGCCATGGCTGCTTCCGCTGTTAGGCTGGTTATTGGAGAACTCACAGTGAGTGTATGGTATATACACCTCCAATTCCAGCTCATGGAATATATATCCCCGTATGCTAACTGCCAACTCTATAATAACAAAAATGAACTGCCTTATTTTTGGACTATAAAACGCACTTTTTTCCTCTCAAAATGTGGAGGAAAATGGGGGGTGCATCTTATAGTCTGGATGTACCGGCTCTCACTGTGGTGGAGTAGCGGTTTTGGCAAAAACATTACACTTACCTTCCTCCGCTCCGTCGCAATGTTCTGTTCCGTTACCAGCAGTTGCTTATTGCTTGTAAGCAGCGCATGGCAGGGACATTATGCGCTGCTCACAAGCAGAGCACAGCTGATGAAATACTCACCGGGACTGTTCATCGCAGAGAGCAGTGAGTATTCATTGCTCTTTAATAGCGCGCAGTGTCAGCTGGAGGCTCCCTGCTGCTAAGCAGCCAGCGGTCACGTGTGACTATACTTAAGAGAAATGAATATTCATTTCTCTTAAGTATCGGCACACGTGACGGCCGGTGCAGCAGTAAGCCAGTGGCTGACACTGCACGCTACTGAAGAGCAATGAATACTCACTGTGATGAATAGTCCTGGTGAGTATTCCGGACACTGTGCTCTGCTTGTGAGCAGTGCATGACATCCCTGCCTTGCGCTGCTTGCAAGCATAAAGCAGTTACTGGCACCAGAGCAGGGCACTGCAAGCGAGTGGAGGTAGGTAAGTGTAATGGTTTGCTTTTTTTTAATCTTTTCTGATGAGGCCATGCATACCAGGAATGGGATGGGGCCAATCATACCAGGATAAGGATGGGACCATGCATACCAGGACCAGGATGGGGCCAGCCAATCATACCAGGATAAGGATGGGACCATGCATACCAGGAATGGGATGGGGTCAATCATACCAGGATAAGGATGGGACCATGCATACCAGGAATGGGATGGGGTCAATCATACCAGGATAAGGATGGGACCATGCATACCAGGACCAGGATGGGGTCAATCATACCAGGTTAAGGATGGGGCCCTGCATACCAGGATAGGGATGAGGCCATGCATACTGGGACAAGATCGGGACCCTGCATACAGTATAGGGTGAGGGTGACCATTCCTACCAGGATAGGGATGAGGAGGCCATGGAAACCAGGCTAGGGATGAGGAAGCATGCATATCAGCATAGGGATAAGGGGGCCATGCATACCAGGATAGGGATGAGGGAGCCATGCATACCAGAATAGGGATGAGGGGCCATGTGTATCAGGATGGGGATGAGGCGACCATATTTACCAGGATAGGGGATATTAAGTACAGAATTGACCACATTTGCTTCAGTTTTTTTTCTAATTTCCTCCTCTAAAACCTAGGTGCGTCTTATGGTCCAGTGCGTCTTATAGTCCGAAAAACATGGTACTAGCTGCCACCACAAATCATTTATACAGGCCAATTGGACACCTGTTACAGATAGTGTATTGCTTCAGGGGTGTGGTTTACAGAGCAAGAGGAACAGAGCTTTTACATGTTATGTATTTAATTCAGAAAGGTAGGCAGTGTTTATAAAGAAAAATATACAAAGATGATACAAAATGGAAATCAAACAATACGATATATACAATTACATGAAAGAAAGATAAATAACAAAAGAGAGTTTGTAAATTTGATGTTGCAGGAATGGCTCTTATCTTTATGGAGGAAGTTATTATGATTAGGTAACCGAGGAGGATAACGGGGGAATAGACTAGGCAACCAGAGAACCAGAGAGGTTGGTAGCTAGCAGATTGCAGACCCCTAAAGTGACAACACAGCTAGAATTAGCCATGGGATGTACCTACGATGCCCTAGACGCCTCGGCACAGCCACAGAATTAACTAAGCCTAAAGAGAGAAATGGGAAAGCTTAACTGCCCCGGAGTAGAACCCCAAAGGAATAGATATCCCCCGAACATATATTGCCGGTGAGACAAGATGAAGCACAAAACACAGGCAGAGAATAGAGTAAGCAAATGATGGGGCCCAAACTGTCCAGATAGGACAGGACAGGAAAGGATATTGTCTGCAATCACGCAAAAAAACCTAAGAAAAATCCAACACGTCTGATATGCAAAAATACTGAGGCCACGCAAACTCTCCCCCACTAAATCAGAACTCTGGTGTGAACTGGTTAATAAAAAGACTAACATACGCTGTGGCATATGGAACAGAGTCCAGCGCAGGTCCCATCAGGGAATCAGGCTGAACTCACACCAGCTAAGCAAAATTCAGAGACAAGCAAAAATGGATCCAATGCAAAAAAACATTCAAGAAGACAAATAACTTATCTGAAAGATGCAGGATGGAGCAGGAGACAAGCAGACTTCAAAATATGCTCAGGAAGCAAACCAAATCACTGGCAAGAGCTGAGGGAAGGTTGTTCACTTAAATCTCCCCAGTCTGTAACACCTGACCTCCAATCATCCTGCTCAGGTGATTGACTTCTGTCAGCTAAAGCAGCTCCATTACCAGCAGTAACCACCAGAGGGAGCCCAAACTCAGAAGTCAGGTCAAACGTGTTCACAACAGGAAGTGCTCTGATTAGGAAAATTGAACACTCTCACAGCGAACTATGTCTTCCAGAATGGCAGACACCCAAATTCTGCTTTTTGTTAGATCAAGGTTACGCTCTCCTACCTCCCCTTGGTGAGCTCATATGGGACCTATGAGACTGGTTATAAGATGTGCTAGGTCTGTTAGAATTTTTTTAAAACATGGCCTGGCTAGCACCATCCATCGGACCAATATTAAGTTAGAGAGGTTCTGCTGGTCTCATGGTGATGTGAGTTAATGCGTTTTGTTTGTCCCTTCGTTACAATATCAAAAATATATCTACCATAAACGTTGGATCAATGCAAACCCCAATATTCATCGCCGACTACTGGCTCCAGCTGGCCTACGATCAGTGTTTTGATCAGAGGAAGCCTCGGGAACTAGAGCAGACCACCAGGAGAACGTGAACAAGGTATGTCTTTTTTTAAATGTATTTCTTAATATGTGTATGGGATGCGCGAGCTCATACTGCATCTAGTAGTTTATACGGGGGCTCACACTGTATACAGGAGGCTGTGTGCATGCTCATAGAGAATATAGGAGGCTATATGGGGGGGTCATACTATATATAGGAAGCATTATAGAGGCTCACACTGTATATAGCCTGTTTATTGCTGGGATTTACTCTTCTTCCTCAACTGAACGGAGCATTGCGCGTACATTGACACCACCACTTCATTCAATGACTATGATACTGTTACTTTAGGTCAGGACAGCCTCCTCATAGACAACTATTATGTGTCTGTACCATCATTGAACAGTCCATCACTTAGAAATCTATAGCACATGAGATGTCATATACTGTTCGCTTCCAACAAGTAATGCTCCGTAAATAAGGGATATGTTGTTTGTGTGTCTGTTGTTTCACAAGTGCCATTTTTATACCTCCACATTATTTATATGAGTCAGATCCTATAACATCACACACCGGCCTATGCCGCAGATAACATTGCATTGAATATATCCACTGTAACATCTGCAACCTATTCAAGCTGTAGTGTGATTCAAAATAAACATAATTTTCTTGTGAATCAACATCTTTGAAGAAAAAAAGCCCATAAAAAAGATGGAAGGAGTTGGTGCACACAAGGAGGAACTTATATATACAGAAACCATACCCAGCTTATGCAAGAATCAGTGTATTGACATCGCACATTCTACACTACTTTCTCCTTTCAAAAGCATATTATCAACAGAGTGCTTCAGGCGCTCTTCTGCCAGGGGGTGGTGCGGTTCGCATGATTGACAGTTTGGACCAGAAGCATTGTCAAGCCGCTTCCTCTAACTGCGCTGCCGTCCTAACCTGTCTCTTTCTGAGATAAGCATTTAATCTGTATAGCTTCCCATGGATGGGTATCCAACATGCCACCTATCTAGCTATAGCTGCAACATTCCCACTTTTATGGCATCACTGGCTTGCCTGTTCATATACAGTACGAGTTGCGTACCCATTACAGCATACCCTACAGCATATGGGTTTTCCCATACAGCTCCTTTTTTAGCTAAATCAACCATGAGAAACTTATTCTGATGAAAGTCTGTTGTTTGACCGAAAACGTTCAAAGGAATGTGTTGAATTGGATGCGATAACAATAAAGGAACTGTGAAATTGCCTTCATTTTTTGAGTGCCAAGTTTTTGATATTTTGTACATTTGGTTGGATACCCGACTTGTGCACCTCCCTCTCGCTCATTGAGTGCCGTGTCTTTTTTATAATTCCCATGGATGGGTGTCTCAGACGGGCCCTGTCCTGCTCAGTCATTATTCACACTGATATTGTTTGACATATGGTAAGTTTTTAATACCTGAGACCAGTTAGGACCGTTACAATGAGTACACCTTGTCATGGTGGGATGAATTTTATGCTTTTTTTTAAAAAACATTTTAATCAAAATAGTGTCAATAAGGCTGGTTTCACATTTGCGTTTTTTTGCGCTGGAAAAAAACGCATACCTGCGCATGCGTTTTTTCCCCTATATTTAACATGGGTGCGCATACCTGCGCGCTGGTAAGCGCACGTATGCGATTTTCATGCGCTGCGTTTTTTTGGGGTGTGCGTTTGTATTTTCCAGACGCAGCATGTTGCATTTTTTGGCCCTGCAAAAAAGCGCATGCTCACGTATGCGCACGTTTTGCGCTAAAATTGGCCATTATAGCCTATGGATGCGCATATGTGCGCACTGGCATGCTCATGTATGCGTTTTTTTGCACATGCGGTTTTTTTTTACCATTAGTTTAGACAATGGAATTTAGGGGTTTGGGTAAAGTTAGGGTTAGTTAAGGGGGTTTAGGGTTAGGGTTAGGGTCAGGGTTAGGGTTAGGGTTAGGGTCAGGGTTAGGGTTAAGTATGGTTTGGTTAAGGGTTAGGGTCAGGGTCAGGGTTAGGGTTAGGGTTAGGGTCAGGGTTAGGGTTAAGTATGGTTTGGTTAAGGGTTAGGGTCAGGGTTAGGGTTAGGGTCAGGGTTAGGGTCAGGGTTAGGGTTAAGTATGGTTTGGTTAAGGGTTAGGGTCAGGGTTAGGGTTAAGTATGGTTTGGTTAAGGGTTAGGGTCAGGGTTAGGGTTAAGTATGGTTTGGTTAAGGGTTAGGGTTAGGGTCAGGGTTAGGGTTAGGGTTAGGGTCAGGGTTAGGGTCAGGGATAAGGTCAGGGTTAGGGTTAGTTAGGGTTTAGGGTTTGGGTTAGGGTTAAGTATGGTTTGGTTAAGGGTTAGGGTCAGGGTTAGGGTCAGGGTTAGGGTTAAGTATGGTTTGGTTAAGGGTTAGGGTTAGGGTTAGGGTTAGGGTCAGGGTTAGGTTTAGGGTTAAGGTTAGTTAGGGTTTGGGTTAGGGTTAAGTATGGTTTGATTAAGGGTTAGGGTCAGGGTTAGGGTTAAGTATGGTTTGGTTAAGGGTTAGGGTTAGGGTCAGGGTTAGGGTTAGGGTTAGGGTCAGGGTTAAGGTCAGGGTTAGGGTTAGTTAGGGTTTAGGGTTTGGGTTAGGGTTAAGTATGGTTTGGTTAAGGGTTAGGGTCAGGGTTAGGGTCAGGGTTAGGGTTAAGTATGGTTTGGTTAAGGGTTAGGGTTAGGGTCAGGGTCAGGGTTAGGGTTAGGGTCAGGGTTAGGGTTAGGGTTAGGGTCAGGGTTAAGGTCAGGGTTAGGGTTAGTTAGGGTTTAGGGTTTGGGTTAGGGTTAAGTATGGTTTGGTTAAGGGTTAGGGTCAGGGTTAGGGTTAGGGTCAGGGTTAGGGTTAAGGGTTAGGGTCAGGGTTAGGGTTAGTAAAGTCATGGTTTGGGTTAGTGTGAGGGGCCACCTAATGTTGGAAAAAAACGCAAACGCGGTAAAAACGCACTAAAAACGCATACAAACGCATAAAAACGCTGCGTTTTTTTCATGCATGCTCATAAAAATGCTTGAAAAAAACGCAGCAGTTGTATGCTTTTGTATGCGTTTTTTCAATGCTTTTTTTGCGGGAAAAACGCGCTGCAAAAAAAAGCAAGTGTGAAACTAGCCTAAGACACATTAAGTTAGTTACATGTAATATTACTATTTACTTATGTACTTGATGTAGGGTATGTGCTCATTTGTTTTTTTTCTTGGGTTTATGCCTGTAAAATGGCCACAGTGTGAATGTGCTCTTACACTTTGCACGTATACCAGCTTATAGTCCAGTTCAGTTTTTTTGTTTTGCTGTAATCTGCTATATTTTGTACAAACAGGGTCCGTGACTTCCCTTTCTGAGCTAAGTATTTAATCTATATGTCGTCCAATGGATAGATTTCTCAGTCTGGCCTTCTCAAGCTCTGCCCTTTGTAAGGCAGCGATTAAAGAGTTGAGCGAAACAGGTCAAAAAATTTCAAAAGTCGCCGACTTTTGGCAAAGTCGGGTTTCATGAAACGAAACCCGACCCTAGGATGAGGTCGGCCACGAGGTCTGCGACTTACGCGCCAAAGTCGCGTTTCAAAAGTTTGTTTTGCGCTCTTTTTCAGCCAATCAGGATCCACAAACACTGTGGGCAACGTGATGACATAGGCAGGGGTCACCACCATCTTTCAAAAGGGCATGCAAGTGATTGGTTTGCTTTGGTGGGCGTCACAGGGGTTATAAAAGGGCGTGCACGCCGACCGCCATCTTACTTCTGCCGATCTTAGCATAGGGAGAGGTTGCTGCTGCTGATTCTGTAGGGAGAGCGTTAGGCAGGGAAGAAGAAAAAAAAACTGCTTCTGCTGCTAGCGATTTTGCCTGTACAACACACCAGTCACTGTGTGTGCAGTGCAAGGGGAGGCTATATTGTGGTGGATCAGCGGTGTTGGTTGTTAGGCTGCCTTCTAAGGCTTCCTGACAGCTGCATTGCTGTTTACCCACTGCTCTGCAAACTGCTTTTTTAAAAGCAATCCCATTTTTTTTTTTGTCCTGCTGAGGTACTGAGCGTGCTTTTTTTCACACCATACAGCGGTGTATGCTCCTCACACAGTACCGTGTAACGGCTGTTATCACAGCCACAGTGAAGTTAACTGTGTGTCACTCTGTGAGAATAAGTCGAGGACATGTTCCGTTCTTACAGACCTGCACCTACTGGTTTTGTCTAGCTTTCAAACAGTTAAATATATTTGCTGTTTGATCACATTCAAAACTATAGAGAGACAGCGTGTGTCAGTCCGTATACTTAAAAAACACGGAGCTTGACAATTTTACGTACACCGGACAGCCGTGTACGTGCACGCTCCTCTCAGTACCGTGTAACGGCTGTTATCACGGCCACAGTGAAGCTATCTGTGTATCACTGTGGAAGGATAAGTGGAGGACTTGTTCCTTTCTTACAGACCTACACTCTAGGGAGATTCCTATTCTGCCCAATTCTACATACACCTTGTAGTTTGTGATACACTAGCCAATTTCTGCCTGTGACATAGCGCTCTGATATTCAGTGGGCCTCACACAATCCAAAAGTGTCCAGTGTCCACTAGTGTGTGCAGAAATTCAAGATCTCCCTTATCCTGTAGTCACTTTTTTCACACCTGTGCCATCGAGCCTGTGACATAGCGCTCTGATATTCAGTGGGCCTCACACAATCCGAAAGTGTCCAGTGTCCACTAGTGTGTGCAGAAATTCAAAATCTCTGTGATCCTGTAGTCACTTTTTTCACACCTGCGCCATCGATCCCGTGACATAGCGCTCTGATATTCAGTGGGCCTCACACAATCCAAAAGTGTCCAGTGTCCACTAGTGTGTGCAGAAATTCAAAATCGCCCTTATCCTGTAGTCACTTTTTTCACACCTGTGCCATCGAGCCTGTGACATAGCGCTCTGATATTCAGTGGGCCTCACACAATCCAAAAGTGTCCAGTGTCCACTAGTGTGTGCAGAAATTCAAAATCTCCCTTATCTTGTAGTCACTTTTTTCACACCTGTGCCATCGAGCCTGTGACATAGCGCTCTGATATTCAGTGGGCCTCACACAATCCAAAAGTGTCCACTAGTGTGTGCAGAAATTCAAAATCTCCCTTATCCTGTATTCACTTTTTTCACACCTGTGCCATCGAGCCTGTGACATAGCGATGTGATATTCAGTGGGCCTCACACAATCCATAAGTGTCCAGTGTCCACAAGTGTGTGCAGAAATTCAAAATCTCCCCTGTCCTATAGACACCTTGTACCTTGTTTTACATTACTATATAGTTTGTTGGATTTTGTCTACATTTCTACAAAAAATGAGGAAGGCTGGTGGAAGAGGCCGTGGAATTGGGCGGGGGTTGGCAGCTGGTAATGATGGTGTTGGTGGTGGATCTGATGGTAGTGGCAAGAGCAAAATAGGACCGAATGCAGGAGGTGTTGAGCCTGCGTCATCATCTGGCTCCATAAGGCTTCGAAGGCTTAGTTTTCTAGGAGTTGGCAAACCGCTTTTAAAGCCAGAGCATCAGGAAAAAGTTTTGTCTTACATTGCTGACTCAGCCTCCAGCTCTATCGCCTCCTCTTCTGAAGTTGTAAAAAGTAAAAGCACTGAGTCGTCATTGGAGGCTCATGTTCATGAGCCACACCTTTCCTTGTGTCCTACACCCCAACCAAGATTGAAGGATGACGCAGGCCATACTACTGATTACTCCATGGAGCTGTTTTCACATACCATGCCTGGATTATCAAGTGAAATGGTGAATTACCCAGGCCAAGATGAATCTGACATGGACTGCACTGATGCACAGCCGCTGATAGATGATTCTGCTGGTACATTCACTCAGAGCACTACATTGTCCTCGTAGTGTACAGAGCCAGATTCTGACCCTGATGAGACTCAGGTGCCCCTTTCCGCACACTATACCAACATACACGGTGACACAGAGGAAGGTGCACATGACATTGAAGAGGAGGTGATGGATGACCCAGTTGTTGACCCAGATTGGCATCCATTGGGGGAAGAGGGTGCTGCTTCCAATAGCTCAGATGAGGAGCATCCACAGCAGACATCGACATCGCAACAGCTGTTATCTGGCAGGCCCGGAGCACTCCAAAGACAGGTTCCAAAAATCAAAAGAGTTGCTGGACAGCTTGTCCAGAGGGTCAAAAGGTCACAGCGTGCTAGGCCGCAAAATGTCTGCCAAAGTAGGAAGAGTGCAGTGTGGCACTTTTTTGAACAAAATCCTCATGATCAGGCCAAGGTTATCTGTAAGAAGTGCGCAAAGACCTTTAGCAGAGGGAAAAATCTGAAAAATTTGAATACCAGTTGCATGCTTAGACATTTAACCAGCATGCACTTGCAAGCGTGGACACAACACCAAACCTCAAGTGCCACATGTGCAACTGATCACAAAGAAGGTAGTCAGCAACGCTACATTGTTTCCCCCACTGTAAGCCCACCGGTTAGCACAGCAGCAAATGTTGAGGTGTCGTTGCAAGGCCACAGCAGTCAGGGAATCCCACTGTTATATCAACGAAATACTGAATATAGGCCATCAGAAAGAACACCAACTCCATCACCATCATCAACCCTCTCTCAGTCCGCCCTGTCCACCGCTACTTCCACCATATGCAGCTCTCAAGTCCAGCTCACCCTCCCAGACACTGAGTAGGTCAAGAAAGTACTCAGTCTCTCATCCGCGTACACTGGGTTTGAACGCCCACATTGCCAAACTAATCTCATTTGAGATGATGCCCTATCGGTTGGTGGAAAGCGCAGCTTTCCGCGAACTCATGGCCTATGCAGTACCACGCTATGACCTACCCAGTCGCCACTTCTTCTCTCGCAAAGCCATCCCAGCCCTCCACCATCATGTAAAAGACCGCATTGTCCATGCACTCAAGCAGTCAGTGAGTGGAAAGGTGCACCTCACAACTGATGCATGGTCCAGTCGGCATGGCCAGGGCCGTTACGTGTCCATCACTGTGCACTTGGTTAATGTGGTGGATGCAGGGTCCACAGGGGACAGCGGTGGTGGGACAGTGCTGCCTAGCCCACGGTATAGGAAACAGTTGGCTGTAGGCGTTCGACCCTCCTCCTCCAGAAGCGAAAGCTCGTCCACAGAGCGCAGTCGTACGAGCACTCCATCTGCAGCTGCCACTGTTGCACACGAGGTGTCCCCCCTATCGAGCAGCTAGTGGAAAGCGTCAGCAGGCTGTGTTGCAGATGATGTGTTTGGGCGACAGACACACCGCCGAGGTGCTGGCCGAGTACTTGAAGCGACAAACTGAGTCATGGCTGGGCAGTGTACATCTTGAGGCAGGCAAGGTAGTTAGTGATAACGGCCGTAATTTTGTGGCAGCCATAGCCCTTTCAAAACTCAGCCACATACCTTGATTGGCTCACACCTTGAACCTGGTGGTGCAGTGCTTCCTCAAAAATTATCCGGAGTTAACAGCCCTGCTCCAGAAGGTGCGAAGACTGTGCGCGCACATCCGCCGGTCGCCTGTACACTCCGTTCGTATGCAGAAGCTGCAGCGATTGCTCCACCTTCCCAACCACCGCCTCATTATCGACATTGCAACAAGGTGGAACTCCACCCTGCACATGGTGGAGCGGCTGTGCGAGCAGAGGCAGGCCATAATGCATTTGTGGGAGGATACACGGCCAGGCACTTTGAGAGCAGACATGGAGTTGACAGTTGTGCAGTGGTCGAAGCTGAAAGACCTCTGTAAAGTCCTTCAGTGTTTTGAGGAATGCACCCGGCTGGTAAGCGCAGACGACGCCATCCTAAGCATGAGCATTCCACTTATGCGTCTGCTCATGCAAACTTTGACGCACCTTAAGGAGCAGGCGTCTGCAGCCAATGTTGATGAGGAGGAAGAGGAGGAGGGAATCCTTGATGACATTCAGCCATTGTCTGCTCAGGGACCTCTCCTGGACGAGGTGGAGGAAGAAGAGGAGGAGGAGGATGATGATGGGGATGATTACTTAGGGGAGGAGGATGCATCTCGTGGGGCAAGTGAAAATGTTGGCGTGGCAAGGTCTGGTACAGGGTTTGTGCGTGACTGGAGGGATGTGGATTTGCCAGAAAGTGCTCCTCCAACCAGCACTCGCAGTGCATCATTGACACCGGGAACATTGGCCCACATGTCAGATTATGCCTTGCAGATCCTAAAAAGGGACCCCCGCATTGCCAAAATGATGAACGATGACGACTACTGGTTGGCCAGCATCCTGGATCCACGCTATAAAGGCAAATTACAAAACATCATGCCACAGGAGAACCTTGACCTAACATTGGCTAATAAACAAGCAACTCTGGTAAATCGGTTGCTTGAGGCATTCCCAGCACACAGCAGCGGTGATGGTTCTCACACGAGCCGTACGGGCCTGGGGCAGCTTTGCAGAGGTGTTCATGGTGCACACAGCAGAAGTGGCGTTGGAGACAGGGGTTTCATGACAATGTTGTGGACTGATTTTTCACGGACCGCTCACACAACTGGTAATACTGCATCGATGGAAAGTGACAGGAGACAGAAGTTGTCAACTATGGTTACAAACTACTTTTCCTCCCATATCGATGTTCTCCCACACAGGTCATTCCCCTTTGACTATTGGGCCGCTAAACTGGACACTTGGCCTGAATTTGCCCAATATGCCTTACAGGAGCTTGCTTGCCCAGCTGCAAGTGTGCTATCGGAAAGAGTCTTCAGTGCAGCTGGATCAATCCTGACAGAAAAAAGGACCCGTCTGTCAACCCAAAATGTGGATGATCTAACCTTCATTAAAATGAACCATGCATGGGTTTCCAAGGATTTTGTCCCACCTTCCCCTGATGACACATAGGGTGACAGAAAAATGGCTTGCTTTGGTCCACCTCTTCCTGGGACTTGACCTATTTCGTCTTTTGCATCAGCTGAATGTCCAACATCAACATATGCCACTTTCTAAAACTCCCTAACTGTGCTGCCCCCCCCCCATGGCCGGGTTCACCACCTAGCGCACGACACCGTGCGAGTGCCGTTGCCCTGGACAGGTGGGTAGGCCGACTCTTGGGCGCGGGCACTGGCACAGGGTCCCTCATAGTGCAATCGTGTCTCTGACGGTGGTGGTGCACACCCACCGTCAGACACACCGCCGTACTATGTGGGGCCCAGTGCCAGTACCGACGCCCATGAGTGGGCCCCCCTTGCTTGGGCAGGGCCCCAGCATTTGCAATCTTTACCTCTCCCTGCTCCTCCGCTGTGTAGTCTGGGCCGTCAAATCCATACTGTGCCTGACACCATCTGAGCCTGCCTCCTGATGTATAGACATATATTTTGAATGTGTACGCTATCCATACATGTTATCCGGGGATACGGTACCCTTTCTCACCTTTGTGCAATCACGTGCAAGCCATACTGGGCCTAACACCGTCTGAGCCTGCCTCCTGATGTATAGACATATATTTTGAATGTGTACGCTATCCATACATGTTATCCGGGGATACGGTACCCTTTCTCACCTTTGTGCAATCACGTGCAAGCCATACTGGGCCTAACACCGTCTGAGCCTGCCTCCTGATGTATAGACATATATTTTGAATGTGTACGCTATCCATACATGTTATCCGGGGATACGGTACCCTTTCTCACCTTTGTGCAATCACGTGCAAGCCATACTGGGCCTAACACCGTCTGAGCCTGCCTCCTGATGTATTGACATATATTTTGAATGTGTACGCTATCCATACATGTTATCTGGGGATACGGTACCCTTTCTCACCTTTGTGCAATCACGTGTAATCCATACTGGGCGTGAGAACGGCTGGCGAGCTGTTAAGCAAGCTACAGCACCTGTAGTTTGCACACGTAAGTTTTTCATTTTTTCAGGAATGACGGTTAGGCCTAATTCCGGAACTGCGGTTGACCTGCACTTACTGGGAAATCATCGTTCGCGGGTAATAATTGTAATCAGTGATCCCCAACACTAACGTTGTTCAGCAGGTTATCTGCACCTGTAAGCGGCAAACGCTGGCCTTTTCAGTGTAGCGCACATGCAGCCACGGACATGTAAGGGCATGACACACCAGTTATTGGCCAATCTCATGTGCCAGAGCCTCACGTGTCCCTCTAGTAAGCCGGACTCGGACCGCGGGGCATGACGGAGTCTCGTTCGTTAACGGAATTAAGCTTGCAATGTGTGCATCTTTTCTGTAGCTGGCATGGTTGAGGTTTCCCAGGTGGAGTCGAATTTAACCGTAGGCTCCACTCCTGGTGGTGCCCTTCTGGACATTCCTTTAAGGTTCAGCTTTGCAACCATACTGCCCACGTAAAACAAACACTTTGCCTTCATGAACGCTGTTTGGAGGGTCATGACTCGTGGGAATAACGCCGCCCAATCAGTTAACCTGCTAGAGAGATCCTTCGTTGCTCCCAAGCATGACATCACACTCCCTAGGAGGAAGGTAATGCCACTGTGGCGACCGTACTCCTGGGGGCGACACAAGTGCACTGATGCCCAGCCACTGCTCGATGAATCTGCTGGTACATTGACCCAGACCACTACATTCCCCTCGCACGCTACACGGCCTGAATCTGACCCTGATGAAACTCAGGTTACCCTTCCCATATACAGTTCCATCTTACACGGTGACAAAGAGGAAGCTGCAGATGAAAGTGCAGGTTCGGCCCACCCGCCATCAGACACACCACCGTACTATCAGGGGCCCTGGGCCAGTGCCGTCGCCAGCGAGTGGGCCCCCCCTGCTTGCTCAGGATCACAGCACTTGCAAGGTTGAAATACTGTGCAGTGAGATGGAAGATGGGGACGACGAGGAGTCCAGACTAGTACAGGGATTCCCTAGCGAGGAGACTTATTTGATTGTTGTCAATGTTGGGACAGCAATTTTTGGGGAGCACTATACTCTGGAGAATGATAGATGGGGCCCACCATACACTGGAACATTCCAAAGGTGGACATCAGACACTGGAGCAGCATTTACAGGGCCCATTATACACTAGAGCATTAGAAATGGGGCCCATTATGTTTGGAGCATTATTTGGGCCCATAAGACAGTGGAGCTTCATCCATGGGGACCAACATATACTGTAGCATTATGTGGAGCTCATCATATACTGTTTCAAACATTATATGGGACCAATGATTCTGTATGGAGAAATAGATGGGCCTCGTCATGAGATGTAAAAAGTGAAGTATTTTTCATTGTACTATACCGCTATTTCTCTGCCGTATCGGAGCATGATGAGTTGTGGTATGTGTTAAAGGGGCGCTCTTTCGCCCAGGGCACATGAAAACCTGGAGCCAGCCCTACCCCCCCACAACTTTAGCCAAATAACCCCCATTTTTCAGTGCGTAACTTGTATTATGAAGTTAATTAAGGTTGACAAGCTTAAGTAAGAAGAATTGATGCTTTTGGCAATCAAATGGGCACTGTAGGTGTGTTTCCTGTCCTCCTCTCACTGCCGACTTTTATTCCCCATTGACTTACATTGGGTTTCGTGTTTCGGGACGACCCCGACTTTTCCCTATAATCGGCCGATCTTGCTCGACCCGACTTTTGGAAAAGTCGGGTTTCACCAAACGAAACTCGACCCTAAAAAACCAAAAGTCGCTCAACTCTAGCAGCGGTAGCACCGTACGTAGTGAAGAGGCAGTGACCCACAAAGTTCAAACACAAAAGTCCCTTTAATGTGTTTCCTCAAAGCATTAACCCCTTACCTACAATGGACGTAATATTCCGTCCATGTGACCCTGGACCTAATTACCATGGACGGAATATTACGTCCCAGCGATCAGCGGCGCCCACGTGGTGAGCGCCGCTGATCGCGGCCGGGTGTCAGCTCATTATCACAGCTGACACCCGGCACAATGTGTCAGGGGCGGTCACGGACCGCCCCCGACACGTTAACCCCTTGTACACCGCGATCAAACGCGATCGCGGTGTACCGTGGGTTAAAGGGAAGCATCGGCAGGGAGGGGGCTCCCTCCTTGCTTCCCTGATCCCCCCACAGCAGCGCAATGTGCAGCGCTGCTGCGGGGGTCTCTTTCCCTACAGGCCCCCGGATCCAAGATGGCGACGGGGGCCTTCGGGGGCCTGTAGGGAGCTGACTTCCTCACTGCCTGCAAAGCGCAGGCATGAGGAAGTCTGCAGTAGTGCCTGTGACAGATCGCTGATCTGTCACAGTGATCTGTGATGTGACAGATCAGCGATCTGTCACAGGACAGTGATGTCCCACCTGGGGCAAGGTAATAAAGTAAAAAAAAAAAAAAAAAGTGTTAAAAATAATTTAAAAAAAAAATCGCTAGATAAATTAGTAAAAAAAAAAAAAATATTCCCCAATAAATTCATTTTTTCAAAATAATAAAAAAAACAAAACAATAAAAGTACACATATTTGGTATCGCCGCGTCCGTAGCGATCCGCCCTATAAAACTGTCCCATTAGTTAACCTCTTTAGTGAAGCCCTTAAAAGATAAAAATAAAAAACGAAGCAAAAAGAATGATTTATTATCATACCGCCGAACAAAAAGTGCAATAACGCGCGATCAAAAAGACGCATATAAATATCCATGGTACCGCTGAAAATGTCATCTTGTCCCGCAAAAAACGAGCCACCATACAGCATCATCTGCAAAAAAATAAAAAAGTTATAACTCGCAGAATAAAGCGATACAAAAATAATTATTTTTTATATAAAATTGTTTTCATTGCAAAAAACCGACAAAACATAAAAAAACGACCTAAATGAGGTATCGCTGTAACCGTACTGACCCAAAGAATAAAACCGCTTTATCAATTTTACCGCACGCGGAACGGTGTAAACGCACCCCCCCAAAAGAAATTCATGAAACGCTGGTTTTTGTTAATTCTGCCTCCCAAAAATCAGAATAAAAAGCGATCAAAAAAGGTCACGTGCCCGAAAATGGTACCAATAAAAACGTTAACTCGTCCCGCAAAAAATAAGACCTCACATGACTCGGTGTGTCAAAATACGGAAAAATTATAGCTCACAATAGGTGGTGAAGCAAAAACTATTTTTACAATAAAAAGCGTCTTTTAGCGTCTGACAGCCGCCAAACATAAAAACCGCCATAAATAGTAAATCAAACCCCCCGTTATCACCCCCTTAGTTAGGAAAAAATAATAAAACTAAAAGAAAATGTATTTATTTCCATTTTCCCATTAGGGCTAGGGTTAGGGCTAGGGCTCAGATTAGGGTTAGGGGTGTGTTGGGGTTAGGGTTGGAGTTATAATTGGGGGATTTCCACTGTTTGGGCACATCATGTGCTCTCCAAAGGCAACATGGCGTCTGATCTCAATTCCAGCTAATTCTGCGTTGAAAAAGTCAAATGGTGCTCCTTCCCTTCCAAGCTCTGCCATGCGCCCAAACCGTGTTTTACCCCCACATATGGGGTATCAGCCTACTCAGGACAAATTACAAAACAACTTTTCGGGTCCAATTTCTCCTGTTACCCTTAGGAAAATAAAAAATTGGGGGCAAAAATATCATTTTTGCGGAAAAAAATGATTTTTTTATTTTCACGCCCAGGCGTTATAAACTTCTGTGAAGCACTTGGGGGTTCAAAGTGCTCACCACACATCTAGATAAGTTCCGTGGGGGGGTCTAGTTTCCAAAATGGTGTCACTTGTGGGCAATTTCAATAGGTTAGGTATATCAGGGGCTCTCCAAACGCACATGACACCTGCAGACCAATCCATCAAAGTCTGCATTCCAGAACGTCACTACTTCCCTTCCGAGCCCCGACGTGTGCCCATACAGTAGTTTTCTCCCACATATGAGGTATCAGCGTACTCAGGACAAATTGGACAACAACTTTTGGGGTCCAATTTCTCCTGTTACCCTTGGGAAAATAAAAAAAATGGGGACTAAATGGTGATGTTTGTTGAAAAAATACGATATTTTTATTTTCACGCCCGGTCGTTATAAACTTCTGTGACGCACTAGGGGGTTCAAAGTGCTCACCACACATCTAGATAAGTTCATTAGGGGGTCTAGTTTCCAAAATGGGGTCACTTGTGGGGGGTTTCCACTGTTTAGGTACATCAGGGGCTCTCCAAAAGCAACATGACACTTGCAGACCATGCCATCAAAGTCTGCATTCCAAAACGTCACTACTTCCCTTCCGAGCCCCGACGTGTGCCCATACAGTAGTTTTCTCCCACATATGAGGTATCAGCGTACTCAGGACAAATTGGACAACAACTTTTGGCATCCAATTTCTCCTGTTACCCTTGGGAAAATAAAAAAATTGGAGACTAATTGATGATTTTTTTATTTTCATGCCTGGGCATTATAAACTTCTGTGAAGCCCTTGGAGGTTCAAAGTGCCCACCACACATCTAGATAAATTCCTCAGGGGGTCTAGTTTCCAAAATGGGGTCATTTGTGGGGGGTTTCCACTGTTTAGGTACATTAGGGGCTCTCCAAAGGCAACATGACACCAGCAGACCATTCCATCAAAGTCTGCATTCCAAAACATCACTACTTCCCTTCCGAGCCTCGACGTGTCCCCATACAGTAGTTTTCTCCCACATATGGGGTGTCAGCGTACTCAGGACAAATTGGACAACAACTTTTGGGGTCCAATTTCTCCTGTTACCCTTGGGAAAATAAAAAAATGGGGACTAAAAGGTGATGTTTGTGGGAAAAATACGATTTTTTTATTTTCACGCCCGGGCGTTATAAACTTCTGTGAAGCACTGGGGGGTTCAAAGTGCTCACCACACATCTAGATAAGTTCCTTGGGGGGTCTAGTTTCCAAAATGGTGTCATTTGTGGGGGGTTTCTACTGTTTTGGTACATCAGGGGCTTTCCAAACGCGACATGGTGTCCGATCTCAATTCCAGCCAAAAATGTCAAATGGTGCTGCTTCCCTTCCGAGCTCTGCCATGCGCCCAAATAGTGGTTTACCCCCACATGTGGGGTATCAGCGCACTCAGGATAAATTGCACAATATCTTTTAGGGTCCTGTTACTCTTGGAAAAATAAGAATTGAGGGTGAAAAGATCATTTTTGTGGAAAAAATATGATTTTTTAATTGTACGGCTGTATGTTATAAACTTCTGTGAAGCCCTTGGGGGTTCAAAGTTCTCACCACACATCTAGATAAGTTCCTTGGGGGGGGTCTAGATTCCAAAATGGTGTCATTTGTGGGGGGTTTCCACTGTTTTGGTACATCAGGGCTTTTCCCAATCGCGACATGGTGTCCGATCTCAATTCTAGCCAAAAACGTCAAATGGCGCTGCTTCCCTTCCGAGCTCTGCTATGTGCCCAAATAGTCATTTACACCCACATATGGGGTATCAGCGTACTCAGGACAAATTGCACAATAACTTTTAGCATCCTGTTACCCTTGGAAAAATAAAAATTGGGGGTGAAAAGATCGTTTTTGTGGAAAAAATATGATTTTTTAATTGTACCGCTGTACGTTATAAACTTCTGTGAAGCCCTTGTGGGTTCAAAGTTCTCACCACATATCTAGATAAGTTCCTTGGGGGGTCTAGTTTCCAAAATGGGGTCACTTGGGGGGGGTTTCCACTGTTTAGGTACATCAGGGGCTCTCCAAACGCGACATGGTGTCCGATCTGAATTCCAGCCAATTTTGCATTGAAAAAGTCAAACGGTGCTCCTTCACTACTGAGGTCTGCCATGCGCAGAAACAGTCGTTCCCCCCCACATATCAGGTATCAGCGTACTCAGGACAAATTGCACAATAACTTTTGCAGTCCAATTTCTCCTGTTACCCTTGGTAAAATAAAGAAAATTGAACCTGAAGTATTTTTTTTGTGAAAAAAAGTTAAATGTTCATTTTTTTTTAAATATTCAAAAAATTCCTGTGACGCACCTAAAGGGTTAATAAACTTCTTGAATGTGGTTTTAAGCACCTTAAGGGGTGCAGTTTTTAGAATGGTGTCACTTTTGGGTATTTTCTATCATATAGACCCCTCAAAGTGGCTTCAAATGTGATGTGGTCCCTAAAAATAAAATGGTGTTGCAAAAATGAGAAATCGCTGGTCAATTTTTAACCCTTATAACTTCCTAACAAAAAAAATTTTGGTTCCAAAATTGTGCTGATGTAAAGTAAACATGTGGGAAATGTTATTTATTAAGTTTTTTGTGTGCGGTATCACTGTGATTTAAGGGCAAAAAAATTCAAAGTTGGAAAATTGCGAAATTTTCAAAATTTTCGCCAAATTTCCGTTTTTTTCACAAATAAACGCAAGTTATTTGAATTCAATTTTACCACTAACATGAAGTACAATATGTCATGAGAAAACAGTGTCAGAATCACTGGGATCCATGGAAGCGTTTCAGAGTTATGACCTCATAAAGGAACAGTGGTCAGAATTGTAAAAATTGGCCCGGGAGTTAACGTGCAAACCACCCTTGGTAGTGAAGGGGTTAAAGTCCAATTCACACAAGTGCATATAACTTCCGTGCATATAATTAGTATCCATTTCACCATTTGCAGAATATATATATTATATGGCATCTTTCATTTTACAGACACTAAACACGCCAGTCTTCCTCTGACTAGTTCCCATGGGTGTCTATGCACCGAATCCAAGACTCTATTCACACAGCATCACATGTTGAAGGCACTACACATGCTAGTGCTCCTCTGACTAGTTCCCGTTGGTGTCTTGCACCACTGCATCACAGTCTCTTTACTCACACAGCTGTACACAGTCCAGAATATCCTCCAGATCACAGTCAGGCACTATATCCACCTGTTTTGCAATTGTTATGCACACCAGTCTTCTTTCGGGCACAGGACATCCACTTCCGGTTCACCTCAGGACACAGGACTATCCACATCCGAGACCAGTCACCGTGGACAATTTGCATCTCATGATCTCTGTGTACACTGCGGGTTGCCAGGCCTCACTCTGGCCCTGACACACCTGAGACTCACTAAGCCCTCACTCAGACCTACTTACTGTAGATCTCAACTCAGAACTCTCTAACCCTTTCCTGCAGGGCTTTTATCACAGAAACCTGTGGCTTTCAGCCACATGGAAAACCTGGGTCCAGAATGGAACAGACTGCAACACTATCATACTGCAATTTGTTTCAAACACAACATCCATAGCAGGTTTTCCCTACATCTGTCTTGGACACTAACATGTCCAAGACTAACACTTTTATTATCAGTCTGCATTGCAGTCACAGCTACGCCTGTGACTGCCATGCACACCTATGGCCTTTATACACCTCTGTGCATATCCTGGGGAGACTACATAGCAACCCCTAACTGTGACATCGGTCACTGCTTCTCCATTGCAATCCCAGCTATGCCTGTGATCGCAATGTATTCCCATAGCCTCAATACGCCTCCATGCGTATCCTGGGTAGAACACATAGCGCTCCCCAGCTGTTATAGGGGTCACCGCCTCACACCTTATTCACACTGACGTTGTTTGACGTATGGGAAAGTTTTAATGCAGACAGGTTAGGACCATCCTGATGGGTATACCTTGTCGTTGTGGGAATGGTATATGCTTTTTTGATCAAAATAACATTAACTAAAGCTTGTTTCACATTAGCGTTTTATCGCGCAGTGCATCGTGCGCTATAGTAAGCATGCGCAATGCTCCCCTATCTATAACATGGGGGCGCATGGTCTGGCGCTTGCACGCGTTCATCACCATTTTTTGTGCGCTGTGCATTTTCCAGGTGTGCGCCCAGATGCTATATGTTGCATTTTTTGTTCCACCCAACCTCATAAAAAAGCACGTGTGCACGTGTGCGCACGTAATGCGCAAAAAAATAACATTACAGTCTATGGGTGCATGGGCGAGCGCATGGCTCAGCGCTTATCAGCGCATGCCAATTTTGAGTAAACAATGTCTAGACACTGGTTCAAACCACCCCCTACACAAGCAACATTGTTTGAGATGAGTCTAGATAAAGAAGGTGTCTGCCTGTACTGTACCCCAACTCTACAGACAGCCTGGAGAGCAGACACCTTGCAAAGCAGAGCATTTTGGATTAAAGCTTCAGCAGCAAGAATGTGAGTATTCTTACATCTAAAATGTATGCCTGTCTTGTCAAATGTATTATGTACTAATGCTTTGTATTTTTTTAACATGCAGTATGTCTTCTGGATCAAATTATTCACCATCCCGGGAAGAACTGGACCAAGCAGAGCGTGAGGTGATTATTTTCGTGCCTTTGGGTAAGTATAGCTGCTGCATCTACAAATGTCTAATAATTTTTGTTCTTTTTTCAAACATCATCATCATCGGACCCGGCTAGTGAGGCCGAACAGCGGGAGCAGCAAAGCCAAGTCCCGGCGGTGAGAAGTAATGTAAGTATAAAATGATTTTGAATGTCCCTTTTTTTTAATCTTCTATCTTTCTTCTTTTCTGTTTCTTTTTTCAACTTTTTAATTCACACAAAATTCCAATACTTCTAATGAATGTTTTTTTTTTTATAGGTTCCACAATGGGATGAAGATGTCTACCTGGATAATGAGCACCTGATCCGCCTGGTCCAGGAGCGTGTCCCGCTGTGGTACAGCTGTGACCAGCTGCACAAGGACAATGTGGTGACCCGGCGGCTATGGAATGTGGTGGCCGCAGCGTTGATGGATGGCTGGGACAGCGCCCCTGCAACCTCCAAAAAGGCGTTTCGTAAGTATTTCCCTGCTCTGTGATGCTGCAGTGACTATTGTCCTTGATGACACAGTTGTGTTTCCTGCTAGATATATTCTAGCAGGTAACACAACAGTAATATCAGGATCAACAGTGACTGCTTTTGGTAATGTATTGCTAAATTGTGCTGCATTGACTGTTTTTACTGATGGCATTATTGTGTTTACTGCTAGATATATTCTAGCAGGAAGCACAACAGTAATATCAGGCTCAACAGTGACTTCTTTTGGTATTGTATTGCTAAATTGTGCTGCATTCACTGTTTTTACTGATGGCATTGTTTGTGTTTACTGCTAAATATATTCTAGCAGGAAACGCAACAGTAATATCAGGATCAACAGTGACTGCTTTGGGTATTGTATTGCTAAATTGTGCTGCATTCACTGTTTTTACTGATGGCATTGTTGTGTTTACTGCTAGATATATTCTAGCAGGAAACACAACAGTAATATCAGGCTCAACAGTGACTGCTATTGGTATTGTATTGCTAAATTGTGCTGCATTCATTGTTTTTACTGATGGCATTGTTTGTGTTTACTGCTAGATATATTCTAGCAGGAAACACAACAGTAATATCAGGATCAACAGTGACTGCTTTGGGTACTGTATTGCTAAATTGTGCTGCATTCACTGTTTTTACTGATGGCATTGTTGTGTTTACTGCTAGATATATTCTAGCAGGAAACACAACAGTAATATCAGGATCAACAGTGACTGCTTTGGGTATTGTATTGCTGAATTGTGCTGCCTTGACTGTTTTTCCTGATGGTGCTGTTGTGTTTACTGATAGAATATATCTTGCATCATACACATAAATGTCTTTTCTTTGTATTTCCAACAGTGAACGTAGTCTGAACACGTTGGTGCTCGATGAAGGACCGCTTCATCATTGATGTTCGTGCTGAGGGACAGGTCGGCAGTGGTTCAGCAGCAAGGACCAGAACCAAATACCGGTACCATCGCAATTTGGAGTTCCTGAGACCGGTCCTTGCCACCAGAGCGTAAGTATTTTTTTTTTTGTTAAAATCTATGCTTTTGTATTCCACAGCTGATGCTTCTTGTAAATGCATGATAGTAATGTTTTTATTTTCTTTCCACAGCACCTGGAGTAGCACCCTGCAACCTGTCCCTGGAGCGGTCCTTCATCGGACGACCTCGGACCCGTCCCAGCCATCCGACAGCCAGGAAGCAGCTTGCAGGTCAGCAACACGGACAGCTGATGACCAGGAAGCTGGTCAATCAGGTGTTCCCCTGTCCCAGGTCTCTGACACTGGTTATGCGGGCACTACTCGCCAGCGGCAGAGGGCCTTGGACAGGAATGTCTTGCCAGAGTTCATGCACTTGAGCGAGGCCTTTCATGCCAGCCTCAAGTCGCTGTCAGACAGAGTGAAAAGTGGTTTTTCACTCATGGAACGAGGTTTTACCCACATGGACCACCGCTTCCAGTCTGTCTAACAGCGCCTTGACCGTCTGGAGGCCGACCTCAACAGACCAGTGCACCATTTTTTCAGTAAAAGTGAACGGGGCATGGCGGAAAACCTTAGTCCTAATCAACAGCTAAGTGTGTTGCAGGCCTGCAACACTGCTTACTTGCAGGCTATGCAGCAGAATCGGTATGTTCAGCAGTCAGTGGTGTCATTTCCAACTGTGCCACCACTGACTCGCCACACCGAATTACCGACTTCTGCTGCATACCACTGCATGGCCACCTCTATTCAAAGCCTTGACAGCCAACATTACACCACCACAAGTCAGAGTGCAGCTGGTCACTTCACCGCGACCACCATGGCAAGCGCTGCTCCTGTCTAGAGCACGACCGCCACCCCCCATGCCTGCTTTCAGCACAGCCACCGTGACCACTCCTCAAATGTGGAACAGCCCTGCCGCCACCACTCCTATATGTACTAGCCCTGCCGCTACCACTCCGCAAACATGGACCAGCACTGCCGCCACCAGTCCACATGCAAGGACGAGCACTGCCACCACCACCACTGAGCAACAGCAGCCACAGCAGCAGCAACAACAAACGGGAGACCCGCATTCCTTATTTGCCCAAAGTTCCAGGCGAAGCCAAGAATCTAGGCGGTCATTCGGCACAAGGAGGTCCAGGCAAGACAGTCTCAGGAGAAACAAAAAAGGTCGCAAAACTTTAACTGTGCCTCCCCCCTCTCCTACTAGTGTGTCTACCTCCATTTCCATCACTGACCTCCCTTCCCCCACAACTTTTGTTGCCCCTTCCCCTAGAACACCTTCATCCACTGTAAGCCGTTCCTCGTCACTGCACACCCCAAACTTGCTCTCATCTTCACCCAAAGGCGGTAAAAAATAATTTTTTTTTTGTTTAAAATAAATTTACATTTCTGGTTTACCGTAATAAAGTTTGATTAATGTGTTTTTCACCGCCTACACACACTGCGCTGTACACTTTGTGTATTTGCCAACTCATAACTCCACTACTGACACGTTTCTTTTGTCTGTCAAGGAGATATGTGTTGTCAAAAACACAATTATATGACTTGTATTTTCACCACCAGTCTCTTCAGTTTGCTAAAATTGCACAGACTGAATAGAGGATGGTGTTGAGTGCAAGGCATATCTATTGTAACCTTGCCAGGTATCATAAAAATTGAATTGAGGATGGTCTGTTTTGTACCATCCTCAATTCACTTATTGTGAGACCAGCCGGGGGATTATAGATATACCTTGTATTTAACGACATCCTCTATTCAGTGTGTGTTGAATAAACTGAGGAAATGATGAGAAAAATACACGTCATATGTACAATACCCAGGCCTAGTATCATAACTATATATCAAAGCTGGGCTGGTGATATATGATTTTTAACATGCAGCATCGCTTCAGTCTACGCAGACTGTAGTGATGCTGCAGTTTAACTCATATTTACCTGCCCAGGTGTGATAACATTCTGAAGTCAGGATGCGTTATTTTGGGCGTCCTCACTTCAGCATGACACTAGACCTGGGGATTGTATAAGTTGTATAAACTTTATTATCTATCCAGTCTCAGTTCAAACTCAAGCCACAGTGGTGATCCTACAAATAATATTTAGAGTCACATGGTCAGGTGTCATAAAGAATGAAGGATGCTAGTGCATACCCAACTCACAATTTTTAACTTCAGGTCATGTGACACAAATATTATTTGTATTATCCACCGTCGCTTTGTATTATCCACCGTCGCTGCAAACTGTAGAGTTGATAAAGGTCATACAAATTGTGTGTATGTATAGTCACCTAGTCAGGAGTGCTAGTAAATTCATGATGCACAAAACACAGCATCATGAATTCACAGGTATACCTGCAAATTGCCTCTTCAGAAAGAAAGAGGACTTTTACTCTACAGCCGCCACCTATTGGTAGTAGTGATCCTACAAGTCACAATCAACCCTTTAACGAGTCTTGTAATATGACTTAGGATACAAGGTATACCTGGGCAGTTGATTATTGTATTGGAGTGTAAAAAGACATAGTGCACTCGGTACAGGTATCAAAACAGGTTTTTTTTATTAACATACATACAAGAAAATAGTTTTACACCATTTGATCTTGCCATTTCACCCGTCCTATATCTGAGATGAAGTAGGCCGCAAATTGGTCCCTCATTTGGCCAACTTCAACGGATGACCTGAGAGGGTGCTGAGTGAATTCAGGCAATGGGTTAGGAGCAGCATCATCGAGTTCAAAGGTCGGGTGCTCTTTAGCCATTACAAAATTATGTAGGACCACACGCCTTCACAACCTCATCCACTGTTTCCAGTTTAAGATTAATGGCTGTGCCCAAAATGCGCCATCTGGAGACAAGAATCCCAAAAGCACACTCTACAGTTCTTCTGGCCCTGGTCAGCCTGTAATTAAAAATTTTTTTTGTGTGGTCCAAGTGTCACGGCTGGAGTAGCGTTTCAGCAGGTTTGCGCACATTTGAAAAGCCTCATCCCCAACCATTACAAAGGGCAGTGGCAGAGCTTTGGTGTGGGGAAGAGGCCGTGGCATGGGGAAATTAAATTGGTTGCCATACAACCTCCGGCCCATGTCTGAGTTTTTAAAAACCTGGGAGTCATTACCATGGCCAAATGCCCCAATGTCCACTGCTACAAACATACATCCAGCATCCGCAATGGCCATGAGTACTGTAGAAAAGTACTTTTTGTAGTTATAGTACTCAGAGCCTGTTCTTTTGGGTTTGATTATCCGTATGTGTTTACCATCAACAGCTCCCAAACAGTTGTGGAAATTGCAGACTGTCCAGAATTTGTCAGCAATTTCTATCCACTTTTCAGCGGTGGGCAGGGGCATAAATTCTGGACAAAGAACGTTCCACAAAGCCCGGCAGGTGTCCGCAACAATTCCCGACAAGGTGGAGATTCCAATCTGGTACTGGAAGTGTAGTGAAGATAGGGTCTCTCCAGTTGCCAGGAATCTGCGAAACAGAAAAAGAAGTAAAATTAATATTTCTGTATACGGTTTTTTAAAACAATAAAAGAAAAAAAATTTAGTACATTGCAGAAAAATAATTCTGCCAGGTTTGGAAAAGTACATGTCACCACAAAGAAAATTATGCAGGCATTGGTTCGTAAATATAACATACCGTAATGTGACCAGGAGCCGTTCCTCAGGAGGAATAGCACGACGGAGCTGTGTGTCCTGTCTTTGGATGGATTGTTAAACACGAGCAAGTAAATCACTGAAGCTTTGTTGGGACATCCGTGTATAGTCTGTAAATTTCTCCGGGTTTGCCTGTAGCTCGCTGTAGAGGGTGTGGTACGCTCTACAGCTCTCCCGGAGTTCAACAATCAGATGTATCCACAAAAGCCGCTGCTGCCGTCTTCGCTGTCTCTCTCTCTCCCTTTGTTGATGGCAAGCAACTGCATAAGCCTGAGCCATCCTGATGTCCATATCCCAGTTAAAGTGAATACTCTTCCAGCGCAGCTCCATGTTGACATGAGAAAAAGAAAGCAAATGTGAAGAATACGGCTGTAGGCAGGGTCTATATAAAGAATTACCATATCACACGCCCACTGATGTCCCATTGGTGGTGTCTGTTGAATTTTTCTAGAATTTTCCTCCTGTGACTGTGACATCATGCGCATAAAAAATGCAAACGCATGGAAAACCGCGTGAAAACGTATACAAACGCTGCGTTTTTTGGCTTCATGCGCATGATGATGCCACAAAAAATCGCAGCATTTACAAGCGTTTGAAAGCGTTTTTTCCACCCGTTTGACGTGCGCTCGAAACGCAGCGCTAAAAGGCGCAAGTGTGAAAACTAGCTTAAGTTCCCTATGATGTTTACATGTGCTATTTACTTGCCATAAGGTATATGATAATTTTTGCTTTTTTCTTGGATTTTGTCTGTGAAATGGTCACCTTTTGAACCTGCTCTTACACTTTGCACGTATAGACCGTGTACCGGGGTGGTCTCTCCCAGAATACAGCGGCCTGAGGACAAAGAACACGACCAGGCTATTTGTTAAGGAACTAGTTTTTACTAACAACGAAAACTGTGTTACCCCGGAAATGCAAAAAAGAAACACAGTTAACTATCACACACACACCTAGCCTGGATCAGCTAGGAACCCTGCGCTGCACAACCAATAGGCCCAGTATGTTCTATCTGGTACACTATAATTTGTCTGACTTGTGGTTCTGCCTAATGCAGTAACCGGGAATTACCCAGAGCAAGGGTGTAATTAGATGAATGCAAGAGGCGGCCCCTGCAGTGGTGCAGCACAGAGATTCACAAACTTAACAATTCTCTGAAATTACAATTCTGTTATGCTATTTATGCACAAGCTCAGCAACTGTGGGGAGTATCTAGCTAAGGTTCACACAGCCCTCTTAGCAAACAATGTCTCTAAGACCCTTTCACAAGTCCGTTACCTCCATCATCCGACAGTAGGTGTGGAGGATGGGGATAACAGTCCCAAAAGCCCCCACCTGCTGTCATTCGGACTTTAACATAACGCTCATCATTCTCCTTTGCTCACCGGCAGGGGAGAATGATGACGGCCGGCTTCAGCACCAGCAAAGAAAACACAAAAGTGTATAAAAATAAATTATTTTATAACCCAACCAAATGTGTAGTGTAAAGTTGATAAAACAAATAAACAATAAAATCATTTGATAAATAAAAAAATTGTTACGGCAAAGACATTAATTCTATATAGATGTTGTCCATTAATAGGACAAGCCCTTCTTACTCTGAAAATTTGCCCCTGTGAAATAAAAACACATATACTCACTTTCCTTGTCGGCGCCATTCCAGTGGTCTTGTCACTCATGCTCCCAGGGCTCACGTGAAGTCGTTACAACACATGAGCCCTGCATCCCATCAGCGCTAGCCTCACACTCTCCACCTTCGGACATAGAGCTGCGGCTGGTCGCTCACTTCCTCTTGATTAATTACACGTCCGAAGGTGGGAAACTGTGATGCCAGCATTGGTTGGGTGCGGGGCTTAAGTGACATAACCTAACATAAACCCTGGAAATGCGAGTGTCAACACCACTGAAACGTTACAAGCATGGTCGAGGACTATAGGTGTTTTTTTTTTTTAATAAATCCTTTTTATTGGGTTTTTACAAACATACAGGAAACACTAAAATCAAACAGTAATGGTACAACTCAGAGTAGGATCTCACATGCCAACTTGGTATACATATGACAGTACCAATTATAACATAACTCCCAACCCTTACTCCCCTTCCCTCTAATTCAGTCAAATGATGCATTTTGGATCAGTAATAATCAGTACATTTCGCAATATAGCTCTCCCTCCACTTCCCTATCTACCAACTTATTAATGTGGATCATCCCTCAACCTCAAACCTCCCAATGTGCCTTGCAGTTATTCTTGATTATACCAGATTGTATTGCGGAAAGGTGAGACCAGTCTATGGATATCATCTCTAGAGAATTGCTGTGTAATAAAGTCTTTCCACTTCCTGAAGAATTTCGTCATCTTATTGTCTTGTCACTCTCTGCCTCTGTTTTCTCTAATGCCATTACCCTCTTCAGTTTTGTCAACAGCTGTCGGAGACAGGTGGCTCTCTCATCAAACCAAAAAATGAGACTTTTGTTTAAGATTGCAATTGTGTGCAATAATTGAGTGTTCGACTTGGTTAAACCTAAATCAGCCATCTTATGGAAAATCCACAACATTTTGTCCAGTGAGAACTGAATGTTCATCAAGCCTCATGCCCAGTTTTTTATCTCCTCACAGTGAGCGTGTATACGGTCGCACTCCCAAAGCCCATGAAACATGTCCCTCTTGGGATTATCACACTTTGGCCAAGACTGCCGCCTGTCTTGGTGAGCTTGCGTGACTGGTAAATTGAAGCCTAATATAGTAGCTCTATGTATCATGCGGGAGTGTGTGTCCCTCCATTTTTCATTATGCACATGTTTGCGCATTTCATTCCACCCAGACAAAATTGACTCCCCCACCTCCGTGTCCCGCAGTCTAGTCTCCCAGCTTTTGAATAGTTCTTGTGGACCTGATAGTAGTAAGGTCCGTCTCATAGTCAGGTATATGGTTGAGATGTTTACGTTGGATATATGTCTGGATAGGAGATTGTCTAGTTCCGAACAGTGACACTCTTTGTGTATGTCTTGTAACTTAGTAAACATGTAATTTCACATTTGTGCATATTGCAGGACATGAGAAGAGTCAAGTCTCCATCTGTCAAAAATTTCGTCTGCAGTCATCCATCATGTTCTTGGGTCTGCATCAGATCCCCCATTGTCCTGGTATGTTTACAGTTGTCATGATTCCACCACTCGTGTGTTTGATGCAGTGAATGACAGATCAGCCCTCCAATCTGGGGCAAGGGTGTGTTAAGCCATCAGTGTGTTGCTAGACCAAACTAACACTGACCCTGAAACACCCAAACCCTTTACTGCAGGATTTTTTCAACTGGAATCTGTGGCCATAGCCAACATGGAAAATCCAGGCCGGGAATGAAAGGACTGCAACACTATCATCCAATAGGCCATTTCAAAACACAAAAGCCCAGAGCAGGTTTTCCCTTAATCTGCTTACGCTCCCATGCCGCCAGGCCACAACAATGTGGGGCATGAGTCCCAGGTGGTAATGGATTGTGGACCCACAGGACCACAGAGGGGGACCCGGGCCGACCCGGAATAGGGAAGGGCAGCGACCGGGGTCTGAGCATGTGGGCAAGGTGGTGACATGCAGGACTAGATGACACCACACAACTTCAGGAAAGAAGAAACATAAAGTTTACTACATAAAACCATCATACAGAACACAAGACATAACAATGCTAGGCTCCCGATTCTGCACAGCAAGAAAGGGTGAACATCACAGATCAGCAGACATCAGACGATGGCAAGAGGTCATCATGGGTTGATGCAGTCCAGGGTCATCTGGCACAGGCATATCAGGAAAACATCTCTCTTAGGCCTCAGGCGTAGCACAGGCACAGCAGGAGAACATCAGACACCACTCTTGGATAAACGTCATCAAAGGACACAAGCAGGACATCGGTACAGAGGCAAAACACGGACAGCATAGATCCAGGAACACCGACATGGAAGCTCAAAACATTGGCTGGTCAGATCCTGGACTCACATGCAGAGCCGTCACCAGGAAGCAAGACTGGAGACTCCCCAGGAACACGGAGGAGGAGCCTGTCCAGGAACATGAGTGGGACTGACTCTAAAACACCAGCTGGACCACGGACTGGATATCTGGACATAGGCTGGACATCTAGGACAAAGACAGGACTTCTGGACTCCAGACAACAGACACGGCTCCAGGCAGAGAACATCAGGACCCAGGAAGGACATCAGAGACACCGGCAGGACTTCAGGGACACTGGTAGAACATCGAGCAACAGTCGTCAGGCTCCAGGCACCAGAAAGCAGTCACCAAACTCCGAACATCTGACACGACCTAGAAAGGAACTCAAGCAGTATAGTGCAAACACCGCATGATCGGACCAAAGCTGGATGGAGCTAGCCCAGCATAATAAGCTAAGCATAGCATAGTAGATGCTCAGAGGAACACCGGACTCCATTTTCAAAAGACAAACACAGGTTAGTCTTCAAGACACAGGTCTACAGAAACTCACAGTCACTGGGTACATTGTACAAGACACAGAAGGACTTCAAGAATATCACACAGCAGGAATCCACATTCAAGGGCAAGGACTTTGGTACCAACACATAGACAGGATGGGTCCAGGGACAAAGACATCAACTTTCCTTGAACTGATAGCAGGCAGAACGGAAGCTGAAGACCAGGCAGACCAAGAGCAATATGGAGGACCAAATACACATGGCTAGGTTCAGCACCCTAATGAGAAGCTCTGGCAATTCCCAACAGAGAAGAGGAGCTTTGAATAGGAGCTGCCCCTCAGCAATAGGCTGGGACAGCAATTCAAGCACACACACTGCCCCTAATAAAAGCAGGGAAGGTGTGACCATGCACACTCTAAGCACAGACAGAAGCCAGTACAGCATAGCCAGCACAGGAATCGAGGCTTAAGGCACCTGGCAGCGGCTGCAAGCCTGGACACAGAGGGCCTCACACCCTGTGGATAGCTTCCACAGCGTCAGCCAGGGACCGCACACGCGTAGCAAAGACATTACAACACATGTACGGCTACGCAGCAGAGCAGGGAACTGAGCAGCATCCATACAGGTAACAGTCAACAGTATCCCAGCCAATTAGGGGGAAAGGCGCAAAGGGTAAGAGCACAGACCTGCAGAGTAACGCCGGGAAACAAGGCACAAACACTGGGGTTACATCTGCTTGGACAAACAGCATGTCCAAGACCTATACTCACTTTTGTTCTATTTTGTATTGCAATCACAGCTATGCCTGTGACTGCAATGCACTTCCATGACCTCAATACGCCTCCGTGCGCATCCTGGGGGGAGCACACAGCGCACCCTACATGTGACATCAGTCACTGCCCAACATACCCCCTCTTTCTGTTCAAACCTGTGGGGTTGAACACTTATCACGCCCACGTGGGGCGAGTGACAGGGCATCTGCATGTCCCTGTGACTTCCCCACTTGATGCTCCACTAAGAAACCAAACTTTTGTAGGGACTGTTTCTCCTCCACACTTTGTTACGTGACCACCCACCTCCCTGTTCTCCATTGCAGAAGACACGCCCACTTTCCTGACTAACAGTGATTGCAATGCACTCCTACAACCTCATTACGCCTCCGTGTGCATCCTGGGGAGAACACACAGCACCCTCTACATGTGACACTGGTCACTGCCTCACAACAAGTAATACAGTGATCACTAGTTACTTTATAAACAGGAGCTCTGAACATAGCATACAGTGTATACTGTCAGTGTACAGGTAACACACTGACTTACCTGTGACATCTCTAGGTCAAGACCTTAATCTTCACTTATCTTCTTCATCTGGCACAGACCACCATCACTTTTTCAAATCAGAACTCATCTCTGCAGGAAATAGCACAGTTATCAATAGCTGATCACTTCCAGAGCACTTATTCCCCGACTTACACATTACGTCAGATGAAGAAAAAAAGCAACATGTCTGTCGCCCTTGGCTCATGTCCCATCCATATGTCCCTTGTCCTGGCCCTATGTCCCTTGTCCTGGCAACCATGTCCCTTGTCCTGGTCCATGTCCTGAACCCATTTGTCCCTTTTCCTGGCCCCATGGTTTTATCCTGGCCATCATGTCACTTATTCTGGCCCTAGGTCCCTTGTTCTGGCTCCATGTCCTTTGTACTGAGCCCATGTTCCATGTTCTGGCCCCATTTGGCCCATGTGCTGACCACATGTCCTGGCCCCATGTCCCTTGTGCTGGCCCCACATCAAGCTACATCCACAGAAGAACAAAAAAAACATTTGTCTTACCTGCCTGTACTCCCAGCGCCACGCGGCATCCCCTTCCTTCAGATCTGGCGTGGTCGTGTTAAAATGGCCGTCGACCTATCAGTGGCTGGCGGCTAACAGCGGTGCACCAGTCACAGGTGGCTCATGACCGTGACGTCATACACCAACAAAGTCAAGGGCTTATGAGGTCAATGTCAAGCCCTGCCTGCAACTGGCACATTGATGTCAGCCACCGGCCTCTCATATGTATTGCGATTAACATGGCCGCCAACCTTTCAACTGAATGTGCATCCTCTTACATTCAGTTGAAACCATCGTCCCCCCTGTGCATCCTGTTTGAGGGCCTGGGGCCCATCAGAGAATCATTCGATGTCACGGTGCTCCAGTCCTGGTTGTGACAATCCAGCCATTCAATCAGGGCCGGAGCGTGCTGGGTTTCCTCCAGGTGTCTCCCATCCTGGGTTATTACCTGGATACTTATCTAGATGTCTGTATCTGATTGCTGCCAGTAGTAGCCTTAGCTTATTGATGTTTGTGTGCCTTGTATTTCTGCACTCTGTTTTTGATCTAGTGCTGCCTGACGTTGGACCTTGCTTCTGACCATCCGTTTGCCTAGCCACTTTATCTTGATTTGCTACCTTCCTGTAATTCTGAACCTCAGACCATGGTTCTGTCTTCGCCCTTAATTTACATCGAGCTCTCTTGGTATCACAACAGTCATCATGTCATAAGACAGGAACCTTTTACCTAATGCCTACTGGTGATGCTACCTCGGTGTAGCCCTCATCACCTTGGAAAGTCCTCTCTTTGATACCGCCTACTTCTCTCAGAGATCCATTCCTGAATGCCAACCTTCCTCTCCTAACCATGTCACACTTAACTCATTTATACCTCCTTTGGGACTTCAGCTTTTCATTTCACCTTTCACCTTGAGACACTATCTCACTTATTAAAGAAGTGCTTTGGTCTACCTGTTCTTTCCCTAGAATATGCTTACAAAGGATCATTAGCATAGTGTATTTAAATGTGCCAGAGACATGTTGGCCTTTTGTTATCATCCTATAATGGTTGTAATAAAATGGGACATTTCTAGTGGTGTCAAGAATGTTTGTACCTTAAAAGGTGTCACATACATTGACATGGAGCATCCCGATTACAATTTCTAAGGTCCTTTTAAAAACTGACACAAGACCTAATGATTAGGCTGCTTTCACACATCCGGTGTGTGGGGTCCGGCGGCATGCGGCGAAAAGCCGGGCAGCCGGATCCGGCCTGCAGTGGTGACACCAGATGTGTATGCGGTGCCTGATACGGCTCGGACACGATTTAAAGGAGCCGCAGGAGGAAGATACACAGGGGGACGAGAGAGAGACAGCCGCCGAAAGGTTTGGGTGGGGGGGGAGAGGGAGACACTTTTGGGTTTAACACTCACAGTGTCCGGGCGAGAGAGATCTCTCTCTCTCGCCGGCACTTGTGGGGTTAACACTCACAGTGTCCAGGCATGCGCTGTGTAAAAAACCATTCCGGCGCTGCAAAAAAACGTTGCAGGGAAAAAAAACTAAGTGCCGCATGTCCATCCGGCAAGATGCGCGATCACTACGTTCATTGTGCCAAAACCAGATCCGGTTTTCACACTTTTCATCGCATCGTGCCGGATTTAAAAAGACGGATGTGTGAAAGCAGCCTTAGGGAGCTGTTAGCTGCAGTAAACTATTCTCTTAGGCCGGTTTCACATTTGTGGTTGAGTCCGCAGCGTTTGATGCACATACATCCGCATGCATCCTGCGTACCTATCTTTAACATGGGGTACGCAGGGACATGTGTTTGTATGCATTTGGGTGTGTTTGCGTACGGTTGCCTCATTTCGCTGTATGCGGCGGGGCGCGGCGAACGCATCGTGTTGCATTTTTTGCGGCGTCAAATATCCGCAGTCTTCCACATGACAAATTCATCTCTCCTTTTTTTGTGTTTATAAACTTCTTTTGTGTTATGTCTGTCCCTACTCATTCATATTTATACCTTATATAAGGGGTGTGAGAATAATAATATATAAATAATTGTGTAAATATTCGCAATGGGGAGTATAGACCACTAATAAGTAGAGCAGGTATCTGTTATCATATGGATGTATTGATGCGCACTTATTCATTGAGTCATCTTGTATTTTGTTAGGTATTTTACATATTGCTGTCCTACATTAGGTCTGCGACCCATTGTGGTTGATATTGTGCGTATGCGTTTATCTCCACTTAAGGGAATTATATACATGTAAGATAGTGCCTATCTGTGAATTGTGCACTAGCAACCATTGATATACCGGTTAACTAAGCCACTGAAGTACATCTGTTATATGTGTCCCAATACTTGACTACAGCCGAATTTGGTAACATTGCGGCTTTTTATTTTCAAGAGTGGTTTACTAACGCTTACTCAGGATATGGCTATTCAAAAAGTTCCTATATGTGTCATATTGCTATGGCAACATGTCCGGACTGCGCAAGCGTATGAACTTTCCATCAGATTCCGCTATACATTTCCTGTGACCGGGGCACTGTTTGACATGCGCAGTAAGAGTTGTATAGCGTCATTCAGACGTATTTCTGTAGCCAAAGCAATTTACTTGGACTGCGCAGGCGCATGATGATTTTTTCTGTGATGAGCTTCCTGTGATGAGGAGAGTCTCAGACCTGCGCAGTGGGAGTTATACCAAGCCGCTCAGCCGCATCCATGACTCACTGCCGCCATTGTCCGCCTAGCTGGTATGCATTTATTTTGTTTAATTTATGTATAAAAACAGGGGTAGCACACCACTAACTACTGCTGACCTTGAGGAAGACACATTAGGTGTCGATACGCGTGGGTCATAGCACCTGCACAGTCTGGCTCATGTTTTGCATACTTCATTATGTATCTGACCTAGTGACGACTGACTTAGCAGTGGTGGGGTAAAGTATGGAGATCCATTGTATGGCCTCTTGAGTATTTGTAACTCACTATTCTTTGAGCATTTATCTTCTTGCATTTTAGTGATTTATTTTTGTTGACCCACTGGTGCAAGATACTTAATGTTGTAAGGTCTATATGCTATTGAATATTCTAATGAATTTGTTGTGCATTAGCCTCTCTATTTGAGTTTGTCAACAGCATGCATATATTAGCCATATATCATTGGTTATGTGATACATGTGTCACATGTGTGGGGTGCTCTTTTGAGGAATTTTACTCATGTATACTTGGACCAAAATCCTCTGTCCTCCTTTTTGGGATTTTTAAATGCTTTTAACATTTTGTGTGTGGTGTTTACAATAAAAATTGTCATATTTTGAACTAAATTTATTAATGTGGTGATCCCAATTCTTTGATGCATTCATTGGCCCGGTGATTAGGTTAACAGCAGCCAACCATGTGCCCATCCACGTCGCAGGGGCGGTCTGGATGCAGATTACTGTGTGTGGCAAGGATGTGGGCCAAAAAGGAATTGTATTAACCGCTGGAAACTCAGGCAATGGCCCACTGTGACTTTGGGTATGAATGTACTAAAAGAACTTGGAACTCTCCTGATCAGCGAGTCACCAGATGCTTTCCTAGACCCATGGATCCCCCAAACTCCCTAGAGGAAAATGTTTCAACAACTGATACAAGTTGCCCAGGCTCAAGAAATGTCAAGTGAAGAAAAAGTCTTGGGGAAGGTGGTAGGCCTCGCCGTTGCTAAACTTGTTTTACCGCCTGGTCAGACCATGCTCACATTGCCTGTACAAGCTTGCACGCCGCTTGATGGAGTGGAAGTCCAGATCGAGCCAACTGTAATAGCCCAAATACCCATGGGACTCCTTATTGCTCGAACCTTAGCCTTCGTCCATGACGGCAACGTAATGGTGCGGTGTGTCAACCTGGGGGAAGACAGTCTTACCCTCTCGCCCAAGAGTGATGGGGCACAGGTGCTGGGCACGCCTGAGGTATTGATGCAATCAGAGGCCGTCCAGTTAGCAGTGAAACAAGGAGAACCATGGACTGTAGCCGTTACCATGGCCCCAGAGCGCTCACCTGGAAGCATGAAAGAGGGGCATCGAACCCTAGAACAAATGCAGGCTCAAATGTCGGAAATCTCAGCATAACAGGTACAACAAGTGGAAGCTGTGCTAGATCGCTACCAGGATGTATTCGCCCGTCATGAGGATGACTTTGGATGCACTACAGCCATAACTACACGAGATACCCACAGGAAGTGCCGCACCAATCCAGGAGACATACTGCCAGATTCCGCCTCAGATGTATCAAGAGGTGAAAGAAATGTTGTCACACATTCTACAGCGTGAAGTCATTTGGGAGAGTCAAAGCCCGTGGGCAGCTCCCATCGTGCTAGTGCGGAAGGACGGGACCATGCGTTTTTGTGTTGACTACGGGCGTCTGAATGCCTGTACAGTGCGGAACTCTTATCCCCTACCAAGAATTGAGGAGTCGTTGTCTGCCCTGGGAAAAGCTATGTATTTCTCATTGCTAGATCTGGCCAGTGGATATTGGGAAGTGCCTATGGCTGAGCAGAACCGGCCAAAGACAGCATTGATACTGCCCATAGGGTTATTAGAATTCATTAGAATGCCCTTCGGTCTTAACAAATGCCTGGAACCTTTCAACAACTAATGGAGCTACCTTTATTTATCTGGACGACATCTTTGTCTATGCAGCTACTTTTGAGGAGCATCTCTGACGGCTGGAGTAGGTGTTGAGTTGGTTGCAGAAGCACTGCCTGAATGTGAAGCCTCAAAAATGTCATCTTTTCCGCAAGCAGATCGAATATCAGGGGCATGTTGTATTCACTGAAGGAGTGAGGCCTGCCCGTGAGAAGATAGCAGCAGTCCAGGACTGGCCCACCCCGAAGATGGTGAAGGATGTTTGAGCCTTTCTGGGGCTCACTGGATACTACCGAAGGTTCATGAAGAATTTCACTCGTATCCCCAATCCGTTGTTAGAATTACTCAAAGGAGTGCTGTCTGGTGAGAAGAATTGGACCATCCAGTGGGGAAGTAGCCAAGAGGAGGCCTTTCAGACTTTGAAGATGGCCCTGACAGAAGCTCCAATACTGGCCTATGTAGACTTCTCCCAGCAATTCATTCTGAACACCGACGGGAGCCTACATGGGCTGGGGGCCGTGATATCTCAAATGCAAGAGGTGAAAGAACAAGTGATTTTCTACGCAAGTCGATCCCTCCATGACTCTGAACAGATCCCCAATAACTACAGTTCCTTCAAGCTAGAGTTGCTGGCGCTGGTATGGGCGATGACCGAAAAGTGTGCCGAATACCTGATGGGGTCCTAAGTCTTAGTGCAAACTGAAAACAATCCCTTGGCTCACCTGGAAAATGCTAAACTGGGAGCCCTGTAGCAAAGATGGGTGGCCCATATGGTGAAGTATCGATACAAGATTGCATATTGGAATGGAGCTGAAAATACACACGCCGATGCTCTGTCCCGAGTGACTCATGAGAGGCCAGGATGTGACCGGGAGGAAGAGTTAGAGGCAGAAGAGATTCCAGGCTTCCAGGACTTTGCCAGGGACAGATCGGCGAGGCATCTGGAGAACAGGTGCTGGGATGATCTCGAGATGACTGGGTGCAGCTGCAGCAGGAAGATGAGGAACTGGCCCAACTGAGACAGTGGGTGGCATTTTAGTGGCTCCCCAGCCGAAATGAAAGCGGTGCTTTGTCCCCGGGGCCTCTGCAGATTCTCCAACAATGGGAGAGGCTTCAATTAAGAGACTGCTTGCTGTATCGAAAAGTGCAGTTGGTGTGAGAACTGGGGATCACCTGGCAAGTGGTGTTCCCCGAGAAGCTGATAGGTATAGTAACTATGGAGGCCCATGAGAGAGGGGCTCACTTTGGTCCGGAAACGATATTCCAGTGGCTGCAGAAGCTGGTCTATCACCCTCGCTTGAAGACTGCAGTAGAGGAAGTCTGTCAGTGATACCGAAGCTTTGAACTGGCTAAATCTCGGGAGCAGAGGGCCCCCACAGACCATTGTGACCTCTGCCCCTTAGAGATGTTGATGATCGATTACTTGACTGTGGGTCCAGCTCATCTTGGATATGAACATTGTCTAGTGATGACTGACCACTTTACCAAGTTTGCTGTGGTCACTCTGACCCGGAATCAAACTGCCGAGTCAGCTGCGCAGGCTATATGTCGAGACTTCTTCCGGGTGTACAGATGCCCTAAGTGAATTCATTCTGATCAAGCGCTTGCTTCCAAGACCAGGTGATGGAGGAATTACATCTTCTGTATCTAATTGAGAAGTCAAGAACGATGCCCTATCATCCACAAGGGAATGGAGCCTGTGAACGCTTCAACCGGACGCTGATCCAGATGTTGAGAACCTTGGAGGAAGATTGGAAAGCCCGTTGGCCTGAGTATGTGGCTAAATTGGTCTGGGTGTGCAACAACCGGGTGCACGTACGACCGGATACACCCCGTATATTCTACTATTTGGACAGAGTGGGCGAGAAATCACAGAGCTGGAGCTGGACCCAGAAGAAGGCTACCCACAGACAGGGGTGTCTTCCTGGGTCCCATTGCAGACTCTTCACCGGCTGGTACAGAAAAAATTTCTAGAGCTTCAGCACCACGAAGCATAGCCCCTCCGAGGGACAGCTCTTTAAGTAGGAGATCGAATGCTGGTCCGAGACAAGAGGCCACGAGACAAGTTGGAATATTGATGGGAGAAAACTCCGTATCGGGTGAAACGCCGAGTTGACAATGCTGGTCCAGTGTATGAAGTTCAACCCAGAGGGGAGGAACGTGCTTGCCTGTTGTGGGACCCTGAAGAGTAGAGAGCCAAGCCCCACCGAGGTGCCTATTCCCACGATTCACGATTATGATGAGGAAGAACCACTTGCATCATCCTCACACTTGGAGAGTTCACTGGCCGCCAGTCCGGGGGAAGTATGTTGGCCTGAAACTCCAGAGATGGCTGCCCCAATGGAACCGGAAGTGTCCCTGAAAACATGCAGGTGCTAGTATGTCACCACGGAACCAAGACAGATCAAAAGTTAAAGGGTTTTATTTAAAGGGATATGATACTCCTCACAGGAAAGCAGTGGGGGTTAAACTGGTTTTAAAGCAGTATATCAAACAGTCAAAAAGAATAACAGTTAGAAACAGGTGTTCTTGGAACTTATCAGTCTGCTGAGTACTTGCTTGCTTGTAGGGTCGTCTTCTCCGTGTAGGCGCCGTCAGCAGAGGCACTTGTCATCTCTCTAGTCGCTGTAGGCTCTGCAGTCTCTAAGGACCCACAACAGGGGTCTCGGGGGTTAATGAAGAAAGGCAGGTGGAACACAAGGCATTCCGGGTGTCCCCTGCTCTGAGTCTATGCTCCAAAACTAAACAGTCTCTCCGCAGGAATCAAGGGCTCTGTGTCTCTATAAGTCTCTCAACAGGAGTCAGGGGCTCTGCACCAACACTGCAGGTACTGGGGCTACGCGCAGGGGTCACTGTCTCTGCACGGGGGTCATAGCGCACCTCTCCAGTCACTGAAGGCTTTGGTCTCACATACTCACAAGATGCAGTCTCTCTGCATAGTCCCCCTGGATTTGTGCTCTGAACGGGACTTCTCTCTTCTCTCCTGCGTGCAGCTGCAACCTGCCCTGTCCCCTGCACATGCTGCTCTGAGCTTCCCGCGCTCTCAGGCTGCCCTCCTTCTTGTTCCTCTCTCCTCCCAGCAGTCACATGATCCAGCACGTCCAGGGCAGAAAGTCTTCCCCCTAGCAAGCCTGCTGTCTGGCCAAGTGGTTCCAGATCAGGAGCGGAGAAGGTAACCCCCTCTGAGTCTTCTTGTGCTTCAACCCCTTACATCCCCATTTTCTACCATCCAACCCGACTCTACCACTCAACCTGAATTATGCCGCACTGAATGGATGAACGCTGGGATACCTCCCACTCGTTATGAACAGGATCAGTTTATTTGGCAACGGATTGTTTGAGAAATGGAAGTGTCAAGGTTTACTGCAAGAACTCTCTCCCGTGGGATGGCGAGCTAAAGGAGAAGAGGAGTGTAAAGAGGAAGACCGGGCTACGGGTACCTGTACTGACCAGGGTCTGGAACTGTCGAGGCTACGTCCCATGTTTCCCGGGGGGAAGAATAGGGGATCGGACAGGTTCTATCTATGACCTGGGCAGTGTGGGCGTGTTTAGACAAAAAATCCGGCCGCAAGCTGAGAGAAAAGTGCGCAAAGCAGCAGTGGGGTTCCCGCCGTCAGCGTGAGAGCAGCAAAGTGGGCAGCGTGACGGACTGCTCCCGATACCACCAGCGAGACAGCTAGTGTAGGAGGCACCGCATGTCCAGTGGCAGCAAAGTCAGTGCACATGCAGAGAGCCCAGGGCCGGTTACAGAACAGTACCATGCGGACCTTACAGCCAGACAGTGTATCACAACCCTCGTTTAACCCCCGGGTTGCTGCAGCTATTGTTGCGTTGGCTGCACCAGCTTATAGACTAGGGGCCCAGTGTAAGGTACTAGAGACTGACCGCTACCGCCAGAAGACAGATCTCTAACCTTGGACCCCTCTTGAGGACAATTCGCCGACAGCTACAAGGACTACTACCCTCATCCGAACATTTGTGGCTGAGGAAACCATAGACACGATAAGTTTACTGAGTGAACTGTTGCTATTTTTGCTAATCACCTTTATTCTTTCCCAGTTTATCTGTTTATCTACCTGTGAGGAGTACCTTTATTGTTAATTAAGTTTGTTAACCCTTGCTCTGCCTCCTGTTTGTCACTGCATCCCACAACCTCCTTATATGTGTCCATTACAACCAGTGTCTCCACAAAATACGATATTAAGCCTGTAGATCGCACATACAGAGGGCAGGAGTTATTGCCAATATGCCATTTAAGCAATTTCAGCATTGTTAGAATAACCAATATGGGAACAATGTCCAAACCAGTACCCACATAAGGAAAATTAATAAAAAAATTAATACCACTGATGTACAATCTGCGGATGATTAGAAACATGGCCTAATCTTAATAATTATGGATAATTATGGATAACTAGATGTTGGCCCGATTCTAAAGCATCGGGTACTCTATAATATGGCCAGCTTGAGATTAAAATGAAAAAAGTGATATACTCACCTTCCGACGGCCCCCAGACTCTTTCCCTCCTCTCACCACGCTCCCGGCATCTTCCGGTCCCAGTAATGCTTAGCGCGAAGGACCGGAGATGATATCACTCTTGCGAGAGCATGACGTCATCAGCGGTGTTTCGCGCAAAGCATTACTGGGACCGGAAGGTGCCGGGCGCGTGGTGAGAGGAGGGAAAGGGTCGGGGGACCGTCGGATGGTGAGTATATCACTATTTTTTATTTTAATTCTATTTTTTACATATGCTCACCTCCTGACGGTCCCCACACTCTGTCCCTCCTCTCCACACTCCCGGCATCTCCCGTTTCCAGTAATGCTTTGCGCCAAAGACCGCTGCTGACGTCACTCTTGCAAGAGCACAACGTCATCAGCGGTCTTTGGCGCAAAGCATTACTGGGAACGGAAGATGCCGGGAGCGTGGAGAGGAGGAACAGAGTCCGGGGGCCGTCGGAAGGTGAGTATATCACTCTTTTTTATTTTAATTCTATTTTTTACAGGTTGATGGTACCCAGGGTCCGGAGGAGTCTCCTTTCCTCCGGACCGTGGGTACAGGCTAGCGCTGGTCATCTCCCGGCTGCGTCACCACTGACGTGCGTGTGGCTGGGGATGGCGCCGCTGATCTCCCGACGGTAGTGGTGGCGTGCGTCCTTCGAATTCCGGGACTGCGCCTGCACACTGCGCCTGTAGCTGATCCGCAACCGCTCAGCGACCTGGGATTTCGGTTACAGACAGACAGACAGACAGAATAAGACGATTACATATATAAAGTAGATGTAATCCTAGATAATATGGAAAGATAGCTACAGTGGAGGAAATAATTATTTGATCCCTTGCTGAATTTGCAAGTTTGCCCACTGACAAAGACATGAACAGTCTATAATTTTAAAGGGAATCTGTCACCCTATTTTTCGCCTATCAGCTGCCGGCACCGAAATCAGCGGCTTATCTACAGCATTCTGTAATGCTGTAGATAAGCCCCCGTTGTAACCTGAAAGATAAGAAAAAGGAGTTAGATTATACTCACCCCGGCGTTTGGTCCGGTCTGATGGGTGTCGCCATCCCGTCCAGCGCCTCTCATCTTCTGCATAGGAGCTCTCTGTTCAGGAGGTTTAGCTAACTCACAGCTTCTACACTGCCGGTAGGCTTCGTCTACAGCGGTCTACAGTCGGGGATGATAAACTACCTTTTGTAGCCACTGAAATGTCTTTTCTTGATCAAAGTGGGCCCCTCTTTCGTGTGCTTCCGTGGCCACTTTATGAAGCAGTGTTTTGAGGAGCACCACCTGCCAGGTGATTCTCAGTTCTTGGTTTAGCTGGATCTTCCGATACTGTAGGCCATTCTGAAATAAGTCTCTTCCAATGGTGAAGGATCTGCAAAGTTCCCGTGGACAGGGCATCTCTCTCTCCTTGATTGGGCAGCTGTTTCAGGGCCACCCACTGTCTTAACTGAGCGAGTTCTCCATCCTCCTGCTGAAGTTGTACCCATTCAGAATGAGATCGCCCCAGGGTACATTCTCTGAGTGCTGTCTTAATCTGTTCCTGCGTAGCCGTCATTGTCCTGGGGGAAGGTTGGATCTCAGGGATTTCATCAGCCTCCAGTTCTTCATCCCGGTTGGGTCCAGGCCGCTCGTGTGTCATTCTGGACAAAGCATCCGCGTGTGTGTTCTCAGTTCCTTTCCAGTAAGCGATCTTATCCCGGTATTTAGCCATCCGGGCCACCCACAGCTGCTCCATATAGGCTAGCTCTATTTGAACTTCGACCCCTTCCAGGGAGTACAGGCTCAGATGGGCAGAGTGAGCATGGTTTGACCTGGTGGCAAGACAAGGTTGTCTGCGGCTGGGAGTACCACTTTCCCCAAGGTTTTTCTGTCGCTCGAAGTCTCTTGGGCCTGCGTCACCCGGATCAACTGTTGAAACACCCTCCTTTGGGGAGTGCTAGGACTTCACTGCTTTAAGAACACATCTGAAGACTCATTCATTAGAAGACTTCCAGGTTCTTTTAGAACGTTCATCCCTAAAGTCACAGTGGGGCCACTGCCAGGGTCCCCTGTGGTCAACACGACTCCTTTTCGACCCACGTTTTTACCACATACTGTACAGTGATTTGTATCCAAACCACCCCTGCGACCAGGATGGGCAACTGGTTTGCAGCTGTAAACTTGATCGCTGGACCCCATTCAGGCCGCATTGTCTTAAGCCCCCGTCACACATAACGATGTCCCAGCGATCCCATCAATGATCTGACATGGATGGGATCGCTGGGACATCGTTAGGCTGATCGCTGGTGAGCTGTCACATAGACAGCCCCAGCAATCAGGACCAGCGACGCTGGTTTCTAATGTAAACGTCGGGTATCCAGGAGCCGCGCGACTCCTGGATACCCGCTGTTTACCTTGGAAACCAGCGTGTATGCCGGTTTCCAGGGTAAACAGCGGGTATCCAGGAACCGCGGCTCCTGGATACCCGACGTTTACATTAGAAACCAGCGCCCAGCGTCGCTGATCGCTGGTCTCTCGCTGCCACACTCAGCGATGCGTGCTGGGCAGCGGGAGACCAGCAATAGAAAAACGGCCCAGGCCGCTCGAGCACGATCAGCGATAACCGCTGTGTGTGACAGGACCCTTAGAGAAATGTCTTCTGAAATATAACTCCGGCATCGTGGTTACTTGAGAGCCGGTGTCAACGTGTGAACGGCACGTCAATCCATTCTGGCCCATACGAGAGGACACAATGATACTAAACTATTGGGACTTTTTGCTCTCCTTCTTGACTGTTCAGGCTCCAGGCGCCGTCCCCCAGCCACGGAGCCCCCTAGTTTAACGGACGTCATTAAAGTGATCGCCTTCGCCGGACACATCACCGGGCCAAGTGTCCAGGTTCTCCACAGTTGTAACAGGTGGGTTGAGCTTCTCTGCGAGTAGGTCTCATTTCCCGCCGCGGCTCTGGCCTCGTTCTTCCTTCAGGGGGGTGTGGTGGTACCGAAGGTTTCCTCCTGGAGTCAGCTATTTCTTCCCGGATCGCTTAAAGTCCTTTCAGTAGCTCTCTCACCCAACTCGGTTCGGCTGCCATTGCCAGAGATACCTCCCCACTCCTGATCTTCCTTGCCGGGACTATCATCCCCTGCTCTTGCTCACGTACAAACGCCTCAGCCCCGACTTCTAAAAAGGTCATGTGCTGATTTACCCGTAAACGCTGTCGCAAGGCCTGTTTCAACATTGCATCTCTCAAGCCTGCCACTAACTGAACACGCAGTACTATATCAGAGGGCCCTACGCCATCATGCTTAACAATTACAGTATGGATCTCTTGCAGCGCATTCATATACTGGGTCACGGTCTCCCTTTCCCTTTGTACATGACTAAATAGGCGCATGCGCAGTTCTTCAACATCTGTAGGTTCTCCGTGCATCTCCGTAAGTATTTGCAGCACCTTATCAAAGGTATCCCGTTCACGGAGGGGCCGGGTGCATTATGGAACTCCTCGCCTCTCCGTCTAAAGCCATCACAGCAACCTCTGCCTCCAATGCCGGGGTCATGGGGTGCATTCTTAACATACAAAATACAAATATATTTATATAATTTATACAATGTGATTTTCTGGATTTTATTTTTGAGATTCTATCTCTCTGTAACAACCCTGCTGGCATCACTGCATGGCCTCCCATCCCCCGCACACCAATTTACTTTCTGCTTCAAGCCATGCTGTGAATTCTGTCTGTTGCCAGCTCTGTGCCTCTGCTCTCCATGTTGCCTGACTGTGTGTATAGGGGGGCAGCGCCTGAACGCTCTGGTTCTTATGCAGTCAGGTGCACCTGGCTAATGGGTCCCTGACCAATCACCTAGAGCCCTGGACTATTTTACCCTGCCACACCCACTGGAACATTGCCTGAACAATGTCTAATCTCAGTTAGTATCTTGCTGCTGAGGAAGCCAGGCCCCGTTCTGTGTATTCCCTCCTTCTCTGGAGGAATACTTCTTGTCTTGCCTTGTACCTTGTCTGCCTGCCAGGAGGCTGAATATCCTGGCCCTTGAGTCTTGCTTGCAGTACCTTGTCTGTACTCTGTCCTACCTTAGTCTCCCTTTCTCCTTGTCCATGGCTTCCTTCCTTGCTTTATCTTTCCTTGTGTCCTCCCTGTCTGTGAATCTGCACCCTTGCAGCTCTGTCTGTGAATCTGCACCCTTGCAGCTCTGTCTGTGAATCTGCACCCTTGCCGCTCTGTCTGTGAATCTGCACCCTTGCCGCTCTGTCTGTGAATCTGCACCCTTGCCGCTCTGTCTGTGAATCTGCACCCTTGCCGCTCTGTCTGTGAATCTGCACCCTTGCCGCTCTGTCTGTGAATCTGCACCCTTGCCGCTCTGTCTGTGAATCTGCACCCTTGCCGCTCTGCCTGTGAATCTGCACCCTTGCCGCTCTGCCTGTGAATCTGCACCCTTGCCGCTCTGCCTGTGAATCTGCACCCTTGCCGCTCTGCCTTCTCCACACTCCTGCCTATATCCATACCTGCACCTCCTGTGTGAACAGGTCCAAATCCTGTTCCAACATACACCACTCCCTCCTGCCTGCACCTGCTGTGTGAACAGGTCCCTACCTGCCCCTTCTCATACCACGCCAGTCTGTCCTGTGTCTGCAAGCCGTGCCCGCCTGTCCTGTGTCTCCAAGCCGTGCCCGCCTGTCCTGTGTCTCCAAGCCGTGCCTGCCTGTCCTGTGTCTCCAAGCCGTGCCGGCTTGCCCTGTGTCTCAGCCTGCTTGTCACTCGCACCTGTCCAGGTGTCCTGTTCCCGAGTGGGATCAGCAGCCACAGCCAGACACCACCCTGGAGTGGCACCCGGCAGCTACCTGCCGCACAAGCCTGACCTCACCATCAGAGGCTCTAGTGAAGACCGAGGTAGCTGCCGTAGTTACGCTCCTTCCAGGGTAGTCTGGTTTGTGGCACAGTGGGGCCACAACCCCCTGGCTCGCGCCACTCAGCCAAGGTGCGAGCGTGACACTCTCAATGTTAAAATTAACCTACCCTTAAAATTATAGACTTTGTCAGTCGGCAAACTTAGAAAATTAGCAAGGGATCAAATACTTATTTCCCCCACTGTATATACCAAAACATCCATATGGGTCAATCAGACAAAAGGCAAGTGGTGGAATTATCTAAAGAGTTCTAGTCCTCGTCTCCTCTGCTCTGAGGAGCATTGCACGGCGAATAGTCCTCCTTACATTGGCATGCTAGGGCCGATATGTCACTCTCTACAAGGAAAAATATTATCCTTAGACCTCAGTCCACTCACACAGCCAAATCAGATCTCATACTGTACTTTTGTACTGCCGAGGGGCAGTACCCTGAAACACCGTGTCTGCAAATTGAGATTCTGATTTGGCTTTTATCCTAAGTCGTATTGCAAGGCTCATTAAAGGGTCAATAGTAACTTGTAGCATTGCTGCTTAAAACAGGTGGCATTATAGAGTTCTAGTCCTTTTCCTCTCTGAAGAGGTAATTTGCATATGGGATTATAAATATACATACATAGAATCATAGAATCGTAGAGTTGGAAGGGACCTCCTGGGCCATCTGGTCCAACCTCCTGCTCAAAGCAAGATTCGCTAAATCATCCCAGACAGATGTCTGTCCAGCCTCTGTTTGAAGACTTCTATTGAAGGAGAACTCGCCACCTCTCATGGCATCCTGTTCCACTCATTGATCACCCTAACTTTCAAAAAGTTTTTTCTAATACCTAATCTGTGTCTCCTCCCATTCAGTTTCATCCCATTGCTTCTAGTCTTTCCTTGTGCAAATGAGAATAAAGATGATCCTTCTACAATGTGACAGCCCTTGAGATATTTGTAGACAGCTATTAAGTCTCTAAAGGATAAAATATAAATATATATACAATATACCAATGGCGCTAGTGTGCAGGGTTGATTCAGCAGAGAGTAAGGAACCCCCACACCACCAGGGGTGAAAATAAACAATTTAAACAAAATGATACTCGCGCTATGAATCAATGGAGAATAAAATATATATATATATATCTGAAAATGCAAAGTCATAAAAAAAAAAAAAAAATGTGAAGTGTCCGGGTTAGACTCTAGTGACTAAGAGCATGGTCGGTATTGCGTTCTAATAGTTAATTAAAAACACCTACCATATGACTATACAAACATAAATAAAAACAGAAACAAACACACTGGGGGAACCATAAAGTGCTATATATGTACCTTGCACATACCCCCACTGTGACTATTACCTCTGAATAGGAGTGCAGTGGGAAACGCCCGATGGTTCACTAATGTGAACAGACTTTTAAACAGTAGATTCACCGCTGTGAGCGGACTTTTGCTTTTGAGCGGTAGAAGCCAGCGGCATATACTTGCTAATCGTTTAGGAAGTCTCTCAATCAGTAGAAAAAAAAAATAAATAAATAAAATAAAACACCAAGCTCTGTTCCGGCCGGTAACAGGCTCCAGGTGCTGGCAAACGTCCGATAATTCTCCGATGGTGATAGATCCAACGTGAATGGCGTGAGAGCAGGGAAAAGAGCATAAATGATCGCTCACCAAAGTAGACACAGTCCAACGGCGGTCAGCATACCAGCCGCATTATAGATTGTAGACACCCGCGGTCAGCGTGGTGTGAATCTGGCAGGACCTGCGATGATAATCCAGATCACGAGAGGCACGCAATCACGTGATGTCTGATAACAAGAGTGCTGCTTGAGCCAAAATTCCAACTAGTTTCGGAATAGCACGGATTCCTTCCTCAGGGAGGATTCATAGTGCGAGTATCATTTTGTTTAAATAAGCTATTAAGTCTCCTCTTAGTCTTCTCTTCTGCAAGCTAAACATTCCCAAATCCTGCAACCTTTCCTCATAAGACAGGGTTTGCAGACTGGTCACCATTCTGGTCGCTCTTTTCTAAACTTGCTCCAGTTTGTTGATGTCTTTTTTAAAATGTGGTGCCCAAAACTGGACACAGTATTCCAGATGAGGTCTGACCAAAGAGGAGTAGAGGGCAATAATGACTTCACGTGATCTAAACTGTATGCTTCTGGTAATACATCCTAGAATTGCATTTGCCTTTTTTGCTGCTGCATCACACTGTTGACTCATATGCAGTCTGTGATCTATTAGTATACCCAAGTCTTTTTCACGTGTGCTGTTGCTTAGCCCTATTCCTCCCATTCTGTATATGTTTTTTTCATTTTTATTGCCCAGATGTAGTACTTTGCATTTTACCTGTTAAAAACCATTTTGTTAGTTGCTGCCCACTGCTCCAGTTTATTTATTTCTTTTTGAATCCTTTCTCTTCTCTAGTATTAGCTATCCCTCCTAGCTTTGTGTCATCAGCAAATTTAATCAGTTTACCCTCAATTCCTTCATCTAAATTGATAAAGATGTTGAACAATACAGGGCCCAGGACAGAGCCCTGTGGTACCCCACTTGAGACATTCTTCCAACTGGATGTGCAGCCATTTACGACCACTCTTTGGGTCCGATCACTAAGCCAGTTATTAATCCACCTAACAGTTGCCTTGTCCATTCCATACTTAGCCATTTTTTCAATAAGGATTGTGTGAGATACTTTGTCAAATGCTTTGCTGAAGTCAAGATATATTATATCTACAGCATTTCCCTGATCCACCCAATCAGTGATTCTGTCATAGAAAGAAATTAAGTTAGTCTGACATGACTTATTAGTTACAAACCCATGCTGACTCTGTTTAATCACTTCATTCTTATCCAGTTACTTACATACATGTTGTTTAATAATTTGTTCAAAGATCTTTCCTAGTATAGAAGTCAGACTCACCGGTCTATAGTTAGCTGGGTCCACCTTCTTCCCCTTTTTTAAGATTGGAACAACATTTGCTCTTCTCCAGTCTTCTGGGACTTCTCTTGTTCTCCAAAAATTTTCAAAGATTATGGAGAGGGGTTCAAAAATTTCTTCTGCTATCTCCTTCAGTACTCTGGCGTGTAATTCATCTAGACCTGGAGACTTGAATTCATTTACTTTAGCTAAGCGTTTCCTCACTATCTTTCTGTTTATAGATATCCTGGATTCTTCTATTCCCTTAATAGGACAGTGAAGAACAGTTAATGTTACATTTCCTTTCTGAGAGAAAACATGCAAGATAGGAATTTAAAAGTTCAGCCTTCTCAACATCCAGTCTTACCATTTCATCATTTTCATCCTGTAAAAATCCTATAGCATCTTTGATTTTTCTTTTACTTTTGACATATCCCCCAAATCCTTTATCATTGCTTTTGACGTCTCTTGCAAACCTCAATTCATTGTCAGCTTTAGTAATCTGATTTGTGCCCTGCAAGTTCTGCAGACAGCATTATATTCTTCTTTAGATATGCCTCCCTCATTCCATTTTATAAACATTTCTTTCTTCCTTTCTAGCACGTGCTTAAGTTCTGTGTTCATCCATCCTGGTTTCCTTAAATGCTTCCTATTCCCTCTTTTCGGAATTGTTAACAATTGTGCTTTGAGAATTTCATTTTTCAAGATTTCCCATCCTTCCTGGACATTTTTGTCCTTAAGGATATCCAGCTATTGGTTCCCTCCAATTCTCTTTCTGAATCCCTTAAAATCTGCCTTTCTGAAATCTAACCTTGACATCTGAGCCTTCACAGGTCTTCCTCCTCTAGTTATCCAAAATTCTAATATAGCATGGTCACTAACTCCTAGGGTCCCAGCCACTTTTACCTCCTCAACCATTTTCTCCCTGTTTATAAGGATTAGATCCAAGGTAGCTGTTCTCCTTGTTTTCTTACCTACCTTTTGGAAGATAAAGTTGTCAGCAAGAGAGGATAAGAATTTCCTTGACCTGTTAGTTTTGCCTGAGAGAGATTCCCAACACATGTCAGGATAGTTGAAATCTCCCATGACCACTATATCATATTTTTTGGAGAACTTGGCCATTTGATGCATAAAGAGTTCATCCATATCTTCAGCTCGCACAGGCGGCCTGTAGTAAATGCCTACAATGGTGTCCTTTCCATTGTTCTGTCCTTGTATTCTTACCCAAACAGTTTCCACAGAACTCCCAGTCTCTGAAGCTTCAATCTCTGTGCAGACATACGTGTTTCTTACATACAATGCGACACCTCCTCCTCGTTTATCAAGTCTGTTTCTTGCAAATAAGTTGTATCCTTCTAGCCTTGTATTCCAATCATGTGTATTGTCCCACCAAGTTTCAGTGATTCCAATGACATCATATTTCTTTTCCTGCGTTAGTAGTTCCAATTCTCCTTGTTTGTTGCCCATGCTTTGTGCATTAGTATAGAAACATTTTAGTTTGTGATTGGTTTCTCTTTCTCCAATATTTTTATTATTTAGATTCTTTTGTCTTTGTTCTTCCTTTCCACTTCTAATAGCAGAGTTCTAATAGCATTTGTCAGGTGTATGGCTTTTTCTGGTCTTTTGCTTCCCTTCTCACATTGTTCTAGTTTAAAGCTCTCCTGATGAGTGTAGCAAGGCGACTTCCAAATACATGTTTTCCAGGCTTCGTAAGGTGCACTCCATCTCTAGCAAGTAGTCCATCGTATAGGTAATTCACTCCGTGATCCAGAAATCCAAATCCTTGCTGACGGCACCATCGACGTAGCCAGTTGTTCACCTACAGAATCTTATTCCACCTCCTTGTTCCATGGCCATCCACTGGGAGGATGGAAGAGAAGACCACCTGCGCTCCCAGTTCTTTCACTTTCTCACCTAAGTTTTCAAAGTCACTGCAGATGGTGTCCAGGTCATTTCTTGCGGTGTCATTTGTCCCCACAAGTATTAGCAGGAATGGGTAGTCATCTGTAGGTCTGAAGAGTCCTGATATCCTGTCAGACACATCTTTCATTTTTGCACCTGGAAGACAGCACATTTCTCTTGAGGTTATATCCGGTCTGCAGATAACGGCCTCTGTTCTTCTCAACAGGGAATCCCCCATGACCACCACTCTCTGTTTCTTCTTCACAACATTTTCTTTCTCTATCCAGGAGGATTCTGAAGGCGTACAAGGTTGCTGTTTGTGGGCAAAGTCTTATCCTGATGTATTTCTTCATCGTTCTCCTGTGTAAGAGCCTGGTACTTGTTCCTCAGCAGTATGGGCGCTGACTGCCTCCCGATCCTCCTGCTTCTCTGGGTCACATGTTTCCATTCCTCTGTTTTTTCAGGTGCACTTTGAATTTCTTCTCTTTCTGTAACATGAAGAGATAATTCTGCTCTGTCTAAGAACTCTTCACCTTCCTAAATGATCTTCAACGTAGCTACCCTCTCTTCTAGATTTTGCAACTTTTCCTCCAACAGGGACACAAGCTTGCATTTATGGCATGTGAAGTTTGGCTTTTCCACTGTCTGTGAACATGTAGCAAGAAATGCAGCTCACCAAATGGCTCCTGGCCTCTTCCATATAGTTATTGTACGAATATGGGTACGAAAAAACAAGATGCTTGTTAGTCACTTGAAAGGTCATGTATATGCAATCTCCAGAAGAGTTGTATATGAGATGTGAATACAAGATATGGGATGTGAAGCTGTTTTACTTTGTGGGGTTATATGTATGTCGTTTAGATTGGTTTCTACATCATATAATGAGGGGGCAAAGATACAGTTTCTTCTATGTGGGTTCACAAAAAACAACCAAAATTGAGCTGTTCATTAAGACCCATACGATTAATAGTATTCCTGTGATAAATCTATTTTGCCTCCTTTTGTAGGATGTATTTATCCCAATTGCATCCTCTTATAGATGGTGGAATAACTTTGACTACAGTGAAACTAAATATATTTAGAGTATTTTCCCTCACATATCTTGAAATGGGGGTGTCACGCATATTTTAATATCTCCTAGAATAGATGAACCCCTCTAATACTTTTCTTTAGCCCTCTTTTAATTTTACCCACATAGTCTAATGGACATGTGCATTTCAATAGATAAATGACCCCTGAGGTGTGGCAATTTGCAAAATGTAAGCCTTTACATGATTTGCCAGTCACCTCATGGTGTGAGTAACACTCAACAAGGAACTTCTTGATAGTTCTATTCAATTCATGCAGATTTTTACTTACCGAGGAGAACAATACGTTTGCATGGACTTCTAAAAAATTAACACAATTAACAAAAGAGGTACTTAAATATAAATCAGACTTTGAATTCCCTAGACTGGAGGCTATCCTTCAATGGTTGACAGAATGTTGTCTAGGATCTATTAAGAATAGGAAACATAAACAATTTACTAGGGACATATCTGACTTCAAAGATAAAAAGGTCTACTCATTTCTCCTAGAGTATAACCCAGTGGAGGGACCTGACATCTCTTTTGATACTGAGTTTTTGGGCTCTGGGGACATCACAGAACTCTGGAAGAGTTAGAGGGAATTTTGGTTATATATGCATTAAGAAAACTGGGACAACCTATGTCTTCCATTACCACTTGTATATTGATGAGACTCAGATCTACCTCTCTGGCCCAGAGTCACCTTTCTACTGTCCATAATACCAGAGTGTCTATCAGCCATATCCTCCTTATTCTCCTATCGCTTCCTAAAACTCAATGTGAAAAATCTGAATTCATCATCTTTCCTCCATCGCACCTAAACCCCCCTACTTGATCAATCACAATTAATGACACTCTGTATCTTTGTGCATGTTTACGTGCAGATTTTAAGTGCACAGCAAAATTATACCAGAAATGTCACAGAAGTGACTAGAAATTATGAGCTACAACTGTTTATTACATGAACTTACTTGTCCCTTTTTTCCCACACTTCAAATTAATTAAAATTAGTGTAACAAACAGTCAGAATACAGTGGTTGCAAATTTTGGATTGGGCAGATCATTCCTCAGACAACCAGTAATAACCTCATTGATAATATGGCAAGGCGTGTAAGTACGATGATTTTTGTCCATGTGTACATACTCCACACCGAATAAATGGAGATGATTTGTAAATGTTTGTTTCTTTTCAGATCATTAACATGTGTATCCATTCTGTGTTCCCTTACCTCCAGAACTTTTCCCTCGTGGTATTACAATTTCAATGTTGAGGAGCGTAGCTAAAATCACAGATTTAAGGGTCTTTCACACATAGCGAGATCGCTAGCGATATCGCTTAAGCGTCACCGATTTTGTGACGCAACAGCAATATCGCTAGTGCTCTCGCTTTGTGTGACACGCACCTGCGACCGCCCCCCCCCCCCCGCTGGATATCGCTGATTGTGCTGGAACGGCCTGGGCCATTTTTTCATCGCTGGCGTCCCGCTGGCGCCAACTAGTGATGCATGGACGCAGGCGGAAGTCGTCATCATCGCTAAGGTGTGACAGGTAAGAGCGACCGCCGACGGATCGCTTATCGCTGCTGCATCGCTGGTGAGATCTACCTGTTTGGCAGCTCACTAGAGACCATTTAGCGATGCACCAGCGATCCTGACCGGGTCGTATCGTTGTCGGGATCGCTGGTGCATCGCTAAATGTAACGGGACCGTTAACCTGTATTATGGGGGTTTTAGTTCCAGGCTGAGAGCCCCACTGATTCACTCAGAGGTTGTACTAGAAAATATTGTAATAAAAAATATCTAAATACTGCCCTGCCAGAACCTTTGTCTTATGGCATCACCACTTACTTATCATGTCCAGCGTTCTTTGGTGTCAGCTCAAAATGCAGATGTTCAAAACCAGACCAGTCATAGTTCATTGCGAGAAAAATTTATTGCTTTATGCATATTCTTTACACCTTAACTTCTTCCCAACATGCTGAGCCTGATCTGTACAGGACAGTTCTGGTTGCACAGTTTGTACCTGTAATCATAGCAGTTTAACCCCATAGATCCTTCAGTCAACGGCAAGACTAAGGCTATTATCACACATCAGGTTTTTTCCGACAGGCAGGATCCGGCTAGTTGTTAAAAAAACGGATCCGGCGAAAGCTGCCGCCGGATCCAGTTTTCTCTCATTGTATTGTATTAGCGCCAGATTGTGCTGCATGGCCTTCCGTTTCTTCCGGTTTTCACCAGATATGGCTAAACGTTTCATTCCGGCGTCTGGAAAAAACGCCTCTAGTAACGTTTTTTGTCTGCGGCGAAAAACCGGACAGTGCCGGCGCTTCCGTTTTTTTGCTATAATGGAAGCCTATGGGCACCGGAATGCGCCGGATCTGGAAAAAGACGGATCCAGCCACCGGATCCGGTTTTTAAGTCTGCGCATGCTCAGATGTCCCCTTTCCCAGTCCCCCCATCCCTGTTCAAGAATCCCTCCTCCCCCCAATTTAATTTTTAGCGCACTTTTTTGTGTGTCACAAGATAAGAAAAAAAAGAAGGACTGTGAAGTCAGCTCACCACTGTGCAGACTCCTCGTTAGACAGCTGGCACTCAGCACGGTTCTATTGAAGCAAACATATGTAACAACAGGAGGGAAGGATCCAGCGAGAAAATACCAGTCTAATAAATAGCTTTTAATCCATTATTTAAAAACATGGACGGCACAAAGTTGTCAGGCAAAAAAACACATTGTTGTCAGATCGATGCGTTTCGACTTTGCAGTCTTCGTCTGGATCTTGACGAAGACTGCAAAGTTGAAACGCGTTGATCTGACAACAATGTGCTTTTTTGCCTGACAACTTTGTGCCGTCCATGTTTTTAAATAATGGATTAAAAGTTATTTTTTAGACTGCTATTTTCTCTCTGGATCCTTCCCTCCTGTTGTTACACTTTTTGTGTGTGTGGCGTCCTGTACAGAGCTTTCATGCTCCTCCTGTGTCCGCAGCACTCTGCTCAGTATCGCTGCTGATCAGAGACTGCGCCACCGGAATTTTTCTTTTTTTAGCTACTTAGCGTAGCAGACATCACAGTTTAAGTGACGTCCGATTTATTTTTAGAAAAAAATAATAGTAGTAGTTAGTACAGTGTAGTTTTAGACGTAGATTAGCTGACGTCACAGTGTTAGTGACGACTTGTCTTGTTCTTAGAGAAAAAAAAAATTGTACAGCGTAGATAAGTGGTAGCAAGGTAGCGTGTTAGTGTAGACGGCGTCACAGCGTTAGTGACGACGGATCATCTTTTAGAAAAAAATATCGTTCAGAGTAGTTTTATAGGTAGGGAGGTAGAGTCTTTTTTTTTTTTTTTTAAATCTGCTATCACCAGGTAATCTCTAGTGCATTAGGGGAGCGTACGGCACACTGTTGGTGGCGTTTGTTTTTCTTTTGCAAAAAAAAATTATTAGTTGTGTTGTCTAAGTTTTAGCGATTGCATTAGGGGAGTGTACGTCACACTGTTGGTGGCGTTTACTTTTTTTTTTGTAAAAAGAATAATTAGTTGTGTCTTCTAAGTTTTAGCGAGTGCATTAGCGGAGTGTACGTCACACTGCTAGTGCCGTTTGTTTTTCTTTTGCAAAAAAAGAATTAGTTGCGTAGGGTAAATTTATACATTTTTTTACACAAACTTATTTTTTTACATCTGATTTTTCTTTTCATTTATTTTCTTGTTTCTTCTACATTTTTTCTCTCTACTTTTTTTTTCTCTATGCTTTGCTATAATAAATAGTACCCTATACAAAAGCCCCACACATTACACATGTGAAAGCACCACTTACATACACATCCCCGGGGTTTGGAAAAATAAAAAAAATGGGACATTCGTCTAGGAGGCGCTATTCACCAGAGGAGGCTTACGCCTTCTTTGCGTCCGACGCGGATTCAGCCAGTGAGGAAGATCCCACATTCCTGTTTTCCTCCTCCTCGTCTAGTGAGGAAGAATCCCAAACAAGACGCCCTAGGACCCAGGCAACTCCTGCAGAAATCGATCCCATATGGATTGCACCCTCGGAAAATTATCAGTCCGTCATTCCGGATTTCAGCAGCAGCTCAGGAATCCAGTTTGACACCACAGGCCTCACTGAAATTGACTTCTTCAAATTCTTTTTCAGTGATGAAATAATAAATCTTATGGTGGCCCAGACAAACCTGTATGCCCAACAATTTTTCACCCAAAATCCCACGTCATCATTCGCCAGATGGACCCCCGTAAATGCAGCAGAGATGATGACATTTTGGGGAATTGTGCTGCATATGGGCATAATCCAAAAGCCAAAGCTTCGGCAATACTGGAGTACTGATATGCTCTACAGTACACCGGTATTCCACATGGCCATGAAAAGGACACGATTTGAAGGGATCCAAAAATTTTTGCATTATAGTGATAATGCACAGTGTCCTCTCCGAGACTATCCAAACTTTGATCGTCTATATAAAATTTGGCCAGTGATTGAATACTTAAGCAGAAAATTTGCTGAGGCACACACAACCTAGAGGGACAAAGCTATTGATGAATCTCTCGTTCACATCAAAGGGAGGCTAAAATTCCAACAATACCTACCCAGTAAGAGGTCAAGGTATGGAATAAAGCTGTACAAACTGTGCGAGAGTACCTCAGGGTGCACCCACAGATTTAGGGTCTACGAGGGGAAGGACACCCAGATTAACACCCCCGAATGCCCCCCCATCCTGGGGGTGAGTGGGAAAATTGTGTGGGAATTGCTGCACCCACTGCTGGATAAGGGTTATCACCTCTACATTGATAACTTTTACACCAGCATCCCGCTCTTGAAGACCCTCTCTGCCAGAGGTACAGCTGCATGTGGCACCGTGCGAAGAAATCAGCGAGCCCTCCCTAAGCATCTAATTGGGCAAACGCTGAGAAAGGGTGAAAGCAGAGCCCAATGCAGGGCCGGTTTTAGACAAAGTGGGGCCCTAGGCAAAAGTTTAAAGTGGGGCCCCAAATGCTAACATTGTAAAATCACACATATAGGTTACATTACATGAGCAGGATGCGGATACAGGTGGCAGAGGGGCCTGTGCTGGCACTGTGGCCCCCATATTCAGGGACTTTATATCAGTCAATGGGTATGCCACTATTAGCATTACACAGGAGCGTTGCTAGGGTCAGAAAAGATTGGGGGGCCCAAGACAAAGAGTTGTCCCCCAATCCCCTCTTAATTTTTTTTTTAACACAGCAGGGCTCCCAACTGTCCTGGATCCAGCGGGACAGTCCCGATTTTGACACTCCCACCTGCGGGATTGTAGTTTTCCCCGCACTGCAAATCAGCCTCCACGTCCACCTATCATTTCAGAAGGGACTGTGTACCGATCGCCATACAGTTTCCTCTATGCACAGCACACTCCAGAACAGAAGCCCTCCCCGGCTCACGTGACCAGTCACATGACTGTGACCTCATCCTAGGTAACACCAGAGATAGCAGTGATAACTCTCTGAAAACAGATAATGTAGTAGATGTCACCTGCAGTCCTATGTAACACCACAGATAGTCTTACTCTGAAACTCTATTGCCATGTTCACATGCATTCTGTTCTATTGGCAGTAAAAATGTTGCGTTCAAAACACCGGTTTTTCAGCTTGTTTCTGGTGTTCTTTACACTTTTTTCAGCTTTTTTTAAAGTGAGGATGCTTTGCTTTGTCTACAGTATGTTTAAGGCCACGTTCACACGTTGAGTATTCGGTCAGTATTTCACATCAGTATGTGCAAGTCAAAACCAGGAGCGTGAGAAATCCAGAAGTGGTGACGTGTTTCTACTATACTTTTCCTCTGATTGTTCCACTCCTGTTTCTGCATTACAAATCCTGATGTGAAATACTGACCAAATACTGAACATGTAAATGACACTTAATAGTCTAATTCACCAAAACCACTTAAAAAATGGCAGCGAAAAATGCCGCTGCCATATCTGCAGCTTTCTTTTTTTATTCTTCCATTGCTTTCTACAGGTGAAAACACACTGAAAGAAGTGACACGCTGCAGATTTAAAAAGTGCTACAGTTCAGAAATTCAGTCAGAAAAAAAACAAGCGCATGCAGGAGATTTCCGAAATCTCATGTTTTGCTGGCACTTTAAAAAGCAGCTTTTGGCCACGTTCATATGCAGAATTTTAGCAGCTTTTTCTTCTGCAAATAAGAAGTTTACAGCATTTTATAGCACAAGCAAAGACTGAGATTTTCTGAAATCTCCTGCACACCCTTTTATTTTCTCCTGACTGAATTTCACAACTGCAGTGTTTTTTTAAATCCGCAGCGTGTCACTTCTTTCAGCAATTTTTTTCACCCGTAGAAAGCAATGAAAAAGTTTTAGAAAAGCTGCAAATGTCGCAACACTGTTTTTCGCTGTGTTTTTGGTGAATAAAACTAACTTTATTAAACATGTACTGTAGATAAAATGCATATTGTAAAAAAAACAGCAAAAGCTCTAAGTGTCTGTGTCCACAATCAGTAAACTCTGGATGCTGCGTACATCCACAGCATCCAACCCGCAGCAGCCAGATGTTACAGCATAGTGGAGGGGATTTCTAGAAATTCCATGTCTACTATGCGTGCACATACTCCCACACCTCACCCGCAGAGACGGACATGCAGCACGACCCTCCAGACTGCAGCATGCCAATTTATCTTGCATAGATGTGGGTCGCCCTCACACCCAGGGCAGCGGGGTACTCGGTACCGGGCTGGTGTCAGGGGGATGTGTCACAGCAGCAGTGACCCGGTCCGTGGCCCTGGGCACTCAATATCAATGGCGGTGATGTTAATAGGGTTATAGTTTAGTTCATGACGCCACCCGTGGTGTTTGGCAAGGGAGATGTTAAGCCAACGCTGCATGCAGATCCGCTGGGACCGATGGTGTGTTGCAGCAAAGATGGTGTAGCTCCCCACAGGTGGAGCTGTAGTCCCAGGGCAGTGTAGGTGCAATGGACGAGGAGAGGCGCAGAATGGTATAGATGCTGTCACCCAGATGTAGCGGTGCTGGAGGTGTTAGCGACGAATGAATGGAGGACACCAGGGCTTGTAGTTTCAAAGCTTTACTCACAGTTCTTGGTAACCACTGGTGCCGTGTCCTCTGGGGTAGAGAATCAATCAACCTCCCGGGCAAGTCAGGGTTCTCCTCTCCAACACTCCGCCAACATGTGCCTTTCCTGAACGACTCCTCTATTGCGCCTTTTAGTGTGAAGAACTCCAGTACTGTGGTTACTCTGGTTTTTCTGAAGTTCCTCCTGTCAGATGTTCCTAGAACCTTACTTATATGACAGACAGCTGTAGCCTGCTAGGGGACCTCCTGGATCCCGGCTCTCTATCCGTGTTGCTGTTGTGTCCGAAGTCTTAGATGGGAGTAGTGCATTTACAGCCAACTACTCCACCGGTGTCTGCTCCAGAACCATAAGTGTCCATACAACCTCGGGGACTGGGCCCTGGCCTTGCGCTGAGAACCTATAGGCAGGGTTCCTCTTCCAACCCACAACTCCTCTCTGTTCTCCTACTCCTTCGTTACGCGCTGTTCCTTCTCTCTCTTATGGAAGCTTAGGTTGCAGGTCTATGTCTTTCTCCTTCTCTTCTCTTTCCCGTGCCAGCTGGCTCAGATCACTGAGGCAGCTGCAGCACTCTTTCTAAACTGAACTCAAACTGAACTAAAAACTAACTTCAGAACTGAACTCCTCTCGCCTGACCTCCTGTCAGACTGACCTGTAATTCTAAACCTTCCAACTCTTTTATATGGATCTCTACTCCACCCACCTCCCAGCACATCTCGTGTTACGAAGCAAGGAATCACCAGAGGTGCTCTGCTACCCTCTAAGCATGAGCCGCAATGTGATCAGTGCTGAACTATCCTGTGTGTGGGATGCAGGTGTTGGAGTGTGGAAAGGAGCTCCCAACTTACCTAGGTGGTGGGGCACTACACCTTAGGAGAAGTTGCAGTACCTCTGTGGTGACTGAGCCTCAGGGGCGCCACAGATGCGAGTGCTGCCATTTCCGGATCGTCTGCACATACCCAAAAAAATGGGTGTTTTGAAAGCAGAGTTTTTACTGCCAAGAGAGCAGGCTTTGGCAGCAAAAAAAAAAAAAATGCACCAAAAACGCTGATTCATATGCACAACACTAAATATATGTGTATGGGTTTACCCTTATTATTTCACATGGGAATTCATTTATTTCTATGTCATAAATCCCCTGATTCAGCAGACAATATCCCTGTCTTGAGTCATCCAGACAGTAGTGACAGGAGGTCGCCCTGTCACATTACAAGCAGTGATCAGTGACTGTGGTCAGAGTTGATGCTGATCGCTGCTGTATGTGGCTGTGAATCTTGATCCTACAGCAATCAGCACAGAGCTCCGGGACCACAGTGAGTTAATCACTGCACTCTGACCTGTTATTGCTGCTCTTACCAGGTTCTGCGGCATCACTTAGGCATATCCATTCTCAGGATAGTGCTAGGAGCAGCCATGATCAGGACTCAGGAGGAGACAGAGCTTCAGGCATCTTCCTGGCTGTCACTGTGCTGTAATCGGCCCCTCCCCCTCACTCTCAACTTTTAACCTGACTGCAGGGAGAAAGACAGGGGGGCTCAAGGGGCTTTGTGAGAGACACTCCAAGACTTCAGAGCAATGCACAGCATTATTCACTGCTGTACACCCTCTGGGCACTTCATAAATGGACTGCACATACAGGGGGCCCCCTTTGAAGGTGGGGGCCCCAGGCATCTGCCTGGTCTGCCTGGTCCAAATGCCGGCCCTGGCCCAATGCAGCGACAACATGCTGGTGGTCAAGTAAAAGGACAATAGGGATGTCCTTATCTTGACCACCATACACCGTGACAACAGCACCCTTGTCACTGTTCGTGGGACCACAACACAAGTCCCAAAGCCAGATTGTATCCTGGATTACAATCAGTACATGGGGGTATAGATTTCTCAGATCAGGTCCTCCAACCATACAGTGCCATGCGAAAAGCCAAAGTATGGTACAAAAAATTGGCCGTGCACATTGTACAGATGGCACTGTACAATGCGGTTGTGTTGTTCCGATCTGCAGACAATACGGGGACCTTTCTTCAGTTTCAGGAGGAAGTCATCAAGGCCCTAATGTTTGGACTGGACGATCACAAGGACAAGTGGTGTTTACCCACGTCCAGGAGGACCAGGCTGCGCTGATATTTTCAACTATTAAGATTATCCTGCGTTACAGCAGCATTCTGACCATTTGATTACTGGCGTTATCAGTGAATAACATAAAAAGCGCCCTCCTTCAAGCTACTTTCAAACATACTAGCACGTAACTGATGAAGGTCTATATTGACCAAAACGTTTTCTAGTACTACAATAAACTGCCTCACCAAGCATTAAGGCCTGTTTCACACATCAGTTTTTTTGGTCAGTCAAAATCCGCTAAAATGGCGGATAACGGATCCGTTGCTGTACTGACCACAACATTTGGCACCGGACCGTTATTTTACTGGATCCGTCAAAGGAAGAATTTTAAAGGAACCGCTGCAGAGAGAGAGAGTTCAGCCGCCAGAACAGAGTTTAGGGTTAAATTTGCAGCTGAGTGAAGTCTTTTGGGCATGCGCAGTGAGAAATGCGGATCCGGCCGCCCGAAAAAACGTTGCATGGTCCGTTCGGGCATGTCGGCAGACGTCAAAATTTTGGCGGATCCGCAAAAAAACGGATCCAACGGATGGCCATCCGTCAAGATCTGCCGGTAATGCAAGTCAATGGGAAAAAAAAACGGATCCGCCAAGAAAAATGGCGGATCCGTTTTTTTTGCAAAACGGCGGATTTTGACTGATGGACAAAAACGGATGTGTGAAACAGGCCTAAGTTGAGTGCCAGGTTTTCATTTTATCATATATAGGACGGTCACAAAAACAGTGCAGAGTATGCTCCAAGAGTGAATCAGAAATGACACAACTTACCATTGTCAAATCTGCCCTGAGAAACCTGGCCTTTTCATTAAGTATTGTTTCAAAGCATACCACACGTCCACAAATTAATAAAATTAGTTTATTCCATGTTGACACAACACACTTTGCACATCTTACACATAACACTACGTTATAAGTTCATATACCAGTAAAACCAAAAGCATAATAAATACAAGGTGTGTGCATACGCTGCGGATTCTGCTGCGGAATTTTCCGTTCGGATTTTGCAAAATCTGCAGGTAAATCCGCAGGTCAAAAGACCTGCGGTTTATCTGCGGATTAGCCTGCGGTTTTCCCCTGCAGTTTGACACCTGGACAATGGAGTAGGTGTAAAACCGCTGCGGATTCCGCACAAAGAAATGACATGCTGCGGTTTTGAAACCGCAGCAAATCCGAGTGGAAAATTCAGCACCGTGTGCACTGCGGTTTTTGTTTTCCATTGATTATGATGGTACTGTACAACGCAACAGAAACTGCTGCAGATCCGCAGGACCAAAGCCACTGCATATCCGCAGCAGAATCCGCAGCGTGTGCACACACCCTAAAACTATGCCTCTAGATAAATTCCTTCAGGGATGTAGTTTCCAAAATGGGGTCACTTGTGGAGAATTTCCACTGTTTAGTCACATCAGGGGCTCTGCAAATGCAACATGACGACCGCAGACCATTCCATCAAAGTCTGCATTCCAAACCGTCACTTATTCCATTCCGAGTCCTGCCGTGCACCCAAACAGTGTTTTTTGCCAACATATGGGGTATCAGCGTACTCGGAAGAAATTGCACAACATCTTTTTATCTCTATTTTTTCCTATTACCCTTGAGAAAATAAAAAATCAAGGCATTTTTGTGGAAAAATATTTTTTTTCACAACTCAACGTTATAATTTTTTGTGAGGCACTTGGAGGTTCACGGTGCTCACCACATATTTAAATAAATATCTTGGGAGGTCCAGTTTCCAAAATGTGGTAACTTGTGGGAGATTTCCACTGTTTAGGCACATCAGGGGCTCTGCAAATGCAACATGACGCCCCAAGACCATTCCATCAAAATCTGCAATCCAAAACGTCATTCCTTTCATTCTGAGCCCTGCCGTTTGCCCAGTGTTTTTTCCACACATATCGGCGTACTCAGGAGAAATTGCACAACAACATTAGTGGTTCAATTTCTACTTTTAGACTTGTGAAATGAAAAAATTGTTGCTGAAAGATCATTTTTGGGTAAAAAATTTGATTTTTTTTTTTTCACGGCTCTACGTTCTAAACTTCAGTGAAGCACATTGGGGTTCAACGTGCTCACCACACAGCTAGATAAGTTCCTTGAAGGGGCTAGTATCCAAAATGGCATCACTTGTGAGGGTTTTCCAATGTTTAGGCACATCAGGGGCTCTGCAAACGCAACATGGCCCCCACAGACCATTCCATCAAAGTTTGCAATCCAAAACGTCGCTCCTTCCATTCTGAGCCCTGCCGTGCACCCAAACAGTGGTTTTCTCACATATATGGGGTATTGGCGTGTTCAGGAGTAGTTGCACAACAACTTTAGTGGTCCAATTCCTCTTTTTACACTTGTGAAAAAAAAAAAAAAAAAATCGATGCTAAAAGATCATTTTGGGGGGAAAAAATGTGACTTTTTTATTTTCACGCCTCTACGTTCTAAGCTTCTGTGAAGCACCTGGGGGTTAACAGTGCTCACCACATAGCTAGATAAGTTCCCTGATTAGTCTAGTTTCCAAAATGGGGTCACTTATGAGGGTTTTCCACTGTTTAGGCACATCAGGAGCTCTCCAAACGCGACATGGCGTCTGATCTCAATTCCAGACAATTTTGGTTTGAAAAAGTCAAATGGCGCTCCTTGCTTTCTGAGCCCTGCCATGCGCCCAAACAGTGGTTTTCACCCACATATGGGGTATCGGCATATTCAGGAGAAATTGCACAGCTTTATTGGTCCATTTTCTTCTCTTAACCTTGTGAAAAAAACAAAAAATCATTGCTAAAATATCATTTTGGGGAAAAAATTTGATTTTTTTATTTTCACGCCTCTACGTTCTAAACTTCTGTGATGCGGGGGTTCAAAGTGCTCAGCACATAGCTAGATAAGTTCCTTGAAGGGTCTAGTTTCCAAAATGGGAGTACTTATGGGGGGTTTCCACTGTTTTGGCACATCAGGGGTTCTCCAAATGCGACATGGCGTCCAATCTCAATTCCAGCCAATTTTGGTTTGAAAAAGTCAAACGGCGCTCATTCCCTTCCAAGCTCTGCCGTGTGCCCAAACAAGGGCCCCCCCACATATGGGGTATGAGCGCACTCAGGACAATTTTGACAACTTTTGGGGTCCAATTTCTCCTGTTACACTTGGGAAAAGTAAACAATTGGGGACTAAAAGATCATGTTTCTGGAAAAAATATGATTTTTTACTTTCACGCCTGGGCGTTGTAAACTTCAGTGAATAACTTGAGTGTTGAAAGTGCTCACCACACATCTAGATAAGTTCTTTGGGGGGGTCTAGTTTCCAAAATGGTGTCACATGCGGGGCGTTTCCACTGTTTAGGCACATCAGGGGCTCTCCAAATGCGACATGGCGTCCAATCTCAATTCCAGCCAATTTTGGTTTGAAAAAGTCAAACGGCGTTAGTTCCCTTCTGAGCTCTGCCGTGCACCGAAACAGTGGTTCCCACCCCATATATGGGGTATCAGCGCACTCAGGACAAATTGGACAACTTTTGAGGTCCAGTTTCTCCTGTTACTCTTTGGAAAATAAAAAATGTGGGACTAAAAGATCATTTTTGGGGAAAAATTTTGATTTTTTATTTTCACACCTCTATGTTCTAAACTTCTGTGAAGCACCTGGGGGTTCAAAGTGCTCAACACACAACTAGATAAGTTCCTTGGGGGTCTAGTTTCCAAAATGGGGTCACTTGTGGGTGGTTACCACTGTTTAGGCACATCAGGGGCTCTCCAAACACGACATGGCGTCCGATCTCAATTCCAGCCAATTTTGGTTTGCAAAAGTCAAACGGCGCACCTTCCCTACCGAGCTCTGCCGTGAGCCCAAACAGTGGTTTTCGTCCAGATATGGGGTATCTGCAAACTGAGGAGAAATTGCACAACTTTATCTGTCCATTTTCTCCTTTTACCCTTGTGAAAATAAAAAAAAGTTGCTAAAATATCATTTTTGTGACTAAAATGTTAAATGTTCATTCTTTCCTTCCACATTGCTTCTGCTCCTGTGAAACACCTGAAGGGTTAATAAACTTCTTGAATGTGGTTTTGATCAGGTTGAGGGGTGCAGTTTTTAGAATGGTGTCACTTTTGGGTATTTTCTGCCATATAGACACCTCAGTGACTTCACTTTTTTTAGCAACCACCTCACATTTGGTTTTGTAAATTTTGTTGTAAAAATGAGAAATCGCTGGTCAACTTCTAACCCTTATAACTTCCTGACAAAACAAAAAAAATGTGTTTCCAAAATTGTGCTGATGTGAAGTAGACATGTAGGAATTTTTTATTACATTGTTAATTATTAAAATTCAAAGTTTGAAAATTCGAAAACTTTCGCCATATTTCCGTTTTTTTTCATAAACGGAAGTCATATTGAAGAAATTTTACAACAAACGTGAAGTGTAATATGTCACGAAATACAGTCTCAGAATCGCCAAGATCTGTTGAAGCGTTCCAGAGTTATTACCTCAAAAAGGGACAGTGGTCAGAATTGTAAAAATTGGCCCAGTCATTAACGTACAAACCACCTTCTGGGGTAAAGTGTAGCTGATTCAGAGGCTGTGGTGGAACACATAATGCATCCTCTCTGGACACTGAGGAGTCTTGAGATGCCCTACTCCTCTAGCTGCTTCTCCTACCACTCGTACAGCTGCCTCCCTTGTGTCCACGTCGATGGTGAGCGGTTGGCTGCTGCTGATTGCCTTGGTCCATAGTAACCAGGCAAAGCAAACTGGAGCCTAAGCAGCGACCTGCTCTGCTGCTCGCCCTTGAGAAGGGGAAGTCAGCGCCATCTTGTAAGGCCTCCCCCACGAAAGCTGACCAGGCATGTCGTCCTGACTGCCCCGGATGGCAATGCGTAGGGCGCTGCCATTTTCTTTCGGCACGCTCACTGACGTCACTCGGGCACGCTCATACCCAGTGTGCCTTGCGCCCATGACGTCAGCGGTGCGTACCACTTCTAGATGTGCTTCCCAGCCGCTCTATCACGCTGAGATTAGCAGTCTTTCAAATGACTTTATTCTGGCTGTAAGTTCATCATACAACTAAAGGTTTATTAATGGATAAGTGTCTTATAGATGCCTCTCCATTACTAACCTGTGGGCTTGATGTCACCAGAGAATACAAGTGTCACAAACTCCACAAATATTACCCCACTTGCCACTGCTACAGAGCAAGTGGGAAGATCTGGGAAAAGTACCAGCATTGGAACATCTAATAGCGGCTATTTATAGGATGGGAGGTCAATATCCATGGTTTCTTACCAGCCCCCTAGCTGTCTCCTTTAGTAAGGCTGGTTGTCAAAAACGTTAGGGGACCCCACAGTTTTTTTTAAATTATTAAAAAACAGCATGGGGACCCCTCTATTCTTGATAACCAGCCTTGCTAACTCCAACAGCTAAGGGTTGCAGCCCGAAGCTGTCAGTTTTGCCTGGCTATCAAAAATACATGAAGTTTTTTTTAGTTATAGAGCAGCCGACGCCTGCTCTCACTTATTAGTGGGAGTAGTAATCCCATCAGCTGCTACTATCAGCTGTATATAACTCTCAACATTCTGCAATCAGCGTGAGCAGGGGAGAATGATGAGAGTGGTCTTCAGCACCTCGCGCTGGGAAACAGCGCTAACTGTACCATTGCTTCCCAGGCGCCGGTACGTGTGGTACTGATGTGGCACACTGTTTCCATATGTATGCCACAAGGTCACTGATATCTCCGATACAGGAAATATCTGGCCGTGTGAAAACGCCTTTATGCTGATTAAAATGATAGCTTGGTTGATGAAATCCATATTTGTAGTTTCAGTTAATGAGACTCTCGCTTTCCGGGGCGGCTAAATGTGGTGCTCTGCTTACATACTCATCCTTATTAGTGATGAGCGAGTATGCTTGTTGCTCGGGTGATCTCCAAGTATTTGGATGTGCTCAGAGATTTAGTTTGTGTCGTCTCAGCTGCATGATTTGTACCTGCTAGACAGCCTGAATACATGTGGGAATTTCTTAACAAACAGGCAATCCCCACATGTATTCAGGCTGTCTAGCAGCTGCGGCGACACAAACTAAATCTCCAAGCAAGCCCAAATACTCGGGAAAACCTGAGCAACGAGCATACTTGCTCATCACTAGTCCTTATAGCTTATGACTGGAGATGAGCAAATCTGATCGGGTCAGGGCTTGTTCGGCAAGCTATATCACTTACTGAATAAGCTGCAGATGGAGCGCGGCTTACTGGATCGCTCCTGCTGATCAGCTGCTTGTGTCGCGGCCTGTTTGGTAGGTTCTCCATGCATGTGTCATAACTGTCACACAGCTGCAACACAAGCAGCTGCAGATCTGATCAGCTGGTGAAACCTACGAAGCCAGGCTCCCTCTGCAGCTTATTCAGTAAGTGCTATAGCTTGCCGAACAAGCCCTGACTGATCAAATTTGCTCATCTCTACTTCAGGGCTGTGGAGTCGGAGTCATGGAGTCGGTGCTCATTTTGGTGGAGTCGGAGTTGGAGTCGGTATAAAATGGACCGACTCCGACTCCTAAAATATATAATAAATTGGGTACAGTAATTCAATGCAGGATGTGCTGAATATTTTTTCATAGGAGTTTGGGAAAGTTATGAAATGTCCTATAAATGGCTGTTATATTCCTGATCTAAGGCTACATTCACACACAGCGTTTTTCCTGTGTTTTTTGAGGATACGTTTTTCAGCTGCAAAAGCTGATCATCTTTTTAAAAAACTGCATCACCTGAAAGGTTTTTGAGCTCATAGATAATGTTTTCAATAGCAAAAGCAGATTACAAAATCTGCTCTATCTATCCATTTATCTATATCTGTCTATCCATATCGTATCTGTACCAAAAAGAATGAAAACCGGGTAGTACACCAATATATATTCTGTTCTATATAAATATCTTGATTATTGGATCATAAAAATGATTAAATGTCTGAGGTTCACATTGTACTACAATAAATTTTTCACTTAAATATAAGCAATATGTGTGGGAGTCGGAGTCGTTGTAAGGGAAATTGAGGAGTCGGAGTCGCAGGTTTGGCTTAGGCTGGTTTCACATTTGCGTTTTTTAGCGCTGGAAAAAAACGCTAACCTGCGCATGCGTTTTTTCCCCTATATTTAACATGGGTGCGCATACCTGCGCGCTTGTAAGCGCATGTATGCGATTTTCATGCGCTGCGTTTTTTTGGGGTGTGCGATTGGATTTTCCAGACGCATCATGTTGCATTTTTTGGCCCTGCAAAAAAGCGCATGCGCACATATGCGCACGTTTTGCGCTAAAAATGGCCATTATAGCCTATGGATGCGCATATGTGCGCACTGGCATGCTCATGTAAGCGTTTTTTTGCATATGCGTTTTTTTTTTTTAACCATGGAATTTAGGGGTTTGAGTTAGAGTTAGGGTTAGTTAAGGGGGTTTAGGGTTAGGGTTAGGGTTGGGTTTTGGGTCAGGGTTAGGGTTTAGTATGGTTTGGTTAAGGGTTAGGGTCAGGATTAGGGTTAAGTATGGTTTTGTTAAGGGTTAGGGTTAAGTATGGTTTTGTTAAGGATTAGGGTCAGGGTTAGGGTCAGGATTAGGGTTAAGTATGGTTTTGTTAAGGGTTAGGGTCAGGATTAGGGTTAGGGTTAAGTATGGTTTTGTTAAGGGTTAGGGTCAGGGTTAGGGTTAGTTAGGGTTTGGGTTAGTTAGGGTTTAGGGTTTGGGTTAGGGTTAAGTATGATTTGGTTAAGGGTTAGGGTCAGGGTTAGGGTTAGTAAAGTCATGGTTTGGGTAGTGTGAGGGGCCACCTAAAAATGTTGGAAAAAAACACAAACGCGGTAAAAACGCGGTAAAAACGCATAAAAACGCTGCGTTTTTTTCATGCATGCTCATAAAAATGCTTGAAAAAAACGCAGCAGTTGTATGCTTATGTATGCGTTTTTTCAATGCGTTTTTTTGCGGGAAAAACGCGCTGCAAAAAAAAGCAAGTGTGAAACTAGCCTTACCGACTCCACAGCCCTGCTCTACTTATGACGTCACTGATCACTCAGAGACCTGCCCCCTATTTTACACACCTCATACGCTATTGGGAGGTTTGAAAAAAAAACCTGTTACATTCATTAAACAGTCAGTGGCACCTGCGCTGTAGCATGATACATGCCAAACATGCATATCTGGTTTAGTCCTATACTATCATGGGGGGATAAAGATTATCATGAGCTCCTCCAGACAATGGATGCTATGGCGCTGGCGCCGCCATTTTGATGGAGCCAAGTTTTATTGCTCCAGCAAAATGGTACCGATGCAGTAGCCTCTATCAGACCGCGATACAGGCTACTGCGCAGGCACCGCCACCATTTTAAAGAAGGTAATTTTCAATTCCCAGGATAGTATAGGACTAAAGCATAAATGCAAACAGGCGTGTATCCCGCTACAGCCCAGGAGCAGAGCCGCCACTTTCATTAATGTAAGTTTTGTATCCCCATGCGGTGTATAAGAAGAGGCAGGTCACTGACTGACCCTCAGAAGCCCATACAGACCAATATGTAAGCAGAGCACCACACAAAGCCACAGGCCGCCCCCGAGCTCAGCACTACATAAAAGGTCGTTTTCTGACGGCAGCTGTCCCTGTAAGAAAGGTAAAGTCTGGTGAGGGTCTCCTGCCAATAGGCGGCGGTGTTTGTGTGGCAGCACCTCCTGCGGCCAGGCCAGTGCAAATCCCGTGTGTGGCCCGGTAGCTGCACATCATACTGCTGCACGCCTATCCCGCCCTCCTATTTGGCCGCACCAGCTCCATCCTCCCCTGCGCGCAGACACCACGCCATAACGCTGACGCATTGCGTGTTCAGCAGGCGTGTGTGCATCCGCGCCGGATCTTCATGGAAAGGCTCCGCCCACCCATGAGCGCGTCCAAGAGAGAATTAAGTCCCTCCCTCCATAAAAACGGAAGCGGAGGGGCCGCGCTGGGTGAAGCCTTTGTTAGCCCCGCCTCTCCCGGGCTGCCGCAGTGAAATTGGGCGCGTTTGCGCAGTGACGTTCCTTTTTTTGTTGGAAGGTAAGGAAGGGATAGCATGGCGCCCGGGTTCTCGTGTATTCAGGCGGCGGTGTAGGCGGCCTTGTACGCGTGTGCAGGAGACTAGCCGGGCGGACGTGGCGGGGCATAGGCTAGAGTCGGAGTTAATTCTGTGGTGGTGAGTAAGCGGCCTCGGGCGGGGACAGAGCTCGTCGGTCTGGCGGGAGCTCCAGGCCGGACCGCGCCATGCTGGCTGCGCGGAATGTGGCTGAATGGCGGCAGTGGGTGAGGCTGCGGCCTCAAACTGAGGCTGGAATTGGGGATGCGCCTGGCGGCTCCTCACAGCTGCTCCCCGTGCGCTCCAGCTGTGTGAGGCCGCCATGTCTCGCCAGGCCTGTGGAGAGCAGAGTCATCCCGGCTGGGGGAGGGGGCGCTCCATGCCGACACCACTGGGCGATGCCGGCGGAGGGCCAGCTCCCGCACCGTGCAGGCGGCTTCCGTTTCCGAGGGCGGTCGGTCCTCACACGTGGACACAGGAGGGAGGCTTCCATACAGGGGCACATGTGAGCTCCGTGGCGGAGCTGCGTCAGTCCTGACTGCAGGGACCACCACAGAGGGGGCAGATCGGGCTGTCCTAACCTGCACTATATACTACTCACACCTATAGATCGTTCCAGACTGCAGGGACCACCACAGAGGGGGCAGATCGGGCTGTCCTAACCTGCACTATATACTACTCACACCTATAGATCGTTCCAGACTGCAGCGACCACCACAGAGGGGGCAGATCGGGCTGTCCTAACCTGCACTATATACTACTCACACCTATAGATCGTTCCAGACTGCAGCGACCACCACAGAGGGGGCAGATCGGGCTGTCCTAACCTGCACTATATACTACTCACACCTATAGATCGTTCCAGACTGCAGCGACCACCACAGAGGGGGCAGATCGGGCTGTCCTAACCTGCACTATATACTACTCACACCTATAGATCGTTCCAGACTGCAGCGACCACCACAGAGGGGGCAGATCGGGCTGTCCTAACCTGCACTATATACTACTCACACCTATAGATCGTTCCAGACTGCAGGGACCACCACAGAGGGGGCAGATCGGGCTGTCCTAACCTGCACTATATACTACTCACACCTATAGATCGTTCCAGACTGCAGCGACCACCACAGAGGGGGCAGATCGGGCTGTCCTAACCTGCACTATATACTACTCACACCTTATAGATCGTTCCAGACTGCAGCGACCACCACAGAGGGGGCAGATCGAGCTGTCCTAACCTGCACTATATACTACTCACACCCATAGATCGTTCCTGACTGCAGGGACCACCAGAGAGGGGGCAGATCGGGGTGTCCTAACCTGTACTATATACTACTCACACCTATAGATCGTTCCTGACTGCAGGGACCACCAGAGAGGGGGCAGATCGGGGTGTCCTAACCTGCACTATATACTACTCACACCTATAGATCGTTCCTGACTGCAGGGACCACCACAGAGGGGGCAGATCGGGGTGTCCTAACCTGCACTATATACTACCAAAACTGTAGCTCGGTCCTGACTGCAGGGACCACCACAGAGGGGGCAGATCAGGGTGTCCTTACCTGCACTATATACTCCCACAACTATAGATCGGTCCTGACTGCAGGGACCACCACAGAGGGGGCAGATCGGGCTGTCCTAACCTGCACTATATACTACTCACACCTATAGATCGTTCCTGACTGCAGGGACCACCAGAGAGGGGGCAGATCGGGGTGTCCTAACCTGTACTATATACTACTCACACCTATAGATCGTTCCTGACTTCAGGGACCACCAGAGAGGGGGCAGATCGGGGTGTCCTAACCTGCACTATATACTACTCACACCTATAGATCGTTCCTGACTGCAGGGACCACCACAGAGGGGGCAGATCGGGGTGTCCTAACCTGCACTATATACTACCAAAACTGTAGCTCGGTCCTGACTGCAGGGACCACCACAGAGGGGGCAGATCAGGGTGTCCTTACCTGCACTATATACTCCCACAACTATAGATCGGTCCTGACTGCAGGGACCACCACAGAGGGGGCAGATCAGGGTGTCCTTACCTGCACTATATACTCCCACAACTATAGATCGGTCCTGACTGCAGGGACCACCACAGAGGGGGCAGATCATGGTGTCCTTACCTGCACTATATACTTCCACGACTATAGATCGGTCCTGACTGCAGGGGCCACCACAGAGGGAGCAGATCGGGGTGTCCCACCCTGCACTACTCCCACAGCTATAGATCGGTCCGTCTTCAAGAACCACCACAAAGGTCAGATCGGGGTGTCCTAACCTGTACAATATACTACTCCTACCAATGTATATTAGTTCTGATTGCAGGTTCCACCACAGAGGAAGCAGATAGGGGTGTCCTAACCTGCACTATATACTACTACCAATGTATATCGGTCCTGACTGCAGGGGACACCACAGAGGGGGCATATCTTGGTGTTCTAACCTGTACTATATACTACGGGTTACATACTCACCACTGGGTGCAGGGACTCCCTTCATGGGAGACATCAATATTGACAAGTGGAGTGAGCATGTGACCTAAAGACAGTCCTGACTGCATGGACCACTACATGGGTGACAGGTCACTATGTATTTGGTCTTGACCTATGTATATTGGTGTGGACACGCAACCCTTGTTATACAAGCTCTGACCGTAGGGACCACTAGCATCCTAACCTGTGTTATTTTCTCAGTACTCGTAGACACCCACCAATATGGCAGATGAGATCGATTTCACCACTGGAGATGCAGGGGCTTCCAGCACTTTCCCCATGCAGTGCTCTGCCCTGCGCAAGAACGGATTTGTGGTTCTGAAGTCACGTCCATGCAAGATTGTTGAGATGTCAACTTCCAAGACTGGCAAGCATGGTCACGCCAAGGTAATGAGATGTACATGAAATATTAACTCTTCAATAGTTTGCATTAATGTAACATGAGCAGAGACCATAACTTTTTTTTTTTTTTTTTTGTTTTCCTCTAAAGGTTCACCTTGTTGGTATTGATATCTTTACTGGTAAGAAGTATGAAGATATCTGTCCTTCTACCCACAACATGGACGTCCCAAATATTAAGAGACATGATTACCAGGTAATGGTTTATGCTGAAGTGTGTCCAGTATTCTTTGTCCTAAAGAGACAGTTAAACTACATGGTTATAGGAATGAGTGTTCTTAAGAACTCATTTCACAATATTTGTGCAGTGTATATAAGCTGCAGACCAACAAGCAAATTATGGTACCTGGGGTGATAAGATCATGGGCAGCACGGTGGCTCAGCCTTGCAGCGCTGGAGTCCTGGGTTCGAATCCCACCAAGGACAACATCTGCAAGGAGTTTGTTTGTTCTCCCTGTGTTTGCGTGGGTTTCCGCCGGGTATTTCGGTTTCCTCCCACATTCTAAAGACATACTGATAGGGAATATAGATTGTGAGCCCCATCGGGGACAGCGATGTACCTGTAAAGCGCTGCGGAATATGTTAGCGCTATATTAAAAAAGAAAATAAAGATTATTATCATGCTTCTCGGCAGCACATTGTCCTTTGTAAACAGGAACCTCACTTGGGGAGCCATGGCAGCCTCTGTACTGACCAATATAGCTGATCAGTGTGCATGTGATCTGCCTATTAAATGAACACCAAGTAAAAAAAAAAAAAATGCTTCTGGTCTGCAGCTGTTCTATACAAAGAATCACACCGTTAAATGGATATTTAGGTTCTAAGTTTTCTGCTGTATTCATGTTTTGTATGGCTTGAAACAGATTAGCGTTCCAGATTTGCATAGGGGTTTAATGGCTCCCATTGAACCTCTGAGCTGGTGGTCACAATGGTGGCTGTAAAGTGCCCTGTTTGAACAGGGCAATGGCTGTGCATGTTACAAATTCTCCATTCATTGTCTATGGGACTGCACAAGGTGGGCACGTCCTGTGCTTGGATATGTTTTAGTGCTATAAACCATGTACTACTGGTGTACTGAAAGTTGTCACCTACCGTGTAACGTTTGAATGAAGCGTTTAAAGGGAACCTGTCGGCTGTTTTGGCTGCTGTAAGATGCGGCCATTGCCTTTCAGGGCTTATCTACGGCATTCTATAATGCTGTAGCTAAACCCCCAGTCCGACCTGAAAGATAAGAAAAATAAGTTTTATTATACTCACCTGGGGGGGCGCCTTTCTGGTCCAATGAGTGTCCCGGGTCCGGCGCCTCCCATCTTTTTGCACCGCTGCCCTCCTGCTTGCTTTATCGCACCCCAGCATCGCGCTCCTGCGCAGGTGTACTTATGTTCCCTATTGAGGGCAGAGTAAAGTACTGCAGTGCGCAGGTGCTGGGTCTCTGACCTTTCCCTGCGCAGTGCTTTGCTCTGCCCTCAACAGGGAAGATAAGTACACCTGTGCAGAAGTGTGATGCCGGGAGCCATGAACAAGCAAGAAGATGGCATGTGCCTGACCTGTGACACCCGTTGGACCGCCCCCGGGTCAGTGTAATAAATATATATTTTTCTTATCTTTCAGGTCGGATAGGGGGCTTATCTACAGTGTTATAGAATGCTGCAGATAAGCCCTGACGGCAGCGGCCGCATCTTATTGTGGCAAAACGAGGTGACAGGTTCCCTTTAATAATGAGCACAGCCCTGATCTGTGGACAATTCAAGAAAGTCAGACAACCTTGTTAGACCAATTAGAAAGAAATGAGTTTAAGGCATATGTCTGATTTTAACATGCCTGTAACGTTAATTGTGAAGTGGAAAATTTCCATAACTTTGTACAAGCCTTTATTACTAGTATAGCTACTAATATCGGCATATCTGGTCCTACAGAACTGAATCTCACTCGTTACAAACATAGCAATTTTTATTGGCATTACAAAGTGCCAATTGCTAATATAGCAGTGACCAGAAGCTAAAGGCTGAGCTTCTCGTATTCCTTATTCCAGATCCCAGTAGAACTGGTCAAAGGTACACTATTTGTCAGATTAACTTTCAGCTCCTTCACTATTTTATAGTTGATCAATCCTGCCTAGTTTATTGGAAAAGGCTGAGTAATGTGTATGGGGGTCTTAAGGGCCTGTCACACTAAGCGATATTGCTGTAACGTCACTGTTTTTTGTGACGTAGCGGCGATATTGCTAGCGATATTGCAATGTCTGATACTTGCCTCCGACCGGCTCCCCGCTGGTTATCGCTGATTGCGCGAGAACGTCCTGGGCCGTTTCTCGTCGTCGGCTTCCTGTGGCACCGACGAGTGACGCATGGACGCGGGCGGGAGGACGTCAGGATCGCCTCGTCTGACAGGTAAGTAAGACTATGTGCACACGTTGTGGATTCGCTGCGGGTTTTTCCCGCGTGGAAACGCAGGTAAAGTGACCTGCGGTTTGGTCTGCGGTTTTGCCCTGCGGTTTCACACCTCTACTATGTTAAAGGTGTGAAACCGCCCAAACAATTGACATGCTGCGGTTTGTAAACTGCAGCGTGAGCACAGCGTTTTTGAAAACCCATAGGCTTTCATTGTACTGTACCATGTCAGCGGAACTGCTGCGTTTCCGCAGGGCCAAATCCGCTGCGGAAGGAAACGCAGCAGAATCCGCAACGTGTGCACATAGCCTAACAACCCCTGCTATGTCGCTGGTGAGATCTGCCTGTGTAGCAGCTCACTAGCGACCACATAGCGATGCACCAGCGATCCTTACTGCGTCATATCGCTGGTCGGGATCGCTGGTACATCGCTAAGGCTAGTTTCACACTAGCGTTTTGAAGCGCAGCGACGGCCTGCGCACGGCCGCCGCTAAGCCCCGCCCCCGCCGGTAGCTCCGCCCACCGGCGCATGACGCTGCATGCGCCCTGCGTCCCCTATCTTTATCACTGGGGGCGCAGGCCGTGCGCAGTATGCGTTTGGCGGCGCATGCGTCCTTTTGACGGTGCGCCGACCTGCGCCAAACACAACCTGCTGCAGTTTGGTTGCGTCGGCGCACCGTCAAAAAGGCGCATGCGCCGCCAAACGCATACTGCGCACGGCTTGCGTCCCCTGTGATAAAGATAGGGGACGCAGGGCACATGCAGCGTCATGCGCCGGTGGGCGGAGCTACCGGCGGGCGTGGCGGTGGGCGGGGCTTAGTGGCGGCCGTGCGCAGGCCGTCGCTGCGCTTCAAAACGCTAGTCTGAAACTAGCCTTAGTGTGACAGTACCTTTACAGTGATGCACTCAGCTAAACAAAGTGGGTATGGAGAGATGGGGCGACTGCTTTCTGAGCTGTATGGGCACCTTATACTGATGCTGCCATTGGTTACATGGACAGCTGTAAGAAGGCTTTGCAATTTCTGATCTCAGAATTGTTACTGGCATAAACAGATTAATCTCTGCTAAAAGCCAAGATCCTTGGATCAGGAACAGACATTTGACATTTTAAAATTTTCCCAAATTCTTATGAAAACATTTACAGTACATACTGGATGGTACTACTGTACACTTTATTATATATTGTTGGAGTCAGTTCATTTTATACCGGCTCAACCAAAATGGACACTGACTCCGACTCCACAGCCCTGGGTATAAAATGGTTTAATACATGTCCCCATAGAGACATGAGATTAGTGACATGTAACCTCAGAATTCCATTGTATTTTCCTCTCCGTGGTATTGGTGACATTTTCTCTTGTACGTATTTGGTAGCATGAGTGTCATATTATGGATAACACTTTTTCTAGTTTGACTCCAATAAACCCCCATTCATTCAGCACCCCTGTTTGTGGGGGTTTTGGTGGCTAGTATGTAACCTGAATGGTTGTTTTCTGCTATTTTTAAAGTTTATAGGTGGTGTTGTACATGTTAACCATTAAATCACCTCCCTGCTCTAGTGCTGCTCTTTGCCCGACCAGAAGCACTAACTAACAGGGTCTGGTTGTCATCGCCTGTTTCAGCTTGCATTCAACAGGTTTGTTTAAAAGGGGTTGTCCACTACTCTGACAACCCATTCTCAATCTGTAGGTTTGCACTCAGTAAAACTTGTACTCCAATCAGATGCTGTTGCTGTTCCATCAGTCTGCTCTCCTGTCTACATCATGCGGTCCCTGTTGCCGCTCAGCGGCAGCTTCATTCTCCCTGCCTTCGGAGAAATGGCATATATCCAGAGGAAGTGAGAATAGCAGCAAGTGATGTGTAGCAAGGTCATGAGAGCCAGTGCTGCCACCGGAGGGCAGTACAAGTGTTGTATTACTGGGGGCAAACATTTGGATTGAGGAGGTTGTCAGAGTAGTGGACAACCCCTTTAATAGAACTGGTCTCAATAGTTTTATACATGTAAAGTAACATGACAAAGTAACTGCCTGGATTGGCATCAGCTTTCTGCCACTCCTCCAGTCTGTTTTAGCTGCAGTAGTGACACTACAGTGCACATCCCCACTGCAGCCAATCACTGCACTCAAAAGCCCATGCTATCTGCTGGGGGTATTGACGATGTGACTAGTTCATGTCATCACTGCGGCAGAGAGCAGCTTTTGAAAACCCGTTTTGTTAATGAAAAACCCCTTTAACTTTAAAAATGAGCAGAAAACATCCTAAGGTTTAATTGAATGCCATTAATCTTGTTTTAGCTAATATTTGTTAAAGGTGCTTTTGGCCATTTATTTTGAGCCAGTGTAAGAAGGTCCACGTTATTAGCAGGTCTGTGCTGGTGGCTTTAGAGACATCTAATGTTGGGCAGCCCCTGTTAAAACATCTGGGCATCATTTGGCAAAGTGGAGAGGACAGCAGGTGCTGCCCTGGATGGCTAGATGTAAACATTGCACATGGATGCCACAGTTTGCCTATCTGCATCACTGGAATGGGTGTCCCCAGTTCCACTCATACAGTTGCAATGAGGTATTTGGGTAGTGGACTACACTAGCGCAACAACCAAAGTCTTTGAGCATGGTGTACGGCAGTTATTGTTACTGGACTTTCTAACCTTTTCTGGTTTGTCAAAATGAACTATACATTTAAAGGTGGCTGTCTCATGGCAATTGTGACAATTTTCTATGATTTTTAAAAATATGTAAAAGGAAGCAGTGACAAACTTCATGAGCACATAATGTACTTTCAAACATGCAAGGTTTTAATGGCTTAATTCTGAAAGGGTTGTAATATGAGGATTTGAATTTCAGAAGCCAAACTTGTCAGGGCAGCTGCCACGGTGGTTCTAGGTTTTTTGGAAAACAAGTTGTGGGGGTATGTTTAGCCAAATCTAGATATGTATTCAAGAGAGGACTCATACTAGTAGCATCTCCTTTTAGTCTTGGCTCAAATTTCATTTTTCTCCCCCCAAAATTAAACCACCCATGAAGAGGCTGCTGTATTATAAGCAATGTCTACATGGTTTAATATCATATTTGTCTTTGACAAGTTTGCATTTGGAAACTTGACAGTAATGAATAGCATAGCCTGCCATGCTCTGTAGCACACTGTTTTCTTACATGGGTAAATGCAGATACAAACCTAAGTAAATCATAACCACCTTATGTTTAAAAAAATAAAATAAAAGTATCCTATGCAATATTTGATTTAATTAAACATACCATATATACTCATGTATAAACAGGTTTTTCAGCACTTTGTTTTTTTTGTGCTGAAAACTTCCCCCCTTGGCTTATACACAAGTCATTTGTCCCAGAAAGGGAGAGCAGCGGGTCACAGAGGCAGGAGCCGGCGTGCACAGTTGCAGCTGCCGTCTTCCAGCACGTCCTACATGCCTTCCTGCATGCCCTCGCTGCATCTCCTTCGTTCCAGCAGTGTTTCCAGCCAAGCGATCACGTGGCCCCGCTCACTAAGGTAATGAATATTCACGCCTCTCCACTCCCAAAGGTGAGGAATGAATATTCATGATAATGAGTGGGGCCACTTGATCGCTCTGCAGGAAATGCTGCTGGTGCCAGAACAAACTAGATGCTGCGAGGGCACGCAGAAAGGTAAGTAGGATGTTTATTGCATACAAGAACAGTGATGGGGGAGCCATGCATACTTGGCTTATACTCGGGTCAATAAGTTTACCCAGTTTTTTTGTGGCAAAATTAGGCGGTCTTGTCAATGACTGACAGCTATGCCTATGATTCACAAGTTTTGTGACACAACAGTGATCTCACCAGCGAGATCGCTGTGTGACTGCAATCAGCGACCGGCCCCCTGCTGGTATCGCTGATCGCTGCAAGAAACCTCTGGACATTTCTTTCGTCGCTGATCTCCCGCTGGCCAGCACACATCGCTGCGTGTGACAGGCGGGAGACCAGCGATCAGCTGGTAACTAATATACACATCGGGTATCCAAGGGACGTGCGTCCTTTAGATACACGATTTGTACGTTAGTTACCGGCTCCCTGCATTAGCGCGCTGGTAACTAACGAACACAGCGACGCCGCGCGCTCGACGTCGCTGTGCTGATCGCTGGTGAAGCTCTGTGTGACAGCTCACCAGCGATCACATAGAGACTTACCAGCGATCCTGACACGTTGATATCGTTGTTGGGATAGCTGGTAAGTCGCTATGTGTGACTCCAGCATTACTCTTGGTGAGGTCTTTGAAAGGAAAAAAATTTTTAACACAGTAAACATTAAGGTGTATTAGAAAATGTTTGCAAAAGACTGGCTATACAGCTAGTAGCATGCACATCCATTACTTGTTGCAAGAAATGACATCTGTCCAGTAAATGTGTACTTTGTATTTTTTTTTTTTTTTTCCACACATCTAGCTGATTGGTATTAACGATCGATACCTGTCCCTGCTGACTGACAGTGGTGATGTTCGCGATGACCTTAAGCTGCCAGAAGGAGACCTGGGAAAGGAAATAGAATCTAAATTTGAAGCAGGAGAGGAGATTATGGTAAGGGATATTTTATACTGGATTTTTGGTGAAGAGGAGACTGACAAATGTGGGCATCCCTCGTGGTGAAGACTATCCCAATGACTAGATTTGGACAATGTTGAGCACAATTTGTAAAGGCAGCTTGGACTGTGTACAACAAACTGATGGCACTTTGAAACTTGCACTCTATAATGGCAGCATAAGCAATATTGCATCTTGTCCGAAGTAGGGCATACAGTGATTTGTAAGGGGTTTGTTTTTGTGGGAGCGTTAATCCAGAGGATGGGTACAAAGTTAATACCAAGAGCTATGCCACCATGTAATATAGCAAGTTTGTGCTAATTGTGCATGCCCCCACTCATGCCCAATGTAATGTGACTGAGAAATATTGTAGTTCTATTCTAATATTGCACTTTTATCTTGCAGGTCTCAGTCTTGTATGCAATGAATGAAGAATGTGCGGTAGCCATCAAGGCCATGACCAAATAAACAGGGATCCCTGGCTCGAGCGATCTGCTCAGGTCAAGATAAACAGATCTTAAATTTGGTTCTGATTGTCACCAAAGCTATGGCCTTCACAAAAACCTCATTTCTTTTTGACTTGACTTGTTTGCAAATACTGCTGGATTCTAAATTTGGTTATGCAGGTTAACTGGTAATTTCCAAATCACTGCACTGCAGAAATTTCTTGAGTTACCTTTCACATTCTTAGAGGTGTTAATTTGAGGGTCCAATAAAGTGACTCTTTGAATGAGGTATTTGGCATCAGTTTGTCCATGATGCATAGTTTAAATCAGGCTTTTAGTTCAATTGGGGGAAGCACTTGGAATTCTAAAGGTAATTTAATAAAGCAAATATAACAATGCAGAGCTGTCTATACCTTACTAATATGTAGAACGAGAAGACTTAGAATATTAAATCTATTGCATGTTAGACTGAAACACAAAGTGCCAAGTATATCACTTGGACAGAAGAAATGTGAGTGATTTAGAAATGCCAGTTGATGCTCTGTCTCCTGCCCTTCCTTATTAAAATAAAAAAAAAAGTTAATCCTGGTGGCCATGTGCAAGTAAATTGTATTACCTCTGTATTCTCTGCCAACATGTTGGCTGCATATTGTAACCTTATTAAAAACAAATGGTGTCAAAGCCTGCCTACAGTCTAGACAGGCACTTGGTATGTTGGGTGATTCTACATAGCAGGCATACATGGCACAAAATGAGGATTAGAGTTGTCAATGCTACAGATTTTCACTCGAGGCCTTTGTCATGAGACTGAAAAAAAAAAAAAAATAAAAATAGAAAAATGCAGTTCAGTTGCTTTTTTTTCTTTTATTGTATTTATCTTGAAATATTAAACATAGTAAAGACCTTCCCAGGAATTGATTTTGCGGTGCTTCCAGTGTGATTTCTTTAAAATGTTTTGGTTTTTTTTTGTAATACAAATGTGGACACTAGAAATGCAATTTGAGTTGCATTTACCCATACAACCCTCACAAAATCAATTTTAATATTTGCATCCTTTGTTTATCAAATGTATTTGTCCACGGCCTCTTTCGGGACTCTAGGGTATCGCTTCTGAATAATCTGAACCTGGGGTGGGTTAATTTTTTGGCTTACTGTGCATTTTATGACTAAGTTTTCAGGTGCACAGGTTAGGCAGTGTTACTGGGACATGAACATATAGTTATACTTTACAATCACAAATTGTGATTACTACAAAGCCATTTACCCCTTCAGCCACAGCTGTAAATCTCAAGTTGGTGGTGGAAAACTGAGTTTATTGTAAAATTCCAGTTTTCTTCCCCCAAGTATATCCTGAGCAAGCAGTTTGATTCTCTTCTGTTAGTGTTGCTCAAACATACCTTGCATGCATTGTTAATGGGGTTTGTCATGGTCCCTGATACCTGAAAGTGTCCTGCTCTTCTGTCCTTGACAATTTGCATGGATTGAAAGTTAATTGAACAATAGAAATAACAGGATAGTGGAAGAAGGGTGAAGTCATAAAAGCTGCACATGGTATATGTTGTGGTGTAAAGGCCATTGGATATAGTGAATGTTGCATCAGAGGTAAGTACACCAATACATCCATTCCTAATGTTAGGATAACCACTGTGCCATTACATTGCACATGCATTTCATATTGCTGAAAGGAATGGCTGTTGATGCTTTAGGGATTGGAAAATGGCATGAAATTCTATGCTTTGGGGGTCTCGTCTGCCACTTAATACATCACACTGCCATTTTTTTGTCTCCACAGTACTGGAACTTAGTGCTGAAATCAGATTTGGACTTTCAATAACATGGTTATTTTTAAGTAATCGCTGTATGCTGCTAAAATAACGCTAGCCCTTCTGTGGGTTCAAGAGGGTTAGATCGCTGTCCGTTTCCTGTGGTTGGTTTTAAAGCTGATATTTCAGTCATGTGGCTGGTTAATTTGTGTATACGTATGGCAGAATGAAACACTTCTGATTGCCGATCTCCGTTCTGGTTGTTTGCCATGATGGGATTGGCACAGCGGTTTGCAGTGTACATTATGTAATATGCTGAACGTTGATGCAGCACCAAAACTTACAATTTCCGGTTACTCTTAACATTTTTATAACTAGGCTCCAAGCAATAATGACAACTTCTTATAGCAAAAAACAATATCCTTGGCTTCTAGTTTAATGCTTTGTGGCATACATTGTCATTATGCAATGGTTGCTGAAAAGATCATACTCAAAGGCCGATCACTATAACTTGTTCAGTGTTTCTCTGCTTCCAGTTTCTTAACGGCGTAAGTTGTAGGTGGCTGCGTCATGCCGTTACTTTTCCTTTAAGTTGGTGTGAATAGATAGCAGAACGGGTGGTGACATGAAGTTTGTGCTTTCTAGTCTTTAATGTTACATGTTTGCCCTGCATGCTGTAACACTGACATTGCAGTTCACAACAGAAGAGCCTGTACGCAAGCTTATATATATTTTTTGCCAATTTTTGAAACTAAATGACTTTCATGTACAAAGAGTATATAGATCATTCTAAACACTGAGGGAATTGCAAGTGTCTGGTCTTTAAACCTATTGTAGGTTCATGTCTTGTATTAGTTTTGACATTTCACATTGTACAGAAGAGTCTAGCAGCCTTGTATATTTTGCATTTCACTGTAAAGTTAAACCTAATTGGTTAATCAAAACATGTAAAGTTTCAAGATTGTGTTACTAGGTTATAAATTGTGGATTGAACAAAATTAATAAGATCAATAAAATCTAGGTGATTTCTGATGTCTATATCTAGTCCGTCTTATTTAAGTGTACTCGTATGCTGCATCAAACAGTCTGGCTGCCTCACGGTTGACAAGTCTTTGGCTGTGGGGGGAAAAAGACCATCTGTGAAGTTTCTGTAACACGCCAATGTCTGATTAGAAACGGTTAACTGCGCAAAAATCAATGGGGGGGGGGGGAGAAACAAATCGCACCAGAAATGACACTGGAGCCTTTGCTTGTTCAATAGGGAGGGGTGGGAGATCTTGGGTGGCATTAGTCTGTGGTTAAAAATTGGCACTTATGTGGGTGAAGAAACAGCAGTATCAGCTGCCTAAAATAGTGTTAAGGTTGCTAGATAAAAGATGCAATGGTGCTACCCCTTTCTCTGTAAGGAGTGATGAGTTGCATGAAATTATATTGACTGTGTGAAAATACCAATGTAATGTGTGTATTTACCGCCATATGACAAAGCTGTACGTGTAATATACAAAAGGTGAAGGATGTCCTTTTATAGCAATGTAGTTGTTGCCCACACATGCGTTTGGTGCCAGTTAGGTGGGCAAGCTGAGTAATGTACTGAATCGGTGGAATATAAGGCAGATCCACTAGATGAGGAGTAACTCCCCAGTCCTGAGTCCATATTGTGATGTTCTCGCATATTACATGTACAGCTTTAGGCATACAGAGGTGAATTGGCACATTTAACTTATTTAAGCATGGAGCATGAGCATATCATTAACACAAAACTGATAATAAAGATTAAACAACCACAAGATGGATTTCATCAACCAAGTATCATTAATCAGTATAATGGCGCCGACCTGACACTGTAGGTTAGGCCTGTTTCACACTTCCGTTTGTGACCATCTGTCAAGATCCGCTGATTTGGAAAAAAAACGGATCCGCCATTTTTTCCTCTTCGCCACGACAGCACCCACTGAGAGAGGGGATCCGCCCCTGGAACAGGAAACCTACAGAGAGATAAATGGGGCGGTCCCCCTCGCTCCCTCAGTTTGGTTTCCTGTTCCTGGAAAGGAACCCGCAGAAGAGGATGCCTGGTCTGGTAGCCGCCTGCGTGCAGAATATGAGCAGCAGGGGCCCCAGGACCGGAGGCAGCGTCGGGCGGAGAGGTGTATTCCCCCTCCAGAGCTGGTGTAATGCAGGTGAGGCTGGAGGTGAAAGTGGTGCCAAAGCTCACTGGGGGCATGGCTATACTCCCCCCCCCCCCCCCCCCCCCATTACAAACGCTATCGGGCGTACTGAGGCCGCGCGCCCCCCCCCCAGAGTGGCAGAAGGGCTTGTGCAGTGTGTGCTGAGCGGCGCTGCTGGGAGTCATACCTGCGGCAGGAGAAGGCGTGGAGGGGGGGCGCAGACGCGCGGTGTCGCCGGCCGCATTTTCATTTGCGGTGACCCAGCGCTCCAGGAGAGGCAACCCGGAAGTGGAGGAGGACTTCCGGGATCAGGCCGAAGGCAGAGACCGCGGGACCATGCCCGCGCATGCGCAGTAAAGGAAAAAAAAAAAAAATGGAGGACGAAAAAAAAAAAAAAAAGAGGAGCAGCTATAGCAAAGGCTTTAAAAGGAAGCCACAGACACAGCGCTAGTGCGCAGTCATGTCGTCCTTAGATGACCCAGCTTCGCTCCCATTAGGTCAGCTAGTGGTATCCCCACTTGGCAGTAGACAGAGCAGTGCTACGAGGAGAACCAATAGCACCAGAAGAAGTGGCAGCTCTAGGAAGGAATCCAGTGGGCCTTCCTGGCAAGATGAGCCGTTAGAGAAGATACGTAAGGAAAAGAAGTCGTCCCATGCCTCGCCTCAGCCTGGGTCCCGGACACCGCAGCCGGTAGTTGCTGAAGAAATTCACGGGTGAGTGTTTTTTGGTCAGGTTAGATAATTGATAGCCTTCTCTTTCTGGTCCATACCCCCTTTAGGCTAAAAGAACAGAGAAGGCGAAACAGAGAGTGTGCCTTATGTTCGCAGCCCCTCCCGGATGGCCACCCAAAGAGATTATGCCAATCATGTGTTGAGGAGGCCTTGCAGGAGGAATCCTCACGAAAGAAGGAGGATATCCGGGCAATGATAAGAGAGGAACTACGGGCCTTAGGCGGTTCCAGTAGTCTAGGGGGTCACTCCTCCGTGAGAGAAATACGTTCATCTAAAGGAGGAGTCTCGCTGGCGTCAAGGTCGCCATCAGATACCGGAGAACTAGATTCCGATAAGTCCCAGGAACTTTCCTCAGAGGATGAGGATCAGACGTGTTTCCCCACGGACAGTGTCAGTAATCTTGTGAAGTCTGTCCGAAATACCATGGGGTTGCCGGAGAGTAAGAACCCCAAGACCCCTCAGGACATAATGTTTGCGGGTATTTCCCGTAAAAAGGTCCGAGCATTCCCAGTGGTCCCAGCTGTAAAAGACCTAGTTAAGAGGGAATGGGAGAAACAAGGTCAGAGGACCTTCCTCCCCTTAACGTCAAAGCGTAAGTATCCCTTTGACGATGAGGAGTTAACGGCCTGGTCGAGAGCCCCCAAGGTGGATGCGGCAGTGGCCTCTACCTCCCGTAGATCCTCCTTGCCGGTGGAGGATTCGGGAACTTTGGCTGATTCTTCGGATCGTAAGACCGATACATTCCTCAAAAGATCTTGGGAAGCTTGTACGGCAGCCTTTAAGCCCGCAATAGCAGCCACGTGTACGGCAAGATCTATGTTGGTGTGGCTGATCGACTTGGAGGACAATATTAAGAATGGAGTAGCTAGGAGTAGGCTTCTTTCCTCTATGCCTCTCATTAAGGGAGCAGCGGCCTTCCTCTCCGACTCCTCCGCGGACTCTCTCCGGTTGTCGGCTAGAGCGGCAGGACTGACCAATGCAGGCAGGCGGGCCTTATGGTTGAAGGGGTGGAAAGGAGACACACAAACAAAAACTAGATTGTGTGCTATACCCTGCCAGGGTAAGTACCTGTTTGGTACGGAACTGGATGAGATTTTGACAAAAGCGGGGGAGAGGAAGAAGGGGTTCCCTAACCCGTATGTTCCGTTCAACAGGAGGGCCTACAGGAAGCCGCCGTTCGGTAAAAAGAAAGACTTTAGACCCCAGGACCGCTGGGGAAATAAGGACCCCAAGCAAAGAGGCAACCTATTCGGGAAACGTCCCTTCAGAGGAGACAGATCCCGATAAAACCGTTACACCGGTAGGTGGCAGGCTATTAAGATTCAGCCGCCAATGGATGAAGGTGACATCAAACCCGTGGGCCCTAAGTATTGTATCATCAGGCCTAAAATTAGAATTCGTTCGGTATCCACCGAACTCCTTCTTATTGACTTCTATGAAGTCCCGATCACAGCAGGAAGCACTGGAGATGGAGATTGCGGTACTGCTAACTAAACAGGTCCTAGTGGAGGTCCCAGACGACGAAACAGGGATGGGCTTTTATTCTCCTCTATTCTTAGTCCCAAAACCAGATGGCTCTTACAGGACTATAATAAATTTAAAGAAACTTAATACCTTCCTAAGACTAAGGTCGTTTAAAATGGAGTCGATTAAGTCTGCAATAAAGCTTTTGTTTCCCAGGTGTTATATGGCGGTCTTGGACCTAAAGGACGCCTACTACCATCTCCCCATATATCGAGGGCACCAGAGGTTCCTGCGGGTAGCAGTCTGGTTCAGAGGTCGGATTCAGCATTTCCAGTTTGCGGCAATGCCATTCGGGCTATCCATGGCTCCTCGGGTATTTACCAAATTAATGCTGGAAGTAATGTCATATGTAAGGCTGAATGACACCCTAGTTGTCCCTTACTTAGACGACCTACTCATAGTGGGGAATTCTGTTTCACAGTGTGAAGCAAGAATAGCTAGGATTATCTCATCCCTACAAACACTGGGTTGGCTAATTAACTGGGAGAAGTCCAGACTAGAGCCAGTGACCTGTCAAAGGTTTTTGGGCCTGCAAGTAGACTCCGTAACTGAGGAGTGCTTTCTGCCAAACGCCAAAGTAATGGCCATAATCGACAAAGTACAGAATGCTACAGGAGGACCCGTAATATCATTGAGACAGGGCATGTCCTTGCTGGGGTCACTGATATCGTGCATTCCAGCGGTGCAATGGGCTCAGTTCCACTCTAGAGAACTACAGTGGGCTATTCTGCAGGAGATAGATAGACTGCAGGGGCGGCTGGAAGGGAAGATGTCCCTATCGCCCGAGGTGGTTGAATCCCTAAAATGGTGGTTAATTCCTTCCAATCTATCGAAGGGAGTACAGTGGTGGGTGACTCCCTCCAAGATACTCACCACGGATGCCAGCCCCTTAGGTTGGGGAGCCCACCTAGAGGAGCACATGGTACAAGGCTGGTGGCGTGAGAATGAAATAGAGGCCTCCTCTAATGTAAAGGAGCTAACAGTGATTTTTTACGCGATATCTCACTTCCTCCCGCAGTTAAGAGGCGCCCACGTAAAGATCCAGACAGACAATACCACCGCAGTGGCCTATATAAACCGGCAAGGAGGCACGCGGTCAATGCCACTGATGTCTATCGCGGGAAAGATTCTGGAGATGGCCGAGGTCCATCTTCTCTCCTTGTCAGCGCTCCATATAAGAGGAGTGGACAACTCCCGAGCAGACTATCTCAGTCGCCAGGCCCTATACCAGGGAGAGTGGGTCCTCAGCAGAGACGTCTTCGAAATGATAGCGTCAGAATGGGGCAGACCGGAGATAGACCTATTCGCAACCAGAGCCAACAGGCGCGTAAAAAGGTTTGCTTCTCTCTACAGGTCGGACAACCCAGATATTCTAGATGCCCTACAAGCACCCTGGGCATTCCAACTAGCCTATGCCTTTCCTCCGATGGTGCTACTACCAACAGTAGTCAGGAAAATAAGACAGGAGAGGGCGAGGGTCATCTTGATAGCCCCGTTTTGGCCAAAAAGACCGTGGTTTTCATGGCTGAGAGCCATGTCGGTAACCGACCCGTGGATCCTGCCGCTGGACCAGAATCTTCTCTCGCAGGGACCCTGCTACCATCCACAGGCCAAAACCCTGCACCTAGTGGCCTGGAATTTGAAAGGGAGCTACTGAGGCAGAAGGGTTTCTCAAAGAACCTAATCAATACCCTGCTACAAAGCAGGAAGGAGTCCACGACAAAAATATATGCTAAGGTGTGGAGGAAGTTCCTGGCCTTCCACCCAACAAACTAGCTGGCGAAGTACCCATTACGGCCATTCTAGAGTTTCTACAAAGAGGCCGAGAGCTTAGACTCTCAGTAAGCACTCTTAAGGTCCACGTGTCAGCCCTAGGTGCCCTGTTTAACTATAACGTGGCAGCAAATAGATGGGTGACTCGGTTTATCTCGGCCTGTCAACGAGCAGAACCGGTGCATGTGCCTCGACTACCAGCGTGGAACCTTACTCTAGTTTTGGATGCCTTCACTCAGGCACCGTTTGAGCCCATAAGCTCAGCATCAGTAAAGTGCCTCTCATTGAAAACGGCTATGCTGGTGGCCTTAGTATCGGCCAGGAGAGTGGGTGATCTTCACGCTTTATCAGTAGACCCACCGTTCCTGTTAACAACACGAGACAGTCTGATTTTAAAGACGGACCCGTCCTACCTGCCCAAACGGGCAACTAAATTTCATAGATGTCAAGAGATATGCCTACCTTCATTCTATGAGAACCCGTCAACACAGGACGAGGAGAAATATCACACCTTAGATGTGAAGAGAGCCGTGCTAGCCTATCTAGATAGGACCAGTCCCTGGAGGCAGAGTAGGTCTCTTTTTGTCTCCTTCCAGGGCAGCAGGAAGGGGTCTGCAGTTACATCAGGCACGATATCCAGATGGATTAGAGATGCGATCACAATGGCGTATCTGACAAAAGGAGAAGACCCTCCACTGGGGATTAAGGCGCACTCTACTAGAGCCATATCATCCTCCTGGGCCGAGAGGGCGAACGTCCCAATTGAACAAATATGTAAGGCTGCAACCTGGTCTTCTCCGTCTACCTTTTATAGTCACTATAGACTAGATTTGTCCTCTACCGAGGATCTAACTTTTGGTAGATCAGTCCTTAACACGGTGTGCCCGCCCAAGTGATTATCTCTGGAAATCTCTCAGTGGGTGCTGTCGTGGCGAAGAGGAAAAACCGGATTACTTACCGGTAATACTCTTTTGTAGAGTCCACGACAGCACCCGCTCACTTCCCTCCCGTAAGAATGTTTTCACACATGGGTCTCCTTGGTGGTGGAGATTATGATTTAAGTTAGATATGTGATTAAACTTAGTAAGCTTAAAACTGCATAGGGGTAAGATAGATGAATCGCCCAAACAGTTTGACTAAAACATGTATGGCGGTTCCTCCGTTGTTCTCGGTAACACAAACTGAGGGAGCGAGGGGGACCGCCCCATTTATCTCTCTTTAGGTTTCCTGTTCCGGGGGCGGATCCCCTCTCTCAGTGGGTGCTGTCGTGGACTCTACAAAAGAGTATTACCGGTAAGTAATCCGGTTTTCTTGGCGGATCCGTTTTTTTCCCTCATAGACGTGCATTATCGGCGGATCTTGACGGATGGTCATCCGTTTGATCCGTTTTTGTACGGATCCGCCAAGATTTTGGCGTCCGCTCAGCAGCCCGGACGGAGCGTGTAACGGCTTTTTCATGTCCGGATCCGCTATTTGCCGATTTAACCCGAGTTTCTGTCTGGCTGCTGGACAAAATTCTCTCTCCCCTCTCCTTTTCCCCAAGCGCGGTTCCTTTAAATTTTTACCTTCGGCGGATCCGTACATTCGCCGATCCGCTGACTCCCGCTTCTGTCAGTCCACCTGCGGATCCGTTTTCTGCTATTTTGGCGGATTTTAACTGACAGAAAAAACTGAAGTGTGAAACAGGCCTTACTCAGCACAATCCAGCTGCCAGGTTCCCTTTAAGGTTGAACACATGTTAACTTGTATATACATATATTTTTTTTTGTAAATATTTTCTTTGAGGGGGGAACAGTGTTTATAAGTTACGCTACACAATTTGACTCTAAACTGCTCTTATTAACCATTAAGGCTTGTTCACACACTGTTTTTGCTGTGGAATAAAAGATTTCTGAAATCACATGCTGCTTTTTTTCCGTGCAGATTTGAGCCAGAGTGGTTTTCCAAACCGACAGAATGTCAGCTCTTTTGTCTTTGCTGCGCTTTTCACTCATTTGAATAAATAGGGGGTAGACATCAAATACCTGTATTTTACATGACCTATACTGTTAGCAAGAAAATACATGTATCTTACCCCATTTATTTGCAAGAAAACTTTTTAAGAATGGACATGCGGCAGAGTTGAGGGAAAAAAAAGTCTCTTAAAGTTGCATGAGATTTGAGTAGTCATTCACTTTAGTGGCACCATAAAACCTGTTTTCCATAGTGAAAACACAATGTGAACAAGCCCCTAGGAGATTAATTTATCTGGATAGAATGGCTACTGCAGGTAGTGGCAACAATCAAGGCTTGTCCCCCAACTTTCAGATTCCCTTCAAGGGCATGTTTTTTTTTTAAACCAGTTATTTTTATTTAGGTTTCAAAAGATTTTAAACAATAAACAGTGGATATCAATATACATGTAACAATTCACATATCTTGTAGTAATACAATCAAAGCCATCCCCCCCTCCCCCAATACTCCTTGTGCCGGGTATACTTGAGAGTCTTAGCAATCATATCACCGCCATCCAGGCGGACCATATTTTTTCGAAAGTTCTTTCACCATGCCTTCGCCTGTAAATGCTTTCCTCTAAATGCATTACCGTACGTGTCTGAGCAATAAATTCCCTCCTAGTGGGGGGTTCCAAATCCTTCCATTTTCGTGCTATTAGTTTGCGTGCCACATACAGCAACCTCGCTATTGCCACTTTGTAATGTTCTGAGACAGGTATCCCATCCACCTCCCCCAAAACACACAGCACTGGATTCCTGTCGAGCATACATGCATAAGCTCTCTCAATTTTGTTGATAACGACCAGCCAGTATGCCACCAGCTGCGGACACGACCATAACATATGTAACAGTCCGGCCTGGTCTGTGCCACATCTAGGGCAGCTAGAGTCTCCCCTCAAGCCCGCCTTGAATAGGACCAGCGGTGTTTTGTATGTTCTATGTATTGCATATAATTGTGAGAGCCGTGCCTGCTCGCTTAGAGAGATCTTCGGGACATATTCAAGAATAGTCTCCCATTGTTCTGTTGTGAGGGTACCCACCTCCCTTTCCCATTTACTCTTTGCAGTGAGGTGATTGTCCCCCAAATAGGAGTGTAGTAGATCATGATATATGCTCGATATAACTCCCCTCGTCCCTCCCTTCATACACACAAAGTCTAGTACAATGTCGCCCTGAACCGTCATGGCTCCCAATCTACACTGTGCCCTCCAAGCATGTCGAAGCATATAGTATTGAAACCCCCATACCGAAGGCAAATCAAATTCCTCTCTCAATGTCTCAAAGGTCTTCAGGTCCGTTCCACTCTGCAGCTGGCACACATATCTTACTCCTTTCGCCTTCCAATTGCCCATTTGACGCAGCTTATTAAGTTCCGGCAGATGCTCATTGTCCCACACCAGTGAGTACCTAGTCAGCTCATCCACCCCTCTGATCCTTTTAATGGTGTCCCATACCTTCTGAATCATGCCTATGGTAGTATATGGTGCTCCCAGTTTCTTAAAGGTACCATCCTCTAGACCAGGGGTCCTCAAACTTTTTAAACAGGGGGCCAGATCACGGTCCCTCGGACCATTGGAGGGCCGGAATATAGTTTAAAAAAAATTATGAATAAATTCCTGTGCACACTGCACATATCTTATTTAGAGGTAATAAAACAAAAATAGGAACAAATACTATATTAAAAATGAAGTTAAATCATCAAACTTACCGATTTTTTGGGTTCTTCGAATATCCTACACTTCGAGTCAATTTTTTCTCTTTCTTGATATCATTGCTTCCTAGGGATTCAAAATTGCTATTAGTAAAATACCAACATATATACAGCGCTACCAAAACAATATACCAGCAATAAAACTGTCCACACAGAGACATACAGACTGCACTGCCCATCAATGCAGCCTGATCAGTGCCCATCAATGCAGCCTGATCAGTGCCCATCAATGCAGCCTGATCAGTGCCCATCAATGCAGCCTGATCAGTGCCCATCAATGCAGCCTGATCAGTGCCCATCAATGCAGCCTGATCAGTGCCCATCAATGCAGCCTGATCAGTGCCCATCAGCGCAGCCTGATCAGTGCCCATCAGCGCAGCCTGATCAGTGCCCATCAGCGCAGCCTGATCAGTGCCCATCAATGCAGCCTGATCAGTGCCCTTCAGCGCAGCCTGATCAGTGCACATCAATGCAGCCTGATCAGTGCCCATCAATGCAGCCTGATCAGTGCCCTTCAGCGCAGCCTGATCAGTGCACATCAATGCAGCCTCACCAGTGCCCATATTGGTGGAACTCCACTTTTACCTCAGGCTCAGACTGGTGTGGTGCAAGAATCCCCAATAGGCAGCACAGGTCCCCAATAGACAGGTAAATGTCCCCAATAGGCAGCATAGGTCCCCAATAGGCAGGTAAATGTCCCCAATAGGCAGCACAGGTCCCCAATAGGCAGGTAAATGTCCCCAATAGGCAGCACAGGTCCCCAATAGGCAGGTAAATGTCCCCAATAGGCAGCACAGGTCCCCAATAGGCAGGTAAATGTCTCCAATAGGCAGCAAAGGTCCCTAATAGGCAGGTAAATGTCGCCAATAGGCAGCACAGGTCCCCAATAGGCAGCACAGGTCCCCAATAGGCAGGTAAATGTCCCCAATAGGCAGCACAGGTCCCCAATAGGCAGCACAGGTCCCCAATAGGCAGGTAAATGTCCCCAATAGGCAGGTAAATGTCCCCAATAGGCAGGTAAATGTCCCCATTAGGCAGGTAAATGTCCCCATTAGGCAGCAAAGGTCCCCAATAGGCAGGTAAATGTCCCCAATAGGCAGGTAAATGTCCCCAATAGGCAACACAGGTCCCCATTAGGCAGCACAGGTCCCCAATAGGCAGGTAAATGTCCCCATTAGGCAGCACAGGTCCCCATTAGGCAGCACAGGTCCCCATTAGGCAGCACAGGTCCCCATTAGGCAGGTAAATGTCCCCAATATGCAGCACAGGTCCCCATTAGGCAGCACAGGTCCCCAATTAGGCAGGTAAATGTCCCCAATAGGCAGGTAAATGTCCCCAATAGGCAGGTAGATGTCCCCATTAGGCAGGTAAATGTCCCCAATAGGCAGGTAAATGTCTCCAATAGGCAGGTAAATGTCTCCAATAGGCAGCACAGGTCCCCATTAGGCAGCACAAGTCCCCAATAGGCAGGTAAATGTCCCCATTAGGCAGCACAGGTCCCCAATAGGCAGGTAAATGTCCCCATTAGGCAGCACAGGTCCCCATTAGGCAGCACAGGTCCCCAATAGGCAGCACAGGTCCCCAATAGGCAGGTAAATGTCCCCATTAGGCAGAACAGGTCCCCAATAGGCAGCACAGGTCCCCATTAGGCAGCACAGGTCCCCATTAGGCAGCACAGGTCCCCAATAGGCAGGTAAATGTCCCCATTAGGCAGCACAGGTCCCCATTAGGCAGCACAGGTCCCCATTAGGCAGCACAGGTCCCCATTAGGCAGGTAAATGTCCCCAATATGCAGCACAGGTCCCCATTAGGCAGCACAGGTCCCCAATAGGCAGGTAAATGTCCCCAATAGGCAGGTAAATGTCCCCAATAGGCAGGTAGATGTCCCCATTAGGCAGGTAAATGTCCCCAATAGGCAGGTAAATGTCCCCAATAGGCAGGTAAATGTCTCCAATAGGCAGGTAAATGTCTCCAATAGGCAGGTAAATGTCTCCAATAGGCAGCACAAGTCCCCAATAGGCAGGTAAATGTCCCCATTAGGCAGCACAGGTCCCCAATAGGCAGGTAAATGTCCCCATTAGGCAGCACTGGTCCCCATTAGGCAGGTAAATGTCCCCATTAGGCAGCACAGGTCCCCATTAGGCAGTTAAATGTCCCCATTAGGCAGGTAAATGTCCCCAATAGGCAGGTAAATGTCTCCAATAGGCAGCACAGGTCCCCATTAGGCAGCACAAGTCCCCAATAGGCAGGTAAATGTCCCCATTAGGCAGCACAGGTCCCCAATAGGCAGGTAAATGTCCCCATTAGGCAGCACAGGTCCCCATTAGGCAGGTAAATGTCCCCATTAGGCAGCACAGGTCCCCAATAGGCAGCACAGGTCCCCAATAGGCAGGTAAATGTCCCCATTAGGCAGAACAGGTCCCCAATAGGCAGCACAGGTCCCCATTAGGCAGCACAGGTCCCCAATAGGCAGGTAAATGTCCCCATTAGGCAGCACAGGTCCCCATTAGGCAGCACAGGTCCCCAATAGGCAGGTAAATGTCCCCATTAGGCAGCACAGGTCCCCAATAGGCAGGTAAATGTCCCCATTAGGCAGATAAATGTCCCCATTAGGCAGCACAGGTCCCCAATAGGCAGCACAGGTCCCCAATAGGCAGGTAAATGTCCCCATTAGGCATCACAGGTCCCCATTAGGCAGCACAGGTCCCCAATTGGCAGGTAAATATCCCCATTAGGCAGGTAAATGTCCCCATTAGGCAGCACAGGTCACCAATAGGCAGGTAAATGTCCCCATTAGGCAGCACAGGTCCCCATTAGGCAGGTAAATGTCCCCATTAGGCAGATAAATGTCCCCAATAGGCAGCACAGGTCCCCATTAGGCAGCACATGTCCCCATTAGACAGGTAAATGACCCCAATAGGACCCGGCGTTAAAAAAAAAAAAAAAGTACTCACCTATGTCCCCCGCTGCTCTGAAGAGGCGCCCGTTCATCTCAGTCTTCTTCCTGCACAGGCACACAGGCGGCGTGACATGCTGCGTACGGAGGGCTGCGTAACGCCTTTCCTCGGCGCCTCGTCCCGCCCGCGATTACAGGGCCCGCCGGCATTGAACTGCAGTGCAGTTCATAAGTTCAATGTCGGCCTGGCGGGGGGCCGGATAAAAGTCCTTGGCGGGCCGCATGTGGCCCGCGGGCCGTAGTTTGAGGACCCCTGCTCTAGACCCTGGATAAGTGGGCGTCTCCCCGTCACATGTACCAGCACCCGGTGAGCTGCTCCTCCACAATCGAGCTCTCTCCATCCCCTGACATGCTGGCCCTGTACTGCCAAGAAATAGACCCATGGATTTGGTGCGGCCAGTCCTCCCTCTTCCTTTCCTTTTTGCAGAGTTCCAAATTTAATCCGTGCCTGCTTCTTGCCCCATATCAAGGATCTGAAGATAGAATCAATGCCCTTCAAGGGCATGTTATGGTAGCACCTTTCCACTTGAGGGTTTGCGCACACTTCACCTTCAGCATTGTAAGGGTGTGTGTCCACGATCCGGAGTTGCTACAGGGTTGGGGCTGCGTATTTATGCAGTGTCCAGCAGTTACAGTATAGTGAATGCTGCAGCTAATCAGTATTGTCTGCTTTGATGGAAAAGACTGTGGCTGCTGATTGGCTGCAGTGGTCACGATCTGCAGGAGAGATATGGCAACTTTGGGGAAGCTGTTGGCCCAAGGGAGAAGTGTTTTTCTTTGTTTTGTTCTGTAGGTTGATGATATGAAGGGGTTGTCCAATTATGAACAGCCCTTTTAACCTACTTCATGTAGACCAAATCTAATGGCCACCCAGAATTGTGAATTAGACTTTGGTTTGTTGCGATAAACACATAAAATGTCCACTAGCATGACCTTCCTTACGTTATGAGTCAAGAAAAGGTGTTTGGGTGTCATTCTTGTATCTGTTTTACTATGTATCTCAGAAAGTAATATCAGGTGTTTAGACCAAAAACATGAGAAGTAAAAACAAGACACAAAGGACACATTGTTCACTGACGTGATGGATCTGACAGCATCTCCACGAAGCAGCTGAACTAAAACCATTTATATAGATTTGCAACTTGTACCTATATTGTATTTATTCTGCCACAATATATAGAAAGTATGCTATTGTGTCATTGCCCCACAATTGGGAAGAAAACTGCAGAACAAAATGTTTGCGGTTCCACTTATCCACCAATAAGCCATAACAAAACCACTACCAGTTCAAATGAATATCTTTGATCTTCCAGTGACTATGGTATTTGACCAGGGCTGATATATCAAGCCGTGTTCAGTATTAGGCCAGGATCACACATGAGAGAAACACGGCCGAGACTCGGATGTTAATACCCGCCACTCGGGAGTGGAGCGTGCAGCTCCATGTATTGCTATGCGGCCGCACACTCCGCTCCTGAGTGCCGGGTATTAACATGCGAGACTCGGCCGTGTTTCTCGCATGTGTGATCCGGGCCTTTGGCTGAGCACCCACAACCAGAAATAGCTGCCCCCAAAACGCTGCGTTCTATGCTACAAGCACAGTGGTTGGGACTTATAGAAATCCCATGCCCACTGGCCTTCTATTCATTGCTGCTCAAACTCACCCACAGTGCGGGTTTACGAGCCGCAGCATGTCAGTTATCTGCAGTGGAGACCCTAGTCTCTGCTGTGTATTTTGACCAATAGACTGTGATTAGATGTGGCTACTATTCCTGATCGTAGGGACGTAGCCTTTGGTTTCTTTCTTCAAAGCAGATAACATGGACAAGTGTAAAGATCCGAGGGTCAACTTGAAATGGATAGATGACTAGATCATGGCATCTTCAAGATATCTAACCCTCTTCGTAGGAATAAAAATATGGCAAACCTTTGTGGCATTCATTAGACCTCTGGCTGCCATGCCAACTCATCAGCTCACCTGCATTGTGAGGATTTACATGGAGCTCTCACACCTTCGTGGAACCCCTTTGGGGCTGCAGATGCTATTGATCACTCTGGGATTGCCGATATGAAAAATTAGGGCCTGACATAAATGTGTACTGACAGGATGCCTCATCTGGCCGTGCGAATCAGTCCAAGCACGGACCACAATACATGGACTGGCTCTTCAGATCCTAGCGTGACCACTTCATGTGTGTGTTTGAGGCTATGACACTTGGGCTGGGAGAGCGACGGCTAGTCTGTGCAGTGACTGATTTACAAGGATGGCTAAAGCAGCCCGAAGGGGTTGAATATGGAGCTCAATTTAGAGAAATGCGCCTTGATGCCAGTTTTCCTCTAATTTGCTCCTTGATCAGAGTGCTGTTCTAAAAATGACTTGTCACCTTTCCTAGGAGAGTGGAGGTCGTTTGAGAAGAGTTTCCTTGTCTGGATTTTGAGTGACTTCTGGCTAAGCTTATATTCACGCGTGTGTACCCACAAAGTAGATCTGCGCTAATACTACATGCCATACCAAACCTCTTCCGCATCAGTGCACATACACTCAACAAAGAAACTGCAACATAGAGGAAAAGTCGTGGAATTATGGATATCACAGGATCCATAGATAGGTTAATAATATGCAAACAATGGAAAAATGTACAAATCATCTCAATTTATTTACTATTGAGCATGAGCACCGAGCACAGAAATCCCCACACTTACCTTGGTTGCTATCAATGAGGTTATTCATGGTTGAGGAATGTCCTGCCACAATGAATGCACTGGCAGCTCCTTTTGCAACTGCCGATCTATGACGCCCCAGATGTGCTAGATGGGCGATAAGGCTGGAGACGCTGCAGCCACAGTAGCACGTTTAGACCACACAGGCTGCTCATAGCACGACAAATACAATGGAGAAAATAAGTATTTGATCCCTTGCTGATTTTGTAAGTTTGCCCACTAACAAAGACATGAACAGTCTACAATTTTAAGTGTGTGTGCACACGCCGCGGATACTGCTGCGGTTCCGCAGCGGATTTGGCCGCTGCGTATCCACAGCAGTTGTTGCTGCGGTGTACAGTACCATAATATCCTATGGATATTAAAAACCGCAGTGCAGACGGTGCAGATTTTTCTGCGCGGTTTCTAAACCGCAGAAAGAATTGACATGTCAATTCTTTCTGCGGATTCCGCTGCGGTTTGCCATCTCCTCCATTGTGGAGATGAAAAACCGGAGGCCAATCCGCAGGTAAACCGCAGGTATTTTGACCTGCAGATTTACCTACGGATTTTACAAAATCCGCGCGGCCAAATCCGCACCCCAATCCGCAGCGTGTGCACATACCCTTAGGGTAGGTTAATTTTAACATTGAGAGATAGAATACCAAAAATAAAATCCAGAAAATCACATTGTATAAATTTGCATTTTGCAATGAGAAATAAGAATTTGATCCCCTACCAACCATTACGAGTTCTGTCTCCCACAGACCAGTTAGACGTTCCTAATCAACTCGTTACCTGCATTAAAGACAGCTGTCTTACATAGTCACCTTTATAAAAGACTCCTGTCCACAGACTCAATCAATCAGACTGTAACCTCTACAACATGGGCAAGACCAAAGAGCTTTATAAGGATATCAGGGTCAAGATCATAGACCTGCACAAAGCTGGAATGGGCTACAAAGCCATAAGTATGATGCTGGGTGAGGAGACAACTGTTGGTGCAATAGTAAGAAAATGGAAGAAATACAAAATGACTGTCAATCGACATCGATCTGGGGCACCATGCAAAATCTCACCTCGTGGGGAATCCTTGATCATGAGGAAGGTGAGAGATCAGCTTAAAACTACAAGGGGGGAGCTTGTTAATGATCTCAAGGCAGCTGGGATCAGTGTCACCAAGAAAACCATTGGTAACACATTATGCTGTAAAGGTTTAAAATCCTGCAGTGCCCGCAAGGTTCCCCTGCTCAAGAAGGCACATGTGCAGAGCGGTCTGAAGTTTGCCAATGAACACCTGGATGATTCTGTGAGTGATTGGGAGGAGGTGCTGTGGTCAGATGAGACAAAAATTGATCTCTTTGGCATTAACTCAACTTGCCATGTTTGGAGGAAGAGAAAAGCTGCCTATGACCCAAAGAACACCATCCCCACTGTCAAGCATGGAGGTGGAAACATGTTTTTGAGGTATTTCTCTGCTAAGGGCACTGGACTACTTCACCGCATCAATGGGAGAATGTATGGAGCCATGTACTATAAAATCCTGAGTGACAACCTCCTTCCCTCCGCCAGGACATTAAAAATGGGTCGTGGCTGGTTCTTCCAGCAAGAAAATGACCCAAAACATACAGCCAAGGCAACAAAGGAGTGGCTCAAAAAGAAGCACATTAAGATCATGGAGTGGCCTAGCCAGTCTCCAGACCTAAAATTCCTCCTGACATGTGCGCAAACATCAACTACAAAAAACATCTGACGGCTGTGCTTACCAACAAGGGTTTTACCACCAAGTATTAAGTCTTGTTTGCCAGAGGGATCAAATACTTATTTCTCGCTGTAAAATGCAAATAAATTTACATAATGTGATTTTCTGGATTTTATTTTTGATATTCTTTCTATCAATGTTAAAATTAACCTACTCATAAAATTATAGACTGTTCATGTCTTTGTCAGGGGGCAAACTTAAATCTCCTGTCTTGTGCTGTAAAGCACAATGGAAAATGAACTGCATTTTCACTACTGGGAACCTAGACTAAGGCAGGAATCACACAGGACAGATTGTGCTTAAAGCTGCGTCTGAAAGTCAGTTCCGTTCATCTGAATTTGGTAGGTTTGGTGACTGGTGCATGGATCCCTTCATGTCAGATAAATGATAGTTGCAGATTTATGAAGTGAGACCAAACCCTTGTCGCCACAGGAGACGTGGATTTTCTTTTTTTTAGCTGACAATAGCTAAATGATCACGGATTTTACCTCCATGAATCTCAAAGGATAAAATCCACTTTAGCAATATGCGTATAGTGACGAGCTGCAGATTTCCCCACATTTTATACATGGTGTGTAGATGAGATTTGGGAAGATCCAATCCAGAGCTGCTGCTGTAATACATTGGAAAACCATCACAAGTTACTAAAGCAGCACTCCAGGGTTTTTTTATATTTTGCCGCCGGAGTGGTGTCCACTAACGTAAGGTCCCGGCCTTAGTATGATACTCGCCAGCCGCCAGGTTCAGCACCGCTCCGATTGGTCCCAGCAGCTTGTGATCTGCTGGATCTCCTCAGTGTTTGCTGGCGGAGCCGAGGTCACTACTCAGTGTATCTCTATGGCTAATTTCACATTAGCGTTTTTTTGCGCAGCGCATCATGCGTTTTTGCATGCGTTTGCCTTTTTTTATGCGCATTCGTTCTCTAGGGGTTAAAACCAGTGTCTACACAGTTTTATGCCAAAAACTCATGCCCATGAAAACGCAGACAAACGCATGTCCATGTGCACGCCTGCGTTCCCATAGACTGTAATGCATTATTTTGCCGCATTCCGTGGGCATGCTTTTTTTTACTGCTTTCGGCGGACCCAAAAATGCAACAGGTTGTGTCTGGCGCGCCTAGGAGCACACCTTGAAAATCGCATGCGCACGAAAACGCATGCGAACATGTGCAAACGCAAGACCATGCACACGCCATGATAAAGATAGGTACGCATGACGCATGGACACGCACGATGCGCTGTGCAAAAAACCGCTAATGTGAAACCAGCCTAAGAGAGGGAGAGCGAGGGCCTCAGACTGAGATCTGCGGCCTTCCCATCAGTCCCAGGTTGGTGGCGCAGCTGCAGACGGGCGTGTTATTAGGGCAGCGGTACCACGCCAGGACTGAAACAGAGAACACTGACGCGACATACACAACGGCCCATCACACGGACGTGGCACGCACTGTGCACAGGAGCACTATGAGGAGGGTAAGACGCGCCCGCCCTCTCCGGCCTGTCCACTCATGCCATAACAAAAAAAGCACGAGATCCCTGAAATCCGACTTTGCTGGCACTGTAAAACGCAGCTGAACATTTGCATAAAAAATGCTGCAAAAAACCCTAATGTGAACTTTGCCTCATATAGACGAGAAGCCGCACAAGTGAAGGCTCCACCAGTGCGGGCGCCCCTGCCGGCCGTGGCTCTAGCCATCTCATCGGTGTCCGCTCCGCTCTGCAGCCCAGCCCCGGCCCCTCCCTATTAATCATTACGCCGTCTGACTCAGCACCATGCGGCCACGGAGCACACCGGATGTGACGTGCCCACGTACAGGCTGCGCAGTGACGTCACTGGCCGTATAAATGCCGGCAGCGGCAGGCCCTCCCTCTCTTTTTCTCTCTCTGTTAGAGAAGATGGCGCCGGTGAGTGGCGTGCATGGCGCTCGGTCCCCAGCATTAATGTGTCCGTACAGCACACGTCCCCGCCGTGTAGTGCTCTGCTCTAGTAGTATCCCGGGGCTGGGTGCGGACTATAACCACAGGAGAGGGAGGTTACATAGCCATGAGCCGCTGTATGTGACGGTGGTGGCGGCGCCTGTGCTGTCCTTCATTAGTCCTATACCCAGAGTGGGAGAGAGGGCAGCGAACGGAACCACAGCAGCTGGTCTGGAACTACAACTCCCAGCCTGCCCCAGCAGCTGCTGTTAATAGTGCCCGCCGGCGTTGTAGTTTCACGTCCACCGGAGGTTTCTGCCCCCTAGTGGATCGGAGGGTGAATGCCTGTTGCAGACCTGTAGCCGGGGACTGCTCCTCTGCCAGTGCTCCGGGGCTTCTGCTATCTGTGATGTAGAGTATCCTCAATCCTATCCTTGTATAAGAAATATGATCTCTACCCAGTGACCCCCCCCTCACTGTAGAGTCTTTGCTGCCAGCAGTCAGAGTAAACGTATAACATTGTTTCTTGCAGCAGAAAGTTAAAAAGGTGCAGAAGGAAAGGAGATCCAAGAAGGCAGCCTGGAGGTTCACCCTGGACCTCACTCATCCGGTGGAAGATGGGATCTTTGACTCCGTCAACTTTGTAAGTATTCCTGTAACTCTCAAACCAGCCCTGTCCAGGGTGGTGAAAGGTGTAAGAGAAAGATATATAGTATACAAGCTATCTCTGAGGAGTCATGTGGGTGGAGCGAGTCTGGAGGAGTCATGCAGTCATAGCACCTCCTAGCTAGATGTTCCGCATGCATTGATTTATTACAAGCTGGCTGTGGTGCCGCCATGGAGTAATGTATCGTATGACGGCAGTGTGGTCCAGCCTGCACACTGCTGTTCTATTTAGTATCTGGCACTGTGCCTGGCAATATTAGTCAGCTCCATAGACCTATAAAGACATGTCGTTGTGCTTTCTGAACGAGATGTGAGAAAGAAACCCCCATAATTGTGATCAGATTGGCTGGGTGGGCTTCCCGCATACACGTATCATTCCATTACTAGAGCAGGGCTGTGATGAGCTGAGCAGTTTTCTTAATGCCTCCTGTAACTAGGGTTCTCTTCCCTAGTTTGTACCTAGGGTTTCCTTCCCTAGTGTCTACATGTTTTGTTTTTGTGAAACAGGAGCAGTTTCTAAAAGAGAAGGTGAAAGTCAACGGCAAAACCGGAAACCTTGGAAACACCGTTCACATTGAACGTTCAAAGAACAAGATAAATGTGGCGTCTGAGAAGCAGTTTTCTAAAAGGTTTGTTTTACATGGAAAAAAGTCACATTGGTTTCGATTTGCTAAATGTGATTTTTATTTTTGTGAGTGGATCATAAGGTGTTTTTTTGTATCTTGAACTGTTTATGGTTCCATAAGGCTACGTTTACACTTGCTGGATTTTTTGCGGTCCGTTATTGAGACCCGATTTAGCGGGCCGAATCACCGCATTTTTTGTGGTGTACCGCAATAACGGGCCGTTTGCGGATCGCCGTTATTTATTTATTTTTTTTCCCCCCCAGTACTGTGGAATTAGTATTGGAAAAAAAACTGGAAGTGACGGCGCTCCGCTAAAACAAACTTCCGTTTGTTTTTGCATCCCCACTGCTTACAATGGGGGCCATGTCCATACGCCGTATAAAAGATCGAGAAAGCTCAATCTTTTATCACAGCCGTAAAAACCATGGAATTTTTGCGGGCCGATTTGGCAGCACCATAGAGATCAATTGGGGCCGCAAAAATACGGTAAGTGTAAAGCTAGCCTTATTGTATATGATTCTCTTCCTATCTTAGCTTTAGCTATCATTCGTATATGAAGTGATGTCAGGAGTGTAACAGACCTAGAGAAAGGATTAATAATTTTTACTGTGATAATTGATGGATCCTCCTGCCATCAGTTTTTATCCTCTTAATATATAGCAGCCATCATATAGCACTGTGTACTTGCAGTTGCTCATTTTGAATTTCTACCCAGTATTCTTTTCTATGTAGAAACAGGAATTCTCTTTTCCCTGCATAAATCATTCCCCTTATCAACCCCTGACCCAGCTGCTGCCTCCCACCCCTTGCAGGGATTTTGCTGTTATGACTCATACAGGGAAAATTGACCTCTAATTTCTACATGGAGCTTAGAATTCAGCTCGTCTGCTTTTAATCACGTGATGTCATAGACCTAATGGAAAAGAGAAGAATTAACTAGGTAAAAGGCAACATGAGCAATTGTAAGTAAACAGTGATATATGATGATTGCAATGTATTAAGAGGATGAAAACTTTGCGAGTGATTGTTTAAAAATGCTAACTTGCACGCTCGCCTAATGTCATGTATGGATCCACTGCTGATCTCTTCAGAAGGGTCTGTTTTAACATCAACAGCTGTGACTGCGGTGTTCTTGTCACTGAGGTGAGTTGGCTGAAGAGGCCAGGAGACTAGAACAGGCTGTCATCTGAGTGGCCTCTCCTGGGTCAATAAAGGTGACAGCTAAGTCATCAATGCCCAGGATAACATTTTTTTTATTAAGGCTGGACAACAGCTCTGAATTTTGCAGTCCATTTCAGGAGCTGACTAATATTTACTTGCTCTAGTCTGTAAATCGGACCAGACAATCCCATACTGCGTCCGACTACATGCACTACCGACCCCATGCCCTCACATCTCCTCCATTCTCTCTCTCCAGTCGTCACAGCCCACCTAACTACAATCTTTAATCTCTCCCTCTCCTCGGGCATTTTCCAATCCTCCTTCAAACACGCCATTGTTACTCCATTACTAAAGAAACCTGCTCTCGACCCATCCTGAACAAACAACTACAGACCAGTCTCCAATCTCCCCTTCATCTCTAAACTTTTGGAACGCCTAGTTTACTCCCGCCTTACCCGTTACCTCTCCTCTCACTCCCTTCTAGACCCTTCACAGTCTGGCTTCCGCCCCTTACATTCGACTGAAACTGCACTCATCAAAGTGACCAATGACCTTCTGACAGCAAAACGTAATGGTGACCACTCTCTGCTCATTCTTCTTGTCCTATCTGCAGCTTTCGACACTTGACCACCATCTCCTACTCTCTAGGCTCCAATCACTAGGCATTAAGGACACTGCTCTCTCCTGGTTCTCTTCCTATCTCTCTGACCGCTCCTTCAGTGTTTTGTTCTCTGGCTCCACGTCATCTCCTCTTCCTCTTGCTGTCGGGGTACCTCAGGGCTCAGTCCTTGGTCCCCTTCTTTTCTCGCTCTACACAGCCCCAATTGGACAGACCATCAGCAGATTTGGCTTTCAGTGCCATCTTTATGCTGACACACAACTATACACATCTTCCCCTGACCTTACCCCTGCTGTACTAAAGAACGCCAGTGACTGTCTGTCCGCAGTCTCCAACATCATGTCCACTCTCTATCTGAAACTCAACCTCTCTAAAACTGAACTTCTTCTGCTCCCGCCGTCTACTAACCTCCCTAAATCTGACATTTCCCTCTCCGTGGATGGTACTACAATAACACCCCGGCAGCAGGCATGCTGTCTGGGTGTTTTGTTTGACACCAATCTCTCCTTCACATCCCATATACAATCTCTTGCCCGCTCTTGCCGCTTACACCTAAAGAACATCTCTAGAATCCGCCCGTTTCTCACTATGGAAACAACAAAAACCCTCACTGTTGCATTGATCCACTCCCGCCTGGATTACTGCAATGCTCTATTAATTGGTCTCCCCGTCACTCGACTATCCCCCCTCCAGTCCATACTTAATGCAGCGACCAGGATCGTCCATCTGGCTAATCGGTACTCGGACGCATCCGCTCTTCGCCAGTCCTTACATTGGCTGCCCATTCATTATAGGATCCAATTCAAAGTACTTGTTCTCACCCACAAAGCTCTCCACAGTGCAGCACCCCCTTACATTTCTTCCCTCATTTCTGTCTATTGGCCTATCCGATCGCTGCGCTCAGCAAACGACTTTCGACTAACCTCTGCACTAATCCGTACCTCCCACTCCCGACTCCCAAGACTTCTCCCGTGCCGCTCCTATCCTCTGGAATGCTCTACCCCAAGAAATCAGGACTATCCACAATTTGCATAGCTTTAGGTGCTCCCTCAAAACACACTTGTTCAGAGAGGCCTATCGCGTTCACTGATCAAAGTAATTCTCTGTAAGTGTGCGTGTGTAGCCCATTCACTATCTCCATCCATCCTTCACTCCCTCAAGATGGCTGGACCTTCAGTGTAAATACACAATTGTAAATACACACCTGTACTTTGTATCTCCCCCACCTCATTGTAGATTGTAAGCTCTCACAAGCAGGGTCATCTCATTTCGTCTTATTTTGCTTCAATTATTGTATTGTTAACGTTGTTACTTATGACTTGTGTTTTGAAACTGTTAAACTGTAAAGCGCTGCGGAATATGTTGGCGCTATATAAATAAAGATTATTATTATTATTCTGCATCCCCACCCAGCGTTCATGTGTGGAATATGGCTTTGCACACCAACTGATGGGCTGACATTGGTGGGGTCAAAAAAAATTGTTCTGAAAGTACCCAAATGGGGAGGTAAAGTACAGGGAGCATGAAATGTTTTTAAATCTGTGAACAAATGTAAAGACCATTATTGTGTTGAGTGTACTGAGCCGTAACAGTACATTAGAACCTAATTTTTCAGACTAGAAGACTCACTATTTTCCCCCAAATTTTTTGGGGAAAATGGGAGTGCTTCTTATAAACTGAATATAGGTTACAGGGGCATGGAGGAGCAGCAATGGGGCACGGCCTCAGTAGGCAGGTTCGCTGCGGCAGGAGTGGGGCAATGCTGCTGGTCTTGGGCTGGGAGGAGTGGATGTTTTGTGGTACGAGGCTGTGGTGTGTTCCAGGCTTTCAGAAAATGTCGGGGGTCCCTGTTCTTCTCATCTTTGTTACTGTGTTGGGACTGTGGGAAATGGCGGCTGCTGGAGGCGGCGCATGCGCAAATTGAGATAATTGCTCCTGACCTTTTCTGAAAGCCCCGAGCCCGCCGCATCCTCGTGCCACCGATAAACCCCCTCCTCCCAGCCTGAGGCCCAGAGTCGCTGCTGCCAGAAGCATTTGTCAGACAGAAGTTGGGTGATGGTTGTGGGGCCACAGGCTGGTACTCTTCTATGTGATTGACTCCCAAGAAAATGGCCACCGGAGGCGGCGCATGTGCAAATAGAGATCTCGTCAAAAGAACTCATCTCCCAAGATCTCAATTACATATTTGCTTCCTCTGGTGGCCATTTTCCCAGTGTTCATAGCATTAGAAAGTATGGAAGGTGCGGGGCTTCGGGCATCTCATCATACCAGCCTGGGGCCCACAGCCATGGCTCAACTCCTGCTGCTGCTGAACACCCCTTCCTACCAGCCTAGGGCCTACAGCATCTCCTGCCTCCCCCAGAAGTGACCCTGTCAACAGGGAAACCCGCTACTCCCCCGGTAAGCTTCCACACCATGCACCGTGTTTTTAAAAAAAAAAAAAACAACAAAAAAAAACAAAACACATTTTTCAGATTTTCCGTCCTAAAATTTGGAGTGAGTCTTATCTGCAAAATATGGTATTTCTGTTGGGGGGGCTGTGTGTGTGAGTATATATACAGTTTCCTACTGACCATTCTTAATGCTTATAATGTAGGCATTATTTCTAGCAGACATGATTGAAATCCAAATTTCCCAATTGTGTAACCCCACTTTTTTATTTTGTATTTTAGGTATCTTAAATACCTTACAAAGAAATACCTGAAGAAAAACAACTTGCGTGACTGGTTACGTGTAGTTGCTTCTGATAAGGAGACTTATGAACTTAGGTACTTCCAGATCAGCCAAGATGATGATGAATCTGAAACAGAAGAATAATTGTTTCTACAGAATAAAGATATTTATACACAATGTTGTGTTTTTCATTTCTCCCAAATATTTCTGCTTTCTGATGCTTTGTTTCAGATTCTGACTATTTAGTGAAAAGTTTACACAATGAATATTTGGTGAGTTTGACACTGCATATTTGCATTGCACTTACAGGAAAGTGGATGGGGATTTATAGAAATCTCATCCTCACTGCATTTTATAAGGAGTATATCCTGCGGTGTGTTTGTAATCTGCAACATGTCAATTTCTATTATGGTAAATGTTTTTTATTTGTACATGTCCACATCAATACACAAGTTAAAAAACTCGTGTTTTTAACACCTGTCTGCAGCAGCAACTTACCAAAAACACATGTTATCTGCATATGACTGTATCAAAGTTTTATCAGAGCTAAAGGTAGTTTCCAAAACAAAGCCATTTTTTAACACATGACATGGAGTCAGATGCCCCTGATTCATGAAGAGGCAAACACCTTTGTGTGCCTTGCCACAAAATGCTCTCCAGCCTCTGGAGTAGGATTTGTGGTGGAAATGCCACTAGTAGTCGTACCCATGATCCACCCCAGCTCTGTCCTCTTTGGTGAAGCTCGGAGAAACTGGTGTGAAGACTCTTAATAGAAGCAAAATTTAGGTGCAATTCCTAGGTACGCCTACATTTTTCAGCTTTCAGAACATTGGTTCAAGTATTAGTGGCGCTTCAACCAACACATCCCACAAGTAAATATGCGGGTACACAGAGATCCAGCCATGTAGTTAAATTACGGTAATTTTATTTGATCCATTTAAAATCCATAAAATATGGAAAAAAAGAAATGCCGAATAGGGGGACGCCCAGCAAAGTTAAAGTGAAGTGGACAAATAAGGGATAACTGTAAACTACAACAAACCTAGAAATAACGCATGAAAGATGACCAAAAAACAATCACAATATTGTGAAAATGGGGGAATAGATAAAAAGGAATGAAAGGGGTGAGACCACTTAAAGCCCTACAGATCTGCGTGTAAAGCCCCCGTCACACACAGCGATCTCGCTAGTGACATCGCTGCTGAGGCACAATTTTTGTGACGCAACAGCGATCTCACCAGCGAGATCGCTGTGTGTGACACTGACCAGCGACCGGCCCCCCGCCGGTTATCGCTGATCGTCCTGGAATGGCCAGGACATTTTTTTTGATCGCTGGTCTCCCGCTGGCCAGCACGCATCGCTGTGTGTGACAGGCAGGAGACCAGCGATCAGCGCGCTGGTAACTAGGATAAATGCAGGGTTTCTAAGCAGTGTGTGTCACATAGAAACCCGATGTGTACCTTTAGTTACCAGCGCGCTGATGCAGGGAGCTGGTAACCAAGGTACACATCAGGTTTCTAAGTGACGTGCGCTGCTTAGAAACCTGATGTGTTGTAAAATATCAGTATTTCTATAATAAAAAAATATATGGATTAATTCTCTCATACAGAATAGCTAACAGGCTTTGCTTACTTTAGAGAAGTGACTGACTTATTCTGAGTGCCTTGGCTCACACAGCTGTCTCTCTTGTCAAATGTATAGGTCAAAATAGTCAAAGCTGTCAAAATGTGACTATTTAGAGATAATGAATGGTTCTAAAGATCTCAGACTTTAGGCTTAAATATCTCAGACTAAGGTAATGCATAAATAACTGTATGCATATTGTTAAAATAACTACGGTTCACTTAATATGGAAGAACTTATGAACATGGTGGCAAGCCACCATATGTGGTTGTAGTTTATAGGTCAGAATAGTATATAAAGCCGGTCTAACTCTTGTTCAGGAGATCTCATATCCCTTGAGACTCTCGAACACCCGGACAACACAACTGCTCAAGACTATATGTAAGAACAATGCTCGTTTTCTCTTCAAATAATTATTGCATGTCATGAACTTACTTTTCTTCATTTTTGTAATCACTTTTTGAATGAACAATTAAAAACAAGATTTATTTTATCCTCAATTCAACATTGCCTTTACTTTTGATTCTCAACCGTGCAAGAAGATATATATATATATATATATATATATATATTTTTCTACATTTTGGCGAGCCTTAGCCAGACTGATCTTTTGTGCTAATTTTGGCTGGCATTCCTTCCTCGATTGTGCAAGGGGGGAGCACGAACTCTGCTAAAAAACCACCTGTTGTACAAGCTTCCTCAGGAATTCCACTATTTCACGGCACAAAGGATCACACTGAACCTGAAGACGACGGGTGAGGATCGTAAGGAGCTGCATGCGTCTCATCCAGACGGAGATCTGAGGATTGCATAAGGACACAGAGGACCATCCATTGACGGGAAAGACTCTCAATAGGTGAGAAAAAAATATAATGGATTTTATACATGATTATGCTAAGAAAAGTAACATAGATTTCAAGTTTGTTCATAATCATACGGATGCCCAATTATGGTCTAGTTTGTATAATCAATGTGAGGCAGAAAATGTTAAAATTGACAAAAGGTTTTTCTCAGTTAGAAAATTACAAAGGAAACTTCAGAATGTTATGCAGCTAGTCCATGTGTATAATAGCTTAGTCTTTGAGAAAACTGAACCTAACACCTATAAAACATGCATTGTCACACAAGACATTAATCACATTGACACACCAGGTGACACACAAGAGTCTGACGGGGATTACTTTGATTGTCCAAATTGTTTGATTTTGTCAGAGCATATAGAACAATTGGAAGATCAAATAGATACCAGGACAGAGTTATTGTCTAAATTACGACAAGATATAAAAAGGGTTTCTGCTAACACAAGATCAACAGGTAAACAGGAGGAGAGTGCTGCTGCGTCATCATTTGTACCAAATATGCAGGATCCAGATGCTTCAGTAGAGGAATTAGAGGCAGTAGAATTACAACGGAAAAAATTACATGACAGCAGCACGCATTAATCTGAAAATACACGATCAGCTAATGAAAATTGTAAAAGACATTCCAAATTACAATGATAAGATGGATGCCTTTTATAATGCGGACACTTTTGAATCAAACACAGACAAATACAATCTGAATGATGAGCAAAAGAATAAAATATTCAAAGTTTGGTTACCTTCACATATGGGAAAAAGATTACAGACCACACCCAGATTAAATGATGAGAATGAAATGGCACATAGTACAAAAGAAGACAGACTTAGACAATTAGTATTGTTTACAACTGGAGAAGACATGCCTACAGTTGATATTTTAGGGAGTTTACAAACAAATATTTCTGAAGACCCATTCTCTTTTTTGGTAAAGTTTGAACAGGCCTATAGGATGGTAATGGATCTCGGGCCTCACGAAGAGCCAGCATCCATGATCAAATTTTTTGTAAAGAAGTTCAAGTACTTAGATCCTGCCTCAGTGCAATTGGCTAACACTCAGCCATCATTGCAAGAAGCAACAGTTTTTATTGACAGAATAAGGAGATCCATGAAACAAAATCAGGTCAAGGCTAAAATAGCGGTAGTTCATGACAAGGAAGACAGTCAACTGAAACCTAGAGCCACAGTAATCTCCAAGAGCAGGGATTACATTGAGCATAGAGGTAAAAATACTACACAAAGGAACAATATCCATTGTTATTTTTGTGGTATACCTGGACACTTGAAGTGGCAGTGCAGGAAATTTTTGAGAGCAGAATCAGAGATGGGTACACAAGGAACAGGTAAGCTTGGAAGGGAAAACGGACTCATGCCAAAATCATACACCACACCTTCCGCACCTGCATTACAATTATCTGCACCTGCTCATACTGCCAACAGACAAACACAGTCACCATATGCACCATTAATCAGACAGATCAGAGAAATGACAGTGAAGGAAACAGAGTCAAGGGATAGAATTCCAAGGTCTTTTAAAAAGGACACTGGTCTTCTCCCATCTCCTTCATCTTTCTGACAATCACAGACTATTCCTGTACCACATCCATTGGAATTTGTGACTCGAGTTACATTGGATGACTGTGGAAGACCATTTATCAAAGTAAGTTTAGCAGGCCAGAATGTTGTATTTCTTATTGACACAGGAGCTCAGTTAAGTGTTACAAACCTTGATTTGAAGCTAAACCCAGATTCACCAGTTTGTACAATTGTCGGATTCAGTGGAAAAGGTGGAACTAAAGCAACCTTAGTTCCCAATGTGACTTTGGAAATACCTAGTTCTTTCAAAACAGAAATTGACATCTGGTATTGTCGTGATTCTGAAAATATACTTGGCACAGATTTTATGCAGAAATTCGGATGGGTAGTTGACCTAGGAAATCAAGTGATCTGGAAAGATTCCAATGGTTGTAAACCGGTAGTCATTGATCCTAATGATTATAGCCATGTTGGAAGTATTTGCTTGAATGATGTGGTGTCATCTGACCATTTGTGGCCTGACACTAATGATGACAAGGTATTGACAGAAATTGTACAGCTTTTTCCTTCTCTTTGGGCTCAGTTCAGGAATCAGGTTGGAACAATGAAAGACGTTATCGTGAATGTGGAGGGGCGTGATCCCCCCGCCACAGCGTCAGTATAAATTGCCTCCAGAATCAATTGACTCTATGTCAAAGATCATACAGGAATTGTTAGATCAAGGTGTTATCCGAAAGGCTAATTCTGTAAGTAACAATCCTTTGTGGTGTGTTTTGAAATCTGATGGTTCTTATCGAATGATATTGGATTTACGGATGTTCAATAAGCATACACCCAATGTCGCACCAATTGTGGCAGATACTCATGACATGATGGCAAGGTTAAATGCAAAGGCCAAATACTTTTCTGTACTGGACATTAGCAATGGTTTTTTCAGTATACCTCTTGAAAAGAGTTGTCAGTATAAGTTTGCATTTACTTTCTTGGACGAGCAATATCTGTTTTGCAGGTTACCTCAAGGAGCACATTTGTCACCTAGTGTTTTTCATCAGGCATTGGCAAAGGTTTTATCCAGATTTTCGAGGCCTGATTGCATTCTGCAATATGTGGATGATATTTTATTGTCTACAGAGGATAAAGAGACACATGTTTCACTTCTGACAGAATTGTTTGAGTTGCTGCATGATGCAGGGTTGAAATTGAACACCAAAAAGGTCAAATTAATGCAGACTGAGGTCAGATTTTTAGGGGTGCTGTTGAGTCCAGGAAAAAGGCAGCCACTGCAGGAAAGAATTGAGGCAATTGCTTCCCTACCAATTCCGACATCACACAAGGCATTGAGACATTTTTTAGGTCTTATGAATTATTCAAGGGATTTCATTGAGAATTTTGCAGATAAGGCCAGATCTTTATATGATCTTTTGAAAGGTGAAAACAGTGATTACTTTGGTCCTTGGGGTGATGAACAGCAAACCTCATTTGAACAATTGAAAATGAATTTACAAAATGCACCTGCTTTGTCCACAGTAGATCCTTCGGCTCCATTTGCTTTGCAAGTGCATACATCAGGAACATCTGTTTCTGCTGTATTGCTGCAATTACAGGGAGAAGAGTGGAGAATTTTGGGCTATTTTTCAAAACTTCTCTCACCTGTTGAAAAAGGTTTTGAGACCTGTGCAAGACACTTGGTAGGTGTGTACTTTGCAGTCAAAGCAACCGAACATATTGTCGGGTTCAACAAAATCATTTTGCAAACTCCTCACTCTACACTAAAACTTCTCTTTGAGAATAATATCCCAGGTGTGTCACATCAGAGATTTGCTCATTGGTTATTGTCATTGTCTCCCAAACAAATTGAGGTAGATTACAAGGCCAAATATGTTCTTCCTCAGCTGATGCAATATGAAGGACAAACTCATGATTGTTTACAGTCTTTTCAGGATCCAAGTCCATCACTTTTCAGACGGAAAGCAGAGGTAACAGACGAACCAATTTTTGTAGATGGTTCCAGATTCTATTCAGATGGGCACTATTATTCAGGATATGCCATTTTTTATCCCAACAGAGGACAGGTTGTGAAGCACAAATTACCGAGTCATTTTTCAGCTCAAAGAGCAGAGCTAGAAGCAGTAAAAATGGTACTACAGCTGAATGAAGCAGATGATCAGTGTCCCATTGTGATCTACAGTGATAGCTCTTATGTTGTAAGATCACTGACAGATTACTTGTCAGTTTGGGAAAAAAGAGGTTATGTAGATTCATCTAATAAGACTCTTGTTCACAGTGACACACTGAAGACAATTTTCAGGATAGCATCAAAAAACCCTAATGGTTTTGCTATTGTCAAGGTTCCGGCCCATAAAAAATCTGATGATGAATTATCTGTTGGAAATGCAACCGCAGATATGCTAGCCAAAGAGGCAGCCCTGACAGGAGAAGAGGTGTTTGAACCTGAACCTCTCGAGGTTTCAGCAGTTCAAAGAACAGACACGCATATCCCTTCTTTTGCGGAAGAACAAGAAAAAGACTCATCTCTTGTTGCTTCCCGGGTTGATCCAAAACCTCCCTTTGTTTGTGAAAACGGGGTTTTGTGACATGACTTAAACGGGGAGTTGCGTCCTGTTGTCCCAAGACATCTACAGGTTGAGTTCACAAAATACAATCATGAAAGTTTGGGTCATTTGGGCCAACAAAAATTGTTAGGCATTCTCAGAGAGAAATTTTACTGGGAAAAGATGGAAGAGACAGTGCAAAGTGTTGTTCAATCATGTCTCATTTGTGCCCAAATTAATCCAAGACCAAAAGGACAGAAACCGCCACTACTCCGAATCGCACCTGCAGATGGTCCATGGTCTACGTTACAAATCGACTACATTGGACCGTTACCATCAGGTAAAAATGGTCTCAGGTATGCATTGGTTGTGGTAGATGTTTTATCTAAGTGGGTTGAAATTTTACCTGTCAGGAAAGATGATGCTTTGTCTACAGCTAGAGCATTAGTTAATCATGTCTTTTGTACTTGGGGGATCCCAAGAATGATCACCTCTGATCGAGGAAGTCACTTTACAGGAAAAATCATGCAAGCCGTTTGTGCTATTCTAGGGGTACGACAGCAGTTTCATGTACCCTACCATCCACAGTCTGCTGGTATTGTGGAAAGGATGAATAGAACAATAAAATCCAGAATTGCCAAGATGTTATTGGACAAAGGCAATACTTGGGTTGATGCAGTACCTTTTGTACTGTTGAGTGTAAGAGGAACAACCTCTGCCACAACTCAGTTTACTCCTTTTGAACTGATGACAGGAAGAAAAATGCCATTGATTTTTCCTCATGAACCATTTTTGTCTACACCACAAAAAGATGCTGTTGCAAGGTCCAAATGGTTGCAATTGTTGCAGGAAAATTTGAAAATGATTCTTCCACATGCTGCATCAAGAATGCAGAGAATGGAGCCACCATATGTATCCAAATTCAAGAAAGGGGCTCTAGTGATGATTAAAACTTTCAGGAAGAATGGACCTTGGGAAAGTAATTGGGAAGGTCCCTTTGAAATTATCGAAACCATGGGACAAGTGATGATTCTTGTGCAACGAGCATCTAAGGTGGTTAAAAATACCCGCAGACAACAAAAATTGTGGGTACATGTTGATCAATGCAAACTGTATATTGCAAAATAATGATACTGCATTTCTTTTAGGAAGAAATGGATTCCAATAAGAACTGGAATACGAAACTCCACGTCCTTGATGGAAGGGATTCAACACCAATCCTTCAGGAGGAAAAGACATTTCCCAGGAAAAGCTACTATCTGATGGGAATCACATTTCTGCTGTTTTGTACTGTTTCAACTGTGATCTACGCTGAAGATATTTCACACCATGGAACAAATACTAGTGAAGTGAAGGAACTTTTCAAAGGAACTTTACATCCAAGGAAACCAAGAGGAACGAATCTACAAAGCTTAATAGATGAGGACATACCGGACGATTCAGTAGATATTACTGGAAACATTTGCATGGGTTTTGGTGCAAAATGCTGTATTGAGCTACACTTCATACATGACACTGACATAATATTACATGCAGCCACAGGACCTAAGACGAAGTTCACACAGTTACAAGGAGATTATATACACAATAATAAGACAGGCACATGGGAATGTAGTCCTACAGATGTGTTATTCTGGAATATAGAGATAAGAGGTGAAGAGAGAGCTGTGTGGTCAGGAGATATTACAAATGATATGATCGCAAAAGGGAAAGTTGAAACATCCAAAACAGATGCTTGGTTAAGGACACAACTATTTGGGAAAGTTTTAGATCCTGCATTTCTTTCTATTACAGAAGGAGACGAGGATTGGGTAAAAACATGGAATTTTCAGATAACCAGAGAACCAGTACAAGTACAGGTATCTGTAGTTTTTACAGTTTCAAATACTATAGCTCCAGAAGTAAGGGTTACACCACAAGCAGTATATAGTCAAGAAAATATGTCTCCTTTATTATTAAAATGCAACACGAGGTTAGAGCTACCTTCAGAATCTTTGTTAATATGGACCAAAGATAAATCATTTTTGGGAAGTTTTTCAAATGGTCCAACAAATGTTATACACAGAGGTCAATCCGGTAACGTGAGATGGTTAAATAAGGATTTTATTTTTTCTGTAGATAATCCATCTCCTAAGGATTCTGGACTTTACCAATGTTGCATTTTAACGAAGTATAACTACAAACAATGTAGAGATGTAAAGGTAAATATATGGTCAGCAGTAGATAATGTATGCACACAGACAAGATTTCAACCATCTACTCCTTTTCAGATCAATCAGTTCCAAACTAAACCTCTGTTACGAGATGGAGTGTTTCTGACCATGGTATGGACCTTTAACATGTCTAACTGGAAAATCTCTTCTAGATATCCCCAGTGTCAACCACATCTCACTAACATGGAGATGGGAATAGAACAATGGTTTGGGAAAAGAACTTCAACACAGGTTAGAAGTAAGAGGGGAGTGTTTGAAGGTATTTTGGGGGGATTAGGAACAGTAGGAAGTTTAATTAACACTATGGACATTCATACACTTAAATCAGATCTGGAAAATATTGGGTATATTGGAGGAAAAGGGGTAGAGATTCAGAAAAGCTTGAATCAAGTCCTTGAAAAGATGGTTTTGAACACTGCTACTGTATTGGGATCTTCTGTATCACATCTTCAAGATGCTACTTTAGCTTTAATGGAAAGTGAACAGGAATCTCAAGTGGCCAAAACATGTCTAGAAATTCAGATTGAATATTCCACCAATCTGAAAATGATTGCACAAGCCTTACAAAGTGGAATTACCCCTTTAGGGCTAATAAGAAATTTGCCCATAGAATATAACTTTGCGTTAAACCATACAGATTTGTGGGTAAATAAGTGGTTAGGATGTGAACAGAACATTTGTGTAGGAACATCATTGATTCCAGTGTCAGGAAGAGAAGAAACCCTGGTTCCTATAGGTGTTCTGGGAATTCCTGTCAGCCCTACACAATTGTTATATTATCAATTACAGTACACAGATTTTGCATTTGATGGTACAAACATTGAACAATTAGACATTTCGTCATGCTTAAATTTTGTTTCCAAGGTAATGTGTCTACCTGGACAGGATAAAGTCATTTATCATTCATGTTTCCATAATCATACTTCTTGTCATGCCAGAGTTGAGAATGTCCACACGATACATGACTTGGTGACACCAGTAAGCGCTAACAAAACTTGTTTCCAAGTCATGTCAGAAAAAGAAGCAGTTTCTGCATTCTTCTCATCTTGTGTACATGTCGAAAATCTGACAATGGGTTTATATTGTATTGAGGGAAATGTTAAAACTCTCACAAGGAAGGAAGTATTAATATTACGTCAATAGGCTCAAGACGTCTGAAAATCCTTCCGATCCAGTTCAATTTGTCACAAGTCAATAAATTCCCTTGGGATTTGTGGACAAATGAAATAAAGACAAGGGTTTATTGAATCTGCTGACAAAACAATTAAAAGAAGCTGAAATTGTATTTAGACATGAACAAGGTAATCTAAATGATATTGAACATGAATGGACGAGTATGTCAGGGTCATCTTGGTGGAGAAATTTAGGAAAATCTGTAACTAGTTGGTCACAGTCTTCAGCGAAAATGGCAGCAGGAAATGTATTGTCTAATCCGATCGTTATTTTATTTATCATAGTTTTGCTGTGTATAATATATCAAATAATTATTATGTGTAAAATTAGGAGAATTTATAAGAATATAAAGATAGAAATGAAAAAGGAAGATGATATTTTAAGAGAGATGTTAAAACGAAAAAAATATAACTCTCTGATCTAATTTTTGTTTTTACAATAGGTTTGAAAATTCAGATGACATTCAGGGCAGATGTTGATACAAGGTTTTCAGAATAAAGAATGAATGTGATACGAATGGTGAGAGAATGAGTTAGGATTGATTATGATATTTCTCAAATCATAATCAGGGGGGACTGTAAAATATCAGTATTTCTATAATAAAAAAATATATGGATTAATTCTCTCATACAGAATAGCTAACAGGCTTTGCTTACTTTAGAGAAGTGACTGACTTATTCTGAGTGCCTTGGCTCACACAGCTGTCTCTCTTGTCAAATGTATAGGTCAAAATAGTCAAAGCTGTCAAAATGTGACTATTTAGAGATAATGAATGGTTCTAAAGATCTCAGACTTTAGGCTTAAATATCTCAGACTAAGGTAATGCATAAATAACTGTATGCATATTGTTAAAATAACTACGGTTCACTTAATATGGAAGAACTTATGAACATAGTGGCAAGCCACCATATGTGGTTGTAGTTTATAGGTCAGAATAGTATATAAAGCCGGTCTAACTCTTGTTCAGGAGATCTCATATCCCTTGAGACTCTCGAACACCCGGACAACACAACTGCTCAAGACTATATGTAAGAACAATGCTCGTTTTCTCTTCAAATAATTATTGCATGTCATGAACTTACTTTTCTTCATTTTTGTAATCACTTTTTGAATGAACAATTAAAAACAAGATTTATTTTATCCTCAATTCAACATTGCCTTTACTTTTGATTCTCAACCGTGCAAGAAGATATATATATATATATATATATATATATATATATATATATATATATATATATATTTTTCTACATGTGTACCTTGGTTACCAGCTCCCTGCATCAGCGCGCTGGTAACTGATGTACACGGCGTTGGCGTTGCTGGTGCTGATGGCTGGTGAAGATGCCTGTTTGACAGCTCACCAGCAATCCTGACAAGGTGATGTGGGGATCGCTGGTGAGTCGCTATGTGTGACGGGGCCCTAAGACTCGAAGTATAGAACTGTATACTGCAATTTTCTGTAATAATACCAACTGCACATAAGGAACATAAATACAATGATATGACTACATGAGGGGAGTTATTACTAATATACCTCATGTATTCATAACCTATTGTATTTATCTTTGTTCCTGATGGTGTTGGTATGCTGATTTTGCTGGTCTATGCTTCCAGCCTTACATGCAGATGTATTGGGTTGTAAGTACTCTCACCCCCATTTCATTGTGTGGATTCAGTTTTTTCCCACTTTTTATTCCTATTTTCTGACATTGTGATTTTTCTATTTTTGATCATCTTTCATACTTTATAGGTTTATTTTGTTTCATCCTAGTCTCACCCTTGCAAGTTGGTGAGGAACCTGGGACAGCACACTGATGGAATCCTAAAGCAGTCTGTTTTTCCGCTGGTCTCTAGAAGAAGCTTGAGACACCACTATCATTTTCTTTTTTTCCATACAAGTAACTCGTGACGTGTAGAAACCGAAACACCAGGGCTGTGGAGTCGGTAAGCCAAACCTGCGACTCCGACTCCTCAATTTCCCTTACACCGACTCCAACTCCGACTCCACGACTCCGACATATATTGCTTATATTTAAGTGAAAAATTTATTGTAGTACAATGTGAACCTCAGACATTTAATCATTTTTATGATCCAATAATCAAGATATTTAGATAGAACAGAATATATATTGGTGTACTACCCGGTTTTCATTCTTTTTGGTACAGATACGATATGGATAGACAGATATGGATAAATGGATAGATAGAGCAGATTTCTAATCTGCTTTTGCTATTGAAAACATTATCTATGAGCTCAAAAACCTTTCAGGTGATGCAGTTTTTTAAAAAGATGATCAGCTTTTGCAGCTGAAAAACGTATCCTCAAAAAACACAGGAAAAACGCTGTGTGTGAATGTAGCCTTAGATCAGGAATATAACAGCCATTTATAGGACATTTCATAACTTTCCCAAACTCCTATGAAAAAATATTCAGCACATCCTGCATTGAATTACTGTACCCAATTTATTATATATTTTAGGAGTCGGAGTCGGTCCATTTTATACCGACTCCAACTCCGACTCCACCAAAATGAGCACCGACTCCACGACTCCGACTCCACAGCCCTGCGAAACACTACTGCCTTGTATGTCTTTTGCCACTATTCACCCCTTTGGAGAGTTGCTGCCTGTGAACGTTATGCAAGAGTGGCTAGTGGCAAGGGTACATAGGAAACGATTGCTGGATTGTGACTTCAAAAGTAAAATCTAATTGGCCTGGTAATTAGTGATGAGCAGATGTGCTTGGATAAGGTTTTATCAGAGTATCTTGCACGTGCTCGGTAATATGTTGGGAGTCCCTGCGGCTTAATGTTTTGTGGCTGTTGGACAGCCACATCAATTGCGCTGGTTATCTGTTAGGCAATTCATGCATGTGTTGTGGCTGTTGAATGTCTGCGAGACATGGAGACGCGTGGACTGGAACATATTTTTCGAACACGCCAAAGACACTTGGTTAGCACCTGAGCATGCTCTGATGACCCCTTCGTTCATCACTACTCTTTACCAAAGCACAGGCTCTCCATGAAAGTGTTGTGACACACAGCTGCGACACATAGCTGATTATCGGAAGCGCTCCAGGTATCCGGGTTCCCACTGTAGATTATTCGGATAAACAGGGACCTGAACATATTCGTTCATCTCTTGAAGAGTGGAATGATTTCTGCAGGGAAAAGAAGAATTTATTGGGTAGAAAGGCAAAGTGAGCAATTATAAGTACACAGTGCTATATAATGACTGCAATGTGTTAAAGAGGTTTTAAAATTTGATGGGGGTCCTTTAATATGTAGCTGCTTCTTTTTAAAGGGTCATAAGTAGTTGGACAATTATCTCAAAAGCTTTTTTAATGGGCTATTGGCTATTCTTTCTTCATCCATTTAAAAGGTCTGGAGCTGATTCCAGCTGTGGCATTTTCACCTGGATGCTGTTGCTGTGATCCTACATCATGTGGTCAAAGGAGTTTTCAATGGAAGAAAAACACCATCAATAGGCTGAAAAAACTAAGATCAACCTTTACCGTAGGCCGGTTTTAAACGTCCTGATATTTCCGGTACCAGAGATATCGGTGTCCATGTGTGTACTATGTGCGGCACACGTAGCAAGCGTGTGCCGCATCAGTGCCACACGGACGGCTTCCAAGGAAGTAGCGCTACTGTTAAGCCGCTGTCCCCCAGCGGCCAGTGCTGAAGCCAGCTGTCATTCTGCCTGCAAGCAGAGGAGAACGATGAGCAGTATATTAAAGTCCGAACGACAGCAGGTGTCGGATGATGGGGGTAACATCTGTTGTCGTTCGGACTTTAATATACCGCTCATCGTTCCCTGCTCGCAGGGAGAATGACAGCAAGCTTCAGCACCAGCCGCTGGGGGACAGTGGCTTACAGTAGCCACTTCCCCTACGGCCGTCCGTGCACATTGAGGACAGTGTGCACTGTTCTCCGTGTGCGGCACGTTTGCGGTCCGTGTGTCCTTGTAAAAACGGACATGTCTGAAGTGTAGTGTATAGGGATATACCGTCTGCTTAGATTCAACCAAATGCAGCAACGTGTATTGGACAGCACGTCACAGCAGAGATGGGCAAAGTTACACAGGGTTAACTCCAAAATACTAGACTTGCATGTAAACCGATGCCCAGTGTGTCCCTTTCCCCCAACACGTTTCGACCTCGCTTTGTCAGGGGGGCGCGTCACTTGAAATGTGCATTGAGGCGGCAGTGTCATTGGGTATCTGTTTACATGTAAGTAGCATTTTGGAGTTAACTTCTGTGTAGCTTTGCTTTTAGTTATATGTTGGGAACATACTCATAGTTTTATTATACCTTCTATGACACTCTTCAATATGGCACGTGCCTGTATTCACTACATGTATTTATGTTTTCCCAGGCAATGGTTTCCCAGTGTATGCACACCACCATGCTTTTTAACCATTTTGTATGATATAGTGTCTAAAATTGTTTAATAATGTATCATATTTAAGACAATATACTCTTCTTGGCCTAACCTTATACCCTTGCTCTGCCCTATTTTGTTCAGGCAGTTATAGCCTACAAAGGATTCTCTGCAAAATATTAAAAATTAACATTTTATTTATGGTAAAGATAATTTGTCCAATTACTTCTGAGCCCCTGAAATGAGGCTTTGTAGAAAATGGTTGCAATTTCTAATGTTCCACAGGTTATTGTTGTTCAAACCCCCCTTTAATTGAACATGACAGTCTGCACTTCTACTGCAGCGCCGTTGTTACATTTTAAATAAAATATGTCATCCAGAGCCAAAATCACGGAGACTCGGTCACTGGCCAAATATCTCTGGACCTAACTGTATGTGGACTGGCTGACATTTTGAAATGTTAATGGGAATCTGTGCCCACAGAATGACTGATCAAACCAAGTAAAGGCACTCCACGCACCCTCTGGGTGACCAAATATTTAGGTGCACCGTCCCACCTTTTTTATATCTATTTCTCCCTTGTCTCTATAAAGCCAAAGAAGGGGGTGGAAAGAGAGGGAAAATGAGCAGGTGGGAAGGTGCACTTAAAGGTAGTCTGTCAGCAGGTTTGCACTATATAATCTGAGAGCAGCATGATGTAGGGGCAGATATCCTGATTCCAGTGATATTTCACTTACTGGGCTTTGTTTTGTGGTTTCAATAAAATCAATGATTTATTAGAAGGAGATTGTCTCTGGGGGACTAGCTGTCTGGTGCTTCCTGGTCTGACCTGACTCACACCATTGATTAGGAATTTTCTGTCAATATACAGTGTACCCAGAAAGCTGATAATCAGTGGTGTGGGCAGGGTCCGAGCTGTTCTAGAATTGCAGTAAAAAACCCTGAATTTATCACATTTTCTGCACCCAGCAAACTAAGTGACACATCTCTAGAATCAGGTTCTCTGCCCCTACATCATGCTGCTGTCAGATTACTTTTATATGTTTGATCACGCCAACAGTGCACCGAGCGCTTGCACTTGGTTTGAACAATCATTCTGTAGTGACAGAGTCACTGTAAGCTATGCCATTTAATGCTTATACAGCCTATAAAACATTTGTGCACTCTTATGGTACGTTCACACCACCGTATCAGAAATTATCCATTTTTCATCCAGAAAAAGTGGGACGGTCTCTCATCTGCATCCAAATGGTATTTATTTTTATTTATCAGCAGTTAGTTTTTTAAAGTGTCATCTGAACATCCCTATTGAATAGTATTGGTATGTGCGAGGTCGGCTTTTTTCATGGATTGCACTCTATACCCTTTCACACACAAACCTGACAAATACGCTTAAATTTTTCACAAAAGAAAAGAATTGGAATAGTCCGGCCTATACGTGATTAACTCAACTGCTAAAATGACAATGACGTAATGTGGGACAATGGATCTAATGACTTCGTGGCTTTATGGGCATGGATACCTACAGGTGCTTCTCACTAAATTAGAATATCTTCAGAAAGTTAAATTTATTTCAGTTTTTCAATACAAAAAGTGAAACTCAGAGTCATTACACACAGAGTGATGTATTTCAAGTGTTTATTTCTGTTAATGATGATTATGGCTTACAGTCAATGAAAATCCAAAAGTCATTATCTCAGTAAATTAGAATACTTTATAACATCAGCTTGAAAAAATGATTTTAAAATCCAAAATGTTGGCCTACGGAAATGTATGTTCAGTAAATGCACTCAATACTTGGTTGGGGCTTCTTTTACATCAATTACTGCATCAATGCGGTGTGGCATGGAGGCGATCAGCCTGTGGCACTGCTGAGGTGTTATGGAAGCCCAGGTTGCTTTGATAGCAGCCTTCAGCTTGTCTGCATTATTGGGTCTGGTGTCTCTCACCTTCCTTTTGACAATACCCCATAGATTCTTTATGAGGTTAAGGTCAGGCGAGTTTGCTGGCCAATTAAGCACAGTGATACTTTTGTTTGTAAACCAGGTATTGGTACTTTTGGCAGTGTGGACAGGTGCCAAGCCCTGCTGGAGAATGAAATTTCCATCTCTAAAAAGCTGTCGGCAGAGGGAAACATGAAGTGCTCTAAAATTTCCTGGTAGACGGCTGCGCTGACTTTGGTCGTGATAAAACACAGTGGACCTACACCAGCAGATGACATGGCTCCCCAAACCATCACTAATTGTGGAAACTTCACACTAGACCTCAAGCAGCTTGGACTGTGGCCTCACCACTCTTCCCCCAGACTCTGGGACCTTGATTTCCAAATTAAATGAAAAATTTACTTTCATCTGAAAACAACACCTTGGACCACTGAGCAACAGTCCAATCTTTTTCTCCTTGGCCCAGGTAAGACGCTTCTGTCCTTGTCTATTCATAATGAGTGGCTTGACACAAGGAATGTGACACTTGTAGCCCATATTCCTGGATACGTCTGTGTGTGATGGCTCTTGAAGCAATGACTCCAGCAGCAGTCCACTCCTTGTGAATCTCCCATATTTTTGAGTGGCCTTTTCTTAACAATCCTTTCAGGGCTGTGGTTATTCTGGTTGCTTATGCACCTTTTTCTACCACACTTTTTCCTTCCACTCAACTTCCCATTAATATGCTTGGATGCAGCACTCTGAACAGCCAGCTTCTTTAGCAATGACCTTTTGTGTCTTACCCTCCTTGTGGAGTGTGTCAATGACGGCCTTCTGGACACCTGTCAAGTCAGCAGTCTTCCCCATGATTGTCGAGAATACTGAAACAGGCTAAGGGACCTTTTTAAACGCTTAGGAAGCCTTTACAGGTATTTTTTGTTAATTGTACTAATTTACTGAGATAATGACTTTTGGGTTTCCATTGGCTGTAAGCCATCATGAACATTAACAGAAATAAACACTTGAAATAGATCACTCTGTAATGACTCTATATAATATATGGGTTTCACTTTTTGTATTGGAAGAACTGAAAAACTTTTTGATGATATTCTAATTTTGTGAGAAGCACCTGTATAATTCTGTATGCTCAGCTCATTAGACCCACAGTTGGATGGGATTTGTGGGATGTTTAAATGGCTGTATCTAAATAAGGTTTGCAGAAATTAATTTGCTGCTGACACAACCCCATTCAGAGGCAAGGAGAAATTTCTGCAACAAAGCATGTGAACACGGTGTAATGGTCACGAGCTCTAGATCCCAAAGGTTCGATGATCAACTCATGGTTGGCCCTAATACTTTTGTCATTCAGTGTCACTGTAGCATGAAGTCGCTGAGAGCAAAATTTTGGTGGGGGTAGTGTACCATCTAAAGAGGTTGACCATTTTATGGGTGATGTTCAGAAATGGGGACACTTGGTAACATGACCATATCATGTTACAATACTGGCACCTAGAGTATATGAATTTTGATGATAGGAAGCCGGAATAATAGTGTGTTCTATCTCTTACACATGGCATAAGTATGCTTGCCAGTGGCTTTACCATAATTATGATGAGGAAAAGCCCTACTGCTGGGCCTGTGCCATGGGGAGAGGGGCATTGGCTGTAACATACAAGCACCACTCATTTGAAGGCTACTTTCACTTGACCATATTTTCTGTCTCAGTACTGTATGTGGAAAAAATATCACTCGGACCAACGTTGTTCAATGGGACTGTTCAGATTACCATTTTTTGGAAAAAAAAAAAATTAGCATGCACCAATCTGTGTTTTGGATGAGACTCACCTATTTAATTCTGTGAGTGCACAAAAAAATTGTACCTCACATGGACCAACTGTATAGCATATGATTTTTACTCATCCTCAGGATAGGCATCAGCTGTTCCCAAAACCTTGGCCAGATGTAATCAGTTGGGGAGCTGCACAGCTCTGTACGTCCGTAGTGGCCGCGGCCCAGGGCTGCAGAGCCGCCTCTACTCAAATAGGGTTAGATCTGCAGTACCCCTATATGACCACTATACAGATGACGGCGCTATGCTGTTCCACTTTGCAGTCGGAGTTGATCCACATCAGACGCAGAGAACAACCAATTGGTAGATATGCCGAGTGTCACGCCCATCGATCTGATACTGATATCCTATCCTAAGGACTTGTGCAGACCACCGTATTTTCGGTCAGAGCGCTATCTGTGAAAAAAAACAGATTGCGCTTGGATCAATGTTGTTCAATGTGGCAGTGCAGTTTAACCCCTTTACTACCGTGGGTGGTTTGCACGTTCATGACCGGGCCAATTTTTACAATTCTGACCTCTGTCCCTTTATGAGGTAATAACTATGAAACGCTTCCATGGATCCCGGTGATTCTGACATTGTTTTCTCGTGACATATTGTCCTTCATGTTAGTGGTAAAATTTCATTCAAATAACTTGCGTTTATTTGTGAAAAAAATGGAAATTTGGTGAAAATTTTGAAAATTTCGCAATTTTCCAACTTTGAATTTTTATGCCCTTAAATCACACAGATATGTCACACAAAAAACTTAATAAGTAACATTTCCCACATGTTTACTTTACATCAGCACACATTTGGAACCAATTTTTTTTTGTTAGGAAGTTATAAGGGTTAAAAGTTGACCAGCGATTTCTCCTTTTTACAACACAATTTTTAGTTAGGGACCACATCACATTTGAAGTCACTTTGAGGGGTCTATATGATAGAAAATACCCAAAAGTGACACCATTCTAAAAACTGCATCCCTCAAGGTGCTCAAAATCACATTCAAGAAGTTTATTAACCCTCTATGTGCTTCACCTGAATTTTTGGAATGTGGAAAAAAAATGAACATTTAACTTTTTTCTCAAAAAATTTATTTCAGATCTAAATTTATTTATTTTGACAAGGGTAACAGAAAAATTGAACCCAAAATTTGTTGTTCAATTTCTCCAGAGTACGCTGATACCTCATATGAGGGAGAAAACAACTGTTTGGGCGCACGGCAGAGCTCAGAAAGGAAGGAGCACCATTTGACTTTGAATGCAAAATTTGCTAGAACAATTGGAGGATGCAATGTTGCATTTGGACAGCCCCTGATGTGCCTAAATAGTGAAAATCCCCCACAACTGACATCATTTTGGAAAGTAGACCCCTCAGGGAATTGATCTAGTTGTATGGTGAGTACACTGAACCCTTAGAAGTTTATAACGATGAGCCGTAAAAATAAAAAAAATAATCAAATTTTCCCCATAAATTTTATTTAGCACAAAATATTTCATTTTCAGCATACAATTTGTTGAGCAATTTCTCCTGAGTATGTCGATACTCCATATGTGGGGGAATACTACTTTTGAGGCACAGTCCAAAGCTCAGAAGGGAAGAGGCACCATATTGGAGTTCAGATTTTGCTGGAATGGTTTGAGGGCGCCATGTCGCATTGGCAGAGTCCCTGAGGTGCCAGAACAACAGAAACCCCCCATATGTGAACTCATTTTACAAACTAAACTTCCCAATGAATTCATCTAGGGGTGCAGTGATCATATTGACACCACATGTGCCTCACAGAATTATATACCATTGAGCGGTGAAGAAAGAATAAATTACATTTTTACCACTAAAATGCTGTTTTAGCCTCAAGTTTTTAATTTTTCTAAGGGCTAATATGACATTTTTTTCAACAAACTGAGGTCCAACACCCAACATGTAATCGTGAAATAATTTTCAGACACAGTGCAAAGCTCAGAAGGCAAGGAGCGCCAGATTTTACTGTTATGGTTTGCAGGTAACATGACCCACTTGGAGAGCCCATGAGGTACCAGAACCGCAGATCCCCCCATAAGTTATCCCATTTTGCAAACTACACCTCTCAATGAATTCAAGCGTCTTCACAGCAGATCACCATGAGGGTTATTCACACCGATCTGCTGTGAAGACACTGAGCTTGAACTGCGGTGACCTCATCACTGGCATTTTCCCACGGTCCCGAGGTCACCCAGCCTCAATGATGTCACAGGCTGTGCTCGCAGCATCTCATTCACCAGTGGTTCTCGGCCTGGACGGTCACATCTTGGCACCGTCCTTGTTAAAAAGTAATTCTCCCCCTAGACATGTATTATGGTGTTTGACAGAACGACAGACAGGTATTGTTAGGCATTGGGTTCCGGGCGCTGCACAGCGGGAATCCCGAGCCTTGCCGTCAACGGTCTCCCATTCTTCTCCGGCCGCAGTGGAGCCTGCTCAGCAGACTCCTCGATCCCGGTGTTCTGCTCACACCAGCAATGTGTTTTTTTTTTGCTACTGCCACCTCTGGTCCAGTTATGACAAAGCAGCCTGGCCAGCAGCAAAAGACTACAGAGTCTAAGTCCTTCCGTCGCTCCACTGAGCATGCTCATGGGACGATCTCCCATTGGGGATCGGGAGTCACATGCTCAGGTCCTTCTCCAGTTCTGATTGGACCATCAGGGTGATCAGGAAGGTTCCGGAAGGACACGGCTATAAAAGGTTTGCATGTCCGCCCCGCCATGTGCTATGATAGACTCTGAGGCTATAGTGCTTAGTGTACAGTCATGGCCAAAAGTTTTGAGAATGACACAAATATTAATTTTTACAAAGTCTACTGCTTCTTTTTTGCTAATGGCAATTTGCATATACTCCAGAATGTTATAAAGAGTGATCAGCTTAACAGCAATTACTTGCAAAGTCAATATTTGCCTAGAAAATGAACTTTATCCCCCAAAACACATTTCAACATCATTGCAGCCCTGCCTTAAAAGGACCAGTTAACATCGTTTCAGTGATTGCTCCATTAACACAGGTGTGGGTGTTGATGAGGACCGGGCTGGAGATCAATCTGTCATGATTAAGTAAGAATGACACCACTGGACACTTTAAAAGGAGGCTGGTGCTTGGCATCATTGTTTCTCTTCTGTTAACCATGGTTATCTCTAAAGAAACACGTGCAGTCATCATTGCACTGCACAAAAATGGCCTAACGGAAGAGTATCGCAGCTAGAAAGATTGCACCTCAGTCAACAGTCTATCGCATCATCAAGAACTTCAAGGAGAGAGGTTGCTCAGGAATGGCAGCAGGCAGGTGTGAGTGCATCTGCACGCACTGTGAGGCGGAGACTCTTGGAGCAAGGCCTGGTCTCAAGGAGGGCAGCAAAGAAGCCACTTCTCTCCAGGAAAAATATCATGGACAGACTGATATTCTGCAAGAGGTACTGGGAGTGGACTGCTGAGGACTGGGGTAAAGTCATTTTCTCTGATGAATCCCCTTTTTGATTGTTTAGGACATCTGGAAAACGGCTTATTCGGAGAAGACCAGGTGAGCGCTACCACCAGTCTTGTCTCATGCCAACTGTCAAGCATCCTGAAACCAGTCATGTGTGGGGTGACTTCTCAGCCAAGGGAATGGGCTCTCTCTCAGTCTTGCCTAAAAACACAGCCATGAATAAAGAATGGTACCAGAATGTCCTCCAAGAGCAACTTCTCCAAACCGTCCAAGAGCAGTTTGGTGATCAACAATGCCTTTTTCAACATGATAGAGCACCTTGCCATAAAGCAAAGGTGATAACTAAATGGCTCAGGGAACAAAGCATAGAGATTTTGGGACCATGGCCTGGAAACTCCCCAGATCTTAATCCCATTGAGAACTTGTGGTCAATCATCAAGAGACGGGAAGACAAACAAAAACCTTCAAATTCAGACAAAATAAAAGCATTGATTTTGCAAGAATGGACTGCTATCAGTCAGGATTTGATCCAGAAGTTGATTGAGAGCATGCCAGGGAGAATTGCTGAGGTCCTGAAGAAGAAGGGTCAACACTGCAAATATTGACTTGCTGCATTAACTCATTCTAACTGTCAATATAACCTTTTGCTACTCATAATATGATTGCAATTATATTTCTGTATGTGATAAATACATCTGACAAACACACATAAAAACCAGAGGCCAGCAGATCATGTGAAAATATAATATTTGTGTCATTCTCAAAACTTTTGGCCATGACTGTATGTGTGATGATGGACGAATGAGCCTGGTGACTGACGCATTATAATTCCCCCCTCCTTGGATATTACGTATGAGTTAGGGTTAGGAATCAGAGTTAGCACTTTAGTTCTGACACTGCTTAGCGCCACAGTGTGTCTCATCATCCACTAGCGCCCTTGGACATCGGCCAGTACAGGCCTCTGGACTACTGCTACCGCAGCGTCCGCCAGAGCAGCGCCGTATGTGCGCTTTCCAGCACCGTTGACAGGCTGGTTAGTGGCGTCCGTCAGGGCGGACATTGCATCCGCTCCAAGCGGTGGTTCTCATTACCGTGACCTGTGTCGTTAACAGGTTGCGGTTGCTCGCCAGCTGGCGCGAACTACGTGAAGTAATGGAGTTCATTCCTGCTAGCACTGGGTCAGTGGTTACCCACCGGTGTCCGGCTTTCCCCTACACGCCTTCTCCTCATTGTTTAGCTGCAGTTGGTCACATCTGTACGGTGGGCACCGGGCTGCGAACGCACCTCATATATTATTCCATCTTTATTATTTGGGGCGTTCCGCCAGCCTGTAACAGGTATGGTATATTGTTGTTTTTTATTTTAGCTTTATTACAGGACATTGAGGGCTTCGGTGAAATTAGGCAAGGTCATAAGTATTGTTTAATTGAGATTATTAAAAGATTCTGTGACTTTCTTTCAATTAAAGGACTTTTTTCTGGGTGTCTGTGTTTTCTTACAATGTGACAATAGGGTTAGCAATGGGGGTGTCTTATTGACGTATCTCCATTACTAACCTCGGGGCTTGATATCACCAGACAATACAAAGATGACATCAACCCCCCAACTATTACCCCACTTGCCACCACTACAGGGCAAGTGTTAAGAGTCAGGCTAAGTGCCAGAATTGGCACATCTTAGAGCTCTGCCTTTTCTGGATCGGCTGAGAGCTGATGTTTTCAGCTGGGGGGCAGTATCCATGGCCCCTTCCTAGGCTATTAATATCAGCCCGCAGCTGTCTGCATAGCCTTTGTTGGTTATTAATTATAGGGGGACCCCCACATCATTTTTTTGGGTCCCTCATTTTAATAGCCAGTAAAGTCTAAGTATACAGTTGTGAGCTGATATTAATAGCCTGGAAAGCTCCAATGGGATTTCCCCTTCCCAGGCTATAAACATCTGCCCCCAGTAGTCGGTCTTCCCTCTGCTGGTTTTGAAAATTGCGCAGGAGCCTATGACATTTTTTGCTGAAAAATAATCTTTTATTAATTAAATACATGTACAGTAATTTGCACACACTGTACTAATTGTTTTTGTCACTGACATCTATATATCTACCTACTCTATTTGTATGTAATCCATCTCTTCTATCCTGTTGGCTCCTGCAGTAATTTTACAGAACATGGCAGATGAATTACAGGCATTTCTTCTATCTCTCTATGCAATATAAATACATATACATATATACATGTGTGTGTCACTGACATTATATTATATATATATATATATATATATATATATACACACAGATCTGGCAAAAATTAAGAGACCACCACATCAAATCCCTGTCATGGGCAGGCCATTCTCCAGACCTGAACCCCATTGAAAACCTCTGGAATGTAATCAAGAGGATGATGGATAGTCACAAGCCATCAAACAAAGAAGAACTACTTAAATTTTTGCACCAGAAGCAGTGTGAAAGACTGGTGGGAAGCATGCCAAGACACATGAAAGCTGTTTTTAAAAATCATGGTTATTCCACAAAATATTGATTTCTGAACTCTTTCTGAGTTAAAACATTAGTATTGTTGTTTCTAAATGATTATGAACTTGTTTTCTTTGCATTATTTGAGGTCTGAAAGCAATCTTTTTTTTAATTTTGACCATTTTTCTTTGTCAGAAAAAAATGCAAAATGTGTTGCTTGGAAATTCGGAGGCATGTTGTCTGAAGTTTATAGACTAAAAGGACAATTTACATTTTACTCAAAAATATACCTACACTTATAAAGAGAAAAATCAAACAAACTGAACATTCGAAAGTGGTCTCTTAATTTTTGCCAGAGCTGTAAATACATCTATTCTATGTGTATATATCTATTCTATGTATTTTATTCTAACTTGTCACTCTGTGATTATACTGTACGCGGCAGATCATTTGCTGGCTATATATACAGCTCTGGCTAAAATGTCAATTGCTCTTTTATTCTATACACTACTAACAAAATGTCTTTGAATTTCCAAGCACTAAATTTTGTATTTATTTTCAGAAAATGAGAAATGGTCAAAAGAACAAAAAAATGCAGTGCTTACAGACCTCAAATAATGCTAAGAAAACAAGTTCATAATCATTTAGAAACAACAATTCTAATGTTTTAACTCAGGAAGAGTTCATAAATCAATATTTTGTGGAATAACCATGATTTTTATTCACAGCTTTCATTCGTCTTGGCATGCTTTCCACCAGTCTTTCACACTGCTTTTGGGTGACCTTATGCCACTCCTGGTACAAAAGTTTAAGCAGTTCATATTTGTTTGATGGCTTGTGACTATCCATCATCTGGAGATTGGGCTGGCCATGACAGGGATTTGATGTGGTGGTCCTTCATCCACACATTGGTTGACCTAGCTGTGTGGCATAGCACATTGTCCTGCTGGAAAAAACAGTCCTCAGAGTTGGGGAACATTGCCTGAGCAGAAGGAATCAACTATTTTTCCAGGATAACCATGTATGCGGCTTGATTCATACATCCTTCGCAAAGATTAACCTGCCCAATTCCAGCCTTGCTGAAGCATCCCCAGATCATCACCGATCCTCCACCAAATTTCACAGTGGGTGCAAAACACTGACTTGTACGCCTCTCCAAGTCTCCGTCTAACCATTAAACAATCAGGTGTTGGGCAAAGCTGAAAATTAGACTAATCAGAGAAGATTACCTTACTCCAGTCCTCTATGGTCCAATCCTTATGATCTTTGGCAAACTTCAGCCTGGCTCCCCCTTGCTTCTCATTGATGATAGCCTTTTTCTAACTTTACAAGATTTGAGCCTGCCTCTAGGAGCCTGTTACGAACTGTTATTGCTGTGCACTTCACCCCAGCTTCCATTTGCCATTCCTTTTATAGGTTACTTGAGGTCATCCTGCGGTTGCTGAGTGATATTCAAATAAGATGACGGTCAGTGGAGAGTCGCTTTCGCCCTCTGCCGTTCTGTAGCTTTGTTGTTCCCAATGTCTGCTGCTTGACCTTGTTGTAATGGACTTCCGTCTTAGAAATTTTAAGGATGGAGGCAACATGACGCTCACGGTATCCCTATGCTAGCAAAGCCAGAATTGAGCTCTTCTTTTCCTCACTCAAACTTTTCTTTTCAACTTCTTTGGCATGGTTAAGTTATTTTTTCATTCATATTACTTTTGGGATATTACTAGCACTTGTTTTGCCATCCAGCTTTTCCTATTGCAAGAGAATTGTGAAAACCACAGCAGAGTTTTTTTTTTTTTTTATACTTTCCTTTGTTAAATTAGATTTGGATCAGCTAATCACCTAATCAGAAGCACATTAAGTAGAATGACGTGTACTCTGGTTGGAACTCAACTGACACTGGAATGGAATGGCTGTCAGACATGTAGAGAAGGTTATTTTTATAAAACTGTGCAGTGGCCTCTTAATTTTTGCCAGCGCTATCCATCTATCTATCTACCTGCCTACCTACCTATCTATATATACACTAGTTGGCCTGTGCAAAATTTTCACACTTTGGTGGTCGGGGGTGCAGGCAATTTCAGAAAAAGCAAGCTGGTCAAATGAGATGAACACAGACAGGTATTTATATATGTAGATTGGTAATACAATAAATTGGTTTGATAAGTAGAGGCCAAAAAATGTCTTCCGGTTGAGGTGCAACTTTCAGGTCATTGTTTCTTTCTGCAGGTTTATGAAAATGAATGTTTAAACTGTATTTAGTAATAAAATTGTGAATGTGTGGTTTGTTTGGCTCTTTTCTTACTGAAGGGGGCAAGTTTACCTTTCAAATGGTGTATCATGTGTGTGTGTGGGGTGAAGTAATCAGCGAAAAAGCTGTGCATGTTTACAAATGTGTTTGCATATGTGACACACCTGCATGAAGTGTGCAATCCTTCAATGTGCCTGAAATAGGCTGGGCAAGCAATTGGGCAAGCTGGAAAGACCCCAAGGTAAATGTTTGGAATGTCTGTAAGCAGCTTTGTGGTAGTGTGCTTTGGGGTACTGTGGTGCCACCTACAGGTCATTTGACCTTTCAAATGGTGTATCATTTGTGTGGGAGGAGTATGAACGGAGCAAGTGTGAAATTCAATAGGCAGGGCATGTTTACAAATGTGTTTGCATATGTGACTCACCAGCAGTGAAGTGTGCAATCCTCCAATGTGCCTGAAATAGGCTGGGCAAGCAGTTCGGCAAGCTGGAAAGCCCTTGTTTGGGTTTGTTTGTGATCACTGTAAGCAGCTTTGTGGTAGTGTGCTTTGGGGTAGTGGGGTGCCACCTGCAGGTTATTTTTCCTTACTGCAGGTTTATGAAAATTAATGTTTAAACTGTATTTTTTGATCAAATCATGGATGTGTGGTTTGTTTGGCTATTTTCTTTCTGAAGGGGCAAGTTTACCTTTCAAATGGTGTATCATTTGTGTGTGGGTGGAGTATGAACGGAGATACAAAGTAATTACCGAAAAACAGTGTTTAGAAATAATAGAATAGATGTGTGTACGTGTCACTGACATCTATACATCTATGTATTCTATATGTATATATCTATTCTAACCTGTCAGTGCGATTTTACTGTACACCACACATGAATTGCCGGCTTTTCAAAGGAAACAGCGGACAGCACTCGCATGGTCCGTGTGATGTCCGATTTTTTTATCGCACCCATAGGCTTGCATTGGCGAGACTTGGCCAATATGCGCGTAAAATCGCAGCATGCTGCGATTTTACATGCTCGTACAATACGCCCGAGAAAAAATGCGGTGATGTGAGCTGCCCCATAGATTAACACTGGTCCGAGTACTATGTGATGTTTTCTTGCATAGCACTCATTCAAATTCTACGGTAGTTGTGACGCCGGCCTTAGGGTGCGTCACCGAGTTGTAATCAATGTTACCTGGTTAGGGGTCCACTGAGAAGTTTCGCCCCCCCTGAACCAAAACCCTAGCTACGCCTCCGATCGCATCATTTCAGGGGTTAGTTAGAATCATCTGTCACCCGGCAGTGATCTCGTGGACATAATATTCTGTCCTTGATCAAATAAGCCCAGGGCACGTGGACGGATTATTATGTCCGATGTCAGAATGGGGCTAACCATTTATTCACTGACCGAATATATGACTGAGTACCACCCATTCAAGTCTATGGGTATGAGAAAAAGATGCCATATGGAGCCACAGTACAGCATCTAATTTTACAGATACATTGAAATTCTGTAGCATAGGAAATTGTAAATGATTAGTAGCTGCTGAGTAAAAAACATATCGCATATGGATGACTAGTGAGAAAATGTTGTCCCACTTTTCTAGATGTAACTGAGCAATTTTTTATACTATCGTGTGATCCTAGCCTAAGGCTGGGCCATCACTATCAAGTATTGGACAACCCCTTTTAACATAGGAAGCTTCCACTGCTTCCACTCTCTGACCAAAACATTCTCTCCTTCACGCTCACAAATCCTCGCCCACCCCAGCTCACTCCTACCTACCACACAGTCAGAAATCTGCAAGCCATTAACCCTCAGACACTTTCAGACTCCCTACACTCATCACTGTCCCCAATCTCCTCTTTCTCCTGTCCTGATCTGGCTGTTCATCACTACAACGACACTCTTAGAAGCACCCTTGACCAAGTAGCTCCCCTCACCCTCAGAACCTCTAAGCACAGAGTAAAACAGCCCTGGCTCACATCGCAAACTCGACTTCTCCAGCGATGCTCTAGGAGTGCTGAACGCCTATGGAGAAAAACCCGCACACCAGAAGACTTCATCCACTTCAAATTTATGTTAAGAACCTAACATTGCCCTTCACCTCGCCAAACAGACCTACTTCACCACCCTGATCTCCCCCCTAGCCAACAACCCCAAGAAACTTTTTGACACTTTTCACTCCCTCCTCAGGCCAAAAGCACAAGCCCCTATCACAGACATTTGTGCTGATGACCTGGCCTCCCACTTTACAGAAAAAATAGATAATGTCCGTCAGGAAATCTCCCAACCACCAAGTGCTGTGACTCCCATCCCTTCCTGCAACTCCCCTGGCTCACTTTCCCCATTTGATCCCATCACAGAAGAAGTCTCCAGACTCCTCTCTTCCGACCACATGCACTACCGACCCCATTCCCTCACATCTCCTCCAGTCTCTCCAGTCATCACAACTCACCAAACTGCAATCTTTAATCTCTCCCTCTCCTCGGGCATTTTCCCATCCTCCTTCAAACATGCCATTGTTACTCCATTACTAAAGAAACCCGCTCTCTACCCATCCTGTACAAACAACTACAGACCAGTCTCCAATCTCCCCTTCATCTCTAAACTTTTGGAGTGCCTAGTTTACTCCCGCCTTACCCATTACCTCTCCACTCACTCCCTCCTAGACCCTTCACAGTCCGGCTTCCGCCCCCTACATTCGACTGAAACTGCACTCATCAAAGTGACCAATGACCTTCTGACAGCAAAACGTAATGGTGACCACTCTCTGCTCATTCTTCTTGTCCTATCTGCAGCTTTCGACACTGTTGACCACCATCTTCTACTCTCTAGGCTCCAGTCACTAGGCATTAAGGACACTGATCTCTCCTGGTTCTCTTCCTATCTTTCTGACTGCTCCTTCAGTGTTTTGTTCTCTGGTTCCATGTCATCTCCTCTTCCTCTCGCTGTCGGGGTACCTCAGGGCTCAGTCCTTGGCCCCCTTCTCTTCTCTCTCTACACGGCCCCAATTGGACAGACCATCAGCAGATTTGGCTTTCAGTACCATCTTTATGCTGATGACACACAACTATATACGTCATTCCCGGACCTTACCCCCGTTGTACTAAAGAACGCCAGTGACTGTCTGCAGTCTCCAACATCATGTCAACTCTCTATCTGAAACTCAACCTCTCCAAAACTGAACTTCTTCTGCTCCCGCAGTCTACTAACCTCACTAAATCTGACATTTCCCTCTCCGTGGGTGGCACAACAATAACACCCCGGCAGCAAGCGCGCTGTCTGGGTGTTATGTTTGACACCAATCTCTCCTTCACATCCCATATACAATCTGTTGCCCGCTCTTGCCTCTTACACCTAAAGAACATCTCTAGAATCCGCCCGTTTCTCACCATGGAAACAACAAAAACCCCCACTGTAGCATTGATCCACTCCCGCCTGGATTACTGCAATGCTCTAATAATTGGCCTCCCTGTTACTCGACTATCCCCTCTCCAGTCCTTACTTAATGCAGCGGCCCGGATCGTCCCATCTGGCTAATCGGTACTCGGACATGTCCGCTCTTTTCTATCGGCCTAACCGACCGATGCGCTCTGCAAACGACTTTCGACTAACCTCTGCACTAATCCGTACCTCCCACTCCTGACTCCAAGTCTTCTCCCGCGCTGCGCCAATCCTCTGGAATGCTGTACCCCAAGAAATTAGGACTATCTACAATTTGCATAGTTTCAGGCGCTCCCTCAAAACACATTTGTTCAGAGTGACCTATCACGTTCACTAATCACAGTCATTCTATGTGTAAGTGTGCATGTGTAGCCCATTCACTATCTCCATCCATCCCTCACTCCCTCAAGATGGCTGGACCATCATTGTAAATACATCATTGTAAATACACACCTGTACTTTGTATCTCCCCCCACCTCATTGTAGATTGTAAGCTCTCATGAGCAGGGTCGTCTTATTTTGCTTTAATTATTGTGTTGTTAACGTTGTTACTTATGACTTATGTTTGGAACTGTTAAACTGTAAAGTGCTGCTGAATATATTGGCGCCAGCGTCGGACTGGCCCACCGGAGAACCGGTGGATTCTCCGGTGGGCCCTGGCACCTGCAGGCATACAGGGCCAGCAGTTGCCTAGGGCCCCCGCTGCTCCAGGGGCCCCCAGCCAGTGGTGTGTCGCACACCATGCAGCTGCTATGGGGGCCCCTGCCAGCGGAGCAGCAGCGGGTGTCAGGAGGCAGGAGCCCCTGTCCCCGCTGCTAAAGAGAAATGAATATTCACTGCGAAGCAGTGAATATCATTTCAGGTCTCCACACCCCCAGAGGCCCCGCCCCCAGCCCAGTAAGCTGCTCTGCATCAGGGCCGGCGCCGCCCTCAGTCCTCTCTGCTCCTGGCTCACAGCCAGTGCGCGATGACGTCACTACATCGCGCACCCGCTGTGTGTCTGGCAGAGGGGGCAGCTCCTGACACTGAAGCCGGGATCAGCGTGGGAGCGAGGAGGAGAGGTGAGTATTGTGTTTTGTTTTGTTTTTTATATCTCTCTCGCTCTCTCTATCTATCTATCTATCTATCTATCTCTCTTATATCTATCTATCTATCTCTATCTATTATCTATATCTATCTATTTCTATATCTATCTCTATCTATCGCGCTATCTTTATATCTATCTTTCTATATCTACATCTATCTCTATATCTTTCTATATATATATCTCTATATCTATTATGTCTATCTATCTCTATATCTATCTATCTTACTCTATCTATCTCTATATCTATTATCTCTATATTTATTATCTATCTAGCTACCATCTATATCTATCTATCTTTATATATATATCTCTATCTAATATCTATATCTATCTATCTCTATACCTATCTATCTATTTATCTATCCATTATCTATCTCTATATCTTTTCTCTGTATCTATCTATCTCTATATCTATATCTCTCGCTATCTATCGCTCTATCTCTATATCTATCTCTATATCTATCTTTATATCTATATCTATATATCTATCTCTATCTATCTTTATATCTATATCTATATCTCTATCTCTATCTCTATATCTATATCTATTTCTCTCTATATCTCTATATCTCTCTCTATAGCTATCTATCTCTATATCTATCTCTCTGTATATCTCTCGCTCTATCTCTATCTTTCTATCTCTATATCTATATATCTATCTTTCTCTATCTATCTTTTCTCTGTATCTATCTCTCTCTATATCTATATCTATTTATCTATATATATATCTATTATCTCTATATCTATATCTATTTCTCTCTATATCTCTCTCTATATCTATCTATCTATTTATCTCTATATCTATCTCTCTGTATATCTATCTTTCTATCTCTATATCTATCTATCTTTCTCTATCTATTTATCTCTATCTATTATCTATATCTATCTCTATCTATCTATCTATCTCTATATCTATCTTTCTATCTCTACATCTATCTCTATATCTATCTTTCTATCTATCTCTATATCTATCTATATCTATCTATTATGTCTATCTATCTAGCTATCTCTATTATCTATATCTACCTATCTCTATATCTTTCTATCTTACTCTCTCTATATCTATCTGTTATCTCTATATTTATTATCTATCTTTATCTATCTATCTCTATATATTATCTATATCTATCTATCTATTTATCGATCTCTGTATCTATCTCTCTATATATCTATCTCTATCTCTATCTCCCGCTCTCTCTATATCTATCTATCTCTATCTCTATATCTATCTATTATCTCTATATCTATCTACCGATCTATCTCTATATCTATCTCTATATCTATATCTTTCTCTCTATATCTATATCTCTCTCTCTATAGCTATCTATATATTATCTCTCTATCTATCTATCTATATATTATCTCTATATCCATCTATCTATCTCTATATCTATCTATCTATCTCTATATCTATCTATCTATCTCTATATCTATCTATCTATCTCTATATCTATCTATCTGTTATCTCTATATCCATATCTATCTCTATATCTATCTATCTCTATATCTATCTTTCTATCTAACACTATATCTCTATATCTATCTCTATATCTCATTATCTATCTCTATCTCTCTCTTTATCTATCTATCTATTGATCTATCCATCTATCTCTATATCTATCTCTATATCTATCTATTATATCTATCTATTATCTCTATTATCTATATCTATCTATCCATCTATCTATCTCTATCTATCTCTATATCTCTCTCTATATCTATCTATCTTTCTAACTCTATATCTATCTATCTCTATACATATCTCTATATCTAGCTATTATCTCTATATCTATCTTTCTATATCTATCTGTCTCTATATCTATCTCTATATCTATCCATCTATCTCTATATCTATCTATCTCTATATCTATTTTTATTTATAGCCATCTATCTATATATATTTATCTCTATATCTATCTATATATGTCTATATTATTATTATTATTATTATTATATCTGTATATCTCTATCTATTATCTATCTCTATATCTTTCTATCTATAGCTATCTATCTCTATATCTATCTATCTATCCATTATCTATTTTCTATCTATCTCTATATCTAGCTACCTATCGATCTATCTATCTATATTTCTTTCTATATCTATCTTTATATCTATCTCTATCTATCTCTATGAATCTTTCTATCTATATCTATCCATTATCTACTTTCTATCCATTATCTACTATCTATCTCTATATCTATTTCTACATCTATCTTTCTATCTATATCTATCTAACTCTATATCTATATATCTATATAGCATTATACCCTATGAGGGGGTGCATTATTCCCTATGAGGGGGTGCATTATTCCCTATGAGGGGGCAGTATTATACCCTATGAGGGGGCAGCATTATACCCTATGAGGAGGCAGCATTATACCCTATGAGGAGGCAGCATTATACCCTATGAGGAGGCAGCATTATACCCTATGAGGGGGCAGCATTATACCCTATGAGGAGGGCAGCATTATTCCCTATGACGGGGTGCATTATTCCCTATGAGGGGGGCAGTATTATACCCTATGAGGGGGGCAGTATTATACCCTATGAGGGGGGCAGTATTATACCCTATGAGGGGGCAGCATTATACCCTATGAGGGGGTGCATTATTCCCTATGAGGGGTTGCATTATTCCCTATGAGGGGGGCAGTATTATACCCTATGAGGGGGGCAGTATTATACCCTATGAGGGGGTGCATTATTCCCTATGAGGGGGGCAGTATTATACCCTATGAGGGGGCAGTATTATACCCTATGAGGGGGTGCATTATACCCGATGAGGGGGTGCATTATACCCTATGAGGGGGTGCATTATACCCTATGAGGGGGTGCATTATACCCTATGAGGGGGTGCATTATACCCTATGAGGGGGGCAGTATTATACCCTATGAGGGGGCAGTATTATACCCTATGAGGGGGTGCATTATACCCTATGAGGGGGTGCATTATACCCTATGAGGGGGGCAGTATTATATTCTATGAGATGGCTGCATTATATTCTATGAGATGGCTGCATTATATTCTATGAGGGGTCTACATTATATTCTATGAGGGGGCTGCTTTATATTCTATGAGGGGGCTACCACAACTCCTGCTACATAATTAAGACATGTACAACCTTATATTATACCCGGATATTAGCGTGTTTTACCGCACAATTGGTGGTCTGGTATTTAACTCTATGCAGCTACATAGTGGGCCCCAAGAATGATTTTCTCTGGTGGGCCCAAGGTGTTCCAGTCCGACGCTGATTGGCGCTATATAAAGATTATTATTATAGGAAGCTGTATTTGGCCTTTTAAATGTTAAGAACTGCTATCGTATAAAAAAAAGGATTCCATATTGATGATAATACAGATGAAAACAACGTTTGTTTTTTTCCCAGATGAAAAGGGGACGATTTTTTTTTTACGTTTGTGTGAACTTAGTCTGGTGGTGGAGATAGAAAGAAGAGCTTTCCTTATTTCACCAGAGAGAGAAAACATTCACTAAGAAAATCTTCTACAATGTTTGCGGCTCACATTTGTTCTGTGATCTTTTCCTTCTTCTGATCTAAGAAGATACACAGGAAAAGAAATCTCCCAAACGTATTGCCTAGCATTAGACTGGTTTCATGGAGGCACAATCCCTGGTCTAATGACTCGTGATGAGCGAGCTTTTTGGGATAAGGCGTTACCCGAGCACGATCGTGTCTGAACCTAGTATTTCGGCGTGCTCAAAAAAAATGCTCGAGTTTCATCAGTGTTTATTCTGTGTCAGTCCTTACCATCAGAGTTTCATTACTAGTTTTATCGTATGAAAAAAAGACATAAAATCCAAAGCTTCTTGTATCCACTAGAATATTAAAAATGGACTGCACATGATGGCAGTGTGTGCACTCAGTGATTTTCACAGACCCATTGACTTGTATAGGTGATTGTTATGGACACGGAGATGTGAACAGCTACATAGGCAATAATGGACATGTGATCTTTCCATGAGAAACACAGAACACGCACACTGTTGGCTGAATGGAGCCAAAATATTTGTTCAGATTTAGAAAATTTTGCCAATATGGATTCGTGTAAAGGAAATCTAACCTCGAGCACAAAGATTTATAAAAAGATGCTGTGAAGGTTGCTTCAGCCAGATGTGATATGTGTCATTCTTACAATTTATTATCTTCCATCTTCTGCCTATAGAAATGTTAATTAATTATTAATGTTATTTCTATAGTGCCAACATATTCCGCAGCACTTTACATTTCAAATGTTGGTTGCAATATATTTTTTTTAAGTTTGTCCCCCCAAAAAAAGATCAAGTTACCAACTCTGCTTCATGGAGAGGTACAAAACTGCAAAAAGTGATGATTTATTAATCATGACAACAAGCAGAATGCAAGCCAAGCGTGATCATAAGGTTTACTGCTAAATGGTGCACTCCCATGTATAAGATATGTGAAATATGTTTTACTCCCAATAGATGGCGCTCTCATCATTCTTTTTGTTGTGTATTTCGTGTTTTGATAAGATGCATTTCCCTTAATTTGTTTTTTTTACTTTCACAGGGTTCAAACATCCATAATATGGATTCTTCATGAGATAAATCTGATCCATTGAAAACAGGGAAGGTCCTGGTATTATGGGTAGAAGCGGAATACTAAAATGCTTCCGCCATTACAGCTGCCTAAAATCAGCCTAAAGCCTCCTTCATAAAAAACGCCATCATTTGTTACATGTAACGGCATCTTCTCAAGAGAGAACATCCATGCATTCCTTTATGAAGGAGGCTTTAGGCTGATTTCATGCGGCTGTAATAGTGGAGGCTTTTCAGCATTCCTTTTCTAACAGAATCTTTTTTAATGTATTTTTTTGTTTTGTAGGCCTCACTTACACGTCTGTGTTTAAACACATATTTGAAAAAAAGGTGCCGGTGTCAATTAGGGTTGTGCATCAGTGTCTGGTCCATATATTCATTTTTCCATCAGTGTCATCAGTGTCTGGTCCATATATTCATTTTTACCATCAGTGTGTCATCAGTGTCTGGTCTGTATATTCATTTTTCCATCAGTGTCATCAGTGTCTGGTCCATATATTCATTTTTACCATCAGTGTGTCATCAGTGTCTGGTCCGTATATTCATTTTTTCCATCAGTGTCATCAGTGTCTGGTCCATATATTCATTTTTACCATCAGTGTGTCATCAGTGTTTGGTCCGTATATTCATTTTTACCATCAGTGTGTTATCAGTGTCTGGTCCGTATATTAATTTTTACCATCAGTGTGTTATCGGTGTCTGGTCAGTATATTTGTTTTTACCATCAGTGTGTTATCAGTGTCTGGTCCGTATATTCATTTTTACCATCAGTGTCTGGTCCGTATAGTCGTTTTTACCATCAGCGTATTATCAGTATCTGGTCCGTATATTCATTTTAACCATCAGTGTCTTCAGTGTCTGGGCCGTATATTCATTTTTACCATCAGTGTGTTATCAGTATCTGGTCCGTATATTCATTTTTACCATCAGTGTCTTCAGTGTCTGGTCCGTATAGTCGTTTTTACCATCAGCGTGTTATCAGTATCTGGTACGTATATTTATTTTTACCATCGGTGTCATCAGTGTCTGGTCGGTATATTTGTTTTTGCCATCAGTGTGTTATCAGTGTCTGGTCCGTATATTGATTTTTACCATCAGTATGTTATCAGTATCTGGTCCGTATATTCATTTTTACCATCAGTGTCTTCAGTGTCTGGTCCGTAGAGTCGTTTTTACCATCAGCGTGTTATCAGTATCTGGTACGTATATTTATTTTTACCATCGGTGTCATCAGTGTCTGGTCGGTAGATTTGTTTTTACCATCAGTGTGTTATCAGTGTCTGGTCCGTATATTCATTTTTACCATCAGCGTGTTATCAGTATCTGGTACGTATATTTATTTTTACCATCAGTGTCATCTGTGTCTGGTCCGTATATTTATTTTTACAATCGGTGTCATCAATGTCTGGTCCGTATAATAGTTTTTTTCCATCAGTGTCTGGTCTGTATATTCATTTTTACCATCAGTGTCATCAGTGTCTGGACCGTATATTCATTTTTACCATCAGTGTCATCAGTGTCTGGTCCGTATATTCGTTTTTGTCATCAGTGTGTCAGCAGTGTCTAGTCCGTATATTCGTTTTTACCATCAGTGTCATCAGTGACTGGTCCGTATATTCGCTTTTACCTTAAGTGTGTTATCAGTGTGTGGTCAGTGTGTTTGCTTTTACCATCAGTGTCATCAGTATTTTTCACAGATGGGTAAAGAAATAAATGAATTACAAAGCTTCTTCTATACTTTGCAATGTTAAACACGGATTGTACACATTTGCCATCCATGTGCTGTACGTGTTTTTCACAGACCCATAGGCTTGTATTGACCCTGGTCGTCCATGCTGGTGGAAAAACACAGACATGTCTGCATGTGTTCTGCATGGAAACCCGGTCCGTGAAAAAACACGGCTTGTGAATAGCACCCTAGGTTATAATGGGTACATGCTTTATCTGCGGAAAAAAAAAATTGATACAACACGTACGTGTAGCACAGACATATGAATGAGGTCTAATTTTGTATGGGCCTTTTTTTCTGTTGTTTTTCCAAGTTCTATAGAGAAGCTAATAGGAAAACTGTCAATATAAAACCTCTGTACCGAGAACGTTGTGTTTTGCAGAAAAAAAGTGCCACTGACCAAATATTATCACAGCAATGTCACAAAGTGACGTTAATTGGATGTATACATTTTATATTTCAACACATATAGTACAAATTAAAATAACAACTGATCAAAGCACATGCTGAATATCTTATAAAACCTTTTTTTAGTGCCTTTTTTTGGCCAGCATCTTTTTTCATGTAATGTTTTTGGCCTCATGCAGACATGAGAGATTTTTCTGGTGCGGAAAACGTGTCATCAGTGATATGGATCCAATTTTCATCAATGTTTGGTCAGTTTTTATCATCAGTAATTTTCACATATGGATAAATAAATAAATTACAAAGTTTCTCCTGTACATTAATGTTAACCATGACGATCACATGGACGTCACTGATGACAATGTGTGCTGGCCGTGACTTTCATGGAGACTTGTATGGGTCATTTTCATCTGTAGGATGGATTAAGACGGGACGCGTCTCGGTGATTTTTTTTTTTTAGACACGTGTTAAATATAAAAACACAGTGTGAACCACTCTATTGTGTTCCGTACATGATTCACGGACTATTGAATGAGGTCTTAGGTCTGGGTCACACTTGCACAAGTCTCTCGCATCAATACCTGGCACTGCCGCCGGCACTTGGAATCGGAGTGTTCAGCTGCATGTATTTCTATCTCTGGGAGGGAGAGAGAGAAAGAGAGAGGGAAAGAGAAAGAGAGAGGGAAAGAGAAAGAGAGAGGGAAAGAGAAAGAGAGAGGGAAAGAGAAAGAGAGAGGGAAAGAGAAAGAGAGAGGGAAAGAGAAAGAGAGAGAAAGAGAGAGAGAGAAAGAGAAAGAAAGAGAGGGGGAAAGAGAGGGGGAAAGAGAGGGGGAAAGAAAGAGAATTTTTGTCTGTCCGCCAGAAATGATTTTAGGGTTAAATTTCTGCCTGACTTCATTCCTCCGGGCACGCGCACTATAAAAATGCGGATCCTGCACTACAAAAAACGTTACATGGTCCATCCAGGCATCTCGGCGGACGAAAAAAAATTGACGGATCCGCAAAAAAACGGATCCAACGGATGGCCATCTGTCAAGATCCGCCGGTAATGCAACTCAATGGGGAAAAAAACGGATCCGCCAAAAAAAATGGCAGATCCATTTTTTTGCAAAAATGGCGGATTTTGACTGATGGTCAAAAACGGAAGTGTGAAACAGGCCTAACTCATACATACCCTCCGGTCCCTGCTCAGAAACCGGTGAATCCTCGCAGCTCATAGTGCGTACACTGGGGGATTCATGAGTCTGCAGTCACACAGAGTGGACCGGACAACCCTTTTAATATACCTAGATTTAGAAAGTTTCATACTGCATTATAGACTTAAAAATAACATCTGGCTACATTAAAAATCTTTTACTAATTTCAAAAACCTTTTATCAAACATTGTTAAACTCTATAGCACCATACCATGGTGGAAGCAGTGGGAGTGACAGCAGCCCCAGCCTTCTGATGGTGATCCTTTGAGAATACCCAGTGCATGCTGGGACGGAAACAAATTGCAATCAGAAGTAGGAAAAAAATCACAGGCAGGAAGTTAGAGCAGGGTTCCCCAACTCCAGTCCTCAAGGTCCACCAACAGATCATGTTTTCAGGATTTCCTTTGTACTGCACAGGTGAATCAATTATCACCGGAGCAATACAAAGGAAATCCTGAAAACATGACCTGTTGGTGGGCCTTGAGGACTGGAGTTGGGGAACCCTGAGTTAGAGCATAGAGGGAACAGTAGGGATTGGGCATTATTAATTCAAGTATATTACAAAAGTGGTTAGATTATTAAAGGGAACCTGTCATGTAAAATAATGCTATTAACCTGCAGATATAGAGTTAATCTGCAGGTCAATAGCGTTCTGACACCGTGCGAAGCCCACACTGAGAGCCCCGCTGCCGTGAGAAAATTAACTTTATTCCCACTGGCAGGTTCGCTCTTTTAGTCAGGGTGTGGGCACACGTAAGCGTTTTTTTCACGTTTGTTAAGCGTTTTTACTGGCAAAAACGCTTAACAACACTTAAAAGAAGCATCCCATTCATTTTAATGAATTCTGCACTTTGTGCATATTGATGCGAAAAAAAACGCATCATGGTAAAAAGTGCAGCATGCTCATTAATTTTGCAGAAAAATCCGCATTTCTAACTATTTTCTATGAGACTGGGACCGCTTTGGAAAAAAACGCATGAAAAACGCGCGTTTTTCTGGGAAGGAGTCCGGTTTTCATGTAGAAATTTTCTGCATACGTGGGCACATAGCCTCACTGTTGCAGCACTGGCACAGTTTCAGTCATTGCTCAGTGTATAGAGAGCAGCAGCTATAACTGCACCTCTGTCACTCACTGACAGCCGGCTCTAGTGTTAGGCCGGGGTCACACTGGCGAGGAATACGGCTGAGTGAGAGGCGCTAAAAGCACGCATTACACACGGACCAATAATTCTCTATGGGGTCACTCGCACCAGCCGTGTATTTCTCATCCATATTCTACGGTCCGTGCCAATCTCAGCATGCTGCGATTGTCAGCGTACTACGCCCGTAGTATGCCAATGCAAGTCTATGGGTGCGCAAAAAATACAGATTTCACATGGAGCACACATGTGACTTGCGAGAAATACGCACCCGGTGTCTTTTAGCAAAGCCGGCAATTCAGTGCGCTATACAGTAAACTCACACTGACAGGTTTAATAAAGAAACAAAAGAATAGATATAGACACATAGAATACATATATATATATATATATATGCATTCTATGTGTCTATTCTTTGGTTTCTGTTAGAAACCCTGTCATAGGGCTCCATTATATGTCCATTTTGCAAGACTGCGAGAAAATCTCGCCATACGGAGTCCACACGGATTACATACGGATGCAGACTTGCGCAAAATACACGACCACACCTTGCTTACGGATGACCTACGGAGCACTATTTAGGGGTCATTCATCCGTATTACGCCTGTAATCTACGGACCGTATTTTGCGCAGGTTAGTGTGACCCCGGCCTTAAGCTGCCACTGCCGCTCCTGTGACTGAAAGAGTGAGGTTGCCAGCGGGAATAAATTTAATTTCCTCCTAGCAGTGGATATCAGAATGCTATTAACCCATTTCCGACCTTGGGTTTTTACATTGAGTTTCTGTGTTTTGATCCCCTTCTTTCTAGAGCCATAACGTTTTTTATTTTTTTCCCTCAATTTGGCTATATGAGGGAGTGTTTATTTGCCAGAAGAGTTGTACTTTTGAATGACATTATTCGTTTTGCCATATAGTGTACTGGAAAACGGGAAAAAAATTCAAAGTGCAGTAAAATTGCAAAAAAAAGTGCAATTTCACAATTGTTTTTTGCTTTGCTATTTTACCATGTTCACTAAATGCTAAAAATGACCTGCCATTATGATTCTTCAGGTCATTACAAGTTTGTAGATACCAAACATGTATAGGTTCTTTTTTATTTAAGTGTTGAAAAAAAATCCAAAATTTCTTTAAAAAAAGAAAGGCGACATTTTCCAAAACTTGTAGCGTCTCCATTTTTTGTGATTTGGAGCTTGGGTGAGGGCTTATTTTTTGTGCGCCGAGCTGTTGTTTTTATTGATACATTTTGGTGTAGATACGATCTTTTGATCACCCATTATTGCATTTTATTGCCATCTTGCAGTGACCAAAAACATGTAATTCTGGCGTTTTGACTTTTTTTTTACATAAAGTCGCTTGCCAATCAGATATGTGTATTTTTCTTTTCTTTATTGTTTTATTCTGAATGGGGCAAAAGGGGGTGATTTGAACTTTTATTTTTTTATTTCTTTATATTTTTTAAAACTTTTTTTTACATTTTACTTGCTTCAATAGTCTCCATGGGAGACTAGAAGCTACGATCATCCGATCGCTTGTGCTACATCTATGTAGCTAAAATGCCCACTTGCTTTGAGGCGCTCATAGCAATCCAGCAATGACAACCACAGGGGTCTGCTGCAGACCCTGAGTTGTGATGCCAACCCATCAACTACCCGCCGTCATGTGAAGTCGGCGCCAATGGGCGGGATTAGTGACGTGCTTCCGACGCGAGCATGTTAAATGCCATTGCCAGAGATTTTCCTCACTTGCCTAAAACTTTTGCACAGTTCTGTTCGATCTGTGCCACACCTAGGAAGAGAGGAATTTATTTGGATGTATATAGCATACAAATATTAGTATACCACATATGCATTCTGTCTCTGTAGGGCTTTGTGAAATATTAATTCAAAAATGCTATTCAGGAAGAATTATGCAGATGTGCCACTGAACACTGACAAATTCTTTGACATTCTGCCCACCTTTACAGCTCCTCCCTCTCCCACCCCTAAATTAAATCTGTAAGATCTGCAAAATCTCCAGCAAACATGAAAGATGCTGTTACATTATATGTTTGGTTTTGATGCAGTGTCAGATATCAAGGAAAACTAAGCTCACGGGAGGTTCTGCTTATTATGGAGCATCTGCACTAATCATTAGGGCTGGCAATGTGTGATGGTATCACCATTATTGTACTACAACTCTGGCAAAAAATTAAGTGACCACTGCACAATTTTATAAAAATCAGCTTCTCTACATGTCTGACAGCCATTCCATTCCAGTGTCAGTTGAATTCCAACCAGAGTACACCTCATTCTACTTAATGTGCTTCTGATTAGGTGATCACCTAAACCAAATCTTATTTAATGAAGGAAAGTATAAAAAAAACCCTGCTGTGGTGTTCATAATCCCCTTGCAATAGGACACGCTGGATGGCAAAACAAGTGCTAGTAATATCCCAAAAGTAATAGGAATGAAAAAATAACTTAACCATGCCAAAGGAGTTGAAAAGAAAAGTCTTGAGTAAGAAAAAGAAGGGCTCAATTCTGGCTTTACTAGCAGAGGGATACAGTGAGTGTCATGTTGCCTCTATCCTTAAAATTTCTAAGACGGCAGTGCATTACAACAAGGTCAAGCAGCAGACATTGGGGACAACAAAGCTACAGACCGCCAGAGGGCGAAAACGACTCTCCACTGATCTGGATGACTGTCATCTTATTCGAATGTCACTCAGTAACTACAGGATGACATCAAGTGACCTTCAAAAGGAATGGCAAATGGCAGCTAGTGTGAAGTGAACGGCAAGAACAGTTCATTACAGGCTTCTAGAGGCAGGGCTTAAGTCTTGTAAACCTAAAAAAAAGCCTTTCATCAATGAGAAGCAAAGGAGAGCCAGGCTGAAGTTTGTCAAAGACCTTAAGGAGTGGACCATAGAGGACTGGAGTAAGGTAATCTTCTCTGATGAGTCTAATTTTCAGCTTTGCCCAACAACTGGTCGTCTAATGGTTGGACGGAGACCTGGAGAGGCGTACAAGCCACAGTGTCTTGCACCTACTCTGAAATTTGGTGGAGGATTTGTGATCTGGGGATGCTTCTGCAAGGCTGGAATTGGGCAGGTTAATCTTTGCGAAGGATGTATAAATCAAGCCGCATACAAGGATATCCTGGAAAACAGTTGATTCCTTCTGCTCAGGCAATGTTCCCCAACTCTGAGGACTGTTTTTTCCAGCAGGATAACGCGCAATGCCACACAGCTAGGTCAGTCAATGTGTGGATGAAGGACCATCACATCAAATCCCTGTCATGGCCAGCCCAATCTCCAGATATGAACCCCATTGAAAACATCTGGAATGTAATCAAGAGGAAGATGGATAGTCACAAGCTATCAAACAAAGAAGAACTGCTTAAATTTTTGCACCAGGAGCGGCATAAGGTCACCCAAAAGCAGTGTAAAAGACTGGTGCTCCCCTGCTGTAATGTCAGTATCGTCTTTTGCTTCCTCCCCTGCCCAGGAAATGTGGCATGCTCTGTACACGGTCAGACACAGACAATTTTTAAAATGAACTTTTGTTCGTGGGAAAACTCATTTAATGTGACCCGCTTCCTCTGCCTGTAGACACGTCGCGCATCTGCCGCCAGGATCAGCTGAATGATTCACTGCGCCTGCGCGGAATTCGCTCAGGCGCAGTGCGACGGTGTTCCGCTGATGGTACCGCGCTAGAGGCTGCGTGAGTGTCTGAGTATGAGTGTGTGTGAGTGTATGAGTGTGAGTGTGTGTGAGTTTGAGTGTGTGAGTGTGTGTGTGGTGCGACGGTGTTCCGCTGGTGGTACCGCGAAATAGGTTGGTACCAGCAGCAGTTTCCATATTGGGACACCCATCACTTGGGTGTCCCAATTTGGCAGTCAGTGAACTTCCTCCGCTTGGAATTCTGGGATACAGTCACATCTGGACAGAACAGGAAATGAAAACATTACAAGGCAATTATATAAATAGATAACCCACCATTTTCCTGCTGGAGAGCATACAGCAGAGGCGTAGCTAGGGTTTTGGTTCGGGGGGGGGGCAAAACTTCTGAGTGGACCCTTAACCAGAGAACCTCAGCAGATGACCGTGTTGTTGCCAAAAATAATCTATATATAAAAAGACCAATATTGATATCACCGCCATATGGTCAGTGGTAAATAATACCAGTCCTACAGAACATATAATAGATTACAGCAGAGTTACAGATAATGACATACCGCTGATGTTCTATCTGATGGAATCATTTACTTTTCCCCTCTTTTCCATCTGGCCCAGACCGACATGATGACTCCTCCAGCCAGGACTCGGCTGCAGAGAATACAGCAAAGACATGTTTCACTTCTCATTTTTTCAGCACTGTCACCAATTGGACTATTTTCACCCTGCACAAACTCCACATCCTGCTGATACCCCAATGCTGAGCAGCTGCTGCTGTATGTGTCCCTTTAACTGCACCTGCTGTGTGGTTCTGTGTGACCACTAAATTATAAAGCAACTCTCTAGAATATAGTAATGCCTGGTGCAAATGCCTTAGAAAACAGTGCCCACATTCAGGGTCAGACTGGGTCACGGGAGAACTGGAGGATTCTCTGTTGGGCCCAGGCACTGACACTTGCTGGCATATAGGGCCAGCTGCTTAGGGTCTCTGCTGCTTCGGGGGCCCCCAGCCAGTGGTGTTGTGGGGAGGAGGACTCCCAGACTGTGAAGGGGCAGGTGCCCAGGAGACCGCCATCAGGGTTCCTGAGGGAACGATGCTGGGAGGACGGTAAAAGAAAAGACTTGACTGAAGTTGTCAGGGAAACAGGGGGCGGGGCAAGCTTAACAGGAGCAGGGGGCGCGCTGAAGTGGCAGTTGAGAGAGAGCCAGACAACAGACAAGAAGTCGGGTGAGACAGAGAGGACCGAGGGAGCGAACGGTGTGTTGTGGAGAGACTGACAGGGCCCTGTGAAAGGAAAGCTGTGGACTTACCGACTAGTGACACGTGAGAGCCTTGCACCGGCGGCCGCTCCCCTCATATGGACGCATACAGCTGCCCCCGCTGTTTCCCTCCCTGCTGTGACAAGTCCACGACCTCCACTGACCGCTGCGACTAGAGACCATTCCTTTACAGCGGTCTGGGCACTGCCCCCTGCCTTCTCCCACAGCTGCGGCCCTGTCATCACCGGCCCCAGGGGGCGCCACCTCACTACAGGCGGCAGCAGGGGCCCCCGTCTGGTTTGCTAAGGGACCCTGAGAAGAGGTTGGTGAACGGTTATATTTAGAGACTGCGTCATGACTCTGCTGTGAGACAAGAGTCACAAGGGGACGCCTGTTGCGCCCATCGGCACAGTTTCTTCAGGGCCTGTTGCGCCCCACCATCATCATTTTCTTCAGGGCCTGTTGTGCCCCACCGTCATCGTTTCTTCAGGGCCTGTTGCGCCCCACCGTCATCATTTTCTTCAGGGCCTGCTGCACCCCACCATCATCGCTTCTTCAGGGCCTGTTGCGCCCCACCATCATCGCTTTCTTCAGGGCCTGCTGCGCCCCACCGTCATCGTTTTCTTCAGGGCCCATTGCGCCCCACCGTCTTCGTTTTCTTCAGGGCCTGTTGCGCCCCACCGTCATCATTTCTTCAGGGCCTGTTGCGCCCCACCGGCATGGCTTTTTCAAGGGTCTGTTGATCCCAGTTTCACCCCGGAATATCGAGGCGTCAAGGCAGCCGCATCAGCAATCTCTACGCGGCCACGCCTGTGATCCGGACAGACCCCTGGAAAGATAAGTGTACTATATGAGATAAGGACCCCCCAGTTTGGTCATACGTGGCCTATAGCAACCGGGCAAACCGAGTTAGTCGCATGCACCATAAGAAAAGTGTTGTTAGGGTTGTTGTGTCCCTGCGTGGACTGATTGTTGTTTACATTTGTTGTTAGTTCAATATAGCCCCACGGCTACAGTTTTATAAAAGTTTATTCCACAAACCACACTCAGTCTCGTGTCTCGTCACTGCATCCTGCGAACCTGCTAGGACCCTACACTTGGCGTAGGCGGCAGGATGCAGTCTCCAAGCACAGACAGTGGTGCCCCAGATCAGGGTAGAGCTGTAAACTCTACAAATGAGGAGGGTCCCCGTACCAGCATATCATTGGGGGCCATGCTGAACAAACTGCCTAGATTTTCCGGCTCCAATACTATGTTATGGAGCTGGACAGAGCGGATGCGGGGGTTCTTCTGGATGCACCCAATGACCCCTGATCTGGAGGCCGAGGTGGCACTCATGGCACTGGACGGGGTGGCGCGGAGGTCAGTGATGTTGAAACCTCCGGGGCACCATAACACTTTTGAAAAAGTGTTACAGAGAGTAGAACAGACCCATGGGGACCCTACTGATGTGGGAGAATTAAGAACCCGTTTGTTTAGTCAGATGCAAGTAGAGGGGGAGACCATCACAGAGTATATGAATGTCCTCCAAGAATTGCATACGGCTATAGAAAGAAAGGACGGGGTAGGGGCAGGACCTGTTGACATTACCCTACGTGACCTACTGGTGACTGGTTTGCGAGATCCATTAGTCAAACAGGCACTGTGGGAACAGATCAGAATGAATCCCCGAATAGATTTTTCAGAGGTGATAAGTCAGGCACGTGCTCGAGAGCAGGAGCAGGGGATGGCGGTCCCCGTGGGAAAGTCTGAGGTGTGGAGGCCTCCGCGAATGTAGTCGAGGAACCTCAGTGGGTGGAAGAGATAAAGCAAGAGCTGAAAAGTATTAAGGGTGAGTTGGCCGAAGTAAAGAGAAGAACCGAGTCCGGGACTGGACGACCTAGCTTTAACCCCGGCTCCTGGGGATCACGCTCCCCGCGGGGTGGTCAGCCTACACAGGCCTGGTGTTTTGAGTGTGGAGAACCAGGCCACTTTACCCGAGAGTGTCCGCGGCGTGGGAGATACCCACCCCGGCGGCCATTAAACTAAACGGCTCCGGGCTGGGGGGACGCCGCTCGGAGCCGAATACCACAACTAGGGGTGGTGGAAGTCCCGAAGATTTGGTAGCAAAATGTCCGGTGGGAAGTGGAGGGCCGGGCCTTCCGGTGCCTGGAGGACACGGGGTCACAAGTAACCACTATGCCTGCAACGTACTTTCAACAGAACTTCCCGGAAGCAGCCAGGCCTCAGTGGGGGCCCATGATCAGACTAGTAGCTGCCAACCAACTGCCGGTCCCAGTTGCCGTGGTGGTGTGGGTGCAAGTGACGCTGTGCGGTAAATCCCTTGGTCGCAGAAGGGTGGTACTGACTCAAGGAGAAGCTGATAAGCAACACCCCGTCACCCTAGGCATGAATGTTCTATGAGCGTTCGGCAACCTACTGCTCAATGACCCTACACAGAGGATTCTGAAGCAGTGGGGTTCTCGCACAGCCCAGGGACAGGTATTCCAGCAGCTGGTGCGGGGAGCACGGGTACATCAGGACCGCCAGGAAGGCGAGGCTCTGGGTAAGGTCATCATGCCAGCGACTCCCCTGCTTGTGTTACCTCCTGGACAGACTGTGGTGGCCCTGCCCATTCGAGCCCCGATACCCTTGGAGGGTGTGGAGGTGCAGGTGGAGCCGTGTCACTCAGAGCACTTGCCTCCTGGCATACTGGTGGCCCGTTCCCTGGCTACTGTGCAAAAAGGAGCCGTCCTGGTGCGCTGCGTTAACCTTGAAGACCGAGACACCGTTCTGAAAGCACGGACTGTACAGGCCAAACTAGTAAGGCCTTTAGAAGACGTGCTGCCAGCCCCTGCGGTTCAATTACGAGTACACACTGAGGATCCTTGGGAAGTAATAATACAAACCTTACAGGCCCACGAAGTCTCGGCACAAGAGAAGGGCCGAAATATTTTGGAGCAGATGCGGGCCGAGCTTTCTGGATTAACTGCAGCCCAGCTTTCACATTTGAAAACATTGCTGGGACAGTACCATGAAGTATTTGCTAGTCATGAGGACGATTTTGGGTGTACCACCGCCATCACTCATGAAATCCCCACAGCAGGAGCGGCCCCTATCCGGGAACAATATCGACAGATTCCGCCACAACTCTATCAAGAGGTGAAAACTTTGCTGGTCCAAATGCTGCGAAAAGGGATGATACGGGAAAGTCAAAGCCCCTGGGCGGCCCCAATCGTGTTGGTCCGGAAGAAAGATGGTACACTACGATTCTGTGTGGATTATCGTAAACTGAATGCTTGCACTATTAAAGACTCATACCCACTGCCCCGCATAGAAGAATCCCTGTCCTCCTTGGGGAAGGCAACATATTTTTCGACCCTGAACTTGGCCAGTGGGTACTGGCAGGTGCCCATGTCAGAGGAAGATAGAGCCAAGACGGCGTTCATATTGCCCATGGGACTGTTTGAGTTTAATCGGATGCCGTTTGGGCTGGCCAACGCCCCCGGGACCTTTCAGCGATTGATGGAGCGGTGTCTGGGAGATCTCAATTGTGAGGCTACGTTGATCTATCTGGACGACATCATCGTCTATGCCGCCACCTTTGAGGACCACCTGAATCGGTTGGGACAGGTACTCAGCCGGTTGCAAAAGTACGGGTTGAAGGTGAAGCCTCAGAAATGCCACCTATTTCGCTCTCAGATTGAGTATCTGGGTCATGTCGTTTCGGCGAAGGGTGTGAGGCCATCCCGGGAGAAGGTGACTGCTATCCAGGAATGGTCTACCATCGAGACGGTGAAAGATGTGCGGGCTTTTCTGGGGTTAGCCGGATATTACCGTCGCTTCTTAAAGAATTTTGCATGTCGAGCTCGAGCCCTGCACGACCTGCTGAAGGGGGTTCCCGCTGGCGCCAATGGGCGAAAAATCCAGTGGCAACACCCACAGGAAGAGGCCTTCTGAGACCTCAAGGCTGCGCTCTCAGATGCCCCAGTGTTGGCTTATGCGGATTTTTCTCAACCGTTCATCTTGCACACTGACGGGAGTCTTCATGGGCTGGGGGCTGTGTTGTCGCATGTTCAGGATGGCCGGGAGAGAGTGATCACATATGGAAGTCGCTCACTCCATGATTCCGAGCGTAACCCTGACAATCACAGCTCTTTTAAGCTCGAGCTCCTCGCAGTGGTGTGGGCTATGACGGAGAGATTCGCAGAGTACCTAGCGGGCTCTGAGGTGGTAGTGCGAACTGACAACAACCCGCTGGCTCATTTGGAAAACGCCAAATTGGGGGCTCTGGAACAACGATGGGTGGCCGGATGGCGAAGTACAGTTATAAGATTATCTACAAAAGAGGGGCCGAGAATATCCATGCAGATGCCCTCTCCAGGATTCGACATACAACTCCAGGGCAGAATCGAGACGAAGAATTGGAAGGAGAGGAAATACCGTTCGCTCTCACTGCTACCGTGCTCACAACCGACAATGAAAAGATATCTTCCTCTGAGACCCCAAGGGGCATACTGGAACAATCCCGGGATAAGTGGATACAACAGCAACAAGAAGACGAAGAGGTTGACCTTCTCAGGACATGGGTCGCCGCTGGGCAATTACCCCCTGACTCTCAACGGCAAAATTTGACCCAAAACCTGTTGCTTATGCTGCGACAATGGGAGAGGTTGGTTATCTGAAAGGGATTATTGTATCGTAAAATAACATCACAAACAACCTCAATGACGGTTTGGCAGGTGGTTACGCCAGGAGCCCAACTTCACGTACTGGCTCGGGAGGCTCACGAAAAAGGGGCCCATTTCGGAACAAAAAAAACTTTGCAATGGCTGCAACAGAAAGCATACCACCCACGCTTGCCGGCTGATGTGGATGAAATTTGCCGGACCTGCCGATTGTGTGAACTAGCCAAGCCACCCGCTCAGCGAGCCGCAACACAGACTATTGTGACCTCAGCACCCCTTGAGCTCCTGACGGTGGATTATCTGACCATTGAACCCGCATTTTAGGGATACGAACACTGTCTCGTTATGGTAGATCATTTCACCAAGTTCGCTGTAGTCACCCCCACTCGGGATCAGACTGCAGAGTCAGTTGCCTCCGCAATTTGTAGAAACTTTATACAAGTATACGGCTGTCCTCAACGAATAAATTCTGATCAGGGAGCATGTTTTTGGGGAAAAGTCATGGAAGAATTACATCACCTCTATGGAATTGACAAGTCCCGGACCACACCGTATCACCCGCAATGGAATGGGGCTTGTGAACGATTTAATCGGACATTGATTCAGATGTTGCGCACTCTGGAGAGTGACAAGAAGGCCCGTTGGCCCGAATATGTTTCCGAATTAGTTTGGGTCTATAGCAATAGGGTACATCGAGTGACTGGCTATACCCCCTATTCCCTGTTGTTTGGGCGAGAAGGTAAAGGGATCACGGAGGTGGAGTTATACCCCGAAGAGCCTCAGCCCTGGACTGGAGTGTCGTCTTGGGTCTTAAATCATCGCCATCAGCTGCAAACTCTTCACCGAATTGTACACACCAAGCTCCGAGACTGGGAGCACCCAGGGAAGAATGCAACCCCGCCTCCTCACCTCCAAAGCGGGGACCGGGTGCTTGTACTAGATCAACGCCCCCAGAACAAACTGGAGCCGCGTTGGGAAGAAAGTCCTTATCAGGTCTTACGCCGTATCCAACCTGACGGACCGGTGTACGAAATACGACCTGAAGAGGATGAAACACTGCCCACTCGCGTTGTGCATCGTAATATGTTACGCCCATGTACTTCCTCCGACCCGAAGCAACCAGAGCCTATCCCGTCGACATCTGAACCAACTTCCGTATGTTGGGACCCGGACGACGATGAAGATTGTCTCCCAGGACCCGGAGGCCCTCCACTCAGTAATGAATCATCTGACACAATTAGCCCGCCTGCACCAACCAGCCCACCGATGTCCACCACCCCAGACGACTCTACCCCAGTTGAACTTAGACGCTCCGAGCGGTCAACAGCCGGCAAACCCCCTGAACGATATGAGCAAGATCAATTCATATGGCACCGAACACTGAAACCCCTACAGACCGAACTCAATAGACTAAAGCACTCGCCCGAGGACTGGCGAGCTTACAGGGTGGAGGAGTGTGGGGAGGAGGACTCCCAGACAGTGAAGGGGCAAGTGCCCAGGGGACCGCCATCAGGGTTCCTGAGGGAACGATGCTGGGAGGACAGTAAAAGAAAAGACTTGACTGAAGTTGTCAGGGAAACAGGGGACGGGGCAAGCTTAACAGGAGCAGGGGGCGCGCTGAAGTGGCAGTTGAGAGAGAGCCAGACAACAGACAAGAAGTCGGGTGAGACAGAGAGTACCGAGGGAGCGAACGGTGTGTTGTGGAGAGACTGACAGGGCCCTGTGAAAGGAAAGCTGCGGACTTACCGACTAGTGACACGTGAGAGTCTTGCACTGGCGGCCGCTCCCCTCATACGGACGGATACAGCCACATCCGCTGTTTCCCTCCCTGCTGTGACAAGTCCACGACCTCCACTGACCGCTGCGACTAGAGACCATTCCTTTACTGCGGTCAGGACACTGCCCCCTGCCTTCTCCCACAGCTGCAGCCCTGTCATCACCGGCCCCAGGGGGCGCCACCTCACTGCAGGCGGCAGTAGGGGCCCCCGTCCGGTTTGCTAAGGGACCCTGAGCAGAGGTTGGTGAACGGTTATATTTAGAGACTGCATCATGACTCTGCTGTGAGACGAGAGTCGCAAGGGGACGCCTGTTGCGCCCATCGGCACAGTTTCTTCAGGGCCTGTTGCGCCCAGGGCCGCCATCAGGGCATGACAGGCCTTACATGTGTATGGGGCCCGGTGATTAGGGGGGCCCGACCATGCTGGCAGCCCGATCCGCGCTGGGGCCCCCCTACATTTTATACAGGCTTCTGCAGCTTTATTTTAAATTCAGACTCAGCGCCTGCCGGGCCCCCCGGGCCCCCCGGGCCCCTCGGGCAGGCCCCCCCGCACCATGGTCCAGCCAGCACCGAAATCCCCCCCTGCACAATGGTCCAGCCACAGCTCCGCCCTCACCTGACGTCACACACTGCTCTGCTCCTCCACTTCCTCATTCAGTCAGTGTGCCACGTGGGACTGGGAGAGGGAGGGAGCCTCGCCGCTGGAGCACAGCCAGATAACAAGGTAAGAAGAATTTTTTTTTGAGAGCGGCTATCCAGGGGGCCTGGGGCAGAATGCTGGACGCTGGGGCAGAATGCTGGGGGCAGAATGCTGGACGCTGGGGGCAGAATGCTGGACGCTGGGGCAGAATGCTGGACGCTGGGGGCAGAATGCTGGACGCTGAGGGCAGAATGCTGGGGGCAGAATGCTGGATGCTGGGGCAGAATGCTGGACGCTGGGGCAGAATGCTGGGGGCAGAATGCTGGACGCTGGGGGCAGAATGCTGGACGCTGGGGGCAGAATGCTGGGGGCAGAATGCTGGATGCTGGGGCAGAATGCTGGACGCTGGGGGCAGAATGCTGGGGGCAGAATGCTGGATGCTGGGGGCAGAATGCTGGACACTGGGGGCAGAATTCTGGAGGCAGAATGCTGGACGCTGGGGGCAGAATGCTGGGGGCAGAATGCTGGACGCTGGGGGCAGAATTCTGGAGGCAGAATGCTGGACGCTGGGGGCAGAATGCTGGGGGCAGAATGCTGGATGCTGGGGGCAGAATGCTGGACGCTGGGGCAGAATTCTGGAGGCAGAATGCTGGACGCTGGGGGCAGAATGCGGGGGGCAGAATGCTGGACGCTGGGGGCAGAATGCGGGGGGCAGAATGCTGGACGCTGGGGGCAGAATGCTGGGGGCAGAATGCTGGACATGGGGCAGGAATGCTGGGGGCAGAATGGACATGGGGCAGAATGCTGGACGCTGGGGGCAGAATGCTGGACGCTGGGGCAGAATGCTGGACGCTGGGGGCAGAATGCTGGGGGCAGAATGCTGGACGCTGGGGGCAGAATGCTGGGGGCAGAATGCTGGACGCTGGGGGCAGAATGCTGGGGGCAGAATGTTGGACACTGGGGGCAGAATTCTGGGGGCAGAATGCTGGACGCTGGGGGCAGAATGCTGGACGCTAGGGGCAGAATGCTGGGAGCAGAATGCTGGACGCTGGGGGCAGAATGCTGGACATGGGGCAGAATGCTGGGGGCAGAATGGACATGGGGCAGAATGCTGGACGCTGGGGCAGAATGCTGGTCATGGGGCATAATGCTGGACACTGGGGGCAGAATAGACATGGGGCAGAATGCTGGACGCTGGGGGCAGAATGCTGGACATGGGGCATAATGCTGGACACTGGGGGCAGAATGGACATGGGGCAGAATGCTGGACGCTGGGGACAGAATGCTGGACGCTAGGGGCAGAATGCTGGGAGCAGAATGCTGGACGCTGGGGGCAGAATGCTGGACATGGGGCAGAATGCTGGGGGCAGAATGGACATGGGGCAGAATGCTGGACATGGGGCATAATGCTGGACACTGGGGGCAGAATAGACATGGGGCAGAATGCTGGACGCTGGGGGCAGAATGCTGGACATGGGGCATAATGCTGGACACTGGGGGCAGAATGGACATGGGGCAGAATGCTGGACGCTGGGGACAGAATGCTGGACGCTGGTGGCAGAATGCTGGATATGAGGGCAGACTGTGAGATGGGGCAGAATGCTGGACATGGGGCAGAAGAATGCTGGACGCTGGGGCAGAATTCTGGACATGGGGCAGAATGCTCGAAGCTGGGGCAGAATGCTGGAGACTGAGGCAGAATGCTGGACGCTGCGGGCAGAATGCTGGACATGGGGGCAGGCTGTGAGCTGGGGCAGAATGTTGGACGCTGCGGGCAGAATGGTGGATGCTGGGGGTAGAATGCAAGAGACTGGGGCAGAATGCTGGACATGGGGGCAGAATGTGACAGTGAGACACAGGAGGGGGCAGAATGTGACAGTGAGACACAGGAGGGGGCAGAATGTGACAGTGAGACACAGGAGGGGGCAGAATGTGACAGTGAGACACAGGAGGGGGCAGAATGTGACAGTGAGACACAGGAGGGGGCAGAATGTGAGACACCGGGCATGATTGGAGATAGATGGAGCAGGGTCATGGGGCAGGATGGATACGATTTAGACAGATTGGTCAGGAGGGGAGATCATATGGGGCAGAATGGATACTGATGAGGGTGGGATGGGAGAACATATGGCTGAAGCCAAAAATGAGACACACGGGAGTCAGGATGGGGGATATTATTACCATAGGGGCTAATTAAGGGATATTATTACTGCAGTGATGTATTTTATTTTCTTGAGGATACTGTTGTAAATGGGGGGGCGGTCCTGTTACTGTGTAGAGTGATACTATGTCGCCTTTTTTTCTTCATGTGGTGTAATGTAGAAGTTGGGAAAAAATAAGTAATGTGTTCTGCAAGCGGAGCTCTAGATAACTGTGATATTTCCTGCAGAGACAAGTCCTGGCTGGAAGACGTGATGGCGATCTGTGCTGGATGAAAGATGAAAAACAAAGATGAAGGACTTCACCTAGAGACATCACTGGTGAGTTAGTGTGTTACCTGTACACTGACACTATGTACAGAGGTCCTGTGTATAATGTCACCGGTGATCACTGTGTTACCTGTACATTATATACAGAGCTCCTGTGTATAATGTCATTGATCACTATATTACCTGTACACAGACACTGCATACTAAGTACAGATCTTGTGTGTATAATGTCTCTTATGGTCACAGTATTATGTTTTTTTAATTAATGTCAGTATTGTAGTATTCAGTCTCCATGTGGTGGTAATATGTGGTCTGGGCGTGGTGCAGTGGTATTTGTCCCTTGTATATTCTATTATTTGGTCACTTTGTGGTGGTAATTTGCGGTCTGTTCATGGTGCGGTGGTATTTGTTCGTTGTATGTGATATTATTCGGTCACTATGGTAGTAATATGTGGTCTGGTCATGGTATGGCGGTATATGTTCCTTGTATGTCTTATTATAGGTCACTATGTGGTGGTAATATGTGGTCTGGACATGGTGTAGCGGTATTTGTTCCTTGTATGTGATATTATTGGTCATTTTAAAAAATTGAAAAATAAATAAAAATATACCTAAATTGTATTGCATATTTTAACAAATATTTAATAGGTTACAGTAGAGTAGGGCCTGGCCAAAAGTGTCTACCCTGTTATGGTGGCGACTTAAAACAATCTTTTGGCCAAAGCAAAAGCTGCTGGCTATATGTGTGACCTGGTGATGGGAACTGTTAATGTGTGATAGGTGAGAAGTGGAGTTTATCCAAGAGAGCGGTGGGACTGTGGACAGTTCGAGTGGTGGAGGCGGGGCTGGATGGAGCCTGGGCGGAGTCTAAAGGGGCCCCGAAAATTTTGCCAGTATGGGGCCCCGAAATTCCTAGTGGCAGCCCTGGTTGCGCCCCACCATCATCGTTTTCTTCAGGGCCTGTTGCGCCCCACCGTCATCGTTTTCTTCAGGGCCTGTTGTGCCCCACCGTCATCATTTTCTTCAGGGCCTGCTGCGCCCCACCGTCATCGTTTTCTTCAGTGCCCATTGCTCCCCACCGTCATCGTTTTCTTCAGGGCCTGTTGCGCCCCACCATCATCGTTCCTTCAGGGCCTGTTGCGCCCCACCGGCATCGCTTTTTCAAGGGTCTGTTGAGCCCAGTTTCACCCCGGAATATCGAGCCGTCAAGGCAGCCGCATCAGCGATCTCTAAGCGGCCACGCCTGTTATCCGGACAGACCCCTGGAAAGATAAGTGTACTATATGAGATAAGGACTCCCCAGTTTGGTCATACGTGGCCTATAGCAACCTGGCAAGCGGGGTTAGTCGCATGCACCATAAGAAAAGTGTTGTTAGGGTTGTTGAGTCCCTGCGTGGACTGATTGTTGTTTACATTTGTTGTTAGCTCAATATAGCCCTGCGGCTACAGTTTTATAAAAGTTTATTCCACAAACCACACTCAGTCTCGTGTCTCGTCACTGCATCCTGCGAACCTGCTAGGACCCTACACTGTGTTGCTAATAGCGGCACACCAGCAGCTGCTATGGGGGCCCCCGGTGACAGCAGAGCAGCAGCGGGTGACAGGAAGCCAAAGCCTGTTCGCGCTGCTAAAGTAATATGAATATTCACGCTTCCCCACACCCCCATGGGCGTGGAGAGAAGTGAATATTAAGCGGGCAGTGTTTGCCGAAGGCTATGGCTAACACTGCCTGCTATAATGGCCCGCAGACCAGGGCCCCCGCATTCCCCAGGGGCCCCCAGCCCATGGGGCCAAATGACAGGGAGACGCTGCGTCAGCGAGGCCCCCCCGTGTGCGCCACAATAATGGAAGAGAGAGCGTCACATGAGGCTCCCTCTCCCATCATTACTCTCTTTGTCGCAGAGCGGGTGCGCGATGACGTCACTTCGTGTCCCCACTGTGCACCGGTCTGACTACAGAGCAGCTCCTGACATCAGAGCAGAGCCGCAGCCGAAATCAGCATGGGAGCGAGGAGGAGGGGTGAATATAGTTTTTTTTATTTTTTTTATTTATATAGTCAGTCCTGGTTGCTTGATTATGATATCCCGTATTGGGGGGGCGACAGCATGATACCCGTATGAGGGGGCAGCATGATATAACCCGTATAAGGAGGGGGCAGCATGATACCCCATATGAAGGGGGTAGTATGATACCCTATGAGAGGGGGCTGCATTATATTCTGAAGGGGCTACATTATATTCTTTGGGGGGTGTATTATACCATATGAAGGGGGCTACATTATAGAGAAAGAAAGAACAGAGAGAAAGAAAGAACAGAGAGAGAGCGAAAGAAAGAACAGAGAGAAAGAAAGAGGGGAAAGAAAGAGAATAGAGAGATAAGAAAGAACAGAGTGAGAAAAGGAAGAACAGAGAGAGAGAAAGAAAGAAGAAAGAAAGATTAGAGAGAGAAAGAAAGAGGGGAAAGAAAGAAAGAACAGAGAGGAAGAACAGAGAGAGAAAAAAGAAAGATTAGTCCAAGGCGATCCCGCTGTTTGTGCTGTTGGAGGAGGACACGGTGATGGATCTGAAGCATTCCCTGAAGTGCCTCCATGGTTTTGTCACAATCTCCTCCTGATTCTAGCACGTCACTTCTGGTGGAATGTCACGTGCGAATGTTAAAGTGCTCCTCGGGGCTCCGCCGTGTACTCTTGTGTCCACGGGAAAAGTAAGCTCCCGGCCTGGGCAGTGGGGTAGACTCTCTCTCAAAATTGGGACTATCCCACTGGATCCGGTACGGTTGGGAGATATGAATGCTCCCCACCATACACCTTGTACACGCATAGCTCCACACACCTCATACACACACAGTTCCGCTTTCTATGCCTCGTACACACACGGCTCCGCTCCGTATACCTTGCACACACACAGCTCCACTCAGTACACACATGGCTTCACGCCATAAACCTCGTACATATGTGGCTCTGCTCCGTACACCTTGTACACATGCAGCCACGCTCTGTACACCTTGTACACACATGGCTCCACTCCGTAAACCTTGTACACATGTGGCTTTGCTCCATACACCTCGTACACATGCGGTTCCGCTCTGTACACCTCATACACACGTGGATGTGCGCCATACACATGCGGCTCCACTCCGTACACACATGGCTCTGCTCCGCTCCGTACACACATGGCTCAGCTCCGTACACTTCGTACACACAGGGCTCTCTTTTGTATGCCCCGTACACATGTGGCTCCGCTCTGTTCAACCCATACACATGGCTCTGCTCCATACACTCCATACACACATGGCTCCGCTCCATACACATGCGGCTCCACTCTGCACACCCTGTACACACACGGCTCTGCTCCGCTCCGTACACACACGGCTCAGCTCCGTACACTTTATACACACAGGGCTCCGTTCGGAACACCTCATACACACACGGCTCCGCTCCGTACATGTCGTACACACACGGCTCCACTCCGTACACCTTGTACACACATGGCTCCGCTCCGTTCACCTCGTACACATCTCCGCTTTGTACACCTCATACACATATTTGTCGCTTACAAATATTGAGGTAAAATACTGACCAAACACCTAACGTGTTATTGTTGCCTAATAGTGTTGAGCATTCCGATACCGCAAGTATCGGGTATCGGCCGATATTTGCTGCATCGGAATTCCGATACATAGTTCCGATACTTTTTTCATATCGAATACCGAAATCGGAAGTTCCCATAATGCTATGAGCCCGCTCGATTTGATTCAGCCAATGGGAATCCTCAGAAGTGTGGGCACATCCTGTTAGGCATGTAGGCATGTTAACTATTGGCATGGCTATGATTGGCTGCTGAAATGATGTCATGATGCACTATAACAGCCGCCGCCATTTCTGTTCACTCTGCTGTGAATTCAGTTAGGGACAGGCTGCTGTTGAAGACTGTGAGGGACAGATAGAAATAGCGATTCTCAAAAAAATATTGTGCTTTACCCAGGCTACATAAACCACCACTGTAGCTTTCTTTTGCCTAGCAGCAGCGTTCACAGCTGTCTGCAAGGGCTGTGTGAGTGCAGCTCACGCTGTGTAGTGGGTCCTTCAGCCACATCTGGTTGTAGACTGCCCAGCGTGCGTCACTGCTGCCTCATACATATTTTTCTTTTCTAGCTGCTAATTTTTCATAAATTCTATCTAGTGTGCTTCCATCCGTATCCATATACATTGGTTGCAAACACTAGTAGTAGACAGTGGAGCCTTTCTGCAGCCTTTCAGTACTAGTGCCCACTTCTCTGCACTGTTCACGGCTGTCTGAGAGGTCTCTGACTGTGTGTGAGTGCAGCTCACGCTGAGTAGTGTGTCCTGCAGCTACGTCTGGTTCATATATGATAATGCCCGGTATCAAAAGACGAGACAAGGCGATGACCATGGTCCAATAAAACGCCTTGTACAAGGATTACCACTCCATATGCTTATATTAGAAGGGAGAAAACGGAGTAACGGATCCAAGATATATGCAAAAAGTATAAATTTTATTAGTACTCACATAAAGTGCAGACAAATGTACAAGTTGACTAAAATAAGGGGGAAAAACCCCAATGATACAACAATCAGGACAGACAAGGACAGGGAAAATAAAATGATACCAGTGCTCCAAGTCTATATGGCACAACGTTCAGTCAGCCCCTGGACATTGCACATAACAGATATATATCTAATAGTAGTAAGCTATGGCATACTCAATTGGATGTATATTGTACATAATTGTACATATCTAGAGCGCCAAGAAGAAATCAAAAAAGTCAATGTGCAAGTCCAATGGACACTGAACAAAAATGAATAAATGACATGTGCAAAAATTCTTGAGTAGTTAGTAACATGTATATCAACATATCAAAAAACTGCGCAGTTGTGCCGGTGAGAACCCGGGAAACAACCCAAATGACCGAAATATAAAGGCAAGTGAAGACAGGCTGCTTACCGGGGAGCAGAGGAGGTAAAGGCCCATGCAATGACCCCTACGTCTGGTTGTAGGCCGCTCAGCGTGCGTCACTGCCTCACACATATTTTTCTTTTATAGCAGCTCATTTTTTAATCTCCTATTAGTGTGCATCCATCCGTATCCATATACGGTGGTTGAAAACACTATAGGAGTAGACAGCGGACCCTTTCAGCAGCCTTTCAGTGCTAGTGCCCACTTCTCTGCACTGTTCACAGCTGTCTGAGAGGTCTCTGACTGTGTGTGAGTGCAGCTCATGCTGAGTAGTGTGTCCTGCAGCGACATCTGGTTGTAGGCCGCTCAGCATGCGTCACTGCCTCACACATTTTTCTTTTATTGCAGCTCCTTTTTTTTTCTCCTATTAGTGTGCATCCATCCGTATCCATTAACATTGGTTGGTTGCAAACACTATATATGAGTAGATAGAGGAGCCTTTTTTCTGGCTTGTGCCCTTCAGCTGTAGCCAGATCAGTATTACCCAATTTTTTTGGAGCCTCATCTTTTGCATTGTAGGTTACCTGCCTGCATTGTAATAGCTCCAAAAAGTTTGTGATGCTATCACTTTCAAATCTTTGGTCACATCCTTTTAGTTTAAAAAAATAAATAAATAAATAAATAAAGTTCACCAAACACTACATTTGACAGTTGTGTAGGCCACATTAGCTCCTATTAAAGTGTAGTCCACACACACACTTCATAAAATTAGTGTTTCTTATACCTGTTACCAGCTGTTCAGGAATAAGCACACTAAGCCCCCCCCTTTGTACTTTTCTGCCTATCTTTATCAGTCTAGCAAGATGAAGAAGGCAGGGAGTAAGGCACGTGGGCGTGGAGTTTCAGCAGGGAGAGGACGTGGGGTGATGCAGAGCAGGCAGAGATGATGCATCAAACAGGGGACAGCATTTCTTTGGCAGTTGGGAGTCTGCAGCACATGGTTGAGAAAGTGCCTGAGAAACGACCGCTGCATCGCCCACATTCTTAACACGACTGATTATTGGGTGTACACCCTCCTAGATCCTCGCTACTGGGACAACTTGCAAAGCCTCATACCACCGTTGACCTGGGAGCGTAAACTGTGGGAGTACCAAGACACACTGGTGCAGTCCATCATGTTTTCCATTCCACCCGACAGCAGTGGTGCTAGTGCTTTACAAAGCACCTCTGTGCGTCGAGGCAGTGGAGGAAACTCGGCACAAAGAGGGAGCAGAGGCAGTGCCTCAGCACAAGGCAAGACCACTATGGCCCAAATGTGGCAAAGTTTTGTGTGTCCGCCACAATTGTCTAGACCATCACAGACGGCTCCAGTCAGCAGGAGGCAACGTTTCCGTCAGATGGTGACAGACTACATGTCTTGCCCTGTCAGTGTACTCCCAGATGGCTCTTCCCCCTTCAAGTTTTGGGTCTCTAAGCTGGATACATGGCCAGAGCTTAGCCAGTATGCATTGGAGGTGCTGGCTTGCCCTGCTGCCAGTGTATTATCGGAACGCGTCTTTAGTGCCGCAGGTGGTGTACTAACAGACCGTCGCACGCGACTATCTTCCGATAACGTTGACCGGCTTACTTTTCTGAAAATGACCAAGGCCTGGATCTCGCCAGAATTTGCCAGTCCTCTTCCCGAATAAATAATTGGTTGGCAACAGTATCCAGGTTTCCTGTTGTGTTCATGTTTCTACCACCTGAACTATAATCCCTGGGCTTCAACACAGCCAGTTGTCGCTCAGAAGTGTCGTCTGCACAGAGAAAAACACTAGCTCCTGTGTTAGTGGGTGTTCAGTAACGCCAGCTGCTCCCCTGCTGTGTGGACGGCAAAGTCTCCTGCTCCATCCACATTCAAACTACTACTGATTTTTAACCGTGCTCCACTTAGGCCTGTGGCTCCACTGTCTCTAGTTTTTCCCCTGGCCTCCAACCCCGCCAGTTGCTGCTTAGAAGTGGCGTCTGCACAATCCACACTTGTTCCTGTGTTACTGGGGCTCAGTCATGTCAGTTGATCCCCTGATGTGTGTCCGGCAATGGCTCCTGCTCTGTCCACATTCCCATTACTAGTAGTGTGAATGAGGACAGAGCAGGAGACCTTGCCGGACACACATCAGGGGATCAACTGATGTGACTGAGCCCCAGTTACACAGGAACAAGTGTGGATTGTGCAGACGCCACTTCAGAGCTGTAACTGGCAGGGTTGGAGGCCAGGGGAAATACTAGAGACAGTGGAGCCAGAGGCCATAGTGGAGCACGGTTACAATCAGTAGTAGTCTACAACCTATATAAAATCTGCTGCAAGTTCGCCTCCGCCTGCTGCATGATTGATCCTGTGCTCCAACAACGCCTGTTGGTGTTCGGAAGTGCTGTCTTCACAGAGAAAAACACACTAGCTCCTGTGTTAGTAGGGTTCAGTAACGTCTGCTGTTCCCCTGCTGTGTGGACGGCAATGTCTCCTGCTGCCTGCACATGCCAAAAACATCAGGCCTCAGCCTGCTCCATGCTTCATCCTGGGCTCCAACAACGCCAGTGGGTGTTCAGAAGTGCCGTCTTCACAGAGAAAAACACACTAGCTCCTGTGTTAGTGGGGTTCAGTAATGTCTGCTGTTCCCCTGCTGTGTAGACGGCAATGTCTCCTGTTGCCTCCACATGCCAAAAACATCAGGCCTCAGCCTGCTCCATGCTTCATCCTGGGCTCCAACAACGCCAGTTGGTGTTCAGAAGTGCCGTCTTCACAGAGAAAACCACATTACTAGCAGTGGGAATGTGGACAGAGCAGGAGACCTTGCCGGACACACTTCAGGGGATCCACTGACATGACAGAGCCCCTGTAACCCAGGAACAAGTGTGGATTGTGCAGACGCCACTTCAGAGCAGCAACTGGAGACAGTAGAGCCAGAGGCATAAGTGAAGCACGGTTACAATCAGTAGTAGTATACAACCGATATAAAACTTGCTTCAAGTAGGCCTCAGCCAGCTCCGTGATTGATCCTGGGCTTCAACACAGCCAGTTGTTGCTTGGAAGTGCCATCCGCACAGATAGAAACACTCGCTCCTGTGTCAATGGGGTTCAGTAACGCCAGCTGCTCCCCTGCTGTGTGGATGGCAAAGTCTCCTGCTGCCTCCCAAATCACACTACATCTTATTTTCTACTTGCTACAAGTAGGCATCAGCCAGCTCTGTGATTGATCCTGGGCTTCAACACAGCCAGTTGTTGCTTGGAAGTGCCATCCGCACAGATAGAAACTCTCGTTCCTGTGTCAGTGGGGTTCAGTAACACCAGCTGCTCCCCTGCTGTGTGGATGGCAAAGTCTGCTGCTGCCTCCCAAATCACACTACATCTTATTTTCTACTTGCTCCAAGTAGGCCTCAGCCAGCTCCGTGATTGATCCTGGGCTTCAACACAGCCAGTTATTGCTTGGAAGTGCCATCCGCACAGATAGAAACACTCGCTCCTGTGTCAGTGGGGTTCAGTAACACCAGCTGCTCCTCTGCTGTGTGGATGGCAAAGTCTGCTGCTGCCTCCCAAATCACACTACATCTTATTTTCTACTTGCTCCAAGTAGGCCTCAGCCTGCTCCGTGATTGATCCTGGGCTTCAACACAGCCAGTTGTTGCTTGGAAGTGCTGTCCGCACAGATAGAAACACTCGCTCCTGTGTCAGTGGGGTTCCGTAACGCCAGCTGCTCCCCTGCTGTGTGGATGGCAAAGTCTGCTGCTGCCTCCCAAATCACACTACTTCTTATTTTCTACTTGCTCCAAGTAGGCCTCAGCCTGCTCCGTGATTGATCCTGGGCTTCAACACAGCCAGTTGTTGCTTGGAAGTGCCGTCCGCACAGATAGAAACACTCGCTCCAGTGTCAGTGGGGTTCAGTAACGCCAGCTGCTCCCCTGCTGTGTGGATGGCAAAGTCTCCTGCTGCCTCCCAAATCACACTACATCTTATTTTCTACTTGCTCCAAGTAGGCCTCAGCCAGTTCCGTGATTGATCCTGGGCTTCAACACAGCCAGTTGTTGCTTGGAAGTGCCATCCGCACAGATAGAAACACTTTCTCCTGTGTCAGTGGGGTTCAGTAATGCCAGCTGCTCCCCTGCTCTGTGGATGGCAAAGTCTGCTGCTGCCTCCCAAATCACACTAAATCTTATTTTCTACTTGCTCCAAGTAGGCCTCAGCCTGCTCCGTGATTGATCCTGGGCTTCAACACAGCCAGTTGTTGCTTGGAAGTGCCATCCGCACTCGCTCCTGTGTCAGTGGGGTTCAGTAACGCCAGCTGCTCCCCTGCTGTGTGGATGGCAAAGTCTCCTAAATCACACTACATCTTATTTTCTACTTGCTCCAAGTAGGCCACAGCCAGTTCCGTGATTGATCCTGGGCTTCAACACAGCCAGTTGTTGCTTGGAAGTGCCATCCACAGAGATAGAAACACTCGCTCCTGTGTCAGTGGGGTTCAGTAACACCAGCTGCTCCTCTGCTGTGTGGATGGCAAAGTCTGCTGCTGCCTCCCAAATCACACTACATCTTATTTTCTACTTGCTCCAAGTAGGCCTCAGCCTGCTCCGTGATTGATCCTGGGCTTCAACACAGCCAGTTGTTGCTTGGAAGTGCTGTCCGCACAGATAGAAACACTCGCTCCTGTGTCAGTGGGGTTCCGTAACGCCAGCTGCTCCCCTGCTGTGTGGATGGCAAAGTCTGCTGCTGCCTCCCAAATCACACTACATCTTATTTTCTACTTGCTCCAAGTAGGCCTCAGCCTGCTCCGTGATTGATCCTGGGCTTCAACACAGCCAGTTGTTGCTTGGAAGTGCCGTCCGCACAGATAGAAACACTCGCTCCAGTGTCAGTGGGGTTCAGTAACGCCAGCTGCTCCCCTGCTGTGTGGATGGCAAAGTCTCCTGCTGCCTCCCAAATCACACTACATCTTATTTTCTACTTGCTCCAAGTAGGCCTCAGCCAGTTCCGTGATTGATCCTGGGCTTCAACACAGCCAGTTGTTGCTTGGAAGTGCCATCCGCACAGATAGAAACACTTTCTCCTGTGTCAGTGGGGTTCAGTAATGCCAGCTGCTCCCCTGCTCTGTGGATGGCAAAGTCTGCTGCTGCCTCCCAAATCACACTACATCTTATTTTCTACTTGCTCCAAGTAGGCCTCAGCCTGCTCCGTGATTGATCCTGGGCTTCAACACAGCCAGTTGTTGCTTGGAAGTGCCATCCGCACTCGCTCCTGTGTCAGTGGGGTTCAGTAACGCCAGCTGCTCCCCTGCTGTGTGGATGGCAAAGTCTCCTAAATCACACTACATCTTATTTTCTACTTGCTCCAAGTAGGCCACAGCCAGTTCCGTGATTGATCCTGGGCTTCAACACAGCCAGTTGTTGCTTGGAAGTGCCATCCACAGAGATAGAAACACTCGCTCCTGTGTCAGTGGGGTTCAGTAACGCCAGCTGGTCCCCTGCTGTGTGGATGGCAAAGTCTCCTGCTGCCTACACAGTCACACTACTACTGATTTTTAACCATGCTCCACTTATGCCTCTGGCTCCACTGTCTTTAGTATTTCCCCTGGCCTCCAACCCCGCCAGCTGCTGCTCTGAAGTGGCATCTGCACAATCCACACTTGTTCCTGGGTTACAGGGGCTCTGTCACGTCAGTGGATCCCCTGATGTGTGTCCGGCAATGTCTCCTGCTCTGTCCACATTCCCATTACTAGTAGTATCAGTAGTAGTGTACAACCGATCTAAAACTTGCTCCAAGTAGGCCTCAGCCTGCTCCGTGATTGATCCTGGGCTCCAACATCGCCAGTTGCTGCTCAGAAGTGTCTTTGGCACGGGTACTCCCTCCTGCCCAGCCTGTTTCCAGCGCGCCTGCTTTTTCCGGGTAGTGTCAACGTCACTTTGCCACCAATACGTTATCCTGTCGTGTTGCCGTCGGGTTAGCCGAACCTTTGGTGCCTGCAGTTTAGGTGCTTCCTATGTGGGCTGCGGGTTCTGGTAATAAAGGCTGGTTCCGTAGTGCCAATAGGACAAGCACCCCCTGTAGGACTGTGGGTTTCGGCAACTGCGGCCGGCTCACGGCCTTGCAACTTTGTCTTTTTCATGGGTACCTTCTGCTACCCTTCCGGGTTCCAGCACCATCAGCTGGTTCATCCGCAGAGCCTTTGGCCTAGGTGCCTCCTTCTCGGTATCCGAGTTCCAGCAACGTCTGCTTGTCCTTGGTAGTGCTTTGTAGCACAGGTACCTCCTGCTTAGTAACCGTGTTCCAGCACCGTCAGCTGGTCCACGGTTGTGCCATTGGCTCTTGTTCCTTCTGCTGCCCCTCCGAGTTCTAGCACCGTCAGCTGGTCCTCGCTAGTTTCATTTGCTCTTGCAGCTTCTGCTACCCATCCGGGTTCCAGCACGTCAGCTGGTTCTCGGCAGTGCCTTTGGCCTAGGTGCCTCCTTGTTGGTATCCGAGTTCCAGCAACGTCTGCTGGTCCTTGGTAGTGCTTTGGAGCACAGGTACCTCCTGCTTAGTAACCGTGTTCCAGCACCGTCAGCTGTTCCACGGTTGTGCCATTGGCTCTAGTTCCTTCTGCTGCCACTCTGGGTTCCAGCACCGTCAGCTGGTTCTCGGTAGTTCCATTGACTCTTGTAGCTTCTGCTACCCATCCGGGTTCCAGCACCGTCAGCTGGTTCTCGGAAGTGTCTTTGGCACAGGCACTCCCTCCTGCCCAGCCTGGTTCCAGTACGCCTGCTGTTTCCGGGTAGTGTCAACGTCACTTTGCCACCAATACGTTGTCCTGTCGTGTTGCGGTCGGGTTAGCCGAGTCTATGGTGCCTGCAGTTTCGGTGCTTCCTAGGTGGGATGCGGGTTCTGGTAATAAAGGCTGGTTCCGTAGTGCCAATAGGACAAGCACCCCCTGTTGGACTGTGGGTTTCGGTAACTGCGTCCTGCTCGCGGCCTTGCAACTTTGTTGATTATGGGTATCTTGTGCTACCCATACGGGTTCCAGCACGGTCAGCTGGTTCTCGGCAGAGCCTTTGGCCTAGGTGCCTCCTTCTCGGTATCCGAGTTCCAGCAACGTCTGCTTTTCCTTGGTAGTGCTTTGTAGCACAGGTACCTCCTGCTTAGTAACCGTGTTCCAGCACCGTCAGCTGGTCCACGGTTGTGCCATTGGCTCTTGTTCCTTCTGCTGCCCCTCCGGGTTCCAGCACCATCAGCTGGTCCTCGCTAGTTTCATTTGCTCTTGCAGCTTCTGCTACCCATCCGGGTTCCAGCACCGTCAGCTGGTTCTCGGCAGTGCCTTTGGCCTAGGTGCCTCCTTGTTGGTATCCGAGTTCCAGCAACGTCTGCTGGTCCTTGGTAGTGCTTTGGAGCACAGGTACCTCCTGCTTAGTAACCGTGTTCCAGCACCGTCAGCTGTTCCACGGTTGTGCCATTGGCTCTTGTTCCTTCTGCTGCCACTCTGGGTTCCAGCACTGTCAGCTGGTTCTCGGTAGTTCCATTGACTCTTGTAGCTTCTGCTACCCATCCGGGTTCCAGCACCGTCAGCTGGTTCTCGGCAGTTCCTCAGCCTTCTTGTACCTTCTGCTACTTTTCCAAGTTCAAGCTTGTGGAATTGTTTTTTGATTCTCACTCTGGATCTCCCTGACGATGACCCTGAAGACGATGACCCTGAAGAACACACCGAAGAAGACCAAAAAGATGACCCTCAAGAAGATGACGAAGAGGACAAAGAACATAAAGACAACCACCAAGATGCAGAACAACAAGAGACAGAAGACCAAGAAGCAGAAAAACCAAAAGCAGAAGAACATTAAGCATAAGACTAAAAATAAGAGCAAATTATATTATCTAAATTATAAGCAGAAGAAGACTAAGCAGTGTATGGGGGTGAGTCCGTTCCTCATCGTGGTGCCCCTGGAAAATGCCTGCTGCTGCAGGCCAAACTGAACGCGGACAAATCCTGTTGTAAATCTTTTGCGACAGACTGACCGGAAGGTGTAATCTTCAAACTTTTATAGATAACAACTACAGGAATGCCTGTCACAAAAAAGAATATGATGAAGAAGAAGAATAGGAAGACGATGAAGAAGTAGAATATGAAGAAGAATAATAGTTGAATAAGAAGAATATGAAGAATGCAAAAAAAAGAATAATAGGAAGAAGGTGAAGAAGAAGAAGAAGATGAATAAGGTGAAGAAGAAGTTGATGAAAAAGATGCTGCTGAGGATGATGAAGGAGAACGTGTGGGAGAAGTAAAAAAGAAGGTGAAGAGCATGGAAGTAGTGAAACATACATATCTGACAAAATATAAAAGAGGTTAACATAGTCAATATCTTTGTAACTCCAAACGTCTTTAAAATAAAAAAATTATTCCTACTATTCCATTTGATTGGGCTAAACCTCTATGGCTTTAATGTCTCCTACACCTCCCACAATACATTCTACATTATTATTAGTTGTTTTTCTTCATGTAGAATTAACCTACAAGGAATGAAAGGGTTTTTTTCAATTCCGATATTTCTGTTCCATTGACTTGAATGGGACTTCCGGGATCGGAATCGGCGATACCCAATATTTTTTTTAGATCGGCCGATCCAATCCGATCCGATATTTTTCAATATCGGGTGGTATCGCTCAACACTAAAGGTGACCACAAAATTAAAACGCGTGAAAAACAAGGCCCACCTAGCTTGTCTAGGATTCAAGTGCTTGGCTGATTCAAGATAAGTCAAATTCTTGGGGTCGGTAAGGACTCCAACTTGATGTGTAGCTCCCTCCAACCAATGTCTCCACTCTTCAAATGCCCACTTCATGGCCAACAACTCCCGATTCCCCACGTCATAGTTACATTCAGATGTGGAAAATTTTTGAGAAAAGAGGGCACACGGATTCATCTTAGAGGTTACCGGATCCCTTTGAGACAAAACGCCCCTGCATCAATCTCAGAAGCATCTACCTCCACCTGAAATGGGAGTGAAACATCAGGTTGCCGCAGAACCGGAGCAGAAGTGAATCTCCGCTTAAGCTCCTGAAACGCCGAGACTGCCTCTGGAGGCCAATTCACTACATCACCTCATTGTGCCCCTGATGAAGTCACAGTTGTGACGACACGCGTCGGGTTATGGGAGCAATCCCTGGTCCTCTTACACCATTTTTATGCATGATGGTTATTTGTACTCAATGAGCATGTCCGTCATTATTCTATCTGCCTGCTGCCTTGGGTGGTAAAGTATATGGGAGGGGAGGTGTATTTCTTATCTTGCTACACACTCTGGTTTTGGTTAACCCTATAGTTCCTCTTTGAATTTTTGAACACGGGTTAATATAGTGACTAGAGTTGAGCGAAATGGGTTGAAAAATTTCAAAAGTCGCCGACTTTTGGAAAAGTCGGGTTTCATGAAACGAAACTCAACCCTAAAAAAGCAAAAGTCGCTCAACGCTAATAGTGACCTTTACTATAGTTCACTATACTGGACCATTATTTGATGCCACAATACTCCATTCTGATTTATTTAGAACTTTTATGGTGTGTATTTTCATATATTTATACCCCTGTTTCCTCCTTCCCCTTACCTAAATATTTGCATGTAGGTTAAATTTCCTGCATAAAGCCAACCATACACATTGTGTGTCTTTTTGCCCCCCCCGAATGCATACTCATAAATATCTGCATTTAGGATTTGGCTCTTGGCGTATTTAAATTGATGTACCTTGCCATTTTATATATCTAGATCCTTTGTATAGGGCTTAGTGTATTATACATATTATATCTGTTATGTGGACTTGCCACACACATCATATGTATATAACCGGCTGGTGTTTTGTAGGGCATGTTATTGCTCCCAGGGTTATAGGTTATGCTATTAACCTTTGTCTATTTTAAATGTTTTTAATCTTTAATCTTTTTTTTGGTGTCTTGTATATCTCATGTAATAAAATTGATAATTTTTCTATGGTGATCCCTGCTTTTGATGTATGTCTTCTTTGTTTCTTCTGGTGATTTATATGTAAATTCTTTGACATACTGTGGTTGGATCCCTCCCAATTAATCTTACTATTGATGGTGCCCTCCGCATCCCTCTAGCCCAGGGGTCCCCAACCGCCGGTCCGCGGCCCAGCACCGGGCCGCTGCAGTGCCCTTGCCGGTCCGCGGACACAAGGGGAGCCAGGGGCGGTCAGTGGCGTAGCGGGGGCTGGGGCGGCGTGTGTAGCGGCGGCAGGGAGCGATCCAAGCAGCTCCACTGCCTGCAAGAGGGAATAGCAGGAGCGGAGCTGCAAGGACCCGTCCAGCTTCCTGCCCGCCGCCCGCGCTTCCTGTCTCTGACTGACACAGAGAGGAGCGCGGCCGTTGTGTCAGAGCAAGGAAGTGCGGGCGGCCGGCAGGTGAGAGGAGAGAGGTGGTGTCTGTGTGTGTGTGTACGTATAATATGTGTGTGTGTGTGTGTGTGTGTGTGTGTGTATGTGTGTGTGTGTGTGTGTGTGTGTGTTGGTCTGTGTTTGTGTAGCCTGGCCCTGGAGGAGATGGGGACATGAGGAGAAGGCCATGAGGGGAGTGATGGAGAGACAGCAGTGATGGGGAGAGGGGAGTGATGGGGTGAAGGCAATGATGGGGAGAAGGGAGTGATGGGGTGAAGGTAATGATGGGGAGAGGGGAGTGATGGGGAGAAGGGAGTGATGGGCTGAAGACAATGATGGGGAGAAGGGAGTGATGGGGTGAAGGCAATGATGGGGAGAAGGGAGTGATGGGGTGAAGGCAATGATGGGGAGAGGGGAGTGATGGGGTGAAGGCAATGATGGGGAGAAGGGAGTGATGTGGTGAAGGCAATGATGGGGAGAAGGGAGTGATGGGGTGAAGGTAATGATGGGGAGAGGGGAGTGATGGGCTGAAGGCAATGATGGGGAGAAGGGAGTGATGGGGTGAAGGCAATGATGGGGAGAGGGGAGTGATGGGGTGAAGGCAATGATGGGGAGAAGGGAGTGATGGGGTGAAGGGAGTGATGGGGTGAAGACAATGATGGAGAGAAGGGAGTGATGGGCTGAAGACAATGATGGGGAGAAGGGAGTGATGGGGTGAAGGTAATGATGGGGAGAGGGGAGTGATGGGGAGAAGGGAGTGATGGGGTGAAGGCAGTGATGGGGAGACAGCAGTGATGGGGTGAAGGCAGTGATGGGGAGACGGCAGTGATGGGGTGAAGGCAGTGATGGGGAGAAGGGAGTGATGGGGTGAAGGTAATGATGGGGAGAGGGGAGTGATGGGGAGAAGGGAGTGATGGGGTGAAGGCAATGATGGGGAGAGGGGAGTGATGGGGTGAAGGCAATGATGGAGAGAAGGGAGTGATGGGGTGAAGGCAATGATGGGGAGAGGGGAGTGATGGGGTGAAGGCAATGATGGAGAGAAGGGAGTGATGGGCTGAAGACAATGATGGGGAGAAGGGAGTGATGGGGTGAAGGCAATGATGGGGAGAGGGGAGTGATGGGGTGAAGGCAATGATGGGGAGAAGGGGGTGATGGAGCACTCATTCAAAACCTATGGTGAGTTGAGTCACATTATAAATGTTATTTAATTATAAGTATGCACTGCTACACTACAACCGTGTCCATAGCCCCGCCCCCTTATGACCAAAGCCCCGCCCCTGCCACACCTCCATCCCCGCCCTGCCGGGCCATGGAAGAATGGTCTTGCTTGAAACCGGTCCCTGGTGCAAAAAAGGTTGGGGACCACTGCTCTAGACAATTCACCACATCAGCGCCTTTTTTGGTCAAATCCATCAGTGGTTTAACAATACCAGAAAAATTACTTATAAATTTACGATAGAAATTAGAAAAACCTAAAAACTTCTGAAGGGCCTTCAGAGAATTGGGCTGAACCCAATCATAGATGGCCTGTACCTTGGCCGGGTCCATTTCAATAACAGACGGGGACAAAATGAATCCCAAAAACGAAATCCTCTGTACACCAAATAAACATTTTGATCCCTTAGCATACAGAGTATTTTCTCTCAAGATCCAGAACACAGTCTGAACATGTTCCACATGAGAATCCCAATCACTGGAAAAAATCAAAATATCATCCAGATAAATGATCAAAAACTTATCCACAAAGTCCCGGAAAATATCGTTCATGAAAGACTGGAAGACGGAAGGGGCATTAGTGAGCCCAAAAAGCATCACCAGGTACTCAAAATTTCCCTCCGGAGAATTAAAAGCCGTCTTCCATTTATCCCCGTGCTTGATGTGAATAAGATTATACACCCCCTAAGGTCAAGTTTGGTAAACCAACAAGCACTTTTGACCCTGGAAAATAAATCAGAAATCAGGGGCAACCGGTACTGATATTTAACAGTGATCTTATTTAGGGAGCGATAGTCAATACATGGCCTTAATGAGCCATCTTTCTTGGCCACAAAAAAACCCAACACCTAAAGGTGAAGAGGATGGTCTTATATGACCCTTCTCTAATGACTCCTTGATATAAGATCGCATAGCATCATGTTCAGGTACAGATAAGTTGAAAAGCCGACCTTTGGGAAATTTACAACCGGGCATCAACTCAATTGCACAATCTTAACTCCTATGAGGAGGCAAAGACATGGACTTACTCTCACTAAATACATCAGAAAAATCAGCCAAATAGTCAGGAACCTCTTGAGACTGGTGAGAGGTGGAGAAAACAGGAGTGTCAACCCCAACTCATCACAGACACAGATTTCCAATCCAACACAGGATTATGGGTCTGTAACCAAGGAAAACCCAGTACAATAATATCATGTAAATTGTGCAACACCAAAAATTTACAATTCTCTTAGTGGTCCGGGGTGACCCGCATAATCACCTGGGTCCAAAACTGGGGTTTGCTCTCCACCAAAGGTGTGGCATCATTACCCCTCAAAGGAACAGGGGTCCGCAAGGGTACCATAGGAAAACCACAACGCTTAGCGAAGTCAAAATCCATCAGATTCAAAGCTGCTCCTGAATCCACAAATGCTTTAGCGGAAAATGTAGACAAGGAGCAGATCAAGGTAACAGCCAAAAGGACCTTAGGCTGCACACTGCCCATTGCAAATGAGTGAGCGAAACATTTCTCTTGTTTAGGGCAGGCTGAAATAGCATGAAAGGCATCCGCATAAAAGAAGCATAACTTATTACGCCTTCTAAACTCTTGACGTTGCGCCCTAGACAAAACCCTATCACATTGCATGGGTTCAGAGGTTTGATCGAAAGGCGGCACCACCTCTCGCGTAGTTTTACGTTCTCATAAACGTCGATCACCTTGAATAGCCAACAACATAGTCGTCAAGACCAGAAGGGACAGGAAATCCCATCATAACATCCTTTACGAATTCTGCCAGACCTTTCCGAAAGAGAGCTGCTAGGGCATCATCATTCCATTTAGTAAGGACCGCCCACTTTTGGAATTTTTGACAATATAACTCAGCAGCATCTTGACCCTGTTTTAATGCCAATAAGGTTTTCTCAGCTTGATCAATAGCATTAGGCTCATCATACAATAGCCTCAGGGCTTGAAAAAACACATCTACATTAGCCAGAATAGGATCTCCAGGTGTGAGAGAAAAGGCCCAGCCCTGGGGATCGCCACGCGATGACAATTTTAACCTGCTGCACCGAGCTCCCCAAGGAGTTAGGCTTCAAAGCAAGAAATAGTTTACAATTATTCTTAAAGTTCAGAAATTTAGACCGATTCCCAGAAAACACATCAGTAGTATGGATCTTAGGTTCTACAACAGATGATTGAGCGAGATAAGCTGAAATTCTCCGAACTTCAGCAGCGAGCTGCTCAACACGATCGGACAATTGCCTTGTCTCCATTAAGGAAAAAATCCTACTACGGCCCCAGAGAAAAAAGAGGAAAAAATATATAAAAAATGCTGACACTTTTTTTTCAATTCTTTCCTTCTTTTGAGTACCCTAGAGTCTACAGTTTGGCCGGTAGTTCTGTTATGAATGGGTCACCGAGGAGGAGAGGGCAATAGGCTATGCCACCAGAACACCAGAGAGGTTGGTCACTTAGTGGATTGCAGACCCCTGATCTTAACAACACAACTAGCAGTAGCCGGGGAGCGTTCCTACGCTGCCCTAGACGCTTCGTCACAGCCGGAGGACTAATTAAGCCTAAAGACAGAAAGGTGAAATCTAAACTGCCTCAGAGCAGATCCCCAAAGGAATAGACAGCCCCCAAACATATATTGTCTATATTGTCGATGAGACAAGATGAAGCACAGACACAGACATAAAATAAAGAAACAGCCGACAGCACTTCAGGATCAATCAGGGGATGCACGCTTCCAGTCCAGAGACCCAAATGAACATAAAGGTTCCAAGCAAATAATAAAAAGGAGCAGCATCCAATCCGGGTGAAAAAACACATACAAAATTTATTCTGCCATTGAAAAAAGGTACAATGTTTCGACCACAATGTGGTCTTTTTCAAGTATAACAAACAACAAATATGGCGGCTTAATATAGAGAGGATAAACCAATCAATGACAAAGAACCGCCTTAATGCAACACTCACATATAAATATGTATATAAATGTCAATCAAAAAATCATACATTATAAAACATCACATACAATAATAGAACATGTGTAAAAACAATACATTTATGTACAAACATATGTAAACAGCAATATAACAAAACCCACATGTATCTGCACCAATCATCTAATGGCATTAGGATCCCCATGGAGATCTTCAAACCAATCCCCACTGTTGTAACATATAATAAGGTCAGATAATCAGAATGACCAATGCCTATGGTTTGCAAAACTAGCGCCAAAAACGACAGCCTAACAAAATCGGCTATACATTTCATGCTCACCTGGAAGTGCTACCATGTGCACCAAAAATCTCTCTCCCCCAGTGTTAACAGCGTCAGCACAGATCCCCCGAATGGATGACATCACGGGACAAGACCTCGCGATAACTCAAAAATCTCGCGGTAACTTAAAAAATCCCGCGATAACCACGGCCAGATGCACATGCACAGTACTCCTATGTTAGCCAACTATCAATGCTCCTATTGAAAGCGCGATATACGCGCACGTGCAGTATCTACATAAAGAGCCCATTCAACAGTGCCATTACAAGTAGCAGTCACATGACAAAGTCACGTTACCGCAACATGTCAATAAAATCTTAGGTCCGAGATCATAACCCCTAAATATCGCATACCTAACGGAACTGCATATATGATATAATACCTCAAAGATAACCTGTATGGATCACGAAAAAGACGCAATACCAACCCACAGGCAATGGTCAGAAAACAGATCATTATAATCAATGTCATATGAGACAATCACATGACCAAATCATGTGATCGCAACATATCCCAGCACATGGCAACAGGGTAACCCATGCAAAAATGTATCAATATTCCCTAGAACAAATAGTCTACTAGCACCAATTAGTATAATTTTTCAGCCGAGATAAAAAAACTTTAATCAAAAACATTCAAAAAATCACAAGGAATAGAAAGACAACAGGGCATGGGGATCAACAGACAAAACAATCAATGACATATGACAAAATCTACATAAACTTCAGGACTATTCAGTCCCCATGTCCTCAGGCCATTCCAAACCTAGTAAGAACAAGAAAACAAAACAAAACTAAAAAACAAATATATACAAAAAACGAAAGAAATACCGTCAAGAATTCAGTGGGTAATTTACAGGCAAATCTGTTAATTATACTCAAGATTAAGGCCTTTGGCTGTAACGTATCCAAAATAGAAATCCACTTCAGTTCCTTTTTCTTTAATAATTTAATCCTATCCCCACCTCGTCTTGACATAGGGACCCCATCTATCACCCTAAATCTCAACTGATTGATGGAATGTCTACACTCAATAAAATGCTTCGGTATTGGTAACTCTAAGAGCTTCGTCCTGATGGTACTTTTGTGTTTACTAATGCCCGTATTTCCATAGTGGTCTCATCCACATACATTAACCCACAAGGGCATGTGATTCCATAAATAACAAAGTTCGAGGAGCACGGATATCTTTCTCTTATAGTAAATTTTTTTACCAGTTTGTGGATGATTAAAACTATCTCCTTTAATCATATTGCTACAACACGCACAACCTAAACAAGGAAATTGCCAGACTTAAGTGGGCCAAGCGTCAACTGTCGGAGAATCCTGTCCGGACCAACATCGGCCCTGACAAGTTTATCTCTCAAATTCCACCCACGCCTATAGGACAAAACAGGTCTTCTAGCAAACTCAGGGACATCAGGTAAATCTTTGTGTAGGAGATCCCAGTGTTTATTTAAAACACCCCCAATCCTATTACTGATCGGGCAAAATGTTGATACAAAAGGTACTCGTTTGTCATTAGTTTTATCCCGCTTCTGACATATCACATCTGGGGTCAAATCCATGACTTTATCTTTAAAACGTCTGACATTACAAAAAGGGTATACCCTATTCACAAATTTTTGACACATATCATTAAGTCTAATGTCCAATTTATTCTCATCTTTGACAATTCTTCGTACGTGCAACATTTGACTCCATGGGAGAGAATCCACCATCCTCCTCTGATGATTACTACTGTAGACCAACCGACTTTTCCTATCGGTCTCCTTAATAAATAAATCCATACATAGTGTATCAGACTCCTTGTAAACCATAGTATACAAGAATTGTACTTGAACCACCGATTGGTTCAAAGTAAATTTTAATTCCGGAAAAACACCATTCAATGCAGATTGGAAACCATACAAATCCTCAACTGTACCATCCCAGATACAAAAAATATCATCGATGTAGCGCCACCAGGCCCTGACATTGCACCAGTAGATGGACTTGTACACATGCTGTTCCTCGAATACCGCCATATAGATGTTTTCATAAGTAGGGGCCACATTGGACCCCATGGCGGTACCCCGCACCTGTAGGTAATAATCATCCCCAAAGAGGAAATAATTCCTCCTGAGAATGAAACCTAACAGGGTAAGGAGCAGCTGTGCACACTCTGGGGCCATGTCAGAGCCCGACAGCACCACATCGATGGCCTGTAAACCCCTCTCATGCGTGATTGAGGTATACAAAGACACCATATCAAAAGAAACCAGTACAGTATTGGAATTAACATTGACATCCTTAATTTTTTCCAAACAATCATTCGTGTCCATAATATATGAACGTGCTGATGTAGCAAAACCCCTCAACGCCCTATCCAAAAAGATAGCCACTTTGTTGAAAACTGAACCTCTCCCTGAAACGATTGGACGTCCGGGAGGGTTAAACAAATCCTTATGGATTTTGGGCAGGGTATATAGCATAGGTGTAACGGGAGCATCCACAATCAGAAAATCAGAAAGCTTCTGGTCAATGAGTCCGTTATCAAGGGACTCACTCACCAGAAGCCGCAATTCTTTCAGGAAATGAGAAGTCGGGTCACCTTCTAATCTGGTATATAAATCTGTATCAGATAATTGCTTCATTATCTCTGCCTTATATTTGTCAGTATCCATTACCACCACTGCCCCACCTTTATCCGCATTTTTTATGGTAGTGGCTGTATTATTGGATAACTGCATCAGTGCCTGCTTCTCAATACTATTGAGGTTCCCCCCACCAGTAGATCTATAATTTTTCTTAAGTTGCATGATATCCCGTTCAACCAACTTGATGTACGACTCAACAAAATTATTTTTAGCGGGAGGAAAAAAATTACTTTTGTTATACAGACCCACTCCTTGAAGAGTAAACCCAGAGAAATCACATTCATCAGAATTATTAGAGGTACCCTGTTTGTCAGAAAAATATGATGTTAAACGCAATCTTCTAAAAAATGCAAATAAATCACATTCAATCTCAAACCAGTCGGGTGTATTGGTAGGGCAAAAAGACAATCCTTTAGATAAAATGTCATAATCAATTGCAGACAACTCATGTGATGAAATATTTACCACTAGGTTGTCTTGTGTCAAATGCCCTTCTTTTTCACCTCCATGTTGCGTGTTTTCATTGAGAAATTGCGCACGGTTCCCTACATCCGATTGTCTCCTTTTTCTCCTGTTTCCTGCCGCGGCGGCGATTCCTCCATTTGTTCTTGATTTGTCCATCATCTCCTTCCCTAAAAAACTAGAGGATGAAGAGGCACCAATGTTAGAGTCATCAGTAGAATCTGATTCAGCCGTAGTAAAACCAAATCTCTGCTGTTCTCTATCTTGTGGCTTTCTTCGTCTCCGTATTTCTTCTTCTCCATCTGCCACGAAAAAACTCGACCAGTTTTATAAACATCCGCATCAGGGAACCACTTATTACTTTTGGTCTTCTCAACATCAGCACGATATTTCAATAGTTTATCGTTCAATTGGGTCTTAAAAGAATCCATCTCCTGTGCTGTCATCTGGGCTGTTAATTGTTGTTCAAGATCCAATGTCAACTTCTTAATACTTTCCATCTCTAAACGAAGAAACTCAATATTCAACAGCATTATATTGAATGCAAACTTATTAGTGATAGACTCAAAGCTATTGCAGAATTGCACATTATGATGACAGCACAGGAGATGTATTGATTGGTGTTTTTCCGGAATTAAAATTTACTTTGACCCAATCGGTGGTTCAAGTACAATTCTTGGATACTATGGTTTACAAGGAGGCTGATACACTATGTACGGATTTGTTTATTAAGGAGACTGATAGGAACAGTCGGTTGGTCTACAGTAGTAATCATCTGAGGAGGATGGTGGATTCTCTCCCATGGAGTCAAATGTTGCGCGTATGAAGAATTGTCAAAGATGAGAATAAATTGGACATTAGACTTAATGATATGTGTCAAAAATTTGTGAATAGGGGATACCCGGCTTGTAATGTCAGACGTTTTAAAGATAAAGTCATGGATTTGACCCCGGATGTGATATGTCAGAAGCGGGATAAAACTAACGACAAATGAGTACCTTCTGTATTAACATTTTGCCCGATCAGTAATAGGATTGGGGGTGTTTTAAATAAACACTGGGATCTCCTACACAAAGGTTTAGCTGATGCCCCTGAGTTTGCTAGAAGACCTGTTTTGTCCTATAGGCGTGGGCGGAATTTGAGAGATAAACTTGTCAGGGCCGATGTTGGTCCGGACAGGATTCTCCAACAGTTGATGCTTGGCCCACTCAAGTCTGGCAATTTTCCTTGTTTAGGTTGCGCGTGTTGTAGCAATATGATTAAAGGAGATAGTTTTAATCATCCACAAACTGGTAAAAAATTTACTATAAGAGAAAGATATACGTGCTCCTTGAACTTTGTTATTTATGTAATCACATGCCCTTGTGGGTTAATGTATGTGGGTGAGACCACTATGGAAATACGGGCACGGATTAGTAAACACAAAAGTACCATCAGGACCAAGCTCTTAGAGTTACCAATACCGAAGCATTTTATTGAGTGTAGACCCTATGTCAAGACGAGGTGGGGATAGGATTAAATTATTAAAGAAAAAGGAACTGAAGTGAATTTCTACTTTGGATACGCTACAGCCAACAGGCCTTAATCTTGAGTATAATTTACAGATTTGCTTGTAATTTACCCACTGAATTCTTGACGGTATTTTTTTAGTTTTTTGTATATTTTTGTTTTTTAATTTTGTTTTGTTTTCTTGTTCTTACTAGGTTTGGAATGGCCTGAGGACATGGGGACTGAATAGTCCTGAAGTTTATGTAGATTTTGTCATATGTCATTGATTATTTTGTCTGTTGATCCCCATGCCCTGTTGTCTTTCTATTCCTTGTGATTTTTTGAATGTTTTTGATTAAAGTTTTTTCTTATCTCGGCTGAAAAATTGTACTAATTGGTGCTAGTAGACTATTTGTTCTAGGGAATATTTATACATTTTTGCATGGGTTACCCTGTTGCCATGTGCTGGGATATGTTGCGGTCACATGATTTGGTCATGTGATTGTCTCATATGACATTGATTATATTGATCTGTTTTCTGACCATTGCCTGTGGGTTGGTATTGCATCTTTTTCGTGATCCATACAGGTTATCTTTGAGGTATTATATCATATATGCAGTTCCGTTAGGTATGCGATATTTAGGGGTTATGATCTCGGACCTAAGATTTTATTGACATGTTGCGGTAACGTGACTTTGTCATGTGACTGCTACTTGTAATGGCACTGTTGAATGGGCTCTTTATGTAGATACTGCACGTGCGCGTATATCGCGCTTTCAATAGGAGCATTGATAGTTGGCTAACATAGGAGTACTGTGCATGTGCATCTGGCCGTGGTTATCGCGGGATTTTTTAAGTTACCGCGAGATTTTTGAGTTATCGCGAGGTCTTGTCCCGTGATGTCATCCATTTGGGGAATCTGTGCTGACGCTGTTAACACTGGGGAAGAGAGATTTTTGGTGTGCATGGTAGCGCTTCCAGGTGAGCAGGAATTGTATAGCTGATTTTGTTAGGCTGTCGTTTTTGGCGCTAGTTTTACAACCCATAGGCATTGGTCATTCTGATTATCTGACCTTATTATTTTTTACAACAGTGGGGATTGGTTGGAAGATCACCATGGGGATCCTGATGCCATTAGATGATTGGTGCAGATACATGTGGGTTTTGGTATATTGTTGTTTACATATGTTTGTCTGTACATAAATGTATTGTTTTTACACATGTTCTATTATTGTATGTGATGTCTTATAATGTATGATTTTTTGATTGACATTTATATACATATTTATATGTAAATGTTGCATTAAGGCGGTTCTTTGTCATTGATTGGTTTATCCTCTCTATATGAAGCCGCCATATTTGTTGTTTGTTATACTTGAAAAAGACCACATTGTGGTCGAAACGTTGGATATTTTTCAATGGCAGAATAAATTTTGTAAGTGTTTTTTCACCCGAATTGGATGCTGCTCCTTTTTATTATTTGCACAGACAGAAAATAGACTGAGCAAATGATGGGGCCCACACTGACTAGATAGGACAGGACAGAAAAGGCACTGTCTGCAATCACGCAAAACCCCTAAAAATTCCAACACCGACTGATGTACAAAAACACTGAGGTTTGCACAACCTCGCCCCCACTATATCAGCACTCAGGTGTGAACTGGCGGCTAGCAACAAGCTAATACAGCAGGGGACTGTAAAAATAAACACAAGATACCAAAATACAGGGCAGGAGCCAGCAGCCCCAGGGGGAGCAAGCTGACCCCTGACAGCAAGGCAAAATCAGATGCAAAGGTTTAGCAAATGACACTTAGCTGGAAAATGCAGGATCAAGCAGGAGACAGATATACTCAATAAGCAAAGAAAGGAGTATCACCGGCAGCCACTGAGAGAAACCTGCTCGCTTATGTATTCCCAGTCACTACCCCGCTCCTCCAATCATCCTCTGCAGCTGTTGGATTAACACCATGTTGACCAGCGCCACTACCAGCAGTATCCACCAGAGGGAGCCTTGCCTCAAAAGTCGGATTAAGAGCGTTCACAACACCAGACTGTGTCTCCGTTACTGGGGGTTGCCTGAAGAAGGGACCATCGTCGCCTGGGAAGTGCCCATATAAGTCTGGAGTTGGAGATGCAGGTATGCTGAAGGGAAGAATACAGTTTTCTGTAGGGGAAGGACTGGACATCGATGTTACAGTATTTCAGGTCACGAATACAGTCCTGTCCCTCCCTTACAAATCCATATCAGCCACTCACACTCAGGCATGAGTCTGTTCGGTGTAAGAGTCCTTACACACCGGCTCAGCATAATTCTTCATGGCATTATCTAAAGCCCAGGTGTAGCACTTTTTTTCTATAGAAATTGTTACTCCTCCCCACTTGCTAACTGACTATAGTGCAGGTGATTCTCTGCTGCGCCATATCCTCCTACTGCCAGGCTGCACTGTCTGTACTTATCTGACTTATACTGGTGAGAAACAGTAACATTGCAGCCTTTTCTGCTGCAGCGCTTTTACTCTTTGATACCACGTGAAGACATAGAGTAATTGGTACATTTTTTTTACATCAGTATTTGTAAGCCAAAACCAGAAGTTGTGATGTGTTTCTATTATACTTTTCATCTGACTGTTTCACTTCTGGTTTTGGCTTACAAATACTGCAGTAAAAAACTCACTATATATTCAACATGTGCAAGTGGACTTAGGGAGAGTAAATGCACTTATAGTGCTCATATTACACCGACCATGTATTCAGTTAAGCATTATTTGCAATAATGTTTAAAACAGGATTATCACTTTGAGTGCAAGTAAATACTGTTTTTTTCTGTATTTGCTGACATGTTCCTTTTAAAATCAGGCAAATTTGCTAAAACTTTCTTGACATTGGTATTGTCAAGTGTTTACCTCGTGGGGAGATCAAGCGTCTTGACTTTCCCCCGATACCCCTGCGTGACCATGAAAAACCCCCCACCACCTCCCCGGCGCCAACTAATACACAGACACCGATATTTTCTTTGGAACTTTTATGGCCACAGCAGCCTTTTATTATATCAACAAAACAAACAGTAAACACTGTATCATAAATAACATAAGTACAATGACTTTAACACTGGAAGGAGAAGTCCTTGAAGCCACAAGATCATGGTGAAGTAGTCCAAAATATTATGAACAAACCCCGTCCATTTGCTCCCAGCCGTTACCCCACAGGCTCGGGAGCACCAGCACACCAATAGATATTGTCCACAAACTACTTGGAGATCCGCCCTCTTCCGACGGAAAACTCCGCATCCACCTTTCACCAGATCACGACCAGCATACCTTTTAACGAAGGAGACCCTACACACCGAGTCTCCAAAACCAATTTCCACAGACTTCAAGGACTCCCTCCTGCCCCAAAACCGCCACAACGAGGGGGCCTTGAACACCTCAATGACCCGAGACCCCCACAACCCGCCATGCGACGGCCTTTTCTATACCCTCCTGAAGGGCGAGGGCCCAAATATCGGAACCCACTGCATTTAAATGGATCCCGTCCGCCAACCAAAAATCGCCCTCGCCCTTTTCCAAATCGAAATGCCGCACGGCAACGCCCCCATTTCTAACTATAAAAGCAGACCCCGCTCTGTTAACCTTAATCCTGGCCCGATTGACCATCTCCAACGATCTCATAGACCACCAATGCCTGTGTGGCACAATCGCAGACCACACAATCGTGATCTACCGATACATCAACCACAACCGTAAGCAATCTTGCTTAATGTCCTTGATCAACTCCCGAAAGGGCCGGACAGCCAGATCATTACCCCAGCATGAATAACGAGAATATCTGGTGCCCGGTCCAACCGGACGCACTCGTGGATCTCCGGCAACACCCGACGCCACACCAGGCCCCTAAAACCGAGCCACCGCACCACCGCCACAGTCCTGGGAATCCCCAACTGTCTGCCTTCGTTCCTGACATTGGCTCGCAATGCTCCCCAATAAATGAAGGAGTGACCAAGAATCCAGACCAGCAGCGGTTCCGCACCTGAAACACAAAACGACACTAACAGGAAAAACATACTTACAGCATAAATTTAACGCCAACCCCCTCAAACATTTATTCGACCCCATGTACACCACCAACCAAACCCCCCCTCAACTTAAGTCCGAACATAACTGCGATACTGATTAGACCTCCACCCACCAATGCGCTGTATGAAAGAGGGACCCAAACCATACTCTGCCGCCTCGGTCGCCGCTCCTATCCTCAATGAATGAGAGGCAAATCGGGAATCATCTATCCCCAAACACCGAATGGATTTTTTAAAAACCGCACCAAACTGATACCGAGACAAACTACCCCCGTCTGCGTGGCACAACAAGGATCCGCTCAAACTGGGACGAAGCTCCCAAAAATTACGCAAACACTGAACCGGGCACATTCCAGAACCAGACACGCCACCCAACACCACTCAACGGCCTTTACGAGACTGGTTTGTTTTAGACCGACGCAGCCAGAATTCAACCCCCTGGGAGGTCAATACCACATCCCTGGCTAACAAGCCACCCATCGACTCTTTATTGGGAGACACAAGCTCCCCAATCCGCAAGCCCCAAAAAATGCAAACGAAAAGGCCAGGCGAAACAACACAATCTCATATCGATCCGCAAAGACCGATCCCAGAACCAGCCCCAATTGCTCCAGCATATTAAACGACACAGGCCATCTTAAATCACCCCCCCCTCAGAAACGGCGGACACCTTTTGCCGCCTGTCTTACCAGAAATGTTTTCGTGAAATCCCTGCACCCACGCAACCGAAAACCAAAAGACAAACCTGCCAACAAGTGCGTCACCTTCGCACGGGACCAACCTTCGCTCGCACCCCGCCCCAACCAAGACAACAACATTCCCTCTTGCTCGAGCCCAACCCCACTGGTGGGGCCGGCCATAAGGACCTCTTCCCACATGCACCACACAGCGCGGTAGGCCTCCCAAGTTTTCGGTGCCAATGACGATTCGATCAGTTACTCTGCGGCTCGTAAGCCACCCTCCACAGCTCCTCCGGACAATTAGACCCTCGAACTCTGCTTCCGGAGCCAAGGAACGAAAACGATCCCACTGCGAATGAGAGAGAGAGTCAGCTATCTTGTTCTTCACGCCAGGCACGTGCGTCGCGGTCACATGTGCATTCAAAAACAAACACAATAGCACCAACTGCTGCAAAACCCGAACAACTGAAGGGGACGATGCAGTAAGACCATTAATCGCGCTCACAACATCCATGTTGTCGCAATTAAAATGAACACGCCGATTCCGAAAATCCTGCCCCCAAAAGTGTACCGCCACCAGAATCGGAAAAATCTCCAACAACATGATGTTACGCACCAAGCCGGCCGAAACCCACGCGTCAGGCCATTGAGCTGCGCACCATTGCCTTCTGAAATAGGCACCAAAACCGAATCCGCCAGCTGCGTCTGTAAACAAATCCAATGCATCGTTACCAACCACATCTGCCATTACCAACGAGCAACCGTTGTACTCCTCCAAAAAGGACTCCCAGACCGCCAAATCAGCCCTGAGCTCAGCCGACAACCTAACAAAATGATAGGGAGAAGAATCAGCCGGGCCAACACACAAGAAGTCGCCTAAATAATGAATAACCGAGTCGAAACCAGAAACGTCGCACACGACCTACTCAAGAATGGAACTAAACGCCTCGAAATACGCACAGGACAACGAACAACCCATAGGTAAACACCTATCCACAAAAAACCTGCCTTCCCAAAAACAGCCCAGCAGCTTCACACTTTCACGGTGAACCGGAAGTAGACGAAAAGCGGATTCAACATCGGTCTTAGCCATAAGGGCACCACGACCACATTTTCGCACCCAACGCGCCGCCTCTTCAAACGAAGAGTATACCACCAAACAAATCTCTGGATCAATACCATCATTAACCGACCTCCCACGTGGGTAAGACAAATGTTGAATGAGCCGAAACTTATTCGGCTCCTTCTTCGGAACCATCCCCAACGGGGAAACCACCAAATCTGGAAAAGGAGGGGACACGAAAGGGCCCGCCATGCGACCCAGCAAAACTACTTTCCTGAGTTTCTCCGAAACAACTGAAGAATGTTCCAAGGCTGAGCGCAAATTTTTCAAAACAAACGGGATTTCAAATCGAGGACTGGGAATGCGAAAACCCTCCTTAAAACCTGAATACAACAGCCCCGCTCTTTCCCTATCCGGTACCTATTTAGATAGGGAACCATTCTTTCCAGATTCACTGGAGTCTCCCCCTTGCGAATTACCGCCCCCAGCTCTGGACTTCCCTTTCTTGAAACACTTTGACGCCCCGTGTGAGGCGCCATTGCAATTTGAGCAGAGTTATTTAAATTTACAGCTGGCCCCGAACTTACACTGGCCATCATTAAACTACCAGCACACCCCCGCCTTGTGCGTTCCTGACTGCCCTTGACCCCCACCACCTGTAGAGCTGGAGGTGCCGCTACTCTGGCTGGTGCTTCCAGCCCCCCATGAAAGGAACTCCCAAACTTATTTGCGCTATCACACGCATCCACAGACCAATATCTTTTTGGTCCCAGCGAATAGCCGGACGCACAGCTTTCCTCTGACGAAATTGCTCGTCATACCTCAGCCACGCCTGACCGCCATATACTCTGTAAGCATCCCCAATAGCGTCCAAATAACAAAACAGTGTGGAGCAATTGTCAGGGGCCTTTTCCCCAATAACAGTTGCCAAAATGGCAAGCTTGCTGCCAATTTACAAATGTCTGAGGAATCAAGCGCCACCTCCACTTTTCTTCCTCTTCCTTTTTGCTATCCTCTTTCTTACTTTTATCCAAATTAAACTTCTCAAGAGGCAATAATGAAAATATTTCCACATATTCATCCTTCCAAATCCGCTCTTTCACCTCCTTTTTTAAATGAGCCACCAACGAACCTTCGAAGCACACGTACACCTCGCCATGCGCCCGATCATCCAGATGCACACGACACTCCTTTTCTCTGTCGGTTTGCACCGACACCAACACTGGCTCGCCAGCGTGAGGGCCCGGCACTGCCACGCACTGACCTGACAACCCTGCGGCCCGACCCACGCTGCTACCGGTGACGACCCAACAAAACCCCGCTCCAAGCGCGACAGCAAGCTACGCACATCCGCCAGCATATCACACACGCCCCCGGCCGACCGTGAACTGCTCAACCCAGCCTCAAACCCGACGCCACTGGATTCTGCTGAGGGCCCCCCTACCACCACTGACGAAGATAAAAGCGGGTGACAAACAGGGGACATAGACACATACTCACCGGGCTGCGAGAGGGTTGTGTGCCCTCCAGCCGCAAAGCCTGGATCCCCCGACGCCTCGTGGACCTCGCGACTCCCGGTGGCGGACTCGCTGCCGATGTTGTACCCCAAACACCCCCGCAGCAAGGGCCGGGGTGGGAGGCCTGAACCCCTGGACTGAACCAGGCGGCGGTATCCCCAAGTCGAGAGTTCCTGCAGATGTGCCATCACATTCCACCTGGGCGTCTAGGGACCCCCACGACGGCTGGGAGCCCGAAACCGTCCTCCTTCGCCCGAATCTTCCTGCAGCCGGCGCCGACCCCGCCAGGCTGCCCACCGGTCCCGCTGCAGCCACAGGGCTGTAAGGCGTTGTCACCTCATCTGAAGCAGGTGCAGCTGCGGGGCCAGCGCAGCGGTGCCCCCCCACCGCGGCCGGTTCTCCCACACCGCTGGGGGACGAAGAAGAACCCGGCCCTGCCACCCGGCAGGCCGCCACTCTGCCGGCAGCCGAAATACATGTGGCTGAAGAGGCAGGCCGCGTGGCACATCCATAACCGCCACGGCCCCCCGAAGGAGCTGGTGCAGCCTGAAGCTGGGCACGCACCGGCTCTGCCCCCCTCCTGCCCCGGGGCGAAGGTCTGGACACCGCCGCAGGGCCTCGCCGCACCTGAGGATTCCTCCCAGGCCGCGATGCCCTGGATGGGGGGGTGAGCGTCGCGCGGCCTGGAGGGTCCCGGGAGGGGCTCCCGCGGCGACGCGAGGCCCGGGGAGCGGTGTCGGGCGAGAGCCGGTCCGGAGGCCTCACCCGCCTGGATCTCCGCTCTCTCACCTCGGCCTGCGCTGGTGCCCCCTGAAGCAGGCCAGCTACTTGAGCCTCCAACCATCCCGGAGGCTGCCCGCAGTCTGTCCAGGGCCTGATCCACTCCAGACATCCGGTAAGCGTGTGTGACTGTTCTGGAGCTGGGAAAGCGGGAACAGAGGGCGGGAACCCCCAGCCCCTGGCTTAAATACCCCCTAGCTCCCCCTCCCCATTAACCCTTCCCTCCACTAAACCTTCCAACCCCCCCGTCATGATGGCCTCCGTCCACGCCTCCTACACGGGGCCGGGACGCTCACTCCAGCCATTTCCTTAATTAATTAGGAAATATATTGCTTCTTTAACCAGTTTTTGTCTAAGTTTGAATATCATGACAACTATATGTGTTCATTCAATTTTCTTGCATCACTTTCCTTCCATCTCCCCCAAAATATCATGAAATATTTGTACTGAACTCAGATACATAATACATGTGATAAAACATGTGTGATAAAGACTTCAGTCTGCAGTGTGATTTCTCTAAGTGTGTTCTAGAAGTGTGAAGATTAATTTAAGAATTAAAACCAGAAGGATGTATACAGACTGTGCCCTGCTACCTGCCACCATCGTACTCTAACAAGCATCTCTATTTTTCCGACAGGTATGTCCATCCACCCAGCTCTCCTGCTCTCCTGCTGTCTGTCTATGAAAGGCACACAGTGCATCACCCAGCTTTGCACATAGACTTGCCTCTGCACCTAGCATTCACATGGTATGTCCATCCACCCAGCTCTTCTGCTCTCCTGCTGTCTGTCTATGGAGGGCACACAGTGCATCACCCAGCTTTGCACATAGACTTGCCTCTGCACCTAGCATTCACATGGTATGTCCATCCACCCAGCTCTCCTGCTTTCCTGCTGTCTGTCTATGAAGGGCACACAGTGCATCACCCAGCTTTGCACATAGACTTGCCTCTGCACCTAGCATTCACATGGTATGCCTTTCAGCTAACCCCAGCTTACCCCAGTGTTATTTATGACCTTGTTTACTCTGGCTTGATCATATGCATCTGGTCCACTCTTAATTGTCTGACCAAGAAGAGCAGAGAGACCACTCCTCTCTGCTTCACACCTGACTGCACTTAGTTGTACATATATTGCAGAGCACAAGTCTGCATAAAGACTTCAGTCTGCAGTGTGATTCCTATAAGTGTGTTCTAGAAGTGTGAAGATTAATTTAAGAATTAAAACCAGAATTGAACCAGAAGGGAACTGAAGGTAACTGGACACAGTCACTGTAAACAATGTTTCTGTTTGTTTTCTCTTTCACCCCTATAATCCTTCACTTTCTGCTAATTCCCCTAATCCCTACTCCTAGTAAGGAACTGTTCATCTCCTCTTCAATCCTCCCCATCCACCTCACCTCCGCCTTAAAACTGTTCCTTAACATACAATCCTCTGTCTCCAAACACAGACAGCCCCCTCATGCCCTCTCCTGCTCCCACCTGCTAACACTTTCTCTGCTCCTTCTCACTGCTGGTGATATCTCTCCAAATCTTGGTCCTCCTCACCACATTCCCACAGTCATTTCTACCTCCCATCCACGCTCTATCACAACCTTCCATAACCTCTCCAACCTTATACCCATTCACCCAGCCCCCGCTTCCCCAGTCCCACTAACAGGAGCTCTGTGGAACGCTCGCTCTGTCTGCAACAAGCTTTCCTACATCCATGATCTTTTTGTTACTACCAAACTTTCCTTCCTCGCCATCACCGAAACCTGGCTCACCCCTTCTGACACAGCCTCTCCTGCTGCACTTTCGTATGGCGGCTTCCACCTTTCTCACACCCCCCGCCCCAGCAGCAAACATGGCGGAGGAGTTGGTTTTCTCCTGTCAGATACCTGCTCCTTCACCCCAATCCCACTGCCACCCTCTGTTACCCTCCCTTCCTTTGAGGTGCACTCTGTGCGAATCTGCTCCCCCTCCAACCTCCAACTGGCTGTCATCTACCGCCCCCCAGGGCCAGCCACCACCTTCTTTGACCACTTCACCACCTGGTTACTTCATTTCCTTTCCGCGGACATCCCTACTATCATCATGGGTGACTTCAACATCCCCATTGACACTTCCCTCTCAGCTGCCACTAAACTCCTATCTCTCACTTCCTCCTTTGGCCTCACTCAATGGTCTTCTACAGCCACCCATAAAAATGGCCACACACTGGACCTCATCTTCACCCGCCTCTGCTCCCTATCTAACCTCTCTAACTCACCTCTTCCTCTCTCTGACCACAACCTGCTCACATTCTCTTCCCTCTTCACTCCATGTCTACAATCCCCACCCCACAAACTTTCACACCCTCGCAGGAATCTTAAACACCTTGACCTACACTCATTCTCTGAATCCCTCCTCCCTCTCACAGATATAAGTTCCTTACACAATGCAGATGACGCTGCTGCTCTATATAACACCACAATAGCTGTAGCGTTGGAATCCGCTGCCCCACTTACACATACCAAAACTCGCAAAATCAACAGACAGCCCTGGCACACCAGCCTGACCAAAGAGCTGAGGCGAGCTTCCAGGGCTGCTGAGCGCAGATGGAAAAGATCCCACTCCAACGAGCACTTCATCGCATTCAAACAGTCCCTCACTACTTTCAAGACCACACTCGCCACAGCTAAACAAACCTACTTCTCATCTCTCATATCCTCCCTGTCTCACAACCCTAAACAGTTATTCAACACCTTCAATTCTCTCCTCCGCCCCCCAGCACCTCCTCCCTCCCCACTCATCTCAGCTGAAGACTTTGCCTCATTTTTCAAGCAGAAAATTGATAACATCAGGGACAGTTTTGGTCAACAACCCCCAGAGCCCTTCCTCCCGACTTCCCAGTCCTCCACCTTCAAAACCAACTTCTCCACCATTACAGAAAATTGACTCTCCACTCTACTCTCAAGATCACATCTCACCACCTGTGCACTCGACCCGATCCCATCCCACTTCATACCAAACCTCCCCACAGTCTTCATCCCAACCCTAACCCATCTCTTCAACCTATCACTAACAACTGGTGTTTTCCCCTCAAGCTTTAAACATGCCTCCATCACACCTATCCTCAAAAAGCCCTCTCTTGACCCATCCTCTGTATCTAGCTATCGCCCTATATCACTTCTCCCCTACGCCTCCAAGCTACTGGAACAACACGTCTACCTTGAACTGTCCTCCCATCTCTCTTCTTGCTCCCTCTTCGACCGCTTACAATCTGGCTTCTGGTCACACCACTCCACTGAAACTGCCCTTAATAAGGTCACCAATGACCTCTTAACCGCCAAGAGCAAGCGACACTACTCTGTCCTCCTCCTCCTGGACCTGTCGGCTGCCTTTGACACAGTGGACCATTCCCTATTATTACAGACCCTCTCATCCCTCGGCATCACAGACTTGGCCCTATCCTGGATCTCATCATACCTAACAGACCGGACATTCAGCGTCTCCCACTCACACACCACCTCCTCACCTCGCCCCCTATCTGTCGGAGTCCCACAAGGTTCAGTCCTTGGGCCCCTGCTGTTCTCTATTTACACCTTTGGCCTGGGACAGCTCATAGAATCTCATGGCTTTCAGTATCATCTTTACGCTGATACACACAGATCTACATCTCTGGACCAGATATCACCTCCCTACTAAACAGAATCCCTCTATGTCTGTCCACTATTTCATCCTTCTTCTCCGCTAGATTTCTGAAACTCAACATGGACAAAACAGAATTCATCATCTTTCCCCCCATCTCACGTGACCCCCCCTACGAACCTATCAATTACAGTAAATGACTGCCCACTCTCCCCAGTCCCACAAGCTCGCTGCCTCGGAGTAATCCTTGACGCTGATCTCTCCTCCAAACCACATATCCAAGCCCTTTCCACTTCCTGCCGACTTCAACTCAAAAATATTTCACGAATCCGTTCATTCCTCACCCAAGAATCTGCAAAAACCCTAGTCCATGCCCTCATCATCTCTCGCCTTGACTACTGCAACCTCGTGCTCTGTGGCCTCCCCTCAAACACTCTCGCACCCCTCCAATCTATTCTAAACTCTGCTGCCCGACTAATCCACCTGTCCCCCCGCTATTCCCCGGCTTCTCCCCTCTGTCAATCCCTTCACTGGCTCCCAATTGCCCAGAGACTCCATTACAAAACCCTAACCATGACATACAAAGCCATCCACAACCTGTCTCCTCCATACATCTGTGACCTCGTCTCCCGGTACTTTCCCGCACGCAACCTCCGATCCTCACAAGATCTTCTTTTCTACTCTCCTCTTATCTCCTCTTCCCACAATCGCATACAAGATTTCTCTCGCGCATCACCCCTACTCTGAAACTCTCTACCACAACATATCAGACTCTCACCTACCATCGAAACCTTCAAAAAGAGCCTGAAGACCCACCTCTTCCGACAAGCCTATAACGTGCAGTAACCACCGATCGACCAAACCGCTGCACGACCAGCTCTACCCTAGCCTACTGTATTATCACCCATCCCTTGAAGATTGTGAGCCCTCGTGGGCAGGGTCCTCTCTCCTCCTGTACCAGTTATGACTTGTATTGTTTAAGATTATTGTACTTGTTTTTATGTATACTCCTCCTTACATGTAAAGCGCCATGGAATAAATGGCGCTATAACAATAAATAATAATAATAATAATAATAATAACATAAGTTTTTTTATTGATGACAAATATTCAAATGACAATGCCCAGCTCTTTTGTTCTCTTCCAATGATGGTCCATTGCTATCTTGTGTCTGATGACTATAAAAAAAAGGGAAAAAGTAAGCATTGTTAGGTCCGCTTGCCAAGACATGCCTATACTAATCTCACGTAACAATACATATGTCAGGCAGGGTGATTTTTCTCCATATCGTCAACTCAAGCTTTGTGAATACAGGAAGGAACCACAGTGTATATTATCGATGTTTGGCGATACCACAGATTATTGGACGCTGGGTATAACTCACATTCAAGGGTCCTAAAATGAATCCTGAATGCCCAAAAGATGATACCACTGATGAGTGATGATCTGACAGTAAAGGGTCTCGCTCCCACAGCCCCCATAGCTGAGCTCCCAAGTGGTAGGTAGAAAGGCACATTAAATACAAAAAAAAGAGTGAGGGAGCACAAGATCAAAGTGTTGAGTAACCAGTTCTGCCTTATTTTGTTTGACGTTGGCAATAGATAATAAATAAGATGCAGAATACAAGCCATTAAAGTGCCCGATGCACCTCACAAGCATCATGGCATCATCGGTGTATAACACATTCATCTTCGGTAACAAGTCTACTGTGCCATGTAGATAAGAGGGCGAACTTTCCATCACAAGTTTTAATTGCTCGTTGATGTATTTAGAAATGTTCCCAGTAAAGAGAGATCCATATAAGATTATAAGCATCCCAAAGGAAAGCTAATGACAGATCATTTTTGGAAGACATCTTCTGCCCCAAATGATTGTTTTTTCTACCTAAATGTGGGCAGATTGGTTAATGGGTAACAGGCTTAGATTCCATCAAAGTTATGACCTGTGTCAAGGGTACTGCTGGGTGGAATATTAATCTGCTGCCAAGTGATAATGTTATCATTGTGCAGTAGGGTTTTCATCTGACCATCTGTTAAGGGGATAAAAAGCTAGCAAGGACCGGAAGGAGTATCTGCACCTGGAGAACTTCTTCATGGCTTGATCCCTGCTCCTGCTTGTCTGCCATCCTTTCTTCCTTCAGAAGCGGTATTCATACATGGGGTACCTGACAGCTAATCTTCGTAGAAGACCTGCTGGAGAATCGCCATGGCTTGAAGTGTGCCTCAACAACCTGTCTGCTTCATCAGCAGAGCCTCCATGGGTTGATGCAGTCAACGATTCTCTGGACTCCAGTGCAGGGACAAGCATCGTAGTGGAGGAAGCAGCTGGCAGTCCCAGCCCCACTCCGACACATTCTTAATGTGGGTCAAAGAAGCTCTGTGCCTGCGTCTCCCCTTCTCCTAAATGCAGGCGGCCAGCTGGTGGTCGGGATGTACAGAAGGGGATCACTTCCAGATCTTGAGTGGTGGCACTTTGTGTAAAAAAAAAAATAATTTAGTAGATCATAAAGGTTACATGCATAACAAATAAAAAAGTGAGTCATGCAGTGGATGATGACACACAGCAGGAGGCAACGCATTACATAAATGGTTGTGTAGGGGTCCAGGCTAAAAAGGTAACTCAAATATGAACAGCTCAAAAGTGCACATAAATATCACCTGAAACATGATATAAGTGCATATCAAAAGATCTGAGTCAGTTTAGGCAAGAAAGTGGACACAGAGTATGATGGAAATACCATGGAGTAATAGGCAGTTGAATAGCTCTAACTATACAGTATATGTTATATACCCATGGACTATCCTACGTCAGACATGACACCAACCCTGGTGCTTGTGCTTGTTTCGGCACAAACTGGCTAATAGAGCAGTAAAAATATGTGCGTAGATAAAGAGCCAGACTTTATTGATGTATGCTATGGTTAGAGTTTCGGATCAGGCTCAACTCTCTGAACAAGTCATGCAGCGTGTGACGTCAGACAATGTGACCGGAGTCTTACGTGGAAGGGAGTCTCATCACATGACCACAAGGGCCGCTGCTCTAGATACAGCTTGGGATGCAGCCTGTCCTTCTGTCCCACACATGCGCACCACCGGTACTTCGGCACTTTATAAGCCAGAAGGGAAAACTCGGCTCAACGATGGGATGATGAAACAGGATAAATATTATTACAGCAGCTGGCAGGACTCCTAGATATGGAGCTCAACCAATGAAGTTAGATCATTCCTGATATTGAATATCACAATGTGACCTCCCCTCCTATACAGGGCTGCCACTAGGAATTTCGGGGCCCCATACTGGCAAAATTTTCGGGGCCTCCTTGAGACCCCTGTCTCACTGTCACATTCTGCCCCCATGTCTCACATTCTGCCCCCGTGTCCATTTTGCCCCGTGTCTCACATTCTGCCCCCTCCTGTGTCTCACAATCTGCCCTTATGTCTCACATTCTGCCCTCTCCTGTGTCTCACTGTCACATACTGACCCCAAGTCTCCATTCTACCCCTGTGTGTCTCCATAGTTACCTTTTTTTTTTTCTTTAATCTGTTGTTGTGATCCCGAAGCAGCATAAAAATGGTCTGAGGACCCTAAGAGGAAGCAAAAAAATTGGTGAATAATGTTTAGAAGGGAGAAGAAAGGGCGAGAGGGTTAATGAGTTTAGACGTAGGGTACTGAGAAGGGAAATGCTTTTCTTTCACTATGGGGCGTATGGATAGACATTTATATATTGGCTTCTTCCATTAAAATATACAATATAGTATAAAGATATAAAGGGAAGACACAAAATGTATCTACCCCTAATATCAGGAGCCTCAGTGTCACAACATTTCACATACAACAATGGGGGAAGCTTTTCCTTACTTTGGTGGACGTCGCACTTTTTTGCTGCTGTCACTTCTGCTGCTGGAGAAATAGAAGAAATGATCACAAATAAATACCTTGTAAAATAATTATCGGGAAAAATGGTCCCATAAGGACACAGACAATAAACATAATCTCTTTCCTATACATTTCTACATGATACAGATAGATGGATAGATGTCATTACTGATTATTAGCTCATTGTAGAAATATCGGTTTCACAAGCATTTGCATGGGACTGATCTCCTGCCGGGATGAATCATTGAATACTTTTGCATATAGAAAACAGCAATTAGGACATAAGGACATGTCCATTAGTGGGAAGAGGTTAAGGTACCTACATGTTTTTGAGCTGGGTCCTGTTCGTCCTCCTGAAACATTTTGGTATCCACCATTTACGTTTGCATCTGAAAAAAAAATCCAAAGCAAACAAATTGAGACCCAGACAGTTCACACTATCATTGTGATCCGTCTTTGAGGATATTGTGATCAGTCTTTGAGGATATATACAGCGATATTATCCTGTGTAACGTCCTGCGCTTATGTCACAATGTGACGTCATCGATCTAAAGCCCAAGGTCTCGTTAGAGTAAATGCAGCCACGATCGCTCTTATTACTTACGGGATCGGCTTTGTGTCGGCGCACGCAGTCTTTACTTCTGGCCTGTGACAAAAATAAAGTTTTCATTAGAAACAGAGATACTTGTGTGTCCTAAGTAAATGCAGTGACTTAAAGAGAATCTGTCAGTAGGATCAACCCTCCTATGCCGTCTATATGACCATACAGATCATGGAAAGCTGAATAAAATGATATATTTATGTCTGCGAACCGATGTCTTATTCCAGAGAAATCCACGTTTTTCTTTCCTCCCCAAATTGGCCAGTGAGCACTGGAAACAGTATTCCGGATGGCCACTTTGACTAACAAGGTTGAAGATAGAGGGGCTGGTGTCTGTTTTCAGTGCCTCGTGGCCACATTGGAGCAGGCATCGATAATCAGAAAAGACCAGGCGCTCAGAAAATTGTGCTTACTGTAACTCTGGTGTAGGGGACCCCAAAAATCACTAGCCCCCAATATGTACATCCATGTTTTATATCCTCCTCAGTCTCTGCCCAGTGATAACAAGTCATTCATCAGTTACTAATAAATATCTAAAATCATATAGGGCCAATAATATCTGTATATGTCACTATCTCTCTACTTACAGTCTGGTGGTCTCTGCACTGTGGGCTTCCTCTGTCATCTCCAACTCTATGGCATCCATGGCCACTGCTTGCTCCTCTTCTTCACTACTGGACACATAACATAGACTATATTCAGTAACTCTCTCAGAAATGACCTCATACGTCTTTGATTTTTGGCTCCTCCATCAGTTATCATTACGTATATGCAGCCATGTTTTATACCAAGTGACTGAAAGTGCCATAACTATCCATATATTGTTCCTTTTCTGACATTCTCTTCATTACCTCCTTTCTGACAAATATTTACCCCTTTAGACAGACAAGTGAAGGGTGCGGGGCAGTAATTGTGTAATGGGAACCAATGTGTTACGACACAGAGAGGCATGAAATGAACAATAGATAAACCCTTGAAACTTGATAATTCTCTGAACAGAAAAAGTGTTAGAAATTCTTTTAACGTTAGCTTGTCAGACTAATTCTAAAATATATACCGTATTCATTTTTTTCCAGTATTAATGCAAATGCAGCGATGAAAGTTCTTACTTGATGGATAACATGTATACAGTGTGTCTCGTTATTAAAGGGAATCTGTCACCCATTTTAGTAATATCATGTAAAGATATCACCCAATTGTGCGTCCCATAAGGATTCTATAAGGATTTTTGATTCCCCCTGACCCCGCACCTTTGATGCATAAATACCTTTTTTTTATCTTGGTGGAGATGTATGCAAATCGCCGCCGTCCAGTCCAATGGGCGGGGCTTATTCGCCTCCCCCCCTCCTCGGCTTGCTGAACTTAATCTTCATCTGTGAATATCACAGATAACGTTGTTTTCCGTGCTTGCACATTGAAAAGGCCTCTGGCGCCTGCGCAGTATGCTTTGCCCAACTGTGGGCGAAGCATATAATCGGTACTGCTCATGCGCCGGTATTTTCCAGCGTGGTCTATGCCCCGGAAGTCGTTATCTGTGATATTCACAGATGAAGATTACGTTCAGCAAGCCGAGGTGGGGTGGGGGAGAAGGCGAATAAGCCACGCCTATCGGACCTGACGGCGGCGATTTACATACATCTCCACCAAGATAAAAAAGGTATTTATGCATCAAAGGTGCAGGGTCAGGAGGAATCAAAAATCCTAATAGAATCCTTATGGGATGCACAAATGGGTGATATCTTTACATGATATCACTAAAAATGGATGACAGATTCCCTTTAAATGCAATGACATATGATAGCATTCAGGAGCATAACTATATAGATTACTTAGGAAAAAAATAGTTTGCTGGTATCCGAGATGGATATTTACATATAGCTATAGGGGGTGTAGAGCGAGCAGTCGCATTGTGACACCCTCACCTGCCACATATATATTCATCACTATTACAAATGGTTATAGCAGCTGAGGGGCCCTATTACATATTTTGCATTGGGGCCCCAAGAAGTTCAAGTTAAACCTCTGACTGCATCTATGTCTCATAGTGAAAAGTAGCTGAGAACTACAAACATTGAAAGTCGTGGACCATGATTACACCAGTTACTTACGGCAATGGCTCTTCAGAAACCGATGAAATTGTTTCATAGGATCCGAAGCATCTGAAATGAAAAAAAGAAAGTTCTGATTACAAGAATTGATACTTAGGAAGCCTACAGATAAAAAGTTATCAGCCGTGATGTGCACAAAGCAGTGCGCTCTCCGGCCCGCAACAGAGCAGAGCGCACTGTCACTGCACATTGTAAGACGATTTGCCAGCATTTAAAGGCATAACTTGTGGGCGGCTGGTTCTCCTCTCTGCAAGCCGGGTACTCATCTTACAAGGTGAACTGACATTGCGCTCTGCTTTGCTGCCGACTCAGCACTACTGATCTGATCTGGCGAGAAAGCGCAGTCTTTGTGAGCAGAGCACAGTGCACATTGCACAAGAAATAGCCCAGCCCCTCACATGGAGGTCACTGCTAATGCTTCATTTCAGGGCTAGTGCAGAGGCCGGGGAAGTGACCGCAGCTTCTACCCCCTGATGATGTTATGTCTGAGTATCCCAGCATGCATTGGGATTTTCAAACAAAGCGTCATCAAAAAGGAAGTAAGAAAAAAAGATGTTGCACGGCTGCAAGGAATTTTAGAGAACTGAGGGATAGAAATGGAGAACATCTTTGTAGACGGTACAGAAATGCTCATGAACAAAGGATCTGACCTCACTGGTCTTTTGTTTTTGGCTCCTCCATCAGTTATCATTGCATAGACTTAGACATATATGCAGCCATGTTTTATACCAAATGACTGAAAGTGCCATAACTATAAGTATATAATGTTCTATATTGTAGGTATATATCCCCCAATATATATTTAGTCTCACACTCTCCACTTACATACTGAAACTCAAATCCTCACTATCCCAAGATGTTTCCTCCTGTTCTTCCTCACTATTGGAAACATAAAATAAGTCATGTTAATCATATATAATCTACTTTGACATTCAGATATCACAGGGTTATATAAAGACTGTGGTAATATATGCTGAATGAAGAGTCCCACTTAACCCCTTATTGAGGGCACACTATCTCTGTATGGGGCGGACTCAAAAGTAAAATCTGCCCCCTGAACCACCAGTGATGGCTCTGTTACATAGCTGGCACCCCACAGTACCTGATACAATTGGAGCTAGCCGTGATTGCATCAGTTTAACCACTTAATTGCTGCTGTGAAGTATGATGGCAGTATTAAAAAAGGCTTTAAAATGGCGACTGCCACTTTGTATGGCCATCAGCCGCTTCGCAAAGCGATCGTAGGGTGCTGATTGATTGACATTGCAGCTAGGGGTCTACTGGAGACCTCCGTTTCTGCCATGTGTGAACTCCTCACATGCATTGGGACACCCTCATCTGCCACATATATATTCATCACTATTACAAATGGTTATAGTAGCTGAAGGGCCCTGTTGATTAAAAGAATTGATACTTAGGAAGCCTACAGATAAAAGTTATCAGCTGCGATGTGCACAAAGCAGTACGTTCTCTTGCCGGCAACAGAGCAGAGTGCACTGTCACTGCACATTGTAATACAATTTCCCAGCATTTAAAGGCGTAACTTATGGGTGGCTGGTGCCCCTCTCCACAAGCCAAGTGTTAATCTTAAACGGTGAAATGACACTGCTCTCTAATCTGTTGCCGGCTCATTACTACTGATCTGACCTGGTGAGAATGCGCAGTCTTTGCATGCAGCACACAGTGCACATTGCACAGTGAATAGTTAAACCCCCAAATAGAAGGTCACAGCTAATGCTTCATTTCAGGGATAGTGCAGAGGCAAGGGACGTGACCAAAGCTTCTCCCCTAATGATGATTTGTCTAAGTATCCCAGCATGCACTGGGATTTTCAAACAAGGTGTCATCAAAAAGTAAGTAAGAAAAAAAATTATGTCACAAGCCTGAAAGGAAATTTATAGAATTGAGGGATAGAAATGGAGAACAACTTTGTAGATGGTACAGAAATGCTCATGAACAAAGGATCTGACCTCACTGGTCTATTGATTTTGGCTCCTCCATCAGTTATCATTGCATATTCATAGACATATATGCAGCCATGTTTTATACCAAATGACTGAAAGTGCCATAACTATAAGTATATAATGTTCTATATTGTATGTATATATCCCCCAATATATATTTAGTTTCACACTACCCAATCACACTCCAATTCTCACTCTCCCAAGATGTTTCCTCCTCACTCTCATCTTCCTTACTATTGGACACATAAAATAAGTCATATAAATCATATATCATTTACTTTGACATCCAAATAACACAGGGTTATATAAAGATTGGGGTTTTTAAATGCTGAATGAAGAGTCCCGATTAACCCCTTATTGAGGGCGCACTATCTCTGTATGGAGCGGGCTCAAGAGTAAAGTCTACACCCTGAACCCCCTCTGGCATCCAACAGTGTCTGATGCAACTAGAGCTAGCCGTGATTGCATCAGTTTAGCTCTTTAAATGCTGCTGTGAAGTTTGATAGCAGTATTAAAAAGGGCTTTAAAACGGCGACTGTCACTTTGTATGGCGATCGACCCTTACGCTAAGCGATCGTAGGGTGCTGATTGATTGACATTGCATTTAGGATTTCACAGGAGACCTCCGTGTCTGCCATGTGTGATCTCTTCACATGCATTGGGACACCCTCATCTGCCACATATATATTCATCACTATTACAAATGGTTATAGTAACTGCGGGGCCCTGTTACATAATTTGCATTGAAGCCCAAGAAGTTCAAGTTACACCTCTGATTGCATCTATGTCTCATAGCTAAAAGATACTGAGGACTAAATCACTGAAAGTTGTGGACCATGATTACACCGGTTACTTACGGCAGTGGCACTTCATTAAGCGATGCAAGCGTTTCATTGGAATCAAAGCAGCTGAAATGAAAAAATAAAGTTCTGATTAAAAGAATTGATACTTAGGAAGCCTACAGATAAAAGTTATCATCCGTGATATGCACAAAGCAGTGCGCTCTCTCAGCAGCAACAGACCAGAGCACACTGTCACTGCAGATTGTAAGATGATTTCCGAGCATTTAAAGGGAATCTGTCACCACTTTTTTAGGATATCATGTAAAAATATCATTCAATTTAGTGTCACGTATGCATTATACAAGTATTTTGATACCCCTTGACTCCCCACCAATGATACATATATTCCGTTTTTATTCCTCCCGTAGTGTATGTAAATATGCTCGGTCCGGGCCCAAGGGTGGGGCTTATTGTCCGTCTCCACTCCCCCTCCTCTGCTTGCTGTACGTATTTTCTGTAAATATCACAGATCGCGTAGAGTTACCACGCGTGCTCATTCAAATGGTCTCCCACACATGCGCAGTATGGTTTGCCCAACTGTGGGCACAAGCAAAAATCAGTATTGCGCATGGGTCGGCATATGCTATTGCGTTATATGGCCTGGAAGTATCCCTGTATACTTGTATACTTCCGGGCCATTGATAGCCATGGGGGATGCCGGCGCATGCGCAATGATTTTATGCTTTGCCCACAGTTGGGCAAAGCATACGGCGCACACGCGAGAGGCCATTTGAATGCGCACACGTGGTAACTCTAAGCGAATTTTGATATTCACAGAAAAGAATACACACAGCAAGCAGAGTATAGGGGGTGGAGATGGACAAAAAAACCTGCCCATCGGACTAGACTGAGCATATTTACATACACCGCTGGAGGAATAAAAATGGTATTTATGTATCACTGATGGGGAGTCAAGGGGTATCAAAAGTACTTGTATAATGCATAAGTGACACTAAATTGAATGATATTTTTACATGATATTCCAAAAACATAATGACAGATTCTCTTTAAAAGCTTAACTTGAGGGCGGTTGGTGCTCCTCTCTGCTAGCCAAGTATTCATCTTACAAAGTGAACTGACAGTGCGCTCTGATCTGTTGCCTGCTCATTACTACTTTTCTGATTTGGCAAGAAAGCGCAGTCTTTGCGCGCATCACACATTGCACAGTGAACAGCTAAGCCCCTGAAATGAAGGTCACTGCTAATGTTTCATTTCAGGGATAGTGCAGAGGCCGGGGAAGTGACCGAAGCTTCTCCCCTAATGATGTTTTGTCTAAGTATCCCAGCTCGCACTGGGATTTTCAAAGAAAGCATCATCAAAAAGAAAGAGAGACAAAAATAAAAGATGTCGCACGCCTGAAAGGAATTTTATAGAATTGAGGGATAGAAATGGAGAACAACTTTGTAGATGGAACAGAAATGCTCATGAACAAAGAATCTGATCTCACTGGTCTTTTGTTTTTGGCTCCTCCATCAGTTATCATTGCATATACATAGACATATATGCAGCCATGTTTTATACCAAATGACTGAAAGAGCCATAACTATAAGTATATAATGTTCTATATTGTATGTATCCCCCAATATATATTTAGCGTCACACTCTCCACTTACCCAATCACACTCCAATCCTCACTCCCCCAAGATGTTTCCTCCTGTTCCTCCTCATCTTCCTCACTATTGGACAATAAAATAAGTCATATAAATCATATATCATCTACTTTGACATCCAGATAACACAGGGTTATATAAAGATTGGGGTTGGAAATGCTGAATGAAGAGTCCCGTTTAACCCCTTATTGAGGGCACACTATCTATGTATGGGGCGGGCTCAAGAGTAAAGTCTGCCCCCCTGAACCACCTGTGGCATCAAACAGTATCTGATGCAACTGCAGCTAGCCATGATTGCATCAGTTTAACCCTTTAAATGCTGCTGTGAAGTATGATAGCAGTATTAAAAAGGGCTTTAAAATGGCGACTGACTCTTTGTATGGCGATCGGCCCTCACGCAAAGCGATCGTAGGGTGCTGATTGATTGACATTGCAGCTAGGAGTTCACTGGAGGCCTCCGCGTCTGCCATGTGTGATCTTCTCACATTCATTGGGACACCCTCATCTGCCACATATACAGTATATTCATCACTATTACAAATGGTTATAGTAGCTGAGGAGCCCTGTTGAATAATTTTTATTGAAGCCCAAGAAGTGCAAGTTACACCTCTGATTGCATCTATGTCTCATAGTTAAAAGGTACTGAGGACTAAATCATTGAAAGTTGTGGACCATAATTACACCAGTTACTTACGGCAGTGGCACTTCACTAAGCGATGCAAGCGTTTCATTGGAATCAAAGCAGCTGAAATGAAAAAATTAAAAAATTCTGATTAAAAGTATTGATACTTAGGAAGCCTAGAGATAAAAGTTATCAGCTGTGATATGCAGAAAGCAGTGTGCTCTCAACAGCAACAGAGCAGAGCGCACTGTAACTGCAGATTGTAAGATGATTTCCCAGCATTTAAAGGGAATCTGTCACCACTTTTTTGGGATTTCATGTAAAAATATCATTCAATTTAGTGTCACCTTTGCATTATACAAGTACTTTTGATATCCCTTGACTCCCCACTAATGATACATAAATACCGTTTATATTCCTCGCGCGATGTATGTAAATATGCTCGATCCGGTCCAATGGGCGGGGCTTATTTTCCGTTTCCACTCCACCTCCTCTGCTTGATGTACGTATTCTTTTCTGTGAATATCACAGATCGCGTACAGTTACCACGCATGCTTATTCAAATGACCTCTCGCGTATGCGCAGTATGCTTTGCCCAACTGTGGGAATAGCCGAAAAACAATATTGCGCATGCGTCGGCAAAAGCGATTGCGTTCTATGGCCTGGAAGTACCTGTATACATCCGGGCTATAGAAAGCCATGGCATATGCTGGCTCATGCGCAATAATGATTTTATGCCTTGCCCACATTTGGGCAAAGCATACTGCGCACACGCGAGAGTCCATTTGAATGCTGAATGCGCACACATGGTAACTATACGCGATCTGTGATATTCACAGAAAAGAATATGTACAGCAAGCAGAGGAGAGGGGGCTGGAGAGATGGACAATAAGCCCCACCCATCAGACTGGACAGAGCATAATTACATATACCACGGGAGGAATTAAAATGGTATTTATGTATTATTGGTGGGAAGTGAAGGGGTATCAAAGGTACTTGTATAATGCATAGGTGACACTAAATTGAATGATATTTTTACATGATATCCCAAAAACATAATGACAGATTCTCTTTAAAAGCGTAACTTGTGGGCCGTTGGTGCTCCTCTTTACTAGCCAAGTATTCAAGTGAACTGACAGTGCGCTCTGATCTGTTGCCTGCTCATTACTACTTTTCTGATTTGGCAAGAAAGCACAGTCTTTGCGCGCATCACACAGTGCACATTGCACAGTGAACAGCCAAGCCCCTGAAATGAAGGTCCCTGCTAATGCTTCATTTCAGGGATAGTGCAGAGGCCGGGGAAGTGACCGAAGCTTCTCCCCTAATGATGTTTTGTCTAAATATCCCAGCACGCACTGGGATTTTCAAACAAAGCATCATCAAAAGGAAAGAGAGAAAAAAATAAAAGATGTCGCACGCCTGAAAGGAATTTTATGGAATTGAGGGATAGAAATGGAGAACAACTTTGTAGATGGTACAGAAATGCTCATGAACAAAGGATCTGACCTCACTGGTCTTTTATTTTTCGGCTCCTCCATCAGTTATCATCAGTGGCGGATCTTAATAGGGGCGGATGGGGCGGTCGCCCCGGGCCCAAGGTTTTTTGGGGGCCCAGGGCAGGGGCCAATCCGGTCGGCATCTGTGTGAGCCGCCGCCGCCCAGTGGCGTAGGAAGGGGGTTGCGGGGGGGTGCGGGGGGGCAGGCCTCCCCAGGCGGCACGTGTGTGGGGGTGGCGCAGCACGGCAGGAGCAGAAATTCCTCCTCTCTGTGCTGTGGGACTCGGGAGAGAAGCGTGGAGGCGGCCGGCTGAGGCACAGTGAGGAGAGAAGAGGACTGAGTATTAGCAGGAGATTTTGGCAGCGGCTAGTGCAGGTGGGTCACAGGTCACTCACCATTTGGGAGGAGGATGCTCTGCCTCTCCCCAGCCTCCCTCCATGCTCAGTCAGCTGCTGAGCTCTCCCTGCGGGCGGCTTCCTTCCTCAGTGTCACACAGAGTCACTCACACTCACACACACAGCAGCCAGGCAGTCGCAGGCAGCCTGTGTAAGGCTGTGTGCACACACTGCGGATTTTGCTGCGGTTCCGCAGCGGTTTTTGACATGTCAATTCTTTCTGCGGATTCTCCTGCGGTTTGCCATCTCTATTGAGGAGATGAAAAACCGCAGGGCAAAACCGCAGAGCAATCCGCAGGTAAAACTGCAGGTATTTTGACCTGCGGGTTCACCTGTGGATTTTACAAAATCCGCGCGGGTGAATCTGCACCTAATCCGTAGCGTGTGCACACAGCCTAAGTGTAACTTATATGTTAACACAAAAAAATGGAGTGAAAGTCCAAAATATTTTAGAAACGTAAGAAATTTATTTGAGGAACAATCCCATTATCCCGTGCTAAAGTGCTTACCCATCATGTGCTCCAGGACAAGTGCAGCGCCGCCACCAGCGCAAGTGCAGCGTGGTGGCGCTGCACTTGTCCTGGAGGCTGGAGCACATGATGGGTAAGCACTTTAGCATGGGATAACGGGGTTGTTCCTCAGGGTGCGCACCTGGGTTCTTCCCTACACTTTGTGTCCCGGTTTTATGGCCCATCATTACAAGAAGCACTTGGCTCCTTTTCACTTAATATTATATGGACAGGACAATTAGCAGCTGATATTACCCGATTCCTTCATTGTAGATGTTGTTTATAATTGTCAGTACGATTTTTATGTATAATAAATTTCTTACGTTTCTAAAATATTTTGGACTTTCACTCCATTTTTTTGTGTTAACATGTTATGTGGGAGTGTCCATTATCGACCCCCTTTGAGTCATAATTTTACAAATGGTGACTCGCCTGAGGTACATTGCGAATTGTTCCATTTGGTACTGTTTTATATATATATACATATATATATATATACATATATATATATAAGTGTAACTTACACTGCGGCCAGGGGCAGAGGAGGCGGAGCTGAGCCTGCACATTACTGTCTGTGCTGCCTGGGAGCACTGTCGCAGGCAGTGTGTCAGAAATGAATGTCTGTCTGTGACTGTGTGATTAATCATTAACATCCCTAACCAGTAGCCGGCCAGGCCGGTACCCCCTCCCAAGCGCGGCCATTTTATTCCTTTCCAGACCCCGCATCCGAGCAGGCCATTCACCGCCCGGGGGGGGCGCCAAATTCGGGAACAGCCGATTTAATATTATTTATATTGATTGACCATACAATACAATTTCTTGTGAGAAAAAAGTAATTTTTCTTTGTTTTTATGGTCTAATAAATGTTACAATTTGTATACCTAAAAATCAGCATATGCAGTGTTTTTGTGAGAAGAGCCACAAAATTTTGACAGAAAATGTTTTCCTGGGAAGTGGGGTACAGGGGCCCAGGTTTTATGAACAGCCCCGGGCCCATAGTCCACTTAATCCGCCACTGGTTATCATTGCATATACATAGACATATATGCAGCCATGTTTTATACCAAATGACTGAAAGTGCCATAACTATAAGTATATAATGTTCCACATTGTATGTATATATCCCCCAATATATATTTAGTCTCACATTCTCCACTTACCCAATCACACTCCAATCCTCACTCCCCCAAGATGTTTCCTCCTGTTCCTCCTCACTCTCATCTTCCTCACTATTGGACAATAAAATAAGGCATGTAAATCATATATAATCTACTTTGACATCCAGATGACACAGGGTTATATAAAGATTGGGGTTGGAAATGCTGAATGAAAAGTCCCGATTAACCCCTTATTGAGGGCGCACTATCTGTGTATGGAGCGGGCTCAAGAGTAAAGACTGCCCCCCTGAACCACCTGTGGCATCAAGCAGTATCTGATGCAACTGCAGCTAGCCATGATTGCATCAGTTTAACCCTTTAAATGCTGCTGTGAAGTATGATAGCAGTATTAAAAAGGGCTTTAAAATGGCGACTGTCACTTTGTATGGCGATCGGCCCTTACGCAAACCGATCGTAGGGTGCTGATTGATTGACATTGCAGCTAGGAGTTGAGCAACTAGGAGTTCACTGGAGACCTCCGCGTCTGCCATGTGAGATCTCCTCACATGCATTGGGACACCCTTATCTGCCACATATATATTCATCACTATTACAAAAGGTTATAATAGCTGAGAGGCTCTGTTACATAATTTGCATTGAAACCCAAGAAGTGCAAGTTACACCTCTGATTGCACCTATATCTCATAGTTAAAAGGTACTGAGGACTAAATCATTGAAAGTTGTGGACCATAATTACACCAGTTACTTACGGCAGTGGCACTTCACTAAGCGATGCAAGTGTTTCATTGGAATCAAAGCAGCTGAAATGAAAAAATAAAGTTCTTATTAAAAGAATTGATACTTAGGAAGTCTACAGATAAAAGTTATCAGCCGTGATATGCACAAAGCAGTGCACTCTCTCAACAGCAACAGAGGAGAGCGCACTGTCACTGCAGATTGTAAGATGATTTCCCAGCATTTAAAGGGAATCTGTCACCACTTTTTTGGGATATCATGTAAAAATATCATTCAAATTAGTGTCACCTTTGCATTATACAAGTACTTTTGATATCCCTTGACTCCCCACTAATGATACATAAATACCATTTTTATTCTTCGTGCGATGTACGTAAATATGCTCGATCCGGTCCAATGGGTGGGGCTTATTTTCCATTTCCACTCCCCCTCCTCTGCTTGATGTGTATATTCTTTTCTGTGAATATCACAGAATGCGTACAGTTACCACGCATGCTTATTCAAATGACCTCTCGCGCATGCGCAGTATGCTTTGCCCAACTGTGGGAATAGCCGAAAAACAATATTGCGCATGCGTTGGCATAAGCGATTGCTTTCTATGGCCTGGAAGTATACTTGTTTACTTCCGGGCCATAGAATGCCATGGAGTATGCTGGCACATGCGCAATAATGATTTTATGCTTTGCACACACTTGGGCAAAGCATACTGCGCACACGCGAGAGTCCATTTGAATGCCCACACACGCTAACTATACGCGATCTGTGATATTCACAGAAAAGAATATGTACAGCAAGCAGAGGAGAGGGGGTGGAGAGATGCACAATAAGCCCCACCCATCAGACTGGACCGAGCGTAATTACATATACCACGGGAGGAATTAAAATGGTATTTATGTATCATTGGTGGGAAGTGAAGGGGTATCAAAAGTACTTGTATAATGCATAGGTGACACTAAATTGAATGATATTTTTACATGATATCCCAAAAACATGATGACAGATTCTCTTTAAAAGCGTAACGTGAGGGCCGTTGGTGCTCCTCTTTACTAGCCAAGTATTCATCTTACAAAGTGAACTGACAGTGCGCTCTGATCTGTTGCCTGCTCATTACTACTTTTCTGATTTGGCAAGAAAGAGCAGTCTTTGCGCGCATCACACAGTGCACTTTGCACAGTGAACAGCCAAGCCCCTGAATTGAAGGTCACTGCTAATGCTTCATTTCAGGGATATTGCAGAGGCCGGGGAAGTGACCGAAGCTTCTCCCCTAATGATGTTTTGTTTAAATATCCCAGCACGCACTGGGATTTTCAAACAAAGCGTCATCAAAAGGAAAGAGAGAAAAAAATAAAAGATGTTGCACGCCTGAAAGGAATTTTATAGAATTGAAGGATAGAAATGGAGAACAACTTTGTAGATGGTACAGAAATGCTCATGAACAAAGGATCTGACAGCTCCTCCATCAGTTATCATTGCATATACATAGACATATATGCAGCCATGTTTCATACCACATGACTGAAAGTGCCATAACTATGAGTATATAATGTTCCACATTGTATGTGTATATCCCCCAATATATATTTAGTCTCACATTCTCCACTTACCCAATCACACTCCAATCCTCACTCCCCCAAGATGTTTCCTCCTGTTCCTCCTCACTCTCATCTTCCTCACTATTGGACAATAAAATAAGTCATGTAAACCATATATAATCTACTTTGACATCCAGATGACACAGGGTTATATCCGATGGGCGGGACTTAATTTCCGTCTCCACTCCCCCTCCTCTGCTTGATGTACGTATTCTTTTCTGTGAATATCACAGATCGCGTACAGTTATCACGCATGCTCATTCAAATGGCCTCTCGCGTGTGCGCAGTATGCTTTGCCCAACTGTGGGAATAGCCGAAAAACAATGTTGCGCATGCGTGGTGTGAGGTAGCGCTGTCATTCAGTTAGGGGATCCTCGCTAGGCAGCGAATAAAACACATCCGACACTACTGGGTTTTCATAAACCATAACATAGTCCATGCGGTTTATTCCTCCATCATAATCCCACAGCAGCCACATAAACTTCACATTACAGCATGGCGTCCATGACAGAGCTTCACTCTGCTAAGCCTGTGGTCACAGCTTGTCATACACAGGCTCTTTAGCCTCAGATGTCTCACCCCATCAGGATCAGCTCACGGTTCCTTCACCATGCGGCAGACGTCCAATCCCTTCAGGGAATTTCCAGGCACGTGCAGCCATTCAACACAGCGTTCCCTGCTGTTAGGAAAATGCCCCATCTCTCTCTCAGACAGGGCCTTCCACACTGGACCAACCAGGTCCCAGCATTCACCACCTGTGACCTACCCTGGCCACATTATATGGTTCATAGCCCCACCCACCGGGTCGCATGAGTCTGACCTCATCACAGGTCCTTCAAGCATTTACACACTCTTTATAACAGTGTTCTTTAAACACACCCCCTGGGTGGGTTTGTAGGTAACCAGGCCTGCACATCTCTCTAGTTACCTGGAGACTTCTCTCTGACACATTGAAGCAACACCTCAGCAATGTCATTGCTGATCCACACACATCCATAAGTCTCCATCTCAAGGCCACCCACCTTGAGATACATAACCATCCTTCAGGTTTCTGCCACTCATCCTTTCTCTTCGGACATCCACACAGCGCCCCCTAGTGGACACAGTGGTTACTACACCACATACCTCCCCCTTTGTTCAAACTTGTGGGATTGAACACACAACATTACATCAGGCTCTCGAGACCGGGCACTCATTACACCTTGTCCCACAGGTCGAGAGAACCGTCTCCATCTATCATACGGCCTCATCTCTACGTTAGGCCTCCTCCGCCCCCAGCAGTCAGAATATCGGCCCTGATCTTTGGCCCTCCAGTTACAGTCTGTCTGTGTCATCAGACACTGTCTAGTCACCACATTCCTCTCCCTGTAAGTTCCGTTCCCCGACCAGCTCCCCCCGTTGGTACGGTCATCAGTCTTAGTTGGGCCTACTGTCTGGCCTGAGTCTGACTCATTCAGGGTCTCACAGGAACTACGAACTCTCACCATCATTCTGCCAGTCGAACTACCACTTGCTGACATTCTTCGGCCATCTGCCCTGTCACTTCTAGGCGGAACCCTTCGGGTCCTTACATCTCGGGTTGATGGCGGCCGCCACTTGGTGTTCTGAACCTCTTTAGTGATTCGCCGATGGTCCAGCCTCAATTGCTCAATCTCTTGCAGGTACCCCACTCGATACTCCAAGAGCATCTGAAAGTTTCTCAGGCTTTCTCAGGCCTTTCTCAGGCTTTCCACGGAGCCAACCATCAGGACGGGAATCCTACCCTCTTCACTGGATACCTGGTCTTCATCATTGGGAGGGATCCTCACCCTCACCACACCGGAGCTATTTATAAGGTCTTGCATTACCTTCCCAAATCTTACAATGATTCTCCCTATCAGACCTTTGGGAACCGGAGCTACCTCTTTCCGCAAACCCAACCAATCCATAGCCTCTCTTGCTAATTCTAGGCGTCGAGCAGCTTTCATATTACTCCGTCTAACCAACTGTTTGACATGGAGACACTGCAGATGCATGTTTTTCAGGACAGCCACCCACTTTGCTGTGTCTTCCCTGGCTGACATTATCACCAACTGCCGAGTCTCAGGTGCCCAGTGCACCTTACACGCTTTGACCGCCTCTTTGAAAGCCTCATGCATACCTTCCTCAGCACAGGCCTCTTGCATGTCTTTTGGTACATCAATCACAAACTTGAAGGTCGAGGCCTTGCTCTCTTCCTGGCCAGGAGGCTCTGGCTTTACCACGGACACTTCCCTCACTACAGTTGACCCGATCGGGTGACTGTCTTCTTCAGTTCTTAGCTCCCCAACTTCACGAGATCTCATCTCTTCATGACCGTCTGCCAAGACGGGCACCAGCAGCTCTGTTCGACCACCAGTCGGACCCGGCTGCTGTTCATTACTGTCAAAGTTCTTCTCCTGCAGAAGACCACTTACAGTTTCTTTGAGCTCCAAGACTTCTTTCTCGAGCTCCTCAACTCTGTGCTTGGCCATTTGTCTCAGGACTCTTTCTTGTTCGAGATGTCCTTCCACTGTCCTTTATCTATTCCTTTATCAGCTGTATCTCACGATCCTGTTCTCTTTTGGCCAGCACGTGTCTCACCACTACCTCTTTAATTATATTGTCAAAGGGTACCACTGGGTCAGTCCCACCAGACGAGTGAACCCTCCAGTTAGCGTCCACCACCAATGTGTCTAGCCCAGTCGTCTCATCTCCCAGCCCACCATCCGTCATGTCACGAGACATCAGGTCTGTCAGTTGGGCAGATGTACCCCTTCTTCCAGTCACTTCTACATCAGACCTGTCCATTTTAGGAGGCGTCACCATCTCAACGTCTGTTAATCCAACAGTTGAAACGTCTCCCTCATTCGACCATACATCATCAAACAACACAAAGTCCCGGCCCCTCTCCAAAGCATAGACTAAGTCACGTGGTATCCCACTCCCTTGGCACTTACCACCTTTGGTCCCCTCGAACATTACTCTGTCTACTGCATAGTTCACTGTGACCCCATGTTTACAGCGAACCCTGGTGCTTTTCTCGGTCAGAGATAAAACGAGAGAAGTTCCTGTCAGAGTCACCTGACTCTCTGAGTCCAGTCTACCAGTGACTCCTTCCCGGTACAGCATCATGGTACACACCTGTGGCCCGTCATTATCCGGAAAATACATATCGCACTCCTCAAAACTCATACAGACACACTGTGGTTCCCCAGACATACCCAGTGAGGCAACCAGTGCTGCCATTTCCTGAACCACCCCAATTTGGGTCACCGCCCCCTCCCGGGACTCCACCCCTATTTGGGTTACCACCCCAATTTGGGTTACCGCCCCCCTCTGGGACTCCACTTCTTTTTGGGTTACCACCTCAATTTGGGTCACCGCCCCCTTCTGTGACTCCACCCCTTTTGTGCTACCACCCCGATTTGGGCCACCGCCCCCTTTTGGGATTTCCCCATGTCCGTTATACCGGTCTTCACAGACCACAGTTCACACAACACAGTTTGTCTCTTACGATACCACACAAGTCCTTGTTGGCACCACCACAGCTCCTGCTGTCACCGATCTCCGACACCACCGGCTGCTGTTCACACACAGCGGCTGGTGTCCTCTTCACAACGCCGCTGAGTTACCGGAAGCCGCTTGTCCCCTTCTTGACTCCCACTGAGCCACCGCAGGCTGAATTGAGAAAAGAAGAAAAAAAAAACACCACACAAAAAACTCACGTGTCCTGTCTGTGTGCTATTCAGGACGTACCGTCTCCGCCTGAGACCGTCCAACACACAGGGTGCGCCGGGTGCTATTCAGGGAGCCGACCCTCCTCCCAGGGTTTCCCAACACACCGGCCTCACCAGGTCCAGGGGCTTAGCGGGTGCTATTCAGGACATCCGTCTCCACCTGAGACTGCCCAACACTCACGCCTCACCACGTCCAAGGTCATACCACGTGCTCCAGGGATCCGATTCTTCTTCCAGAACCTCCCAACACTGACCCTCTAGGACCTTGATCACTGAACCCTCCAGGTACACAGTCTTTATCACTGACCCTGGTCAGTGCAACACGAACACCTGCCCGTTACCTGTGTCAGTCACACAGGTCCTCGGATAACTCTTCTCCACAGAGGCACCTTACAGCAATCACCAGTCTCTTTCTCACTGACCCCGGTCAGTACAACATGGCTTTCACGACTGTCACCTGCTGGCCGCGCAGGTTCTTGGACCCCTCTACAGCAGAGGTGTCCTATAAGTCTCTTCCACTGACCGGCTCTCCCCGCTCAGCATTGCCAGCACTGCACCATGTGCCTTTGGAAACCGTTGCTCTTAGCAATCGAAATTTTGCAGTCCTCTTCCGTTGCTCCCAGCAACAAGGCTACAACACTGCCCATAGCATTTCTCCACCAATTGTGAGGTAGCACAGTCATTCAGTTAGAGGATCCTCGCTAGGCAGCGAATAAAACACATCCGGCACCAGGTTTTCATAAACCATAACATAGTCCAAGCGGTTTATTCCTCCATCATAAACCCACAGCAGCCACATAAACTTCACATTACAGCATAGCGTCCGTGACAGAGCTTCACTCTGCTAAGCCTGTGGTCACAGGTTATCATACACAGGCTCTTTAGCCTCAGATGTCTCACCCCGTCAGGGTCAGCTCACAGTTCCTTCACCATGCGGCAGACATCCATTCCCTCCAGGGAATTCCCAGGTACGTGCAGCCATTCAACACAGCATTCCCTGCTGTCAGAAAGACACCCCCATCTCTCTCTCAGACAGGGCCTTTCACACTGGACCAACCAGGTCCCAGCATTCACCACCTGTGACCTACCCTGGCCACATTATATGGTTCATAACCCCGCCCAACGGGTCACATGAGTCTGACCTCATCACAGGTCCTTCAAGCATTTACAAACTCTTTACAACAGTGTTCTTTAAACACACCCCCTGGGTGGGTTTGTAGGTAACCAGGTCCACCCATCTCTCTAGTTACCTGGAGACTTCTCCCTGACACATTGAAGCAACACCTCAGCAATGTCATTGCTGATCCACACATATACATAAGTCTCCATCTCAAGGCCACCCACCTTGAGATACATAAGCATCCTTCAGGATTCTGCCACTCATCCTCTCTCTTGGGACATCCACACAGCGTCCCCTAGTGGAAACAGTGGTTACTACACCACATAGGGCATAAGTGATTGCGTTCTATGGCCTGGAAGTATATTTGGGCAAAGCATATTGTGCACACGCGAGAGGCCATTTGAATGTGTACACGCGGTAACTCTAAGCGATCTGTGATATTCACAGAAAAGAATACATACAGCAAGCAGTGGATGGGTGGTGGAGATGGACAATAAGCCCCGCCCATCAGACTAGACTGAGCATATTTACATACACCGCTCGAGGAATAAAAACGAAATTTATATATTATTGGTGAGGAGTGAAGGGATATCAAAAGTACTTGTATAATGCAGAGGTGACACTAAATTGAACCTGGTGACAGATTCCCTTTAAAAGCGTAACTTGAGGGTGGTTGGTACTCCTCTCTACTAGACAAGTATTCATCTTACAAAGTGAACTGACGGTGCGCTCTGATCTGTTGCCGGCTCATTACTACAGTCTGGTGAGGATGCGCAGTCTTTGCGCGCAGTACACAGTGCACATTGCACAGTGAATAGCCAAGCCCCTAAAATGAAGGTCACTGCTAATTGTTCATTTCAGGGATAGTGCAGAGGCTGGAGCAGTAACCACAGTTTCTGCCTCCTGATGAAGTTTTGTCTGAGTATCCCTGGGATTTTCAAACAAAGAGTCATCAAAAAGGAATTAAGAAAAAAAAAGATGTTGCATGCCTGCAATCAATTTTATAGAAGGGAGGGATAGAAATGGAGAACAACTTTGTAGATGGTACAGAAATGCTCATAAACAAAGCAACTGGCCTTTTGCTTTTGGCTCCTCCATCAGTTATCATTGCATATACATGTAATAGGTGGCTGGTCTCCTCAGTTACGCCTTCTCCTTCTCCTATGTGTCCCCCCGTGCACTATATTTTATGTCTTGTAATTTTATGCTGTATTTGTATTATAATGTATTATGTATGATATTGTACTGGGATGTTCCCCTTTAAATGGATGTATATGAGTTAGGGACAGTCAACAGTTAACATTATGGGCTGGGCCAGAAGCAGCAGCAGCAGAAAGGCGGGAGAAAGCTGCTGCTTCAGGGACAACTGCCCAGATCCACAAGGGCAGATGTATAGTGCAGAAGGGGCATTTCCAGACTCCCGAACTGGAAAGATATGTTGCCCCAGATCAAAGGCTCTTAGAGACTGAAAGACTGAAGGACTACAACACAGGCCTCCAGGACTTTGAGGAGGGCCTTCGCTGAAGGGGTCTCAGGCGCCCAGATTCCAGCGATTGGACAACTGCGAACCTCAGCTGCTGCGGCCGTTGTGCATGCGACTACAGCAAATGTCAGGGAGAGAGCAGGAAGCCAATGCTAAAATTCTCTTTTTGTCCATCCTTCATCATTGTTCAATAAAAAGTTACGTTTTCCTTGTTGGAGTAAAGATGTATCCCCAGTCTCTTAACTGCCTGGACTGCTGAGACAAAAGAAAGAGAAGGTAACTCTTCGGGGAAAGGCTGTATCAGTCCTGTGTTTCATGTAAAAGGGGCCGGGGTGTCTACAGACTGTGTTTAGTGGGTGAGCATGGTCCGGACTACCACCCCAGTACCCCTTGTTACATACATAGACATATATGCATCCATGTTTTATACCAAATGACTGAAAGTGCCATAAATATAAGTATATAATGTTCTATATTGTATGTATATATCCCCAAAACATATTTAGTGTCACACTCTCCACTTACCCAATCACACTCCATTTCTCACTGTCATTTTCTTCACTATTGGACACATAAAATAAGTCATGTAAATCATATATAATCTAATTTGACATCCAGATAACACAGGGTTATATACAGACTGTGGTAGGATATCCTGAATGAAGAGTCCCGATTAACCGCTTGTTGAGGGCGCACTATCTCTGTATGGAGCGGGCTCAAGAGTAAAGTCTGCCCCCTGAACCGCCAGTGGCATCCAACAGTACCTGATGCAACAGGAGCTAGCCGTGATCACATCAGTTACATCTTTATATGCTGCTGTGAAGTATGATAGCAGTTATAAAAAGGGCTTTAAAATGACAAATGTCACTTTGTATGGCCATCGACCCCCACGCAAAGCGAATAGCCAAGGGGCCCTGTTGATTAGAAGAATTGATACTTAGAAAGCCTACAGATAAAAGTTATCAGCCGTGATGTGCACAAAGCAGTGTTCTCTCTCACCGGCAACAGAGCAGAGCGCACTGTCTCTGCACATTGTAAGACAATTTCCCAGCATTTAAAGGAGTAACTTGTGGGCAGTTGGTGCTCCTCTCTACAAGCCAGGTATTCATCTAAAAAAGTGAACTGACAGTGCACTCTGATCTGTTGCCGGCTTATTACTACTGATCTGATCTGGTGAGAATGTGCAGTCTTTGCGTGCAGCGCACAGTGCACATTGCACAGTGAATAGTCAAACTCCTAGTATGAAAGTCACTGCTAATGCTTCGTTTCAGGGATAATGCAGAGGCTGGGGCAGTGACTGCAGCTTCTGCCACCTGATGATGTTTTTTCTGAGTATCCCATCACGCACTGGGATTTTCAAACAAAGCGTCATCAAAAAGGAAGAAAAAAAATATGTCGCACGCCTGGAAGTAATTTTATAGAATTGAGGGATAGAAATGGAGAACAACTTTGTAGATGGTACAGAAATGCTCATGAACAAAGGAACTGACCTCACTGGTCTTTTGCTTTTGGCTCCTCCATCAGTTATCATTGCATATTCATAGACATATATGCAGCCATGTTTTATACGAAATGACTGAAAGTGCCATAACTATAAGTATACAATGTTCCATATTGTATGTATATATCCCCCAATATATATTTAGTGTCACACTCTCCACTTACCTACTGAAAGTAAAATCATCACTATTCCACGAGTATTCCTCCTCACTCTCATCTTTATCACTATTGGACACATAAAATAAGTCATGTAAATCATATATAATCTACTTTGACATCCAGATAACACAGGGTTATATAAAGACTGGGGTAAGATATGCTGAATGAAGAGTCCAGATTAACCCCTTATTGAGGGTTCACTATCTCTATATGGAGCGGACTCAGAAGTAAAGTCTGCCCCCTGCACCACCAGTGATGGCTCTGTTACATTGCTGGCACCCACAGTACCTGATACAATTGGAAATAGCCATGATAGCATCAGTTTAACCCTTTAAATTCTGCTGTGATATTTGATAGCAGTATTAAAATGGTCTTTAAAATGGTGACTGCCACTTTGTTTGGCCATCAACCCCCACGCAAAGCGATCGTAGGGTGCTGATTGATTGACATTGCAGCTAGCGGTCTACCGGAGGCCTCTGTGTCTGCCATGTGTGATCTCCTCACATGCATTGGGACACCCTCATCTGCCACATATATATTCATCACTATTACAAATGGTTATAGTAGCTGAGGGGCCCTGTTGATTAGAAGAATTGATACTTAGGAAGCCTACAGATAAAAGTTATCAGCCGTGATGTGCACAAAGCAGTGCTTTATCTCGCCGGCAACAGAGCAGAGCGCACTGTCACTGCACATTGTAAGACGATTTGCCAACATTTAAAGGTGTAACTTCTGATCAGTTGGTGCTCATCTCTACAAGGCAGGTATTTATCTAAAAAGGTGAACTGACAGTGCGCCAGTCTGTTGCTGGCTCATTACTACTGATCTGATCTGGTGAGAATGCGCAGTCTTTGCATGCAGCGCACAGTGCACACTGCACAGTGAATAGTCAAACCCCTATATAGAATGTCACTGCTAATGCTTAGTTTCAGGGATAGTGCAGAGAATGGGGCAGTGACCGCAGCTTCTGCCCCCTGGTGATGTTTTGTCTGAGTATTCCAGCATGCACGGTGATTTTCAAACAAAGCGTCATCAAAAACGAAGTAAGAAAAAAAAAGTATATTGCATGCCTGGAAGGAATTTTATAGAATTGAGGGATAGAGATGGAGAACAACTTTGTAGATGGTACAGAAATGCTCATGAACAAAGGACCTGACCTCACTGGTCTTTTGTTTTTAGCTCCTCCATCAGTTATCATTGCATATTCATAGACATATATGCAGCCATGTTTTATAACAAATGACTGAAAGTGCCATAACTATAAGTATATAATGTTCCATATTGTATGTGTATATCCCCAATATATATTTAATTTCACACTCTCCACTTACCTACTGAAAGTAAAATCCTCACTATTCCAAGAGTATTCGTCCTCACTGTCATCTTTATCACTATTGGACACAAAATAAATCATGTAAATCATATATAATCTACTTTTACATCCAGTTAACACAGGGTTATATAAAGACTGGGGTAAGATATGCTGAATGAAGAGTTCCGATTAGCCCCTTATTGAGGGCGCACTATCTTTCTATGGAATGGGCTCAAAAGTAAAGTCTGCCCCTGAACCACCAGTGATGGCTCTGTTACATAGCTGGCACCCCACAGGGCGGGGGGGTGCCCCAAAGAAGCAAGTAGCGAAACGCGCGTTGGGGTTCCCTCAGCCCACATCACAGTAAGATTGGTTTATTTTTTGCTTCACTACAGTTTATTTAGTCCCTTTTACCCTCCTTGGCAGTCTGGCTAATGGCAGCAGTGGTCTCATTAGTAGAGTTGAGCGATTTTGGTCGGATCGGGTTTCATAAAACAAAATTTGTTTCAGATGAAACTGGTCCGACTAGGACAAAAAAAGTCGGAGTTTCATCTGAAACCCGACCCCAATGCAAGTCAATGGGAAATAAAAGTCAGCATTGGGCGGATGACATTCCCCATTGATTTGCATTGGGGTCAGGTTTCAGTTTTTTTGCCCTAGTCGGACCAGTTTCATCTGAAACAAATTTTGTTTCATGAAACCCGATCCGACCAAAGTCGCTCAACTCTACTCATTAGGTATGGGATTATAATTTCTCTGTGGTCAATTCTTTGTAGATCCGGTTTTGGATCACTAATATATGCACTGTGGCACTTTATATGACCACTGATTAGTTATTTTTCTCTTTTGCACTTTATTATTCCCCTCTTTTTTGGGTGGTTATTACATTTTTGCATGTTATTTAATACCTCTTGTGTACTCATACGGCCATATTGATTGGTATATGTGATTTCTATTATATTGCCACTTTATTACCAGACCTTTCTGTATGTGGTGTCTAGGTGTTTGCTGACTCCCTTATATACTATATTATTAATTATTTACAGTCATATGTTAAAGTTTGGGCACACCTATTAATGTTAACCTTTTTTCTTTATAACAATTTTGGTTTTTGCAACAGCTATTTCAGTTTCATATATCTAATAACTGATGGACTCAGTTATATTTCTGGATTCAAATGAGGTTTATTGTACTAACAGAAAATGTGCAATCTGCATTTAAACAAAATTTGACCGGTGCAAAAGTATGGGCACCCTTATCATTTTCTTGATTTGAACACTCCTAACTACTTTTTACTGACTTCCTGAAGCACTAAATTGGTTTTGTAACCTCATTGAGCTTTGAACTTCAAGCCAGGTGTATCAAATCATGAGAAAAGGTATTTTAGGTGGCCACTTGCAAGTAGTTCTCCTATTTGATTCTCCTATGAAGAGTGGCATCATGGGCTCCTCAAAACAACTCTCAAATGATCTGAAAACAAAGATTATTCAACATAGCTTTTCAGGGGAAGGATACAAAAAGTTGTCTCAGAGATTTAACCTGTCAGTTTCCACTGTGAGGAACATAGTAAGGAAATGGAAGAACACAGGTACAGTTCTTGTTAAGCCCAGAAGTGGCAGGCCAAGAAAAATATCAGAAAGGCAGAGAAGAAGAATGGTGAGAACAGTCAAGGACAATCCACAGACCACCTCCAAAGACCTGCAGCATCATCTTTCTGCAGATGGTGTCACTGTGCATCGGTCAACAATACAGCGCACTTTGCACAAGGAGAAGCTGTATGGGAGAGTGATGCGAAAGAAGCCGTTTCTGGAAGCACACCACAGAGTCACCTGAGGTATGCAAAAGCACATTTGGACAAGCCAGTTACATTTTGGAAGGAGGTCCTGTGGACTGATGAAACAAAGATTGAGTTGTTTGGTCATACAAAAAGGCGTTATGCATGGAGGCTAAAAAACACAGCATTCCAAGAAAAACACTTGCTACCCACAGTAAAATTTGGTGGAGGTTCCATCGTGCTTTGGGGCTGTGTGGTCAATGCTGGCACCGGGAATCTTGTTAAAGTTGAGGGTCGCATGGATTCAACTCAGTATCAGCAGATTCTTGACAATAATGTGCAAGAATCAGTGACGAAGTTGAAGTTACGCAGGGGATGGATATTTCAGCAAGACAATGATCCAAAACACCGCTCCAAATCTACTCAGGCATTCATGCAGAGGAACAATTACAATGTTCTGAAATGGCCATCCCAGTCCCCAGACCTGAATATCATTGAACATCTGTGGGATGATTTGAAGCGGGCTGTCCATGCTCGGCGACCATCAAACTTAACTGAACTGGAATTGTTTTGTAAACAGGAATGGTCACAAATACCTTCATCCAGGATCCAGGAACTCATTAATAGCTACAGGAAGCGACTAGAGGCTGTTATTTTTGCAAAAGGAGGATCTCCGAAATATTAATGTCACTTTTATGTTGAGGTGACCATACTTTTGCACCGGTCAAATTTTGTTAAAATGCAGATTGCACATTTTCTGTTAGTACAATAAACCTCATTTGAATCCAGAAATATAACTGAGTCCATCAGTTATTAGATATATGAAACTGAAATAGCTGTTGCTAAAACCAAAATTGTTATAAAGAAAAAAGGTTAACATTAATAGGTGTGCCCAAACTTTAACATATGACTGTATGTATGATCTTGTTTTCATTTTTTATATTTGCACAATAAAATTCATATATTTTTTGTGAACTGCTTCTAGTCCATTTTGTTTTGGGTTTTGTTATATTATAATGGATGAGCTTTAATACTTTCAGCCTTATTTGGGATAACCGTGATAGCATAAGTTTAACCCTTTAAATGCTGCTGTGAAGTATGATAGCAGTATTAAAAAGGTCTTTAAAACGGCGACTGCTACTTTGTATGGCCATCAGTCCCCACGCAAAGCGATCACAAGGTGTTGATTGACATTGCAGCTAGGGGTCTACTGGAGGCCTCCGTGTCTGCCATGTGTGATCTCCTCACATGCATTGGGACACCCTCATCTTCCACATATATATTTATCACTATTACAAATGGTTATAGAAGCTGAGGGGCCCTGTTGAATAATTTGCATTGAAGCCCAAGAAGTTCAAGTTACACCTCTGATTGTATCTATGTCTCATAGTTAAAAGGTACTGAGGACTAAATCATTGAAAATTGTCGACCATGATTATACCAGATACTTACGGCAGTGGCATTTCATTAAATGATGCAATTGTTTCAGTGTATCCAAAGCAGCTGAAATGAAAAAATAAAGTTCCGATTAAAAGAATTGATACTTTGGAAGCCTACAGTTAAAAGTTATCAGCCGTGATGTTCACAAAACAGTGCGCTCTCTTGCGGGCAACAGAGCAGAGCGCACTGTCACTGCACATTGTAAGACAATTTCCCAGCATTTAAAGGCATAACTTGTGGGCGGCTGGTGCTCTTCTCTACAAGCCAAGTATTCATCTTAAAAGGTGAACTGACAGTGCGCTCTGATCTGTTGCCGGCTCATTACTACTGAGTTGCGCCGGCTAGTAAGTGCACTGTCTTTGTGCACTTCGCACAGGACTAGCCCAGCCCCAAAAATGAAGGTCACTGCTAACACTTAATTTCAGTAACAGGGCAATGACTGGGACAGTGACTGCAGCCTCTGCCTCCTGATGAAGGTTTATTTGAGTATCCAAGCATGCACTGGGATTTTCAAATGAAGCGTCATCAAAAAGAAAGTAAGAAAAAAGAAAGAAAAGCAGTAGGATCGTGTAGTTAGGGAAGGATATGGAATTTTTAATTAAAGTATATTAGAAAATAACTTCAATTTTGGCATTAAATAGATAGGGATATAGAATGAAAATCACTTTGTATTTCGGACTATCCCTGTAACACCATGGCTCATATAAAGAGTAGAAAAATCTATATCTCTTGTCTCTTAACAGCATGGAAATCACCTCTAGAATCTATATAGATCTATGTTGAGATCGGTTGTAGTGCAAACTATGATTGTCCTTTAATCTAGGACTCTAAGACCATATTTGGTTGGTCAGGAGTTCGGGTAAATTTTTGGCAGTACTGTAATTTTTTCATGACCTCATTCTTATCCTATGGGGGAATAGGATGAGTAACCATATGAAGAATACAACGGGGTCTAAAGTCTCTATTAGTGAAAGTAATGTACAGTTGTTGCCAAAAGTATTGACACCCCTGCAATTCTGTCAGATAATACTCAGTTTCTTCCTGAAAATGATTGCAATCACAAATTCTTTGGCATTATTATCTTCATTTAATTTGTCTTAAATGAAAAAACACAAAAGAGAATGAAGCAAAAAGCAAAACATTGATCATTTCACACAAAACTCGAAAAATGGGCCAGACAAAAGTATTGGCACCCTCAGCCTAATACTTGGTTGCACAACCTTTAGCCAAAATAACTGCGACCAACCGCTTTCGGTAACCATCAATGAGTTTCTCACTATGCTCTGCTGGAATTTTAGACCATTCTTCTTTGGTAAACTGCTCCAGGTCCCTGATATTTGAAGGGTGCCTTCTCCAAACTGCCATTTTTAGATCTCTCCACAGGTGTTCTATGGGATTCAGGTCTGGACTCATTGCTGGCCACCTTAGAAGTCTCCAGTGCTTTCTCTCAAACCATTTTCTAGTGCTTTTTGAAGTGTGTTTTGGGTCATTGTCCTGCTGGAAGACCCATGACCTCTGAGGGAGACCCAGCTTTCTCACACTGGGCCCTACATTATGCTACAAAATTTTTTGGTAGTCTTCAGACTTCATAATGCCGTGCACACGGTCAAGCAGTCCAGTGCCAGAGGCAGCAAAGCAACCCCAAAACATCAGGGAACCTCCGCCATGTTTGACTGTAGGGACCGTGTTCTTTTCTTTGAATGCCTCTTTTTTTCTCCTGTAAACTCTATGTTGATGCCTTTGCCCAAAAAGCTCTACTTTTGTCTCATTTGACCAGAGAACATTCTTCCAAAACGTTTTAGGCTTTTTCAGGTAAGTTTAGGCAAACTCCAGCCTGGCTTTTTTATGTCTCGGGGTAAGAAGTGGGGTCTTTCTGGGTCTCCTACCATACAGTCCCTTTTCATTCAGACGCCGACGGATAGTATGGGTTGACACTGTTGTATCCTCGGACTGCAGGGCAGCTTGAACTTGTTTGGATGTTAGTCGAGGTTCTTTATCCAACATCCGCACAATCCTGCCATTGAAATCTCTTGTCAATTTTTCTTTTCCATCCACATCTAGGGAGGTTAGCCACAGTGCCATGGGCTTTAAACTTCTTGATGACACTGCGCACGGTAGACACAGGATCATTCAGGTCTTTGGAAATGGACTTGTAGCCTTGAGATTGCTCATGCTTCCTCACAATTTGGTTTCTCAAGTCCTCAGACAGTTCTTTGGTCTTATTTCTCTTCTCCATGCTCAATGTGGTACACACAAGGACACAGGACAGAGGTTGAGTCAAATTTAATCCATGTCAACTGGCTGCAAGTGTGATTTAGTTATTGCCAACACCTGTTAGGTGCCACAGGTAAGTTACAGGTGCTGTTAATTACACAAATTAGAGAAGCAGCACATGATTTTTCGATCAGTGCCAATTCTTTTGTCCACCCTCTTTTTTATGTTTGGTGTAGAATTATATCCAATTTGGCTTTAGGACAATTCTTTTTGTGTTTTTTTCATTTAAGACAAATTAAATGAAGATAATAATAACAAAGAATTTGTGTTTGCAATCATTTTCAGGAAGAAATTAAGTATTATCTGACAGAATTGCAGGGGTGTCAATACTTTTGGCCACAACTGTATACTTCATATGGAAACATTGTAAATGCCCATGAGTGAGAGCGGTATTGCCATGATGCCATCATTATGGAGTCCTCCATATTGATGGCACATACCACTCATATATGAATGTGGTAGGAAGATGGAATAAGATAAATACCCGAATACTCACTTTGCGTTCTCCATTTTGTGTATCAATCTGTTAAAGAAAAAACAATTAAAAAATTGATAATATTACACATTCACCAAAACGGTAGGAAGAGAAATGATAGTGTTGAACCTTAATATAACAAGTGCAGATATCTCTGTGAATTATTAAAGGGAGAATATGGGAAAATGAATAATCACAGTTATATCAGATACATACATCTTATCCAGATGTTCCTCCTTCTCCTCTTCCTCTTGCTCTTCTTCTTTCTCCTCCTCCTCTTCCTTCTCCTCTTCCTCCTCCTCCTCTTCCCCCTCCTCTTCCGTCTCCACTTCCTCCTCCTCCTCCTCTTACTCCTCTTCCTCCGCTTCCTCCTCCTCTTCCTCCTTCTCCTCTTCCTCTTGCTCTTTTTCTTTCTCCTCCTCCGCCTCTTCCTTCTCCGCTTCCTCCTCCTCCTCTTACTCCTCCTCTTCCCCCTCCTCTTCCGTCTCCACTTCCTCCTCCTCCTCTTACTCCTCTTCCTTCTCTTCCTCCTCCTCCTCTTCCTCCTTCTCCTCTTCCTCTTGCTCTTCTTCTTTCTCCTCCTCCGCCTCTTCCTTCTCCGCTTCCTCCTCCTCCTCTTACTCCTCCTCTTCCCCCTCCTCTTCCGTCTCCACTTCCTCCTCCTCCTCTTACGCCTCTTCCTCCACTTCCTCCTCCTCCTCTTCCTCCTCCGCTAACTTCCTCCTATTAAAGAGTAAGAAGACAATGAGAATTGATGTCACCTGCTTCATGGCTGATAACAGAAGATCATCAAAGGTCACTAGACAGTTTTTATATTCAGATATAGAGAGTAGTTATAGAATAGAGACACCGACTTATACTTATGAATATTACTGTAGCCAAAACTGGGACACATAAGCCAGTAATGACTCCGCAAGCCAACATGGCAAACCCTCCAAATAAAACCCCAAACACTGGACTTTGGGTGGAGTTTGCCCCTTTTATAACACTTTTTGTTGCATATTATAACTATTCTGTTGGACCTTGTCCTTCCCTTACCAACGACTAGGCCGTACCAACATTTTTGAAAAGTGTCCTGGCTGGGGTAAAAAAAAAGCCAAAAGGCGCTAAATTTTATTTGGGTCTCCATGTTACATAAAAATATATTTTTGTGGCATAGCGTTGGATGAATTACTCTTATTAATGAAAATTTCAAAACTATAATTCTGCCATGCCTGAACTTGGCCTTAGAGAAGAGTCAGACGGCTGTATTACTCAGAGGAGGATCGCAACACAATGCTTGGACTGACCAGTGATTTTCTTGACCCGAGCGTGACAGCGTGTGTTTTTATACAGCTGTCATGCTCGTGTCAGGAGAGATGAAGGCCAGTCCGAGCATTGCGTTGTGATCTTCGTCCAAGTTTTACGACTGTCTGATTCTTCCCTAAGGCTAATGCTCGATGGTAACACAGAGTCATCTGCCATTCTCCTCACTCACATGGAGCTTCTCTCTATGGGGAGAGAAGTTGCAGAATATTATGAGTGACATGGAAGATGACTCTATGCCATCAAATGACCCCAGTCTATCAGAGAAATTATAGATTTAGGAAAAGTAAGAATTTACCTTATTCCTCTCACAAACAACTCTCTCTCTCTCAAACAACAAAATCCTGAAATGATAGGAAAAAAAGAATTACAGTTGACGTCAAATTTCATTCCTGGTCTGATATCGGTGAAGAAATGAAGGGGGATCAGTCGGTTACTGACACCTCAGATCATTAACTAAATAAAGATTCACTTTTAAATAAGGGAATGAAAATCTATAAGGGGAAGAGATATTCTGAACTTACAGGGTTAATACCTACAGATAAGAAAGAAAGTAACAGAACATAATAAAGGACATATAGAGGCAAATGCAAAGTTGACTTACACTAAACTGCCAACTGCAGCCCTCTAGTGATTGTCCCCCTCAGCAGTTACTGTGATGTCACCGTGCGATGTCATCACTTGCCTTGGATTACTAATCACCAGTAGCAACAGTAACTGTCGTAAGTGACAAAAACCTGCAACCAATCCAGTTTACATGAAATTGTCCTTTAAGGGACTGTACCGAATTAGAAAAACATAACTAATTTCTTCCAAAAAAACCCCCCAGCTATCCACAGGTTATGTGTTGTTTTTGCAACTCAGCTCCATAGAAGTGAGTAGAGCTGAGCTGTAATACAAGACGCAACCGACAGACAGGTGTGGTGCTGTTTTTATAAGAAATGAGACAATATATTTAAAATCTTGTACAACCCTCTTCGGTTCCTTCCCTTATACCAAAACTTTACACAAGAGATATCAATGTAATTATTGACATATCAAGGAAATAACTTCTTCAGAGAGGAAGAGGATAGGAGCTCTAGTGCCACCCACTGGAGGTAGAAATCCTAAAAGTCAAGATAGACCCTCTAAAGGACTTCGTCACATGACTTAGGATAGTAAACAAAATCAGAAACTTTTTTTGCAGACAAAGTTTGGGATTTTTTGCTTCTCATCAGTGAAAAGATATGTCCAATGGTTGGCACTAGAGCTCCTGTCCTCTTCCTCTGGACAAACCACTTGCATTTTTAAATTCCTGGGGAAGCATTTTATTGCCTATAAGTCTCCCTACACCAACTTGACACTCTCTTCAAGGATAAAGTTTACCCCTTAGACCATCTAAATATTATATGACTGTGATTAAAAATGTTAATAGATAAAGATTTATGGCAGTTATGATATACTAGATGGTGGCCCGATTCTATCGCATCGGGTATTCTAGAGTCTCTGTTAAAATAAAAAATAGTGCTATATTCACCTTCTGATTGCCCCCGGACTCTTTCTCTCCTCTCCACGCTCCCGTCATCTTCCGGTTCCAGTAATGGTTTGCGCGAAACACCGCTGATGACGTCGCGCTCTCGCGAGAGTGACGTCATCTTCAGCCCTTCTCGCTAAGCATTAGTGGAACCGGAAGATGCCGGGCGCGTGGTGAGAGGAGGGAAAGAGTCCGGGGTCCATCGGAAGGTGAGTATATAACTATTTTTTATTTTAACAGAGACTCTAAAATACCCGATGCGATAGAATCGGGCCACCATCTAGTGTATTATACTCCTGTTACACCCGGAGCTGCTGTCACTGTTCTGCTGTTACCTAATATATTGTACTCCAGTTACAACCAGAGCTGCAGTCACTATTCTGCTGTTACCTAATGTAGTGTACTCCAGTTACACCCAGATCTGCAGTCACTGTTCTGCTGTTACCTAATGTATTGTACTCCAGTTACACCCAGATCTGCAGTCACTGTTCTGCTTTTACCTAATGTATTGTAGTCCAGTTACACCCAGAGCTGCAGTCACCGTTCTGCTCTTACCTAATGTATTATACTCGTGTTACAGCCAGAGCTGCAGTCACTGTTCAGATCTTACCAAATGTATTGCACTCAAGTTACACCCAGAGCTGCAGTCACTATTCTGCTGTTACCTAATGTATTGTACTCCAGTTACACCCAGAGCTGCAGTCACTGTTCTGCTGTTACCTAATGTATTGTACTCCAGTTACACCGAGATCTGCAGTCACTGTTCAGATCTTACCTAATGTATTGTACTCCAGTTACACCCAGAGCTGCAGTCACTTTTCTGCTCTTACCTAATGTATTGTGCTTCAGTTACACCCAGATCTGCAGTCACTGTTCTGCTGTTACCTAATGTATTGTACTCCAGCTACTCCCAGAGCTGCAGTCACTGTTATGCTCTTAACTAATGTATTATACTCGTGTTACAGCCAGAGCTGCAGTCACTGTTCTACTGTTACCTAATGTATTGTACTCCAGTTACACCCAGATCTGCTGTCACTGTTCTGCTGTTACCTAATGTATTGTACTCCAGTTACACCCAGAGCTGCTGTCACTGTTCTGCTCTTACCTAATGTATTGTATATGTATAGGACTGTGCCTGTGTAATGAGCGACGCAGCAGTGATGCCTTTAACAGCTGTAATGTGGCTGTACAATAAGCGATGCGACCGTGTTGCCGCGACGACTAAGCGACTGTCGCTGATTGGTCACTGCCCAACTGCCGCGACCCATCAGCGATGCAGGATTTCGGTTACAGACAGACATGATAAGACAATTATATATATAGATTCTTAATTAAGGCTAATCTATACATTGCTCTGTATTGTACCCACATATGAATGGTGGATACAAAGACAGAAGGCCGGTTGCATAAATTACACATTTTGCTCATTAGCAAAATAAAAATTCAAATATTATTAGAGAATGATGGAAATGAGGAGGGGAAGTCACAGACACAAGGGATAGGATAGGACATAAATCAGGAGATAATAAAAGCATACTCACACTCCACCAACTGTAACCCTCAAAGGAGAGTTCCGCTCGGCAGTTCCTTTTATGTCACCGGCACAACATTCCGTGACCTCACAATCACCTACAGACAATGCCTTATACATGGAATGGGCTTCTAACCTCTTATGGACACAACTGGATTTAGACCATTTTGCTTTATGTTTTTATCATTGCATTGTATTATTTTTCTATAATTTAGCTCTATTTTGCCATGTTTATTTGTGGCTTTTCTTCTTACTTGGCATTGAGGAAGGAGTGAAATTATCCTGCAAAGAACTGCAGGTTTATTTGGCCACCACCACTCATTAAAAATTAAAATAAAAAATTGATCATAAAGTTTTAATTTCCCCAAAATGTTATCATTTTTTTTAAAGGTAAATTTTTATTAAATTTTATATTTAAACAATTATAAACATCAGACCTAAATAGGTCAAATATTACAAATATTACAATCCAGACATCAGTCAGAGTATAATGAATATACCAAAATACAAAATAAAATGAGGGAACAACGCCTCTAGTGGACCCCAAACTTAATATGGTATCATTTAAAGTGTCAGCTTGCCACCAGTGGCGTACCACTAATGGCTATGCAGCCCGTGAGTCGGGGGTGCGGTACTAGCGGTGACAACACCCACTGCTTGGTATCGCACTTGTAACAGTACCGGTATCCTGGATGCCGAAACAGTTGAAAGCAATAATAGAGGAGGCTAACCTCTCAGAGCAGCAGGTGCGATTATGTCACTACAAAACTGTGTCGAGCAGTGCAGAGCTTTTATTTATTTATTTATTTATTTATTTATTTATATATTTTAATCAAGGACAATGTGGCCCATTTATTATATGGAAGGCTATGTGGAGGCCATTATATTATATGGAAGGTTATGTGGGGGCCATGATATTCATTATATTATATGGCAGGCTATATAGAGGCCATTATATTATATGGAAGGCTATGTAGGGCCCATTATACTATATGGAAGGTTATGTGGAAGCCATTATATTCATTATATTACATGAAAGGCTATGTGGAGGCCATTATTTTATGTGGAGGGTAATGTAGTTCCATTATAATATATGGAAGGCTTTGAGGTGCCCAGTATACTTTATGGAAGGCTGTATGGGGCCATTATACTGTTTTGAGGGCTATGTTGGGGCCATTACACTGCAGGGGAAAGATGCAAAGAGGACTGAAAGCTGTAAGTGGAGGGACAAGCTTTCTGCACTTGCGCCTTATCTGTATCACAATTCTGCAAGACATTGTCCTAGGGACACAGTGAGTGACATGCTGGGCTGTTAGTTTTGTGAATGGGTTAGCTCGGTTGCCAAAGCGAGGGCTGGGGCATGCCAGGCTACACCATGTAAATTAAGGATTGTCCAGATGCCCTGCTTAGCCTCCTCCATTCTCATCAGATGTCACCTATAATGGTCAGACCATTGCTAATCGAAGCTTTGCTCAGTCTTGTGTGTTCCTTGAGCTCTGTGCTCTGCTATTAACTGATTTTGCTGCCTGACCTTTGACATTACCATTTGACTATTCATTTGTCTAGTCCCATTTCCTTTGACGTACACTCCAGGCATTGGACCCCGAGCTCCTTTACTCCCCTGTCTCGCATCTTGTCTGTGAAAATTGACTAGCCAGCATCACAATTTGCAAAAAAAATGAATAATTGATTACTTTGTTATGGAAGCAAAGATTGGAATAAAAGAAGTGCAAAGGAACCTAAAGCTGCTGACAGGTTCCCCATAAAACAAAAACTAATGACATTCTTTGTGATTAACTTTGGAATATTTCACTGTATCTTCTAATCGGGCTGATGTAAGAATATTATTTTTCACTCAGGAGTTGTGTGACTATATGAAAAGCACCAGGCCATGACTGACTACTTTTCTAGAATTACCACATTTAAAAATAACTGCTAACTACGCAGAAATTACCTCCTGCTTTTGTCCCAACTTTTCTCGGTCACAGTTTACGATATATCAATGTTATAAAACTGGTGCTTGAAAATCAAGAATCGCGATCGGCACAGCAGTAATAGTACATCATTGTTGGGGCAGTTTCCTAAATATTGTCATTGATGAAAAACAACCAAAAATCTGCTGCCTGCCCTAAACAATTCCAACACCAGAAGATGATAAACTTATTGGGTCAATTTGGCATCAATGTCATCAGCTGTCCTTAGCGGAGTTTTATTTACTGTGGCACAGTAAAGGGTGTTTTACTGGATGGAAGATATGTTTCTCCCAGCAGATTAATGTTTGGCCGGGTTTTTCCCTAAAGACGGGACCTGCGATGATGTCAGGGTCATGTGATCAGCCCATGTGGTGTCTACCTCACTGGTGGGAGGGGTTAGGCCCTATGTAATGGAGGTTGGTAATTGCCACAGTGTGAGTGTGTTTCTGGACGATACAGGAACTTGTGTGGACTCAGCCTGAAACTTGTGTACAGGATTTACGTGCTGCAGGACTATAGCAGCAAGACTCGGAAGAACCCCGGGAATGGCACCTGGCGGATGCCGCAGGACCTGGCAGCCGCTTAGTTACGCCCGTCCCGTGCAAGGAGTGAGTCTGGGACCAGTGGTTCTCCAAGCTGTAGTATGTGTTTGGTTTTCCTTATGTTTTGTTAAGCTGCTGGTTACTGAGTGACATTAAAACCACTGGAATTGGACTTTATGCCTGTGTGTTGCCTCGTTACTGCCGCCCGGCTATTGCATACCAGAGCGAATCCCTACATTACTAACTACAAAGTTTCTAATCCGCCTAATCAAAATAGGAAATGAGATGCATACAATTACTGACATAAAGTCTAGTGATTGCAGAAATCTAGGAATTACTAATCAAGGGAAAAACTTCCGTCACAATTCTCAGAGGCGATGCTGACCCTCAATTAATTTGTGTGTGGAGACAGCGAAAACATTTCTTTGTGAAGAAAGTGTTGCTGTATCGCAGTACCGTTGATCCCATCACCGTTACTCATCTCTATCAAATTTTTATCACAGGGAGAGATGTAAACATGGTGCTCACTGCCTATCATGATCTGTCACGTAACTTTGGAGTGCAAAAGACAGAAGCCACAGGCCGTAGGCGATTCTATGGGATTGGCATGAGAGCGCACATTTAAAAATGTGCACCGGAATGTCACACGTCTGTGAGTAGGAAAACTGTGAAAGCTGATGATAAATCACCACTGCATGTCATTGTGAGTCCATGTCCATAAGAAATGGAAGTCATTGATCATCTGAAGCTAGAGCCCAGCTAGCGGGACAGGTCATAGCTACGTCTTAACCATCATCTATCAGTTCAATAAATTTGTAGTGGCAGTCCCAGTGAAGGATTTGACAGCCCAGACTACACAGCGGAGGAGCAGGGAAAGGTAAACATTGCAAATGCTGTGACCCTGCCCAAGCAAGGGGGGGCACACTCTATGAGGGACCCTGTGCCAGTGACCGCGCCCAAGAGTCGGCCTACCCACCTATCCAGGGCAACGGCACTCGCACGGTTGCGTGCGCTAGGTGGTGACCCGGCCATGGGGGGGAGGCAGCCCAGTTAGGGAGGTTTACAAAATGGCATATGTTGATGTGGGACATTCAACTGCTGCAAAAGGCGAAATTGGTCAAGTCCGAGGAAGAGGAGGACCAAAGCAAGCCATTTTTCTGGCAACCTATGTGTCATCAGGGTAAGGTGGGACAAAATCCTTGGAAACCCATGCATGGTTCATTTTAATGAAGGTTAGATCATCCACATTTTGGGTCAACAGACGGGTCCTTTCTTCTGTCAGGATTGACCCAGCTGCACTGAAGACTCTTTCCGATAGCACACTTGTAGCTGGGAAAGCAAGCTCCTGTAAGGCATATTGTGCCGACTCAGGCCAGGTGTCCAGTTTAGCGGCCCAATAGTCAAATGGGAATGACCTGTGAGGGAGAATATCGATATGGGACGAGAAGTAGTTTGTAACCATAGTTGACAACTGCTGTCTCCTGTCATGTGAGCGGTACTTGAAAAATCAGTCCACAACATGGTCATGAAACTCCTGTCTCCAATGCCACTTCTGATGTGTGCACCACGAACACCTCTTCCAAGCTGCCCCCGGCCCCTACGGCTCGTGTGAGAGCCATCACTGCTGCTGTGTGCTGGGAATGCCTCAACCAACCGGTTTACCAGAGTTGCTTGTTTGTTAGCCAATATTAGGTCAAGGTTCTCCTGTGGCATTATGTTTTGGAATTTGCCTTTATAGCGTGGATCCAGGATGCTGGCCAACCAGTAGTCATCATCATTCATCATTTTGGCAATGCGGGGGTCCCTTTTTAGGATCTGCAAGGCATAATCTGACATGTGGGCCAATGTTCCCGGTGTCAATGATGCACTGCGAGTGCTGGGTGGAGGAGCACTTTCTGGCAAATCCACATCCCTCCAGTCACGCACAAACCCTGTACCAGACCTTGCCATGCCAACATTTTCTCTTGCCCCACGAAATGCATCCTCCTCCCCTAAATAATCATCCCCTTCATCATCCTCCTCCTCCTCTTCTTCCTCCACCTCGTCCAGGAGAGGTCCCGGAGCAGACAATGGCTGACTGTCATCAAGGCTTCCCTCCTCCTCTTCCTCCTCATCAACCTCGGCTGCAGACGCCTGCTCCTTAATGTGCGTCAAAGTTTGCATGAGCAGACGCATACAGTAAGTGGGATGCTCATGCTTATGATGGCATCATCTGCGCTTCCCAGCCGTGTGCATTCCTCAAAACACTGAAGGACTTTACAGAGGTCTTTCAGCTTCGACCACTGCACACCTGTCAACTCCATGTCTGCCCTCAAAGTGCCTGCCGGGGAACCTCCCACAAATGCATTACGGCCTGCCTCTGTTCGCACAGCCGCTCAACCATGTACAGGGTGGAGCTCCACCTTGTTGCAACGTCGTTAATTAGGCGGTGCTTGGGAAGGTGGAGCAATCGCTGCAGCTTCTGCTTATGACTGGAGAGTACCGGCGACCGGCGGATGTGCGAGCACGGTCTTCGAACCTTATGGAGCAGGCTTGTTAACTCTGGATAATTATTGAGGAAGGACTGCACCACCAGGTTCAAGGTGTGAGCCAAGCAAGGTATGTGTCTGAGTTTTGAAAGGGCTATGGCTGCTACAAAATTCCGGCCGTTATCACTAACTACCTTGCCTGCCTCAAGATGTAGACTGCCCAGCCATGACTCAGTTTGTCGCTGAAAGTAGTCGGCCAGTACCTCCGCGGTGTGTCTGTCGCTCAACACATCATCTTCAACACAGCCTGCTGACGCTTTCCACTAGCTGATTGATAGGGGGACACCTTGTGTGCAACACTGGCAGCTACGGATGGAGTGCTCGTGCGACTGCGCTCTGTGGACGAGCTTTCGCTTCTGGAAGAGGAGGAGGGTCAAACGCCTACAGCCAACTGTTTCCTATAACGTGGGCTAGGCAGCACTGTCCCACCACCGCTGTCCCCTGTGGACCCTGCATCCACCACATTAACCCAGTGCGCAGTGATGGACACATAACGGCCCTGGCCATGCCTACTGGACCATGCATCAGTTGTGAGGTGCACCTTTCCACTCACTGATTGCTTGAGTGCATGGACAATGCGGTCTTTCACATGAAGGTGGAGGGCTGGGATGGCTTTGCGAGAAAAGAAGTCGCGATTGGGTAGGTCATTGCGTGGTACTGCGTAGGCCATGAGTTTGCGGAAAGCTGCCCTTTCAACCAAGCGATAGGGCATCATCTCTAATGAGATTAGTTTGGCAATGTGGGAATTCAAAACCAGTGTACGCGGATGAGAGGATGAGTACTTTCTTGTCCTACTCATAGTCTCTGGTAGGGTGAGCTGGACTTGAGAGCTGCATATGGTGGAACTAGCGGTGGACATGGCGGACTGAGAGAGGGTTGATGATGGTGATGGAGTTGGTGTTCTTTCTGATGGCCTAGATTCAGTCTTTTGTTGATATAACATTGTGATTCCCTGACTGCTTTGGCCTTGCGACGACACCTCAACATTTGCTGCTGGTGGTGTGCTAACCGGTGGGCTTACAGTGGGGGAAACAATGTAGCATTGCTGACTACCTTCTTTGGGAGCAGTTGCACATGTGGTACGTGAGGTTTGGTAGTCCGTCCACGCTTGCAAGTGCATGGTGGTTAAATGTCTAAGGCCTCTTTCACACATCAGGTTTTCGCCGTCAGGCGCGATCCGGCGCTTTTGACAGAAACCGGATCCGGCGAAATGCAATGCCGGATCCGGTTTCCCCCCCATTGACTTGCATTTGCGCCGGATCGCGCCGGATGGCCATGCGTTTCATCCGGTTTTTGCCGGATCCGGCAATGTGTCGCAATGTGTCGCGATCCGACGTCTGGAAAAAACGTCTACTGTAACGTTTTTTGTCTCCGGCGAAAAAGCCGTACCCGCCGGATCCGGCGCGTCCGGCTTTTTCACACAATGAAAGCCTATGAGCGCCGCAATGCGCCGGATCCGGCGAAAGCCGGATCCGGTGGCCGGATCCGGTTTTTTTGGTCTGAGCATGCTCAGTAGCTCTGCCCCAGGAGATATATAAAAGCAAGACAATGGGACCCTCAGCCACACCCAACATGCCACCCAAGCCAAGAACCAGGAGCAGGAGAAGGCAGCAGACATCTGCAGCAGCAGCACCATCAGCACCACCCCAAATGGAGCAGCATGCTGAACGGGAGGGGAGTCCAGAAGCAGATGAGAGACGGTAATTATCAAATCCCCCATTCCTCCAAACTAGGGCCATGGAATATCAAGATATTCATTGGCCCTTTGTTTCTCTTTATTCAACAGCCGCCAAAGAGATGCAGCAGCAGCAGCAGCAGCAGAAATGGCATCACTGGCAGCAGCAATACCCACAGCCATGGAGTCTGGCCATCAACAGGACAGCACATCTTCTGGGAGCCCTCCCTCGCATCGTCAGCGTTTGACGGTAAGTTTTTATTTCCAAAATCCATCATCTCTGCAATATATGTCTATTCATTGCCTTTTATTTCAAAACAGGAATCACAAGATGAAGAGGAGCTCCCAGAAGAAGAAGGAAGGGGTGGACAGACACCTGGAGTGGGCTCACAATTCGTAAGTTTTTTGCATCAAACGCAGAAACACAACATCACACTACACACAACACATAGAAAACAATGTTCTGCAGACCACACACAGCAAACAAATGCCTACATCCAAAGACATAACATTTTTTGTTTTCTTCTCTAGTCTTCCCAATCTGGTGCTCGGCCAAGAGGTCCTCGCAGTGCCTCCCAGGGTCGTCGGCGACAGCAACGCGGCGGTCACCAGCGTGTAAGTATAAATATTTTTGCTTTGTTTTTTTGCACTTTTTATTTCATTTCTTTTGTGGAGGCTAATTATGTTATTTTTGTCTTTTTCTTTAACAGCCTTCACAGCGTGCTCCCGACTCTGACGGTGAGGATGGAGGGATTGATGTGGACCGCCTCATCGATCTCGTCAGAGAAAGGGAGCCGCTCTGGAATATGGCTGACCGCCGCCACGCTGACCTGATCATTACCCGACGACTCTGGGAGGAAATCTGTTCTCTCCTTGTGGGCCGCTGGGAGGACCTCGAAGCTCGGGCCCAGATTAAAGAGCGTAAGTATATACAGTAACGGTTGCTTGATGTAAACCAGTGTTTCCCGAACTCCAGTCCTCGTGGTCCCCACGGATCATGTGTTCAGGATTTCTATTTACTATGGAAATCCTGAAAACATGACCCCTGAGGACCATGAGGACTGGAGTTTGTGAAACACTGATGTTGTATACTAACCACTCCTTTCTCGTTTCAGGGAACAGAATTGTGAATCGGTGGCGGTCTGTGAGGGATCGTTTCAAGAAGGAGTTCAATAAAGAGATGCGGGCCCCGAGTGGATCTGGAGGACGCAGGAGCAAGTACAAGTACGCACAAGCCCTGTCGTTCCTCCGGGAAACAATGCTCACCAGAAGGTAAATATTACACACCACATGTGAAAAAAAATGTTAGATGTAACTTTTTTTTTTCAGCCAGGGCCATACCATGTCAGTATTTTAATTGTTTTTTTTTCTCTTTATTCCACAGCACGGTGAGCAGCACTCGGGAGCCTGCACGATTGGACCCTTCTGAGGCGATCCCTGAGGAGACCGGCACCGAGGGACACTTCGACCGCCCCGGTACATCTGCACCTTCCCAGCCTTCCCACACATTCGACCCATCTGTCCCATCCACCAGCACAGGAGCATCGTGGCCGCCTACATTACATGAAGCTGCTGGTGAGGAGATCGCTTTCCCTTTACCCCACCCTTCTGCCCCTGCCGCCTCTAGTACACCTGCGGGTACTGGGCGGCAGCGGCAGAGGGGTCAGGAAAAGAGTTATGCGCAAGAGTTATTGCATCTGAATGCATCTTTCCAGAACTGTCTCAAAGTCTTGTCAGAGCAAATCTCCGCAGGCTTTCAGCAGATCAACTCCAGCATTCTGGAGGTGAAGACACTTCTGCAAACCATGCATTCAGAAGCAAGATCTTCGCCAAACCACACCTTTTTCAGGTCTGTTGTGGAGCGCATGGCAACACTATCTCCTACCCAGCAGATGCATGTAATGCATTCGTGCCACGGTGCTCTACAGCAGGTTACCTCCCAACCTCCACCTCCCACCACTGTAGTTCCTCCACCTGCACCCCCTCCAGCCACTTTCCATCCTCCCCCTCCTATTACATCTGCACCCCCTCCAGCCACTTTCCATCCTCCCCCTCCTACTACATACCAGCAACCTGCCCAGTACCAGCAACCTCCCCAGTACCAGTCATCTCCCCACTTCCAGCAACCTGCCCCGTACCAAACTCCTTCCCCGTACCAAACTCCTTCCCCATACAACTTTCCATCAACATCATCTGCTCCTACAGTCCCTGCCCAACCCTCCACTCCACCACCCACCACCTCTTCTGCTTCCCACATGTCCACCCATTCTGTAGTTTTTTCCACACATTCACCTCTAACTGTTCCTTCCCCACCACGATCCCAGTCCTCTCTCCACACACCCAGTGTCGAAGTGTCCCGCAGCCCCTCCAGCAGTATTTCCACCCCACAGTACACAGAATTGTAATGTGTGTTTTTTGTAATAAAAATGCCCATTGGGTTTAAAACCTTTATTAAAAAAGTTTTTTGCACTTTAAAAACATTTTACAAAAAAAAAATAAATTTAAATAAAAGTTAAATTATCGTTTCACAATGGTTGTCTGTCATTTCTTTCTGCGGCGAACTATGTTTTAAAAAAAGGTTAAATACAGGGTATTTCAAAGGTAAAAAGGTATTCAAAACCAGGTATAACTGTGGGTAAATTTTAGCTTTTTGCCACAGTTGTGTTCCTGGTTGTGTTTGAAGCAAAGTATTTCACCGAAAAAGTTGTGTTTATTGTTGTTGATTTCCTACAAATGTACACAACTTTTGTTAAAAGGTGAAATACTTTGCATAAAACACAACCAGGTACACACCTGTGGCCTAAAGGTAAAAATAGTAAGACCATGACAAGATAGCCAACTTTGGTTGGCAAAGGTATATACTGTTGGTCCAGAAGGTACACAAGTTTAGGGCAAAAATCTCTCACACTCTGTCATCCCAGTGTACTCTGCCTTGAGGTGACATAAAGTATAGTGGAAAATTGTCCCTGAAACCGTCACAGAACTTCTAGTGGTAATATTTCCAATGACAACATCCATCTTCGCCAGTGACTTGCTCTTCTCTCTAACCTGCACTTTCTTCTCTACAACCTGTCAAAGAAGGGCTGTAGGAACATGCTATATCTAGTTTTCCAGTAGCCAATCCCGTTCGGAAGGCCACAAGGGTCAATTTTAAAAACCGGATCCGGCGTAATCCGTCGAAAAACGGATAGAAAAACGGATAGAAAAACGGGTGAACCGGATGAGACGGATCCGGTTTTGTCTGTCAAGAACAAGACGGATCCGGCAGAAAACCGGATCCGGCACTTCAGGTTTTACAAAACATTTGCCGGATCCGGCATTCCGGCACGACGCCGGATCGCGCCTGACGCCGAAAACCTGATGTGTGAAAGTAGCCTAAGCATGCAACTGGTATTCAAATTTCTCAGATTTTTCCCTCGGCTAAAGGTCTTTGCGCACTTCTTACAGATAACCTTTGCCTGATCATTAGGATTTTGTTCAAAAAAGTGCCACACTGCACTCTTCCTACTATGGAAGACATTTTGAGGCCTTGCACGCTGTGCTATTTTGACCGCCTGGCCAAGCTGTCCTGCAACTCTTTTGGTTTTTGTAACCCGTTTTTGGATTGCTCCGGGCCTGCCAGATAACAGCTGTTGCGATGTCGATGCCTGCTGCGGATGCTCCTCCTCCTCTTCTGAGCTATTGGCAGCGACACCCTCTTCCCCCAATGGATGCCAATCTGGGTCAACAACTGGGTCATCCATCACCTCCTCTTCAATGTCATGTGCACCTTCCTGTGTGTCACCGTGTATGGTGGTATAGTATGCGGGAAGGGGCACGTGAGTTTCATCAGGGTCAGATTCTGGCTCAGTACACTGCGAGGACAATGTAGTGCTCTGAGTGAATGTACCAGCAGATAAATCTAGCAGTGGCTGTGCATCAGTGCACTCCATGTCAGATTCATCTTGGCCTGGATAATTCACGATTTGACTTGATAACCCAGGCATGGTATGTGAAAACAGCTCCATAGAGTAATCTGTAGTGTGGCCTGCCGCATCCTTCAATTTTGGTTGGGGTGAAGGACACAAGGAAAGGTGTGGTTCATGACCATGAGCCTCCAATGACGACTCAGTGCTTTTATTTTTTAAAACTTCAGAAGAGGAGGCGATAGAGCTGGAGGCTGAGTCAGCAATGTAAGCCAAAACTTGTTCCTGAAGCTCCGGCTTTAAAAGCGGTTTACCTACTCCCTCCCAGAAAAGGGAGCCTTCGAGGCCTTGTGGAGCCAGACGATGACGCAGGCTCAACACCTCCTGCATTTGGTGCTATTTTGCCACTACCAGCAGATCCACCACCAACACCATCATTACCAGCTGCCAACCCCCGCCCACTTCCACGGACTCTTCCACCACACTTCCTCATTTTTGGGGAAAATGTACCCAAAATACCACCAACTATATGGTACTGTAAAACAAGGTACAAGGTGTATATAGTAATGGGGAGTATTTGAATCTCTCTACAGACTTCAGGACACAGTTGGATTCTGTCAGGCCCTGGGTATATTACACCTCAAAGTAGCAGGCTGATTCTGGATGGTGTAAAAGAGGTGTATAGAGGAATGGGGAGAAATGGAATCTCTCTACAGACTTCAGGACACAGTTGGAGTCTGTCAGGCCCTGGGTATATTATACCTCAAATTAACAGGCTGATTCTGGATGGTGTAAAAAAGGTGTATAGAGGACTGGGGAGAATTGGAATCTCTCTACAGACTTCAGGACACAGTTGTATTCAGTCAGGCCCTGTGTATATTACACCGCAATGAAACAGGCAGAAATTGCTTAGTGTATGACAAACTACAAGGTGTATACAGAATTGGGCAGAATTGGAATCTCCCTAGAGTGTAGGTCTGTAAGAACGGACAAACTCCTCGGCTTTTTCATACAGAGTCACACCCAGATAGCTTCAGTTTGGCAGTGATACCAGCCGGTACACGGTACTGTGTGAGGAGCGTACACGTACACCGCTGTACGGTGTGTGTATGTAAAATTGTCAAGCTCCGTGTTTTTGTATGTGGACTGACGCACGCTGTCTCTCTCTAGTTTTGAATGTAATCAAACAGCAGATATACGAAACTGTTTGAAAAACGGACAAAACTCTAAGGTGTAGGTCTGTAAGAACGGACAAACTCCTCGGCTTTTCCTTACAGAGCCACACACAGATAGCTTCAATTTGGCCGTGATAGCAGCCGGTACACGGTACTGTGTGAGGAGCGTACACGTACACCGCTGTACGGTGTGTGTATGTAAAATTGTCAAGCTCCGTGTTTTTGTAAACGGACTGACACACGCTCTCTCTAGTTTTGAATGTAATCAAACAGTAGATATACAAAACTGTTTGAAAAACGGACAAAACTCTAAGGTGTAGGTCTGTAAGAACGGACAAACTCCTCGGCTTTTCCTTACAGAGTCACACACAGATTGTCAAGCTCCGTGTTTTTGTATATGGACTGACACATGCAGTCTCTCTCTAGTTTTGAATGTAATCAAACAGCAGATATGCGAAACTGTTTGAAAAACGGACAAAACTCTAAGATGTAGGTCTGTAAGAACGGACAAACTCCTCGGCTTTTCCTTACAGAGTCACACACAGATAGCTTCAATTTGGCCGTGATAACAGCCGGTACACCGTACTGTGTGAGGAGCGTACACCACTGTACGGTGTGTGAAAAAATGAACGCTCAGTACCTCACCAGGATGAAACAATAAAATTGGGATTGCTTTTAAAAAAGCAGTTTGAACACCAGTGTGCACACAGCAAAGCAGGTAGCCTTAAAAGGCAGCCTAATCACCACCAGCGCTGCTGCACAAAAGCAAAAATCTTCACCTTTCACTGCACACTAACTACAGTGAAAAGTACTATCAGCAGAAGCAGCTTTTTTTTCTTTTGGACTTCCTAACGCTCTCCCTACAGAATCAGCAGCAGCAGCTCTCCCTATTCTGTTATCAGCATAAGTAAGATGGTGGTCGGCGTGCACGCCCTTTTATACCCCCTGTGATGCCACACAAAGCAAGCCAATCACTTGCATGCCCTTCTCAAAGATGGTGGTGACCGCTGCCTATGTCATCACATTGCCCACAGTGTCCGTTCTTCCTGATTGGCTGAAAAAGCGCGCTAAAGCATCATTTGAAACGCGACTTTGGCACTCTGGTCGCCAACCTCGTGGCCGACCTCACGCTAAGGTTGGGTTTCGTTTCATGAAACCCGACTTTGGCGAAAGTCAGCGACTTTTGAATTTTTTCGACCCGTTTCGCTCAACTCTACTCTTAAGGCATTCTTTTGATCATGATCATGAACTGCCATGGCAAGCATCAGGACCACACAATCAAGATCTCATGGTGCCAATTGGGTTAAAGAGGGAGTCTCCGCACTCGGTTAACTATCTAGATGCTGTAGTCACTATTGAAAGCAGCATTTAACTGGTTAAACAGCTATGGTTGGTGCCAACACTGATAGTGGCTGATTTAGAAAGTTGTCAGTTATAGTGCACAGCTGACAGCTGATGGATTGTCATCTGTATGAGGATGCTATTCTCTCATATCTCAGTTCAGTAAAAAGACGTATTGGTGGTCACTAGGGGGTTAAACCAATCAGGCCTGTGCCCGTCAGCGCAAGATCTTTTTTTTAATGCTGAGGCTTGTTTCAGAAAAGGCTGCTGTTGACCCTTCTCGGTCTTAAAAACCAGCTGTAAAGATGAGTTTTTTTGGTATTGGCTGATCGTTTTTTGAAACAAGCTTCAGCATTAAAAAAAATAAATTCCTCGAATCTATTCCTAGGAACCCCTTTTTGAAGCGCGCTCTCACTAAAGCTCCCTCACCTCTGGACCCGTAGAAGCGCACACTAGAAGTCTCTGCTACAGGAGAATTTAAGCTCCAGGGAAGGGGTGAAAAGAGATTCATTTTTAGCTTTAAATTTGGGTCCATGGACAGAGAGATCAGAGCGGCCATCAATAAAAACTGGCACATTTCGGAGAAAGATGATGACATCGCAGACATAGTGGCACGTAAACCATTAATATCTTCAAGAAGAAGCACAAACCTCAAAGATATTTTAGTCCACAATTGGTTTAAAACAAGATCCAATAATTGGTTACCTGGCTTTAGAGCAATAGGTAATCATAATTGCAGGACTTGCACTTTTTGTCCCTACCATGTCACCTCTCACATTCTGTAGATAGGCAATATTACACACAGGTTCCATGATTTCATCTCCTCCCCCGATCTATTGTTACGTCATCTTCTGTCCATGTGTTTTTATCTATATCGGCAAAACCATTCGGCCACTATTGTTTTGGTGAATGTTTTTAACCTTTTTTGTCTTTTGTTTATCCGGACAGATGAGGCCATTTGCGCTTTGTAGCAACACTTGATGTAATCAGGTGGGTTGATCCTTTTTTTATTCAGTGTCTCGTCACTTCTCCCTCACCTTTGGACCCGTAAAGCGCACACAGCGCAAAATGCCTGTAATCCACTGTTGTCTCTGCACATATCTCCCGCCACCATATTTTAATCACTTTGAATAAAGGATTGCAACAGGAACAATGAGTGCTGCCCTTTATTTTTCTCTGGACATTTTGCTGCACTGCTTTTTCTGGTAACACCTGAGTTCCTTGTTTCTCCACCGGATTTCCATGGAGATGATCAGCAATGCACACTAAGGCCGGGGTCACACTAACCGACGCAAAATACGGTCAGTATTTTACATGCGTAATACGGATGAATGGCCCCTAAACGGTGATCCGTATGTCATCCGTAATCAAGGTGTGGTCGCGTATTTTGCGCATGTCAGCATCCGTATGTAATCCGTATGGCGAGATTTTCTGGCAGGCTTGCAAAATGGACATATAATGGAGCCCTATGACAGGGTTTCTAACAGAAACGAAATAATAGATATAGACACATAGAATGCATGTATATATATATATGTATTCTATGTGTCTATATCTATTCTTTCGTTTCTTTATTAAACCTGTCAGTGTGAGTTTACTGTATAGCGCACTGAATTGCCGGCTTTGCTAAAAGACACCGGGTGCGTATTTCTCGCAAGTCACATGTGTGGTCCGTGTGTAATCCGTATTTTTTGCGCACCCATAGACTTGCATTGGCGTACTATGGCCGTAGTACGCTGACAATCGCAGCATGCTGCGATTGGCACGGACCGTAGAATACGGATGAGAAATATACGGCTGGTGCTAGTGACCCCATAGAGAATTATTGGTCCGTGTCTAATGCGTGCTTTTAGCGCCTCTCACTCGGCCGTATTCCTCGCCAGTGTGACCCCGGCCTTAATACTAGCGTACTGGTCCTGGTGCCGAGCTTATTTTTTTTTTACAGTAATAATGACCCCATTTGCTACCGTGAATAAATAATGTACGGTATGTTCTTCATTCTGATCCCCATAGATTGTCACCCATCTTGTAATGATGTACCCCATCCTATAATAATTTCTCCTGTCCTGTAATAATGTCCCCCATAATAGCCCCTTTGTTTAGTATATTCCACCATCCTGGCCTCTTCCCTTAATAATGTTCCCCATCTTGGACCCTTTCTTTAACAATCTTCCCCATCATGACCCTTCTTTTTAATAATATTATCCATATTGTCCCCTTCCTTTAATAATGCCCCTTGCCCTTGCCCCCTCCTTCAATAATGTACACTGTTCTTCTGCAACACATAAAAAATGGTGCCTCTTTCCTGTCCACCTTCCCACAATGAGCAGTGTCCTCTTCATGCTCCACAGCTGGTTTGGGGTCGATGCCATGCATTGCAGTGATGACATGCGCCACCACCAACGGGCATGTCTATTTCAGCTGCTGGACTCTGACTGGCTGGTGGCTTGAATAGCTACTGAGAAGCAGGGGGCAGGAGGTTCTTTGAGTCACTATACATTTCAACTGAATGTGCGTTGAAGGACACACATACAGAAAAAAGGTATGCTGGTGTCGTCAGACCCCTTCCTCAATGGACCCAGCCAAGGTTGCACCTTCTGTGACTGCGATTGTTGCTCTCTTGATCAGTGCCATCAGCTGCAACAACCCTCCCCCTTCACACACCCAATGTATAGTGTATAAATGTTGATTTTTTTGTCCCTTAGCAGGTGGTTTCCTATGGGCAGTCTACCGGCGCAAACCCACTATGCCTGCAGAAAAACCGAGCCATAAGAATGAGCAGCACTCCTCTGGTTGTCGCCATTAGATTCACTAAGGATCTGTAAACACCATAAATTTGCTCTTTTGCTGCCATACAGCATCATACCTCCTTTTTTCACTTCTACAACTTATCGTTGTTTGCTTACTAGGTTATTTTAGTGTTTTCTTTTTCCCGTAGATAGTGCATTTTTATCACTGCCCCTGGCTCTATTTCGTTCAGTGTAAAATTAGCACCCAAATGAAAGTTCACTTGTATTTTTTGGAATTTTCTGCTGTGATATTGCGTGGTATGAAATCCTGCTGTCTGTTTAGAAGTAGGGATGAGCAAGTAGTGAAGTTTCGGACTCGTTATACTCGTACCGAGTATACCATAAGGCCGGGATCACACACAGCGAGATACGGCTGAGTCTCGCAGGTTAAAACCAAGCTCTGGCGCCGGCACTCCGGAGCGGAGCGTGCAGCCGCACAGCAATACATGGAGCTGCACGCTCTGCTCCGGAGTGCCGGTGCCAGAGCTTGTTTTTAACCTGTGAGATTTGGCCGTATCTCGCTGTAGTGTGACTCCGGCCTAATACTTGGGTATTCGGTACGATTAGCGAGTCTAATGATAGTCAATGGAAAATGAGAGTAATTGTCTGTTGGACCCTACAAAGCCGTCTGGGGGCCGAGGAAAACGCAAAAAAATGTGTAAATGTTAAAAAAATGTATGCTGTAAACAAATGTATAAAACATGGGGGCACCTGGTCAGGCGCTGCACGAGTGGTTTTACACCACTGCTTCACTAGAATGTACAAACACTATTTGAAGTACAGTGGTTTCTTGCCGGCAGAGCGGGACTCGTACGCCACTTACGCAGTGCCAGCAGTGATATCTCAGAAGTGCCGTAAGAGCGAGTGATGATGGAGGCGATCTTTTGACAGCTAAGTGTGTAAGTGGTGTAAGGAAAGCGATCTACCCTAGGGGCTGTGTGATGGTTAACGCAGGAAGAAGCCACCCATCATCATCATCACAAGGGATTCACAATAATAAAGCTTGGATTACTGTCCTTGTTGTTCCACTGCCACTGGCCAATGTGTAGGCATAGACATAGTGTCTTCACAACATTAGCCCTAGGGGCTGTATCATGGTTGATGAAGAAAGCAAGGCAGGTCTGATGGGCCAAACAATGATGAAGCAGTTAGGACTAGTAGCATAGTAGTTGCAGTGTCTAGTGTCCAGGCATAGCCATAGTGTCTCCAAAAATTAGCCCAAGGGGCTGTATCATAGTTGATGAAGGAAGCAAGACAGGTCTGAAGGGCCAAACAATTATGATGAAGCTAGGACTACTAGCATAGAGGTTGCAGTGCCCAGTGTCCAGGCATAGCCATAGTGTCTCCAAAAAATTAGCCCAAGGGGCATGATAGCATGGTTGATGAAGGAAGAAGGGTCTCACTCTCACCACAAGTGCCTCCGATGGGAAATATTAATTAGCATAACATTATTTTTAGCTTATTGACCATGATGTACATGTGGCAGAAGCAGGATTTGAAAACATGTGTAAGAAGAATAGAAGAGGCTTGCATGGGAAGGGATGAATGTGATCACCAATTTTTTTAAAAATAACGTTTTGGGTGACTTTAGGTTGGGATATTGTCATCTGTAGGGCTTAAATACTGTTGCAAAATCCAGTCCTTGTTAAATTTTATCAGAGTCAGCCTGTCTGCATTCTCTGTAGTCAACCGTGTGCGTGTATTTGTGATGATTGCCCCAGCGGCACTGAAAACACGCTCTGACATCACACTAGCAGCAGGGCAAGCCAGCACCTCCAAGGCATAGAAGGAGAGGTCGGGCCAACAATGCAGCTTGGCTACCCAGTAATTAAACGGTACAGAAGCGTCTGGAAGGACGCATGTATGGTCACTTAGATAGTTGTTGACCATCTTGTTCAACTTTTCCCTCCTTGACATTGCTACTGTTCCAGCTAGTCCTTGGTGATGAGCCGGTTTATTGAAGATGGCCCAGTTTGTGGACATTTTACCACTACCTCTTTTGGACCTGCTTGGCGTGTCTCTCCCCTTTAATGCATGCTGTTGCACAGAGCTGGTACCTGTGCTAGCAGTGGTGTCTGAGGGTGCTGTTGCCATCAAATGATCGACAACAGCCTTCTTGAAGAATTCCATTGTGAAACCCCTTGGTGACTGCAACAGTAGCAAAGGAAATTTGTCCTTGTACCGTGGGTCTAGAAAGGTGGACAACCAGTATAGGTTGCTATTGAAAATGTGGATTACGCGAGGGTCTTGGCACAGACAGTCAGATATGAAGTGTGCCATGTGTGCCAAGCTGCAAAGAGGCAAATCTTCTGTGACCCCAGAAGGAGGAACAATACCCATCCTCTCCTCACACTGATTGTCCTCCTTCACCTCCTCCTCTCCAGCCCACCCATGCTGGACAGACATGAAGCTGGGGTTGGGATTCCCCTCTGTAGCATGAGGTGTCCCCTCGGTACCACTGAAAAAGAAGTCCTCTCCCTCCTCAATTTCTTCATCATCATCTTCATCCCCCAATGTTACCTGATGGTATTGGGTGGGCTGGGTAGGATTACCCATTGTGAAATCTTGCTCCATATCCAGCTGCTGGGCACGCAAAGAATCCATTTTTTGATTCTGCAGCGATTTTTTCAGCAGACATAGCATAGGGATGGTTACGCTGATAATAACCTGATCACCACTCACAAGCTTGGTGCAGTACTCAAACTTATCAAGCACCTCACAGATATCAGCGATCCATACCCACTCGACAGTTGTTATGTGTCTTGGCTGAGTCTCAGTGTGACGGGCATGTTTAAGCTGGTATTCAGCAAGTGCCCTCTGCTGCTCACTTACCCTTGCCAACATATGATATGTTGAGTTCCACTGTGTTGGCAGGTCACGAATGAGTCTGTGGTTTGGAAAATTAAATTGCTTTTGAAGTGCTGCAAGACCATCAGCAGCGGTTGAGGAATGGCGAAAATGGGCACAAATACGGCACATAGTTTATAGGATGTTCATAGAGGGTTAAGTGTAGGAGGGGATACCGTGTAGTAAGAGAGAAGTTTCTAGGAAATTAGATCAGACGGGGCCAGGGTGCCAAAGTGTCCACATGGGCTATAGGCCCGGACAGCTCGGCAACCACATAACGTTAAAGTGCTGCAGCCCATGTTACCCACAGCAACTGTGTGTCATAGCAGTGGGCAAGTGCAGGCAAGGAAAGATGTGGTGACTTATCATCTAGGCAGATGCTTTTAGGGCAGTAGTCGGTTGGACTGAGGAGATGAAGGAAGTTGGAGCTTCGGCGAGTTCGGTACAGATGGGTTGGATGCTTTACCAGCGGCAACCAAACCTGGTGACTGATGATTTCAAGTCTGGGGCGAAACAGACAGAAGGAATTGTCATCATGGTGAGGTTAGGCCAGGAAGGAACCGGGGAGCAGTCTAGGACGGTACTGCACAGAAGTGACAGCCAAGCAGGGAAAGATGAGGAACCAAATGAATATCATGATGAGCCAACTGTGGATGTAACGTGTGAAGTATTAAGTAAAGAGAGTGTTCAAGTTTACCCAGACTGTTATGAATGGGTAAGCGAGGAGGCGAATGCAATAGGCTATGCCACCAGAACACCAGAGAGGTTGGTCACTCAGTGGATTGCAGACCCCTGATCTTAACAACACAACTAGCAGTAGCCGGGGAGCATTCCTACGCTGCCCTAGACACTTCGTCACAGCCGGAGGACTAACTAAGCCTAAAGACAGAAAGGTGAAATCTAAACTGCCCCGGAGCAGATCCCCAAAGGAATAGACAGCCCCCAAACATATATTGTCGGTGAGGCAAGATGAAGAACAGACACAGAACGAAAATAGACTGAGCAAATGATGGGGCCCACACTGACTAGAAAGCACAGGACAGAAAAGGCAATGTCTGCAATCACACAAAAACCCTAAAAATTCCAACACGACTGATGTACAAAAGCACTGAGGTTTGCACAACCTCGCCCCCACTATATCAGCACTCAGGTGTGAACTGGCAGCTAGCAGCAGGCTAATACAGCAGGAGACTGAACAAACAAACACAAGATACCAAAATACAGGGCAGGAGCCAGCAGCCCCAGGGGGAGCAAGCTGACCCCTGACAGCAAGGCAAAATCAGATGCAAAGGTTTAGCAAATGACACTTAGCTGGAAAATGCAGGATCAGGCAGGAGACAGATATCCTCAATAAGCAAAGAAAGGAGTATCAACAGCAGCCACTGAGAGAAATCTGCTCGCTTATGTACTCCCAGTCACTACACCGCTCCTCCAATCATCCTCTGCAGCTGTTGGATTAACACCATGTTGACCAGCTCCACTACCAGCAGAATCCACCAGAGGGAGCCTTGCCTCAAAAGTCGGATTAATAGAGTTCACAACAGTAGCCCCCCTTGAGAAGGGGTCACCGAACCATCATCCACACCACCAGGCCGATCACGATGGGCCCGGTCAAAAGCACGAACCAATCTCTCGGCATGAATATCAGAAGCAGAGACCCAAGAATTATCTTCCTGGCCATAACCCCTCCACTTGACCAAGTACTGGAGTCTCCGTCTAGCCAGACGAGAGTCCAATATTTTCTCTACCTCATACTCCAAATTACCCTCAACCAATACAGGGTCAGGGGGCGCCGCCACAGGAACTACTGGCTCCACAAACCTTTTCAACAATGATTTGTGAAAAACATTATGAATCTTGAACGTACCTGGAAGAGCCAAATGGAAAGAGACAGGGTTAAGGATTTCCAAAATCTTATAAGGTCCAATGAACCTTGGCTTGAATTTTGGAAACGCAACCTTCATCGGAATATTTTTTGAGGACAATCAAACCAGGGAACCAAAGGTCCTTTGCCGGTTGGAAAACCGTTGGGCCTTTTCCTGAGAGTGGGGCAACTTGTCCACTACTTGGTCCCAAATCTGCTGCATTTTGTCCACCACAGAATCCACACTTGGGCAAGCAGAAGCCTCCACCTGCCCCAAAGAAAATCGAGGATGAAAACCAAAATTACAGAAAAACGAAGACATCAAAGTGGCGGAACTAGCTCTATTGTTTAGAGCGAATTCAGCCAAGGGCAGAAATGAGACCTAGTCATCCTGATCAGCAGATATGAAACATCTCAAATAGGATTCCAAATTCTGGTTTGTTCTCTCAGTTTGTCCATTGGTCTGAGGATGAAATGCAGAGGTGAAAGATAGCTGAATTTTCAGTTTAGAACAAAAGGCCCTCCAAAATCTGGAAACAAACTGGACTCCTCTGTCTGACACAATGTTCTCAGGAATTCCGTGCATATGAACCACCTGTTGTAAAAACAGGGGCACCAACTCAGAAGAAGATGGCAACTTCGGGAGTTGTACAAGATGGACCATCTTGGAAAATCTATCACAAATCACCCAGATAGCAGTCATTCTCTGAAAGACAGGGAGATCAGAAATAAAATCCATTGAAATATGGGTCTATGGCCTGCTGGGCACCGGTAGGGGCATCAACAAACCACTAGAACGAGAACAGGACTTGGACCTGGAACAAGTCCCACAGGACTGCACAAAATTCCTGACATCACGAGATAAGGCAGGCCACCAAAAGACCGACTCACCAAATCTCTGGTACCATAAATACCCGGATGACCAGCCAGTGCGGAGCAATGAATTTCAGCCATCACTCTTTTCCTCCACTGGTCAGGGACATACAATTTCCCCACAGGGCATCGTTCAGGTTTGTCCTCCTGAAATTCCTCCAGGGCAAGTCTCAAATCGGGTGAAATGGCGGAAAGAACCACACCCTCACCTAGAGTGGTAGTAGGCTCGGTCACATCAATAGAATCCGCAAAGAAACTCCTAGAAAGGGCGTCCGCCTTAACATTCTTAGTGCCCGGAAGAAAGGTGACCACAAAATTAAAATGCATGAAAAACAAGGCCCACCTAGCTTGTCTAGGATTCAAGTGCTTGGCTGATTCAAGATAAGTCAAATTCTTGTGGTCGGTAAGGACCACAACTTGATGTCTAGCTCGCTCCAATCAATGTCTCCACTCTTCAAATGCCCACTTCATGGCCAACAACTCCCGATTCCCCACGTCATAGTTACATTCAGATGGGGAAATTTTTTGAGAAAAGAGGGCACAAGGATTCATCTTAGAGGTTACCGGATCCCTTTGAGACAAAACGGCTCCTGCACCAATCTCAGAAGCATCTACCTATACCTGAAATGGGAGTGAAACATCAGGTTGCCGCAGAACCAGAGCAGAAGTGAATCTCCACTTAAGCTCCTGAAACGCCGAGACTGCCTCTGGAGGCCAATTCACTACATCACCTCAATGTTCCCCTGATGAAGTCACAGTTGTGACGACACGCGTCAGGTTATGGGAGCAATCCCTGGTCCTCCTACACCATTTTTATGCATGATGGTTATTTGTACTCAATGAGCATGTTCGTCATTATTCTATCTGCCTGCTGCCTTGGGTAGTAAAGTATATGGGAGGGGAGGTGTATTTCTTATCTTGCTACACACTCTGATTTTGGTTAACCCTATAGTTCCTCTTTGAATTTTTGAACACGGGTTAATATAGTGACTAGAGTTGAGCGAAACGGGTTGAAAAATTTCAAAAGTCGCCGACTTTTGGTAAAGTCGGGTTTCATGAAACGAAACCCGACCCTAAGGTGAGGTCGGCCACGAGCTCGGCGACTTTAGCGTCAAAGTCGCGTTTCAAAAGTTTGTTTTCCGCCCTTTTTCAGCCAATCAGGATCCACGGACACTCTGGGCAACGTGATGACATAGGCAGGGGTCACCACCATCTTTGAGAAGGGCATGCAAGTGATTGGCTTGCTTTGGGGGGCGTCACAGGGGGTATAAAAGGGTGTGCACGCCGACCGCCATGTTACTCATGCTGATCTCAGAATAGGGAGAGCTGCTGCTGCTGCTGATTCTGTAGGGAGAGCGTTAGGCAGGGAAGAAGACACCAAAAACTGCTTCTGCTGCTAGCGATTTTGCCTGTACAACACACCAGTCACTGTGTGTGCAGTGCAAGTGGAGGCTATATTTTGCTGGATCAGCTGTGTTGGTTGTTAGGCTGCCTTATAAGGCTTCCTGATAGCTGTAAGAATAAGTCGAGGACATGTTCCGTTCTTACAGACCTCCACCTTCTAGTTTTGTCTGCTTTTCAAACAGTTAAGTATATTTGCTGTTTGATCACATTCAAAACTATAGAGAGACAGCGTGTGTCAGTCCGTATACTTAAAAAACACGGAGCTTGACAATTTTATGGACACCGGACAGCGGTGTACGTGCACGCTCCTCTCTCAGTACCGTGTAATGGCTGTTATCACGGCCACAGTGAAGCTATCTGTGTGTCACTCTGTAAGGATAAGTCGAGGACATGTTTCATTCTTACAGACCTACACTCTAGGGAGATTCCTATTCTGCCCAATTCTATATACACCTTGTAGTTTGTCATACACTAGCCAATTTCTGCCTGTGACATAGAGGTGTGATATTCACTGGGCCTCACACAATCCAACAGTGTCCACAAGTGTGTTCAGAAATTCTACATCTCCCCTGTCCTATAGTGACATTTTTCACACCTGCGACATTGAGCCTGTGACATAGCGGTGTGATATTAACTGGGCCTCACACAACAGTGTCCACAAGTGTGTTCAGAAATTCTAAATCTCCCCTGTCCTATAGTGACATTTTTCACACCTGCGACATTGAGCCTGTGACATAGAGGTGTGATATTCACTGGGCCTCACACAATCCAACAGTGTCCACAAGTGTGTTCAGAAATTCTACATCTCCCCTGTCCTATAGTGACATTTTTCACACCTGCGACATTGAGCCTGTGACATAGCGGTGTGATATTAACTGGGCCTCACACAACAGTGTCCACAAGTGAGTTCAGAAATTCTACATCTCCCCTGTCCTATAGTGACATTTTTCACACCTGCGACATTGAGCCTGTGACATAGCGGTGTGATATGAAGTGGGCCTCACACAATCCAACAGTGTCCACAAGTGTGTTCAGAAATTCGACGTCTCCCCTGTCCTATATACACCTTGTACCTTGTTTTACATTACTATTAGTGTTGAGCATTCCGATACCGCAAGTATCGGGTATCGGCCGATACTTGCTGTATCGGAATTCCGATACCGACTTCCGATATTTTTTCAATATCGGAATTCGGCATCGGAATCGGAAGTTCAAAGTTGATTGACAGACTGACGTCATCATGATGCGCGGTGTGTGCGCATCATGATGCGCCGTCATTTCGGGCCTTCCGGGGGTCTCTGCCGGCCTGCCGGGGGGCTGTGTGGACTGCCCGGGGTCTGTACCGGCCTGCCGGGGGGCTGTGCCGGCCTGCCGGTGGTCTGTGCACCCTGTGGGGGTCTGTACCGGCCTGCCGGGGGGCTGTGCCGGCCTGCCGGGGGGCTGTGCTGATGTCCGGGGGTCTGTGCAAGCATCGTCCGATGGGACTACAAGTCCCATCGGGCGATGCCTGCTACCATGACAGTGATTGACACATTAGCCAATGATGGGACAGTAGTAGTCCCATCATCCGGCTAATGTGTTAAATGTTAAAAAAAAAAAAAAAAAAAATACTACATACATACTACATGCATGCTACATACATACTACATGCTACATACATACTACATATATACTACATACATGCTACATACATACTACATGCATGCTACATACATACTACATGCTACATACATACTACATGCATGCTACATACATACTACATGCTACATACATACTACATATATACTACTACATACATGCTACATACATACTGCATGCTACATACATACTACATACATACTACATACATACTACATGCATGCTACATACATACTACATGCATGCTACATACATACTACATGCATGCTACATGCATGCTACATACATACTACATGCTACATACATACCACATACATACTACATACATACTACATACTACATATATACTACATGCATGCTACATACATACTACATGCTACATACATACCACATACATACTACATACATGCTACATACTACATACATACTACATACATACTACATGCATGCTACATACATACTACATGCATGCTACATACATACTACATGCCACATACATACCACATACATACTACATACATACTACATACATACTACATGCTACATACATACTACATATATACTACATGCATGCTACATACATACTACATGCTACATACATACCACATACATACTACATACATGCTACATATATACTACATGCATGCTACATACATACTACATATATACTACATGCATGCTACATACATACTACATGCTACATGCATGCTACATACATACTACATACATACTACATGCTACATACATACCACATATATACTACATACATACAATACATTCATACAATACATACATAGACATACAGTACATATAACATAGAGTAACATACTTACCAATACTTGTCACATTGTTCCCCGAAGCCATTGTCTTTTCCGGAATAAATATTAACATAACAAACCACAAAAATACTCACCCACGATCCGAAGCAGTCCACGAGTGTGTCCCACGACGATCTTGGGTAGAGAACGGCAGCATCAGATGATGCTGCCGTTCTCTACGGGCTGCAGGAATCCAATGACGGAAGGTAGGTATCCTTCCGCACTGTATTCCTCCGCCACTTAAAAAAAAAAAAGTCCCTAGTCTCACTTTATGCCATTGCTGCGTGGGAAATTCCCACTTGTAGTCCCATCGGACGATGCCTGCACAGACCCCCGGAGCCTGCACAGACCACCGGCAGGCCGGCACAGCCCCCCGGCAGGCCGGCACAGCCCCCCGGAGCCTGCACAGCCCCCCGGCAGGCCGGCACAGCCCCCCGGCAGGCCGGCACAGCCCCCCGGAGCCTGCACAGACCACCGGAGCCTGCACAGACCCCCTGGCAGGCCGGCACAGCCCCCCGAAAGGCCCGTACAGACCCCAGAGAGGCTGTACGAGGGCAGGAAAGGGTTTTTCTTATTCCGATACCGGAAGTCCCATAGTCTTGAATGGGACTTCCGGTATCGGAATCGGCGATACCGATACTTTTTTTAAAGATCGGCCGATACCATCCGATACGATACTTTGAAGTATCGGACGGTATCGCTCAACTCTAATTACTATATAATTTGTGCACAAAAATGAGGAAGGCTGGTGGAAGAGGCCGTGGAATTGGGTGGGGTTGCCAGCTGGTAATGATGGTGTTGGTGGTGGATCTGATGGTAGTGGCAAAAGCAAAATAGGACCGAATGCAGAAGGTGTTGAGCCTGCGTCATCATCTGGCTCCACGAGGCCTCGAAGGTTTAGTTTTCTAGGAGTTGGCAAACCGCTTTTAAAGCCAGAGCATCAGGAAAAAGTTTTGGCTTACATTGCTGACTCAGCCTCCAGCTCTATCGCCTCCTCTTCTGAAGTTGTAAAAAATAAAAGCACTGAGTCGTCATTGGAGGGTCATGTTCGTGAACCACACCTTTCCTTGTGTCCTTCACCCCAACCAAGATTGAAGGATGACGCAGGCCATACAACTGATTACTCCATGGAGCTGTTTTCACATACCATGCCTGGGTTATCAAGTGAAATGGTGAATTACCCAGGCCAAGATGAATCTGACATGGAGTGCACTGATGCACAGCCACTGATAGATGATTCTGCTTGTACATTCAGTCAGAGCACTACATTGTCCTTGCAGTGTAATGAGCCAGATTCTGACCCTGATGAGACTCAGGTGCCCCTTTCCGCATACTATACCACCAATGGTGACACAGAGGAAGGTGCACATGACATTGAAGAGGAGGTGATGGATGACCCAGTTGTTGACCCTGATTGGCATCCATTGGGGGAAGAGGGTGCTGCTTCCAATAGCTCAGATGAGGAGGAGGAGCATCCACAGCAGACATCGACATCGCAACAACTGTTATCTGGCAGGCCCGGAGCACTCCAAAGACAGGTTCCAAAAATCAAAAGAGTTGCTGGACAGCTTGTCCAGACGGTCAAAATAGCACAGCGTGCTAGGCCGCAAAATGTCTTCCAAAGTAGGAAGAGTGCAGTGTGGCACTTTTTTGAACAAAATCCTCATGATCAGGCCAAGGTTATCTGTAAGAAGTGCGCAAAGACCTTTAGATGAGGGAAAAATCTGAAAAATTTGAATACCAGTTGCATGCTTAGACATTTAACCAGCATGCAGTTGCAAGCGTGGACACAACACCAAACCTCAATACCACATGTGCAACTGATCACAAAGAAGGTAGTCAGCAACGCTACATTGTTTCCCCCACTGTAAGCCCACCGGTTAGCACAGCAGCAAATGTTGAGGTGTCGTCGCAAGGCCAAAGCAGTCAGGGAATCCCACTGTTATATCAACGAAAGACTGAATCTAGGCCATCAGAAAGAACACCAACTCCATCACCATCATCAACCCTCTCTCAGTCCGCCCTGTCCACCGCTAGTTCCACCATATGCAGCTCTCAAGTCCAGCTCACCCTCCCAGAGACTATGAGTAGGTCAAGAAAGTACTCAGTCTCTCATCCGCGTTCACTGGGTTTGAACGCCCACATTGCCAAACTAATCTCGTTAGAGATGATGCCCTATCGGATGGTGGAAAGCGCAGCTTTCCGCGAACTCATGGCCTATGCAGTACCACGCTATGACCTACCCAGTCGCCACTTCTTCTCTCGCAAAGCCATCCCAGCCCTCCACCATCATGTGAAAGACCGCATTGTCCATGCAGTCAAGCAGTCAGTGAGTGGAAAGGTGCACCTCACAACAGATGCATGGTCCAGTCGGTGTGGCCAGGGCCGTTACGTGTCCATCACTGCGCACTGGGTTAATGTGGTGGATGCACTGTCCACAGGGGACAGCGGTGGTGGGACAGTGCTGCCTAGCCCACGGTATAGGAAACAGTTGGCTGTAGGTGTTCAACCCTCCTCCTCCTCCTCCAGAAGCGAAAGCTCGTCCACAGAGCGCAGTCATACGAGCACTCCATCTGCAGCTGCCACTGTTGCACACGAGGTGTCCCCCTATCGAGCAGCTAGTGGAAAGCATCAGCAGGCTGTGTTGCAGATGATGTGTTTGGGCAACAGACACACCGCGGAGGTGCTGGCCGAGTACTTTCAGTGACAAACTGAGTCATGGCTGGGCAGTATACATCTTGAGGCAGGCAAGGTAGTTAGTGATAACGGCCGTAATTTTGTGGCAGCCATAGCCCTTTCAAAACTCAGCCACATACCTTGCTTGGCTCACACCTTGAACCTGGTGGTGCAGTGCTTCCTCAACAATTATCCAGAGTTAACAGCCCTGCTCCAGAAGGTGCAAAGACTGTGCGCGCACATCCGCCGGTCGCCTGTACACTCCATTTGTATGCAGAAGCTGCAGCGATTGCTCCACCTTCCCAACCACCGCCTCATTATCGAATTGCAACAAGGTGGAACTCCACCCTGCACATGGTTGAGCGGCTGTGCGAGCAGAGGCAGGCCATAATGCATTTGTGGGAGGATACACGGCCAGGCACTTTGAGAGCAGACATGGAGTTGACAGGTGTGCAGTGGTCGAAGCTGAAAGACCTCTGTAAAGTCCTTCAGTGTTTTGAGGAATGCACACGGCTGGTAAGCGCAGACGACGCCATCCTAAGCATGAGTATCCCACTTATGCGTCTGCTCATGCAAACTTTGACGCACCTTAAGGAGCAGGCGTCTGCAGCCAATGTTGACGAAGAGGAGAAGGGAATCCTTGATGACATTCAGCCATTGTCTGCTCAGGGACCTCTCCTGGACGAGGTGGAGGAAGAAGAGGAGGAGGAGGATGATGATGGTGATGATTACTTAGGGGAGGAGGATGCATCTCGTGGGGCAAGTGAAAATGTTGGCGTGGCAAGGTCTGGTACAGGGTTTGTGCGTGACTGGAGGGATGTGGATTTGCCAGAAAGTGCTCCTCCACCCAGCACTCGCAGTGCATCATTGACATCGGGAACATTGGCCCACATGTCAGATTATGCCTTGCAGATCCTAAAAAGGGACCCCCGCATTGCCAAAATGATGAACGATGATGACTACTGGTTGACCAGCATCCAGGATCCACGCTATAAAGGCAAATTACAAAACATCATGCCACACGAGAACCTTGACCTAATATTGGCTAATAAACAAGCAACTCTGGTAAACCAGTTGGTTGAGGCATTCCCAGCACACAGCAGCGGTGTTGGTTCTCACACGAGCTGTATGGGCCAGGGGCAGCTTGGCAGAGGTGTTCGTGGTGCACACAGCAGAAGTGGCGTTGGAGACAGGGGTTTCATGACAATGTTGTGGACTGATTTTTCAAGTACCGCTCACACAACTGGTAATACTGCATTGATGGAAAGTGACAGGAGACAGCAGTTGTCAACTATGGTTGCAAACTACTTTTCCTCCCATATCGATGTTCTCCCGCACAGGTCATTCCCCTTTGACTATTGGGCCGCTAAACTGGACACCTGGCCTGAATTGGCACAATATGCCTTACAGGAGCTCGCTTGCCCAGCTGCAAGTGTGCTATCGGAAAGAGTCTTCAGTGCAGCTGGATCTATCCTGACAGAAAAAAGGACCCGTCTGTCAACCCAAAATGTGGATGATCTAACCTTCATTAAAATGAACCATGCATGGGTTTCCAAGGATTTTGAATGTCCAACATCAACATATGCCACTTTCTAAAACTCCCTAACTGTGCTGCCTCTCCCCCCCATGGCCGGTGTCACCACGTAGCGCACGAAACTGTGCGAGTGCCGTTGCCCTGGACAGGTTGGTAGGCCGACTCTTGGGCGCGGGCACTTGCACAGGGTCCCTCATAGTGCAATCAAGTGTCTCTGACGGTGGTGGTGCACACCCGCCGTCAGACACACCACCGTACTATGAGGGGCCCAGTGGCAGTACCGACGCCCACGAGTGGGCCCCCTTGCTTGGGCAGGGCCCCAATATTTGCAATCTTTACCTCTCCCTGCTCCTCTGCTGTGTAGTCTGGGCCGTCAAATCCATACTGGGCCTGACACTGTCTGAGCCTGCCTCCTGATTTATAGACATATATTTTGAATGTGTACACTATGCTATCCATACATGTTATCCGGGGATACGGTACCCTTTCTCACCTTTGTGCAATCACGTGTAATCCATACTGGGCCTGACACCGTCTGAGCCTGCCTCCTGATCTATAGACATATATTTTGAATGTGTACACTATGCTATCCATACATGTTATCCGGGGATACGGTACCCTTTCTCACCTTTGTGCAATCACGTGTAATCCATACTGGGCCTGACACCGTTTGAGCCTGCCTCCTGATCTATAGACATATATTTTGAATGTGTACACTATGCTATCCATACATCTTATCCGGGGATACGGTACCCTTTCTCACCTTTGAGCAATCACGTGTAATCCATACTGGGCCTGACACCGTCTGAGCCTGCCTCCTGATCTATAGACATATATTTTGAATGTGTACACTAAGCTATCCATACATGTTATCCGGGGATACGGTACCCTTTCTCACCTTTGTGCAATCACGTGTAATCCATACACGTGATCGAAACCAGGGGAAGAGTCTTGAGGAGATCATTTGCATATTCCCAGTGCCTTCTGGGATAAGTGAAGAGTCTCCGCGAGCTCAACGATCACTGGGTTTTGGCCGTTGCAGCTGAAAAGAGGAAATCGGAGAAACCGCGCGCCTGTCGGCGCGCAAATTTTGGCTCATCTTTCATCTTTTTAAGAAATCTCAAGATGGAAGAGGCCAGGAGCCATTTGGTGAGCTGCATTTCTTGCTACATGTTCACAGATTTACCAGTGGAAAAGCCAAACTTCACATGCCACAAATGCAAGCTTGTGACCCTGTTGGAGGAAAAGTTGCAAAATCTCGAAGAGAGGTTAGCTACGTTGAAGATCATTAAGGAAGGTGAAGAGTTCTTGGACAGAGCAGAATTATCTCTTCATGTTACAGAAAGAGAAGAAATTCGAAGTGCACCTGAAGAAACAGAGGATTGGAGACATGTGACCCAGAGAAGCAGGAGGATCAGGAGGCAGTCAGCACCCATACTGCTCAGAAACCAGTACCAGGCTCTCACGCAGGAAAACGATGAAGAAATACATCAGGATAAGACTTTGCCAACAAACAGCAACCTTGTACGCCTTCAGAGTCCTCCTGGATGGAGAAAGAAAAATGTTGTGAAGAAGAAACGGAGAGTGGTGGTCATGGGGGATTCCCTGTTGAGAGGAACAGAGGCCGCTATCTGCAGACCGGATAAAACTTCAAGAGAAATGTGCTGTCTTCCAGGTGCAAAAATTAAAGATGTGTCTGACAGGATATCAGGACTCTTCAGACCTACAGATGACTACCCATTCCTGCTACTACATGTGGGGACAAATGACACCGCAAGAAACGACCTGGAAACCATCTGCAGAGACTTTGAAGACTTAGGCAAGAAAGTGAAAGAACTGGGAGCGCAGGTGGTCTTCTCTTCCATCCTCCCAGTGGATGGCCATGGAACAAGGAGGTGGAATAAGATTCTGCAGGTGAACAACTGGCTAAGTCGATGGTGCCGTCAGCAACAATTTGGATTTCTGGATCACGGAGTGAACTACTTATACGATGGACTACATGCTAGAGATGGGGTGCACCTTACGAAGACTGGAAAGCAGGTATTTGGAAGTCGCCTTGCTACACTTGTAAGGAGAGCTTTAAACTAGAACAACATGGGAAGGGAAGCAAAAGACCAGAAAAAGCCATACACCTGACAAATGCTACTGAGAACTCTGCTATTAGAAGTGGAAAGGAAGAACAAAGACGAAAGAATCTAATTAAAAAAAATATTGGAGAAAGAGAAACCAATCACAAACTAAAATGTTTCTATACTAATGCACAAAGCATGGGCAACAAACAAGGAGAATTGGAACTACTAACACAGGAAAAGAAATATGATGTCATTGGAATCACTGAAACTTGGTGGGACAATACACATGATTGGAATACAAGACTAGAAGGATACAACTTATTTGCAAGAAACAGACTTGATAAACGAGGAGGGGGTGTCGCATTGTATGTTAGAAATGCGTATATCTGCACAGAGATTGAAGCTTCAGAGACTGGGAGTTCTGTGGAAACTGTTTGGGTAAGAATACAAGGACAGAACAATGGAAAGGACACCATTGTAGGCATTTACTACAGGCCGCCTGTGCAAGCTGAAGATATGGATGAACTCTTTATGCATCAAATGGCCAAGTTCTCCAAAAAATATGACATAGTTGTCATGGGAGATTTCAACTATCCAGACATTTGTTGGGAATCTCTCTCAGGCAAAACTAACAGGTCAAGGAAATTCTTATCCTCTCTTGCTGACAACTTTATCTTCCAAAAGGTAAAGGAGAAAACAAGGGGAACTGCTACCTTGGATCTAATCCTTATAAACAGGGAGGAAATGGTTGAGGAGGTAAAAGTGGCTGGGACCCTAGGAGGTAGCGACCATGCTATTTTAGAATTTTGGATAACTAGAGGCGGAAGACCTGTGAAGACTCAGACGTCAAGGTTAGATTTCAGAAAGGCAGATTTTAAGGGATTCAGAAAGAGAATTGGAGGGATCCAATGGCTGGATATCCTTAAAGACAAAAATGTCCAGGAAGGATGGGAAATCTTGAAAAATGAAATTCTCAAAGCACAGTTGTTAACAATTCCGAAAAGAGGGAAGAATAGGAAGCATTTAAGGAAACCAGGATGGATGAACACAGAACTTAAGCACATGCTAAAAAGGAAGCAAAAAATGTTTATAAAATGGAAAGAAGGAGGCATATCTAAAGAAGAATATAATGCTGTCTGCAGAACCTGCAAGGCACAAATCAGATTATCTAAAGCTGAAAATGAATTGAGGCTTGCAAGAGATGTCAAAAGCAATAATAAAGGATTTTGGGGATATGTCAAAAGTAAAAGAAAAGTCAAAGATGCTATAGGATTTTTACAGGATGAAAATGATGAAATGGTAAGACAGGATGTTGAGAAGGCTGAACTTTTAAATTCCTATTTTGCATCTGTTTTCTCTCAGAAAGGAAATGTAACATCAACTGTTATTCACTGTCCTATTAAGGGAATAGAAGAATCCAGGATATCTATAAACAGAAAGATAGTGAGGAAACACTTAGCTAACCTAAATGTATTCAAGTCTCCAGGTCCAGATGAATTACACCCCAGAGTACTGAAGGAGATAGCAGAAGAAATTTTTGAACCCCTCTCCATAATCTTTGAAAATTCTTGGAGAACAGGAGAAGTGCCAGAAGACTGGAGAAGAGCAAATGTTGTTCCTATCTTCAAAAAGGGGAAGAAGGTGGACCCAGGCAACTATAGGCCGGTGAGTCTGACTTCTATACCAGGAAAGATCTTTGAACAAATTATTAAACAACATGTATGTCAATACCTGGATAAGAATGAAGTGATTAAACAGAGTCAGCATGGGTTTGTAACTAATAAGTCATGTCAGACTAATTTAATTTCCTTCTATGATGGTATTACTGATTGGGTGGATCAAGGAAATGCTGTAGATATAGTATATCTTGACTTCAGCAAAGCATTTGACAAAGTCTCTCATACAATCCTTATTGAAAAAATGACTAAGTATGGAATGGACAAGGCAACTGTTAGGTGGATTCATAACTGGCTTAGTGATCGGACCCAAAGAGTGGTCGTAAATGGCTGCACATCCAGTTGGAAGAATGTCTCAAGTGGGGTACCACAGGGCTCTGTCCTGGGCCCTGTATTGTTCAACATCTTTATCAACGATTTAGATGAAGGAATTGAGGGTAAACTGATTAAATTTGCTGATGACACAAAGCTAGGAGGGATAGCTAATACTAGAGAAGAGAGAGAGAGGATTCAAAAAGATTTAAATAAACTGGAGAAGTGGGCAGCAACTAACAGAATGGTTTTTAACAGGGAGAAATGCAAAGTACTACATCTGGGCAATAAAAATGAAAAAAGCATTTATAGAATGGGAGGAATAGGGCTAAGTGACAGCACATGTGAAAAAGACTTGGGTATACTAATAGATCACAGACTGAATATGAGTCAACAGTGTGATGCAGCAGCAAAAAAGGCAAATGCAATTCTAGGATGTATTAACAGAAGCATACAGTCTAGATCACGTGAAGTAATTATTTCCCTCTACTCCTCTTTGGTCAGACCTCATCTGGAATATTGTGTCCAATTTTGGGCACCACATTTTAAAAAAGACATCAACAAACTGGAGCAAGTTCAGAAAAGAGCGACCAGAATGGTGACCGGTCTGCAAACCCTGTCTTATGAGGAAAGGTTGCAGGATTTGGGAATGTTTAGTTTGCAAAAGAGAAGACTGAGAGGAGACTTAATAGCTGTCTACAAATATCTAAAGGGCTGTCACATTGTAGAAGGATCAACTTTATTCTCATTTGCACAAGGAAAGACTAGAAGCAATGGGATGAAGCTGAATGGGAGGAGACACAGATTAGATATTAGAAAAAACTTTTTGACAGTTAGAGTGATCAATGAGTGGAACAGGCTGCCACGAGAAGTGGTGAGTTCTCCTTCAATGGAAGTCTTCAAACAGAGGCTGGACAGACATCTAACTGGGATGATTTAGCGAATCCTGCTTTGAGTAGGGGGTTGGACCAGATGGCCCAGGAGGTCCCTTCCAACTCTACGATTCTATGATTCTATGATTCTATGATTCATACTGGGCCTGACACCATTTGAGCCTGCCTCCTGATCTATAGACATATATTTTGAATGTGTACACTATGCTATCCATACATGTTATCCGGGGATACGGTACCCTTTCTCACCTTTGTGCAATCACGTGTAATCCATACTGGGCCTGACACCGTCTGAGCCTGCCTCCTGATCTATAGACATATATTTTGAATGTGTACACTATGCTATCCATACATGTTATCCGGGGATACGGTACCCTTTCTCACCTTTGTGCAATCACGCGTAATCCATACTGGGCCTGACACCGTTTGAGCCTGCCTCCTGATCTATAGACATATATTTTGAATGTGTACACTATGCTATCCATACATGTTATCCGGGGATACGGTACCCTTTCTCACCTTTGTGCAATCACGCGTAATCCATACTGGGCCTGACACCGTTTGAGCCTGCCTCTTGATCTATAGACATATACAGTGGGGCAAAAAAGTATTTAGTCAGTCAGCAGTCAGCAATAGTGCAAGTTCCACCACTTAAAAAGATGAGAGGCGTCTGTAATTTACATCATAGGTAGACCTCAACTATGGGAGACAAACTGAGAAAAAAAAATCCAGAAAATCACAGTGTTTTTTTTTCATTTTATTTGCATATTATGGTGGAAAATAAGTATTTGGTCAGAAACAAAATTTCATCTCAATACTTTGTGATATATCCTTTGTTGGCAATGACAGAGGTCAAACGTTTTCTGTAAGTCTTCACAAGGTTGCCACACACTGTTGTTGGTATGTTGGCCCATTCCTCCATGCAGATCTCCTCTAGAGCAGTGATGTTTTTTGCTTTTCGCTTGGCAACACGGACTTTCAACTCCCTCCAAAGGTTTTCTATAGGGTTGAGATCTGAAGACTGGCTAGGCCACTCCAGGACCTTGAAATGCTTCTTACGAAGCCACTCCTTCGTTGCCCTGGCGGTGTGCTTTGGGTCATTGTCATGTTGAAAGACCCAGCCACGTTTCATCTTCAATGCCCTTGCTGATGGAAGGAGGTTTGCACTCAAAATCTCACGATACATGGCCCCATTCATTCTTTCATTTTCCCGGATCAGTCGTCCTGGCCCCTTTGCAGAGAAACAGCCCCAAAGCATGATGTTTCCACCACCATGCTTTACAGTAGGTATGGTGTTTGATGGATGCAACTCAGTATTCTTTTTCCTCCAAACACGACAAGTTGTGTTTCTACCAAACAGTTCCAGTTTGGTTTCATCAGACCATAGGACATTCTCCCAAAACTCCTCTGGATCATCCAAATGCTCTCTAGCAAACTTCAGATGGGCCCGGACATGTACAGGCTTAAGCAGTGGGACACGTCTGGCACTGCAGGATCTGAGTCCATGGTGGCGTAGTGTGTTACTTATGGTAGGCCTTGTTACATTGGTCCCAGCTCTCTGCAGTTCATTCACTAGGTCCCCCCGCGTGGTTCTGGGATTTTTGCTCACCGTTCTTGTGATCATTCTGACCCCACGGGGTGGGATTTTGCGTGGAGCACCAGATCGAGGGAGATTATCAGTGGTCTTGTATGTCTTCCATTTTCTAATTATTGCTCCCACAGTTGATTTCTTCACTCCAAGCTGGTTGGCTATTGCAGATTCAGTCTTCCCAGCCTGGTGCAGGGCTACAATTTTGTTTCTGTGTCCTTTGACAGCTGTTTGGTCTTCACCATAGTGGAGTTTGGAGTCAGACTGTTTGAGGGTGTGCACAGGTGTCTTTTTATACTGATAACAAGTTTAAACAGGTGCCATTACTACAGGTAATGAGTGGAGGAAAGAGGAGACTCTTAAAGAAGAAGTTACAGGTCTGTGAGAGCCAGAAATCTTGATTGCTTGTTTCTGACCAAATACTTATTTTCCACCATAATATGCAAATAAAATGAAAAAAAAAACAGACAATGTGATTTTCTGGATTTTTTTTTCTCAGTTTGTCTCCCATAGTTGAGGTCTACCTATGATGTAAATTACAGACGCCTCTCATCTTTTTAAGTGGTGGAACTTGCACTATTGCTGACTGACTAAATACTTTTTTGCCCCACTGTATTTTGAATGTGTACACTATGTTATCCATACATCTTATCCGGGGATACGGTACCCTTTCTCACCTTTGAGCAATCACGTGTAATCCATACTGGGCCTGACACCGTCTGAGCCTGCCTCCTGATCTATAGACATATATTTTGAATGTGTACACTATGCTATCCATACATGTTATCCGGGGATACGGTACCCTTTCTCACCTTTGTGCAATCACGTGTAATCCATACTGGGCCTGACACCGTTTGAGCCTGCCTCCTGATCTATAGACATATATTTTGAATGTGTACACTATGCTATCCATACATCTTATCCGGGGATACGGTACCCTTTCTCACCTTTGTGCAATCACGTGTAATCCATACTGGGCCTGACACCGTTTGAGCCTGCCTCCTGATCTATAGACATATATTTTGAATGTGTACACTATGCTATCCATACATCTTATCCGGGGATACGGTACCCTTTCTCACCTTTAAGCAATCACGTGTAATCCATACTGGACCTGACACCGTCTGAGCCTGCCTCCTGATCTATAGACATATATTTTGAATGTGTACACTATGCTATCCATACATGTTATCCGGGGATACGGTACCCTTTCTCACCTTTGTGCAATCACGTGTAATCCATACTGGGCCTGAGAATTGCTGGCGAGCTGTTAAGCAAGCTACAGCACCTGTGGTTTGCACACGTAAGTTTTTCATTTTTTCAGGAATGACGGTTAGGCCTAATTCCGGAACTGCGGTTGACCTGCACTTACTGGGAAATCATCGTTCGCGGGTAATAATTGTAATCCCAGATCCCCATCACTAACGTTGTTCAGCGGGTTATCTGCACCTATAAGCGACAAACGCTGGCCTTTTCAGTGTAGCGCACATGCAGCCACGGACATGTAAGGGCATGACACACCATTTAGTGGCCAATCTCACGTGCCAGAGCCTCGCGTGTCCCTCTAGTAAGCCGGATTCGGACCGCGGGGCATGTCGGAGTCTCGTTCGTTAACGGAATTAAGCTTGCAATGTGTGCATCTTTTTTTTTGCTGGATGGTTGAGGTTGCTCGTGTTGAGACAAATTACACCGTAGGCTCCACTCCTGGTGGTGCCCTTCTGGACATTCCTTTAAGGTTCAGCTTTGCAACCATACTGCCCACGTAAAACAAACACTTTGCCTTCATGAACGCTGTTTGGAGGGTCGTGACTCGTGGGAATAACGCCGTCCAATCAGTTAACCTGCTAGAGAGATCCTTCGTTGCTCCCAAGCATGACATCACACTCCCTAGGAGGAAGGTAATGCCACTGTGGCGACCGTACTCCTGGGGGCGACACAAGTGCACTGATGCCCAGCCACTGCTCGATTAATCTGCTGGTACATTGACCCAGACCACTACATTCCCCTTGCACGCTACACGGCCTGAATCTGACCTGATGAAACTCAGGTTACCCATCCCATATACAGTTCCATCTTACACGGTGACAAAGAGGAAGCTGCAGATGAAAGTGCAGGTTCGGCCCACCCGCCGTCAGACACACCACCGTACTATCAGGGGCCCTGTGCCAGTGCCGTCGCAAAAGAGTGGGCACCCCTGCTTGCTCAGGATCACAGCACTTGCAAGGTTGAAATACTGTGCAGTGAGATAGAAGATGGGGACGACGAGGAGTCCAGACTAGTACAGGGATTCCCTAGCGAGGAGACTTATTTAATTGTTTTCAATGTTGGGACAGCAATTTTTGGGGAGCACTATACTCTGGAGAATGATAGTTGGGGCCCACCATACACTGGAACATTCCAAAGGTGGACATCAGACACTGGAGCAGCATTTACAGGGCCCATTATACACTAGAGCATTAGAAAAGGGGCCCATTATGTTTGGAGCATTATTTGGGCCCATAAGACAGTGGAGCTTCATCCATGGGGACCAACATATACTGTAGCATTATGTGGAGCTCATCATATACTGTTTCAAACATTATATGGGACCAATGATTCTGTATGGAGAAATAGATGGGCCTCGTCATGAGATGTAAAAAGTGAAGTATTTTTCATTGTACTATACCGCTATTTCTCTGCCGTATCGGAGCATCATGAGTTGTGGTATGTGTTAAAGGGGCGCTGTTTCGTCCAGGGCACATGAAAACCTGGAGCCAGCCCTCCCCCCCCACAACTTTAGCCAAATAACCCCCATTTTTCAGTGCGTAACTTGTATTATGAAGTTAATTAAGGTTGACAAGCTTAAGTAAGAAGAATTGATGCTTTTGGCATTCAAATGGGCACTGTAGGTGTGTTTCCTGTCCTCCTCTCACTGCCAACTTTAATTCCCCATTGACTTACATTGGGTTTCGTGTTTCGGTCGGACCCCCGACTTTTCCCTATAGTCGGCCAATTTTGCTCGACCCGACTTTTGGAAAAGTCGGGTTTCATGAAACGAAACTCAACCCTAAAAAAGCAAAAGTCGCTCAACGCTATTAGTGACCTTTACTATGGTTCACTATACTGGACTATTATTTGATGCCACAATACTCCATTCTGATTTATTTAGAACTTTTATGGTGTGTATTTTCATATATTTATACCCCTGTTTCCTCCTTCCCCTTACCTAAATATTTGCATGTAGGTTAAATTTGCTGCATAAAGCCAACCATACACATTGTGTGTCTTTTTGCCCCCCGAATGCATACTCATAAATATCTGCATTTAGGATTTGGCTCTTGGCGTATTTAAATTGTTGTACCTTGCCATATTATATATCTAGATCCTTTGTATAGGGCTTAGTGTATTATACATATTATATCTGTTATGTGGACTTGCCACACACATGTTATTGCTCCCAAGGTTATAGGTTATGCTAATAACCTTTGTCTATTTTAAATGTTTTTAATCTTTTTTTTGGTGTCTTGTATATGTTAAATATTAATAATTCGTTAAATATTTCTTATTACACCCAGTTCTGTAGAATGCTTTAGCTTACATGACATAGGCTATTTTTAAGCTTAGCTCATGGAAGAAAGACAGCTCCATATATGTAGAGACCACGTGCTTTAGGAGACGTATATAATTCATGGCTAACTGTAGAGGTCGCTCTTCTTCTTCCCTCACCATCATGAGACACAGACGCAAGATGACATAACTCAACAGCTGGTATGTTACTTGACTACGAAGAAGCCGAACTGAGGGACAGACGCCATTTGCCATGTGAGATCCCGGAGAGACAGAAGAATACATGCTGCTTTGCTATGAACAATGGACAATATCTCTTTCACTTATTTTTATTCACCTGTTTTTCTGTAATAACCTTTCTTTGATGGAAGAATCCAAATAAACCACTATATTTTTTTCTGGTAACTAGTCCTGAGTATTTTACAGGATATGCATTATTTTACATTGGAGAGCCAGCCAGATCTGAATTTTTGTACTTTTTTGCGGATTTCCCTCAACTTGCCCACACGGGGGATTGGACTTTGCTAACGTCAAATCATATGTGCAAGTTATCGGGAATTCCACTACTTACAAGAATCACATAGAACCTAGAAGTAAGAAGTACCAGATAGATTGAGAAGTACTACAAGTGCCAAAAGTACCAGACGTAAGCCAGACGTGTAAAGACAGGAACCCAGCGTTGTCCATCAAAGGAACAAGCTGAGACATTTCAAGGTAAGATAAAATGGATGTCATTAATTGTCTTGCTAAGCAGAGTAAATTGAAATTTAAGTCTGTAGACAATTCTAATTCAGAAGTTTTATGGTTAAGTTTATATGCCGAGTGTGAACTCGAGAATCAGAGGTTAGATTCTAAGTTTTTCAATAGAGAAAGAGAGAGATTAAAAAATATTCTACAGATGGTAGATATATTTCATAGATCTGTGTCAGAGAAATCCAAAAATGATTGTTGTGATGTTCTCGAGATTGGCTGTAAAGTTAGGGAGATTGACTGTAATCAAGTGTCTGTAGCAGCCATTGAAGGTGACCTTGCAGACGTGGAACAAGATGGAGAAGTAGGAGGAGACTTCAGAACTGACGTAGAGGACGTACAAGGGAAAGACGTACCACTAAAAATAGAAGACTCACAGGCCCAAATCCGAAGTAGCGTGAGGAAGGATTTGATAAAGATATGCCAAATAATTCCTGCTTATGACAACAAAATAGATGTTTGTAGGAACTCTGAGATCTTTGAAAGTTGTTCTGATAAATTTGATTTATCTAACGAGGAGAAGAATCAGTTGTTCAAAATGTGGATCCCTGTAAATTTTGCTAGGAGATTGTCTTTAAAGTTATCTGGTGAAACACATGAGAATTTAACTGATAAAGACAGATTAAAAATTCTCATTTTTTGTTCATCAAATGAAAATCATCCAGATATTGATATTCTTCAAAAATTAAGAATTGGTCGGAAGGAATGTATTTTTACGTTCATGTCCATATATGAACGTTTGTACAAAATGCTGAGTGAGAATGTCAAAACACCGTCCCTCATAAGGAGTTTTGTAAGCAAATTTTGGTTTCTAAATCCTGCATCTCGTGTTATTGCGTCACAAAAAGATTCTTTGTTTGAATGTGCGCAATCCCTTGATTTTGCCAGAAAACACGAGAATCGTGAAAGGAAAGTAAATTGTGCTAATTTTGTGAAGACAGGCAGAGTAAAATCTTATCAGAAGCCGGTATTAGCAAAGCCTTCTAAAATGAGTTTTCCCCAAATATATGAAGTACAAAGGAGATCACATGTTTGTTATAAGCCATATGGAATGATGCAAAAGAACACCGAAAAGACACAAATTGAATTAAGAAAAATGATGAGTTCTGATTTTCTTTCTGTAACAAAGATGGCCGAATTTAACAGACAGAAACAGGTGGTGAGTGACATCATGGCCTGTAAACTGAATACTCTGCTCCAAGAATCTATCAGCTTTAAAATGGCAAGAACCTTTCAGGATATTTTTTGCAGAGAAATAAGTATGGGTGTAGGAATTGGCTAGGGAAAAAGTAATATATATTGTGTAACAGTGTTATACAATTAGTGAGTTATAGAGTATAATCCTGTAGTTTTATGGTTTGTGGATATATACATAGTCATACAGTATATATAGAGTGTTTGTAGAAGTAGGAATAGTAGAACTGTATTTTTTTAATGAAAATTAAAATCTACATCAGTAATAATATTCAGAATATGAATATGATATTAACCTTAGTTTTTATGTTTCCTTAGAATTTTCATTTCAAAGCAGGACTTAATCGAGAAAAATTCTCTTCCAAGGATTTATGCCTTTATTTACACAGGAAGTTGCAATATTGCATGATTTTATATATCTAACCCTTAAAAGGAAAAAACTAAGTGCTTTTTAAAATGTTCTGGGTGTGTGCTTTACTGCATGGTTTGAATGACAACCACAGCAGGGAAATTTGAACCTTGTTCTAATAATACAAGTATACCAGTATACTATGTCCCTGTTCCTTAGGAAAAGAATTTTAAAGGGGGTCTCAACTTTTGCAAAGCAATGGAATTTTTTTCCAGGCCTAAATGTCAAGTATAGCTATACATATATTTATGTCATGTGTATTTGGGGAATATTCAAAGAAATATTAAGAGACTAAATTGAAATAGTTTACAATGCATTGATAATTAGGATAATTTGGGTTAAAATACGTGTATTCATCACACCTTCATATGTGAGGTATTTGGTTTAAAGTTAATATGTGACACAGTCTGAGTGACAGTGACTGAGTGTATGAGCAGCTGCTGAGCGAGTAATGTGATACGTTTGTATGAGGCCTCAGGATTCTATAAGAGAGAAAAAAAAAAAAACCCCAAAGCTTTTATCTTTAGGAGAAATATGCAGATCAGTTAGATTATTAGAATATTAGGATATATAATGAAATATTATCTATACAACATATATTTCTGTATTTCTATAGTAATTATTTCTTGATTTAGTTAATGGTGGATAAGTGCAAAGTGCAATCGCACATCAAAATGGTTTATGCAAATTAATTTTTCCAAAGGATAATTTTATGATATTCAAATTAATTTTAATGGTTACACATCTTCAGACAAATAATGGTATAAGCAAGTATAATATTTACACAATTTATAAATTAATTATTTTTAATTTTGGTTTTGATAAATGAATTATTTCATGAACAATATTTTTTGGTATTAAGGGGGAAAATATGTTTTTGATCCTGACTACATCATCACATTTGATTAATACCTCTTCTTCACACATTTTAATAGGAAAAAATATTAATAAGGTACAATGGTATAAGTATTGGGTATAATAACAAGTATTATAAAGAGTCATTTCTTTACACTAAGAGGAATTACATGCAAAGTTGCATAATTTGAATATTTTGGTAACACAAGTTTATGACAATTATGAAATAATCCAGATCATGGAAATATTAAGGGTATATGTTACTGAAGACATAACTACTCTGCATCAACATAAAGGCCTTATTCTTATTTTTATTTTTATTCTTATTTTTCATTATTTTTAATTCTTTCACCAATATTTAGTAAAGTAATATCTATTGAGAATATTGCTTCATTAAATATAGCAATTATATGGTTCTTTTACTAAGGAAAATGTTGCACTTCTGAGTTATATGCAACAATTCTTTTATTCATTCATTCGCTCACTCATATATTCTTATTTTGGTTCATGGCTTTACATTCCTACATATTATTAGTATAATAAATATATTCCTTATTAATAAAGATGAAAACACTGGTTACATAAAACAGTGACACCTATGGGTTGGAAAAGGTAATTACACCTATGACATAAAAAAAATGTTCTATCACATGAAAAATGCGGATAATAATGTATTATCGTTTATTATTTCAAATATTGAAATCCATATATGGTACAAATTCTGATAATAATTATATGGATATTACTGATTGCTATGGTACGCTGTGATATTATAGGATAGGAAATTACCAGATTTGGTATAGGATAGGGAATGAAGACTTCAAGCAAGATACTGAAATTATGTTAATAAAGACTTTTCACATTTCTAAACTTCATTGATTCTTATCAGTTGCAAGAAGAAGAATGCCGCGATCCAGAAGTCCCAGAAGGTAACAAAGCTATGACTTCTGAGAAATGAACTGTGTTAATTACAAGTGCAGTATCCACCACTGACAGCCACAAGTGCAGTATCCACCACTGACAGCCACAAGTGCAGTATCCACCACTGACAGTCACAAGTGCAGTATCCACCACTGACAGCCACAAGTGCAGTATCCACCACTGACAGTCACAAGTGCAGTATCCACCACTGACAGTCACGATTAAAGTGTCTAACCTGACAACCAGAGGACGATGATCCTATGATGCTGAGAAGAACTGTGTTATCACGTTCTTATCAAGTTCCAGAAGTTTTCAATCACCTGTAAAGCTTCGATGTAAAGCTGGTGAACAATAAGGTAATTGTCAGGAAGCTACAACCCTGACATATGTCCTGTGCATTAGGACAAGGACTGGTTATGGTGCTATGTTTAGCAAGGAACAGTCATTTTAACCCTTGCTTTGCTGACCAAAGATGTCACACCTGTTCAAAGACCAGTACCGATGGAGGATTCCAGAATATCCAAGGCGAGCCAATGTAAGCCCAGGTTTTTAAAGATGACACTGCACAGATATTAAAGCTGCATTTCATCTATAGACTTTGTTTGGTATCAACATTTGAATTTATAAACTTTGATTTGACCCACAACACAATTTCTACAACATCTATATGCTATAAGAAAACTATTTTTAAAAGAACCAAGAAGAAGACAGAAGACATCAAAATGAAGACCAGATGACATCAGATGATGATGACTGGACCTGAGATGCTTCAATTTAGACTTAGGGAAGTATAATTATACATATTTTATATGAATATTGTTCACGGCTTACCATAACATGAATTCACATCAATTATGTCATTGAGTACTTATAACGGTAATCTGATATTATTATTATTATTATTATTATTATTATTATTGATATTAAATTATTTTGTCAAAGAAGAAGAAAAGAAGAAAGAAGATCTTGTTATATTTGAGGGTTCCAATTAATGTCTGTCTCCCTCAAAAGGGGGAATTGTTAAATATTAATAATTCGTTAAATATTTCTTATTACACCCAGTTCTGTAGAATGCTTTAGCTTACATGACATAGGCTATTTTTAAGCTTGGCTCATGGTAGAAAGACAGCTCCATATATGTAGAGACCACGTGCTTTAGGAGACGTATATAATTCATGGCTAACTGTAGAGGTCGCTCTTCTTCTTCCCTCACCATCATGAGACACAGACGCAAGATGACATAACTCAACAGCTGGTATGTTACTTGACTACGAAGAAGCCGAACTGAGGGACAGACGCCATTTGCCATGTGAGATCCCGGAGAGACAGAAGAATACATGCTGCTTTGCTATGAACAATGGACAATATCTCTTTCACTTATTTTTATTCACCTGTTTTTCTGTAATAACCTTTCTTTGATGGAAGAATCCAAATAAACCACTATATTTTTTTCTGGTAACTAGTCCTGAGTATTTTACAGGATATGCATTATTTTACAGTATATCTCATGTAAAAAAATTGATAATTTTTCTATGGTGATCCCTGCTTTTGATGTATGTCTTCTTTGTTTCTCCTGGTGATTTATACAGTATGTACATTTTTTGACATACTGCGGTTGGATCTCTCCCAATTAATCTTACTATTAATGGTGCCCTCCGCATCCCTCTAGCCAATTCACATCAGCGCCTTTTTTGGTCAAATCCATCAGTGGTTTAACAATATCAGAAAAATTACTTATAAATTTACGATAGAAATTAGAAAAACCTAAAAACTTCTGAAGGGCCTTCAGAGAAGTGGGCTGAACCCAATCATAGATGGCCTGTACCTTGGCCGGGTCCATTTCAATAGCAGACGGGGACAAAATGAATCCCAAAAAATAATTTTCTGACAAACAGGGTACCTCTAATAATTCTGATGAATGTCATTTCTCTGGGTTTACTCTTCAAGGAGTGGGTCTGTATAACAAAAGTAATTTTTTACCTCCTGCTAAAAATAATTTTGTTGAGTCGTACATCAAGTTGGTTGAACGGGATATCATGCAACTTAAGAAAAACTATAGATCTACTGGTGGGGGGAACCGCAGTAGTATTGAGATGCAGGCACTGATGCGGTTATCTAATAATACAGCCATTACCATCAAAAATGCGGATAAAGGTGGGGCAGTGGTGGTAATGGATACTGGCAAATATAAGGCAGAGATAATGAAGCAATTATCTGATACAGACGTATATACCAGATTAGAAGGTGACCCGACTTCTCGTTTCCTGAAAGAATTGCGGCTTCTGGTGAGTGAGTCCTTTGATAACGGACTCATTGACCAGAAGCTTTCTGATTTTCTGATTGTGGATGCTCCCGTTACACCTATGCTATATACCCTGCCCAAAATCCATAAGGATTTGTTTAACCCTCCTGGACGTCCAATCGTTTCAGGGAGAGGTTCAGTTTTCAACAAAGTGGCTATCTTTTTGGATAGGGCGTTGAGGGGTTTTGCTACATCAGCACGTTCATATATTATGGACACGAATGATTGTTTGGAAAAAATTAAGGATGTCAATGTTAATTCTAATACCGTACTGGTTTCTTTTGATGTGGTGTCTTTGTATACCTCAATCGCGCATGAGAGGGGTTTTACAGGCCGTCGATGTGGTGCTGTTGGGCTCTGACATGGCCCCAGAGGGTGCACAGCTGCTCCTTACCCTGCTAGGTTTCATCCTCAGGAGGAATTATTTCCTCTTTGGGGATGATTATTACCTACAGGTGCGGGGTACCGCCATGGGGTCCAATGTGGCCCCTACTTATGCAAACATCTACAGTATATGGCGGCATTCGAGGAACAGCATGTGTACAAGTCCATCTACTGGTGCCATGTCAGGGCCTGGTGGCGCTACATCAATGATATTTTTTGTATCTGGGACGGTACAGTTGAGGATTTGTATAGTTTCCAATCTGAATTGAATGGTGTTTTTCCAGAATTAAAATTTACTTTGGACCCAATCGGTGGTTCAAGTACAATTCTTGGATACTATGGTTTACAGTACAAGGAGGCTGATACACTATGTATGGATTTGTTTATTAAGGAGACCGATAGGAACAGTCTGTTGGTCTACAGTAGTAATCATCCGAGGAGGATGGTGGATTCTCTCCCATGGAGTCAAATGTTGCACGTACGAAGAATTGTCAAAGATGAGAATAAATTGGACATTAGACTTAATGATATGTGTCAAAAATCTGTGAATAGGGGATACCCGACTTGTAATGTCAGACGTTTTAAAGATAAAGTCATGGATTTGACCCCGGATGTGATATGTCAAAAGCGGGATAAAACTAATGACAAATGAGTACCTTTTGTGTCAACATTTTGCCCGATCATTAATAGGATTGGGGGTGTTTTAAATAAACACTGGGATCTCCTACACAAAGGTTTACCTGATGTCCCTGAGTTTGCTAGAAGACCTGATTTGTCCTATAGGCGTGGGCGGAATTTGAGAGATAAACTTGTCAGGGCCGATGTTGGTCCAGACAGGATTCTCCGACAGTTGACGCTTGGCCCACTTAAGTCTGGCAATTTTCCTTGTTTAGGTTGCGCGTGTTGTAGCAATATGATTAAAGGAGATAGTTTTAATCATCCACAAACTGGTAAAAAATTTACTATAAGAGAAAGATATACGTGCTCCTTGAACTTTGCTATTTATGTAATCACATGCCCTTGTGGGTTAATGTATGTGGGTGAGACCACTATGGAAATATGGGCACGGATTAGTAAACACAAAAGTACCATCAGGACCAAGCTCTTAGAGTTACCAATACCGAAGCATTTTATTGAGTGTAGACATTCCATCAATCAGATGAGATTTAGGGTGATAGATGGGGACCCTATGTCAAGACGAGGTGGGGATAGGATTAAATTATTAAAGAAAAAGGAACTGAAGTGGATTTCTACTTTGGATACGTTACAGCCAAAAGGCCTTAATCTTGAGTATAATTAACAGATTTGCCTGTAAATTACCCACTGAATTCTTGATGGTATTTCTTTCGTTTTTTGTATATATTTGTTTTTTAATTTTGTTTTGTTTTCTTGTTCTTACTAGGTTTGGAATGGCCTGAGGACATAGGGACTAAATAGTCCTGAAGTTTATGTAGATTTTGTCATATGTCATTGATTGTTTTGTCTGTTGATCCCCATGCCCTCTTGTCTTTCTATTCCTTGTGATTTTTTGAATGTTTTTGATTAAAGTTTTTTTTTTATCTCGGCTGAAAAATTGTACTAATTGGTGCTAGTAGACTATTTGTTCTAGGGTATATTTATACATTTTTGCATGGGTTACCCTGTTGCCATGTGCTGGGATATGTTGCGATCACATGATTTGGTCATGTGATTGTCTCATATGACATTGATTATATTGATCTGTTTTCTGACCATTACCCCACTCCTCCAACCATCCTCTGCAGCTGTTGGATTAACACCATGTTGACCAGCTCCACTACCAGCAGTATCCACCAGAGGGAGCCTTGCCTCAAAAGTCGGATTAAGAGAGTTCACAACACCAGACTGTATCTCTGTTACTGGGGGTCGCCTGAAGAAGGGACCGTCGTTGCCTGGGAAGTGCCCATAGAAGTCTGGAGTTGGAGATGCAGGTATGCTGAAGCGAAGAATACAGTTTTCTGTAGGGGAAGGACTGGACATCGATGTTACAGTATTTCAGGTCACGAATACAGTCCTGTCCCTCCCTTACAAATGCATATCAGCCACTCACACTCAGGCATGAGTCTGTTCGGTGTAAGAGTCCTTACACAGTGGCTCAGCATATTTCTTCATGGCATTATCTAAAGCCCAGGTGTAGCACTTTTTTCTATAGAAATTGTTACTCCTCCCCACTTGCTAACTGACTATAGTGCAGGTGATTCTCTGCTGCGCCATATCCTCCTACTGCCAGGCTGCACTGTCTGTACTTATCTGACTTATACTGGTGAGAAACAGTAACATTGCAGCCTTTTCTGCTGCAACGCTTTTACTCTTTGATGCCACGTGAAGACGTAGCGTAATTGGTACATTTTTTTTACATCAGTATTTGTAAGCCAAAACCAGAAGTTGTGATGTGTTTCTATTATACTTTTCATCTGACTGTTTCACTCCTGGTTTTGGCTTACAAATACTGCGGTAAAAAACTCACTATATATTCAACATGTGCAATTGGACTTAGGGAGAGTAAATGCACTTACAGTGCTCATATTACATCGACCTTGTATTCAGTTATGCATTATTTGCAATAATGTTTAAAACAGGATTTGCCTGCAGATTATCACTTTGAGTGCAAGTAAATACTGTTTTTTTCTGTATTTGCTGACATGTTCCTTTTAAAATCAGACAAATTTGCTAAAACTTTCTTGACATTGGTATTGTCAAGTGTTTACCTCGTGGGGAGATCAAGCGTCTTGACTTTCCCCCGATACCCCTGCGTGACCATGAAAAAACCTCCACCACCTCCCCGGCGCCAACTAATACACAGACACCGGTATTTTCTTTGGAATTTTTATGGCCACAGCAGCCTTTTATTATATCAACAAAACAAACAGTAAACACTGTATCATAAATAACATAAGTACAATGACTTTAACACTGGAAGGAGAAGTCCTTGAAGCCACAAGATCATGGTGAAGTAGTCCAAAATATTGTGAACAAACCCCGTCCATTTGATCCCAGCCGTTACCCCACAGGCTCTGGAGCACCAGCACACCAATAGATATTGCCCACAAACTACTTGGAGATCCGCCCTCTTCCGACGGAAAACTCCGCATCCACCTTTCACCAGATCGCGACCAGCATACCTTTTAACGAAGGAGACCCTACACACCGAGTCTCCAAAACCAATTTCCACCGACTTCAAGGACTCCCCCAAAACCGCCACAATGAGGGGGCCTTGAACACCTCAATGACCCGAGACCCCCACAACCCGCCATGCGACGGCCTTCTCTATACCCTCCTGAAGGGCGAGGGCCCAAATATCGGAACCCACTGCATTTAAATGGATCCCGTCCGCCAACCAAAAATGGCCCTCGCCCTTTTCCAAATTGAAATGCCGCATGGCAACGCCCCCATTTCTAACTATAAAAGCAGACACCGCTAACCTTAATCCTGGCCCGATTGACCTTCTCCAACGATCTCATAGACCACCATCGCCTGCGTGGCACAATCTCAGACCACACAATCGTGATCCTCCGTTACATCAACCACAACCACAAGCAATCTTGCTTAATGTCCTTGATCAACTCCCGAAAGGGCCGGACAGCCAGATCGTTACCCCCAGCATGAATAACGAGAGTATCTGGTGCCCGGTCCAACCGGACGCACTCGTGGATCTCCGGCAACACCCGACGCCACACCAGGCTCCTAAAACCGAGCCACCGCACCACTGCCACAGTCCTGGGAATCCCCAACTGTCTGCCTTCGTTCCTGACATTGGCTCGCAATGCTCCCCAATAAACGGAGGAGTGACCAAAAATCAAGACCAGCAAGCGGTTCCGCACCTGAAACACAAAACGACACTAACAGGAAAAACATACAGTATAAATTTAACGCCAACCCCTCAAACATTTATTCGACCCCATGTACACCACCAACCAAACCCCCCCTCTCAACTTAAGGCTGAACATAACTGCGATACTGATTAGACCTCCACCCGCCAATGCGTAGTATGAAAGAGGGACCCAAACCATGCTCTGCAGCCTCGGTCGCCGCTCCTATCCTCAATGAATGAGAGGCAAATCGGGAATCATCTATCCCCAAACATCGAATGGATTTTTTAAAAACCACAACAAACTGATACCGAGACAAACTACCCCCGTCTGTGTGGCACAACAAGGATCCGCTCAAACTGGGACGAAGCTCCCAAAAATTACGCAAACACTGAACCGGGCACATTCCAGAACCAGACATGCCACCAAACACCACTCGACGGCCTTTACCAGACTGGTCCGTTTTAGACTGACGCAGCCAGAATTCAACCCCCTGGGAGGTCAATACCACATCACTGGCTAACAAGCCACCCATCGACTCTTTATTGGGAGACACAAGCTCCCCAATCCGCAAAGCCCCAAAAAATGCAAACGAAAAGGCCAGGCGAAACAACACAATCTCATATCGATCAGCACAGACCGATCCCAGAACCAGCCCCAATTGCTCCAGCATATTAAACGACACAGGCCGTCTTAAATCACCCCCCCTCGGAAACGGCAGAAACCTTTTGCCACCTGTCTTACCAGAAATGTTTTCGTGAAATCCCTGCACCCACGCAACCGAAAACCAAAAGACAAACCTGCCAACAAGCGCGTCACCTTCGCACGGGACCAACCTTCGCCCGCACCCCGCCCCAACCAAGACAACAACATTCCCTCTTGCTCGAGCCAAACCCCACTGGTGGGGCCGGCCATAAGGACCTCTTTCCACATGCGCCACACAGCCCAGTAGGCCTCCCAAGTTTTCGGTGCCAATGACGATTCGATCAGTTACTCTGCGGCTCGTAAGCCACCCTCCACAGCTCCTCCGGACAAATTAAACCCTCGAACTCTGCTTCCGGAGCCAAGGAACGAAAACGATCCCACTGCGAACGAGAGAGAGAGTCAGCTATCTTGTTCTTCACGCCGGGCACGTGCGTCGCGGTCACATGTGCATTCAAAGACAAACACAATAGCACCAAATGCTGCAAAACCCGAACAACTGAAGGGGACGATGCAGTAAGACCATTAATTGCGCTCACAACACCCATGTTGTCGCAATTAAAACGAACGCGCCGATTCTGAAAATCCTGCCCCCACAAATGTACCGCCACCATTGCCCTCTGAAATAGGCGCCAAAACCGAATCCGCCAGCTGCGTCTGTAAACAAATCCAATGCATCGTTACCAACCACATTTGCCATTACCAACGAGCGACCGTTGTACTCCTCCAAAAAGTACTCCCAGACCGCCAAATCAGCCCTGAGCTCAGCTGAAAACCTAGCAAAATGATGGGGAGCCTGAATCCCCGAAGTAGCGCTAGCCAGCCTACGTGAAAAAACTCGTCCCATCGGCATCACCCAACAAGCGAATTTAAGCTTCCCCAACAGCGGCTGAAGATCCCGCAACAATATTTTCCGCAACTGACACGCTCGGACCACTTCAGACCTCAAATCTTCTAGCTTGTCCTCAGGCAGCCTAAATTCCCATTCAACTGTATAGATGACGATCCCCAAAAAACAAAACGCAAACACATGCTGGGGCACTCAGTTTTTTCGGGCACCAACAGGACCCCGAACCGATCCGCCACCCACTCAATGGCTTTCAAAATCCTGAAACAACGTGAAGAATCAGCCGGGCCAACACACAAGAAGTCGTCTAAATAATGAATAACAGTCGAAACCAGAAACGTCGCACACGACCTACTCAAGAAAGGAACTAAACGCCTCGAAATACGCACAGGACAACGAACAACCAATAGGTAAACACCTATCCACAAAAAACCTGCCTTCCCAAAAACAGCCCAGCAGCTTTACGCTTTCAGGGTGAATCGGAAGTAGACGAAAAGCGGATTCAACATCGGTCTTAGCCATAAGGGCACCACGACCACATTTTCGCACCCAACGCTCCGCCTCGTCAAACGAAGAGTATACCACCGAACAAATCTCTGGGTCAATACCATCGTCAACCGACCTCCCACGTGGGTAAGCCAAATGTTGCATGAGCCGAAACTTATTCGGCTCCTTCTTCGGAACCACCCCCAACGGGGAAACCACCAAATCTGCGACCCAACGAAACTTCTTTCCTGAGTTTCTCCGAAACAACTGAAGTATGCTCCACGGCTGAGCGCAAATTTTTCAAAACAAAGAGGATTTCAAACGGAGGACTGGGTATGCGAAAACCCTCCTTAAAACCTGAATACAACAGCCCTGCTCTTTCCCTCTCTGGGTACCTATTTAGATAGGGAACCATCCTTTCCAGATTCACCGGAGTCTCCCCCTTGCGAATTACCGCCCCCAGCTCTGGACTTCCCTTTCTTGAAACACTTTGACGCCCTGTGTGAGGCGCCATTGCAATTTGAGCAGAGGTGTTTAAATTTACAGTTGGCCCCAAACTTACACTGGCCGTCATTAAACTGCCAGCACACCCCCACCTTGTGCGCTCCTGACTGCCCTTGACCCCCGCCACCCGTAGAGCTGGAGGTGCCGCTACTCTGGCTGGTGCTTCCAACCTCCCCATGAAAGGAACTCCCAAACATATTTTGCGCTATCACACGCATCCACAGACCAATATCTTTTTGGTCCCAGCGAATAGCCAGACACACAGCTTTCCTCTGACGAAATTGCTCGTCATACCTCAGCCACGCCTGACCGCCATATACTCTGTAAGCATCCCCAATAGCATCCAAATAACAAAACAGCGCGGAGCAATTGTCAGGGGCCTTTTCCCCAATAACACTTGCCAAAATGGCAAAAGCTTGCTGCCAATTTACAAATGTCTGAGGAATCAAGGGCCACCTCCGCTTTTCTTCCTCTTCCTTTTTGCTATCCTCTTTCTTACTTTAATCCAAATTAAACTTCTCAAGAGGCAATAACAAAAATATTTCCACATATTCATCCTTCCAAATCCGCTCTTTCACCTCCATTTTAAATGAGCCCCCAACGAACCTTCGAAGCACACGTACACCTCGACATGCGCCCGATCATCCAGATGCACACAACACTCCTTTTCTCTGTCGGTTTGCACCAACACTGGCTCGCCAGCGCGAGGGCCCGGCACTGCCACGCACTGACCTGACAACCCTGCGGCCCAAGCCATGCTGCTACCGGTGACGACCCAACAAAACCCCGCTCCAAGCACCACAGCAAGCTACGCACATCTGCCAGCATATCACACACGCCCCCGGCCGACCCTGAACTGCTCAACCCAGCATCAAACCCGATGCCACTGGATTCTGCTGAGGCCCCCCTACCACCACTGACGAAGATAAAAGCGGGTGACAAACAGGGGACATAGACACATACTCACCGGGCTGCGAGGGGGTTGTGTGCCCTCCAGTCGGAAAGCCTGGATCCCCCGACGCCTCGTGGACCTCGCGACTCCCGGTGGCGGACTCGCTGCCGCGTTGTTGTACCCCGAACACCCCCGCAGCAAGGGCCAGTGTGGGAGGCCTGAACCCCTGGACTGAACCAGGCGGCGGTATCCCCAAGTCGAAAGCCTCCTGGCGATGTGCCATCACGATGCACCTGGGCGTCTAGGGCCCCCCCACGACAGCTGGGAGACCGAAACCGTCCTCATCCTCCTTCGCCCGAATCTTCCTGCAGCTGGCGCCGACCCCGCCAGGCTGCCCGCCGGTCCCGCTGCAGCCACAGAGCTGTAAGGTGTTGTCACCTCGTCTGAAGCAGGCACAGCTGCAGGGCCAGCGCAGCGGCGCCCCCCCGCCACAGCCTGTTCCCCCACACCGCTGGGGGACGAAAAAGAACCCGGCCCTGCCACCCAGCAGGCCGCCTCTCTGCCGGCGGCTGAAATACATGTGGCTGAAGAGGCAGGCCGCGCTGCACGTCCATAACCTCCGCGGCCCCCTGAAAGAGCTGGTGCAGGCTGAAGCCGGGTGCGCGCCGGCTCCGCCCCCTCGTGCCCCGGGGCGAAGGTCCGGATACCACCACAGGGCCTCGCCGCACCTGAGGATTCCTCCCAGGCCGCAACGCCCTGGATGGGGGGGTGAGCATTGCGCGGCCTGGAGGGTCCCGGGAGGGGCTCCGGCGGCGACGCGAGGCCCGGGAAGCGGTGTCGGGCGAGAGCCGTTCCGGAGGCCTCGCCCGCCTGGATCTCCGCTCTTTCACCTCGGCCTGCACTGGTGCCCCCTGAAGCAGGCCAGCTACTTGAGCCTCCAACCATCCTGGAGGCTGCCTCGCCGGTGCTGCCCGCAGTCTGTCCAGGGCCTGATCCACTCCAGACATCCCGGTAAGCATGTGGGACTGTTCTGGAGCTGGGAAAGCGGGAACAGAGGGTGGGAACCTCCAGCCCCTGGCTTAAATACCCCCTAGCTCCCCCTCCCCATTAACCCTTCCCTCCACTAAACCTTCCAACCCCCCCGTCATGATGGCCTCCGCCCACACCTCCTACAGGGGGCCGGGAGGCTCACTCCGGCCATTTCTTTAATTAATTAGGAAATATATTGCTTCTTTAACCAGTTTTTGTCTAAGTTTGAATATCATGACAACTATATGTGTTCATTCAATTTTCTTGCATCACTTTCCTTCCATCTCACCCAAAATATCATGAAATATTTGGACTGAACTCAGATACATAATACATGTGATAAAACATAAGTTTTTTTTATTGACGACAAATATTCAAATGACAATGTCCAGCTCTTTTGTTCTCTTCCAATGATGGTCCATTGCTATCTTGTGTCTGATGACTATAAAAAAAGGAAGGGAAAAAATAAACATTGTTAGGTCCGCTTGCCAAGACATGTCTATACTAATCTCAGTAACAATACATATGTCAGGCAGGGTGATTTTTCTCCATATCGTCAACTCAAGCTTTGTGAATACAGGAAGGAACCAAAGTGTATATGACCGATGTTTGGCGATACCACAGATTATTGGACGCTGGGTATAACTCACATTCAAAGGTCCTAAAGTGAATCCTGCATGCCCAAAAGATGATACCACTGATGAGTGATGATCTGACAGTAAAGGGTCTCACTCCCACAGCCCCCATAGCTGAGCTTCCAAGTAGTAGGTAGAAAGGCACATTAAACACAAAAAAAAGAGTGAGGGAGCACAAGATCCAAGTGTTGAGTAACCAGTTCTGCCTTATTTTGTTTAACGTTGGCAATAGATAATAAATAAGATGCAGAATACAAGCCATTAGGCTGAGTGCAGACGGACTTTTTAGCCCTGCGGATTTTTCCGCGCAGAATGGAAGAAATCCGCAGGTCAAATGACCTGCATTTTTCCTGCGGATTTCTTTCATTTTTCCTGCGGTTTTATTGCGGTTTTTGTGCGGTTTTCCACTGCGGTTTTCCCCCTGCGGATTTGGTGACAGGGGAGATGGAAAACCGCACAAAAGAAGTAACATGCTGCGGATTTTGTACCGCTGGAAAACCGCGCAGAAAAATCTGCAGCGTCTGCACAGCGTTTTTTTTTTTCATTGATTTTAAGGCTACTGTACATCATAATGCGGATATGTGCGGTAAAATCCGCTGCGGATCCGCTGCAAATCTGCATTGTGTGCACACAGCCTTAAAGTGCCCGATGCACCTCACAAGCATGATGGCATCATCAGTGTATAACACATTCATCTTCGGTAACAAGTCTGCTGTGCCATGTAGATAAGAGGGCGAACTTTCCATCACAAGTTTTAATCGCTCATTGATGTATTTAGAAATGTTCCCAGTAAAGAGAGATCCATATAAGATGATAAGTATCCCAAAGGAAAGCTAATGACAGATCATTTTTGAAAGACATCTTCTGCCCCAAATGATTGTTTTTTCCACCTAATATGGGCAGATTGGTTAATGGGTAACAGGCTTAGATTCCATCAAAGTTATGACCTGTGTCAAGGATACTGCTGGGGGGAATATTAATCTGCTGCCAAGTGATAATGGGATCATTGGGCAGTAGGGTTTTCATCTGACCATCTGTTAAGGGGATAAAAAGCTAGCAAGGACCGGAAGGAGTATCTGTACCTGGAGAACTTCTTCATGGCTTGATCCCTGCTCCTGCTTGTCTGCCATCCTTTCTTCCTTCAGAAATGGTATTCATACATGGGGTACCTGACAGCCAATCTTCGTAGAAGACCTACTGAAGAATCGCCATGGCTTGAAGTGTGCCTCAACAACCTGTCTGCTTCATCAGCAGAGCCTCCATGGGTTGATGCAGTCAACGTTTCTCTGGACTCCTGTGCAGGGACAAGCATCGTAATGGAGGAAGCAGCTGGCAGTCCCAACCCCACTCCGACACATTCTTAATGTGGGTCAAAGAAGCGCCGTGCCTGTGTCTCCTCTTCTCCTGAATGGAGGCCAGCTGGTGGTCGGGATGTACAGAAGGGGTCACTTCCAGATCTTGAGTGGTGGCACTTTGTGTAAAAAAAAATAATAATTTAGTAGATCATAAAGGTTACAGACATAACAAATTAAAAAGTGAGTCATGCAGTGGATGACGACACACAGCAGGAGGCAACGCATTACATAAATGGTTGTGTAGGGGTCCAGGCTATAAAGGTAACTCAATATATGAACAGCTCAAAAGTGCACATAAATATCACCTGAAACATGATATAAGTGCATATCAAAAGATCTGAGTCAGTATAGGCAAGAAAGTGGACACAGTGCATGATGGAAATACCATGGAGTAATAGGCAGTTGAATAGCTCTAACTATACAGTATATGTTATATACCCATGGACTATCCTACGTCAGACATGACACCAACCCTGGTGCTTGTGCTTGTTTCGGCACAAACTGGCTAATAGAGCAGTAAAAATATGTGCGTAGATAAAGAGCCAGACTTTATTGATGTATGCTATGGTTAGAGTTTCTGATCAGGCTCAACTCTCTGAACAAGTCATGCAGCGTGTGACGTCAGACAATGTGACCGGAGTCTTACGCGGAAGGGAGTCTCATCACATGACCACAAGGGCCGCTGCTCTAGATACAGCTTGGGATGCAGCCTGTCCTTCTGTCCCGCACATGCGCACCACCGGTACTTCGGCACTTTATAAGCCAGAAGGGAAAACTCGGCTCAACGATGGGATGATGAAACAGGAGAAATATTATTACAGCAGCTGGCAGGACTCCTAGATATGGAGCTCAAGCAACAAAGTTAGATCATTCCTGATATTGAATATCGCAATGTGACCTCCCCTCCTATACAGGGCTGCCACTAGGAATTTCGGGGCCCCATACTGGCAAAATTTTTGGGGCCCCCTTGAGACCCCTGTCTCACTGTCACATTCTGCCCCCATGTCTCACATTCTGCCCCCGTGTCCATTCTGCCCCGTGTCTGACATTCTGCCCCCTCCTGTGTCTCACATTCTGCCCTTGTGTCTCACATTCTGCCCCCTCCTGTGTCTCACTGTCACATTCTGACCCCAAGTCTCCATTCTGCCCCTGTGTGTCTCCATAGTTACCTTTTTTTTTCTTTAATCTGTTGTTGTGATCCCGAAGCAGCATAAAAATGGTCTGAGGACCCTAAGAGGAAGCGAAAAAATTGGTGAATAGTGTTTAGAAGGGAGAAGAAAGGGTGAGAGGGTTAGTGAGTTTAGACATAGAGTACTGAGAAGGGAAATGCTTTTCTTTCACTATAGGGCGTATGGATAGACATTTATATAATAGCTTCTTCCATTAAAATATACAATATAGTATAAAGATATAAAGGGAAGACACAAAATGTTTCTACCCCTAATATCAGGAGCCTCAGTGTCACAACATTTCACATACAACAATGGGGGAAGCTTTTCCTTACTTTGGTGGACGTCGCACTTTTTTGCTGCTGTCACTTCTGCTGCTGGAGAAATAGAAGAAATGATCACAAATAAATACCTTGTAAAATAATTATCGGGAAAAATCCTGGTCCCATAAGGACACAGACAATAAGCATAATCTCTTTCCTATACATTTCTACATGATACAGATAGATAGATAGATGTCATTACTGATTATTAGCTCATTGTAGAAATATCGGTTTCACAAGCATTTGCATGGGACTGATCTCCTGCCGGGATGAATCATTGAATACTTTTGCATCTAGAAAACAGCAATTAGGACATAAGGACATGTCCATAAGTGGGAAGAGGTTAAGGTACCTACATGTTTTTGACCTGGGTCCTGTTCGTCCTCCTGAAACATTTTGGTATCCACCATTTACGTTTGCATCTGAAAAAAAAAATCCAAAGCAAACAAATTGAGACCCAGACAGTTCACACTATCATTGTGATCCGTCTTTGAGGATATTGTGATCAGTCTTTGAGGATATATACAGCGATATTATCCTGTGTAACGTCCTGCGCTTATGTCACAATGTGACGTCATCGATCTAAAGCCCAAGGTCTCGTTAGAGTAAATGCAGCCACGATCGCTCTTATTACTTACGGAATCGGCTTTGTGTCGGCGCACGCAGTCTTTACTTCTGGCCTGTGACAAAAATAAAGTTTTCATTAGAAACAGAGATACTTGTGTGTCCTAAGTAAATGCAGTGACTTAAAGAGAATCTGTCAGTAGGATCAACCCTCCTATGCCGTCTATATGGCCATACAGATCATGGAAAGCTGAATAAAGTGATATATTTATGTCTGCGAACCGATGTCTTATTCCAGAGAAATCCACGTTTTTCTTTCCTCCCCAAATTGGCCAGTGAGCACTGGAAACAGTATTCCGGATGGCCACTTTGACTAACAAGGTTGAAGATAGAGGGGCTGGTGTCTGTTTTCAGTGCCTCGTGGCCACATTGGAGCAGGCATCGATAATCAGAAAAGACCAGGCGCTCAGAAAATTGTGCTTACTGTAACTCTGGTGTAGGGGACCCCAAAAATCACTAGCCCCCAATATGTACATCCATGTTTTATATCCTCCTCAGTCTCTGCCCAGTGATAACAAGTCATTCATCAGTTACTAATAAATATCTAAAATCATATAGGGCCAATAATATCTGTATATGTCACTATCTCTCTACTTACAGTCTGGTGGTGTCTGCACTGTGGTCTTCCTCTGTCATCTCCAACTCTATGGCATCCATGGCCACTGCTTGTTCCTCTTCTTCACTACTGGACACATAACATAGACTATATTCAGTAACTCTCTCAGAAATGACCTCATACGTCTTTGATTTTTGGCTCCTCCATCAGTTATCATTACGTACAGTATATGCAGCCATGTTTTATACCAAGTGACTGAAAGTGCCATAACTATCCATATATTGTTCCTTTTCTGACATTCTCTTCATTACCTCCTTTCTGACAAATATCTACCCCTTTAGACAGACAAGTGAAGGGTGCGGGGCAGTAATTGTGTAATGGGAACCAATGTGTTACGACACAGAGAGGCATGAAATGAACAATAGATAAACCCTTGAAACTTGATAATTCTCTGAACAGAAAAAGTGTTAGAAATTCTTTTAACGTTAGCTTGTCAGACTAATTCTAAAATATATACCGTATTCATTTTTTTCCAGTATTAATGCAAATGCAGCGATGAAAGTTCTTACTTGATGGATAACATGTATACAGTGTGTCTCGTTATTAAAGGGAATCTGTCACCCATTTTAGTAATATCATGTAAAGATATCACCCAATTGTGCGTCCCATAAGGATTCTATAAGGATTTTTGATTCCCCCTGACCCCGCACCTTTGATGCATAAATACCTTTTTTTAATCTTGGTGGAGATGTATGCAAATCGCCGCCGTCCGGTCCAATGGGCGGGGCTTATTCGCCTCCCCCCCTCCTCGGCTTGCTGAACTTAATCTTCATCTGTGAATATCACAGATAACGTTGCTTTCCGTGCTTGCACATTGAAAAGGCCTCTGGCGCCTGCGCAGTATGCTTTGCCCAACTGTGGGCGAAGCATATAATCGGTACTGCTCATGCGCCGGTATTTTCCAGTGTGGTCTATGCCCTGGAAGTCGTTATCTGTGATATTCACAGATGAAGATTACGTTCAGCAAGCCGAGGTGGGGTGGGGGAGAAGGCGAATAAGCCACGCCTATCGGACCTGACGGCGGCGATTTACATACATCTCCACCAAGATAAAAAAGGTATTTATGCATCAAAGGTGCAGGGTCAGGGGGAATCAAAAATCCTAATAGAATCCTTATGGGACGCACAAATGGGTGATATCTTTACATGATATCACTAAAAATGGATGACAGATTCCCTTTAAATGCAATGACATATGATAGCATTCAGGAGCATAACTATATAGATTACTTAGGAAAAAATAGTTTGCTGGTATCCGAGATGGACATTTACATATAGCTATAGGGGGTGTAGAGCGAGCAGTCGCATTGTGACACCCTCACCTGCCACATATATATTCATCACTATTACAAATGGTTATAGCAGCTGAGGGGCCCTATTACATATTTTGCATTGGGGCCCAAGAAGTTCAAGTTAAACCTCTGACTGCATCTATGTCTCATAGTGAAAAGTAGCTGAGAACTACAAACATTGAAAGTCGTGGACCATGATTACACCAGTTACTTACGGCAATGGCTCTTCAGAAACCGATGAAATTGTTTCATAGGATCCGAAGCATCTGAAATGAAAAAAAGAAAGTTCTGATTACAAGAATTGATACTTAGGAAGCCTACAGATAAAAAGTTATCAGCCATGATGTGCACAAAGCAGTGCGCTCTCCCGCCGGCAACAGAGCAGAGAGCGCTGTCACTGCACATTGTAAGACGATTTGCCAGCATTTAAAGGCATAACTTGTGGGCGGCTGGTTCTCCTCTCTGCAAGCCGGGTACTCATCTTACAAGGTGAACTGACATTGCGCTCTGCTTTGCTGCCGACTCAGCACTACTGATCTGATCTGGTGAGAAAGCGCAGTCTTTGTGAGCAGAGCACAGTGCACATTGCACAAGAAATAGCCCAGCCCCTCACATGGAGGTCACTGCTAATGCTTCATTTCAGGGCTAGTGCAGAGGCCGGGGCAGTGACCGCAGCTTCTACCCCCTGATGATGTTATGTCTGAGTATCCCAGCATGCAATGGGATTTTCAAACAAAGCGTCATCAAAAAGGAAGTAAGAAAAAAAGATGTTGCATGGCTGCAAGGAATTTTAGAGAACTGAGGGATAGAAAAGGAGAACATCTTTGTAGACGATACAGAAATGCTCATGAACAAAGGATCTGACCTCACTGGTCTTTTGTTTTTGGCTCCTCCATCAGTTATCATTGCATAGACTTAGACATACAGTGGGGCAAAAAAGTATTTAGTCAGTCAGCAATAGTGCAAGTTCCACCACTTAAAAAGATGAGAGGCGTCTGTAATTTACATCATAGGTAGACCTCAACTATGGGAGACAAACTGAGAAAAAAAAATCCAGAAAATCACATTGTCTGTTTTTTTTTCATTTTCTTTGCATATTATGGTGGAAAATAAGTATTTGGTCAGAAACAAAATTTCATCTCAATACTTTGTGATATATCCTTTGTTGGCAATGACAGAGGTCAAACGTTTTCTGTAAGTCTTCACAAGGTTGCCACACACTGTTGTTGGTATGTTGGCCCATTCCTCCATGCAGATCTCCTCTAGAGCAGTGATGTTTTTGGCTTTTCGCTTGGCAACAAGGACTTTCAACTCTCTCCAAAGGTTTTCTATAGGGTTGAGATCTGGAGACTGGCTAGGCCACTCCAGGACCTTGAAATGCTTCTTACGAAGCCACTCCTTCGTTGACCTGGCGGTGTGCTTTGGATCATTGTCATGTTGAAAGACCCAGCCACGTTTCATCTTCAATGCCCTTGCTGATGGAAGGAGGTTTTCACTCAAAATCTCACAATACATGGCCCCATTCATTCTTTCATGTACCCGGATCAGTCGTCCTGGCCCCTTTGCAGAGAAACAGCCCCAAAGCATGATGTTTCCACCACCATGCTTTACAGTAGGTATGGTGTTTGTTGGATGCAACTCAGTATTCTTTTTCCTCCAAACACGACAAGTTGTGTTTCTACCAAACAGTTCCAGTTTGGTTTCATCAGACCATAGGACATTCTCCCAAAACTCCTCTGGATCATCCAAATGCTCTCTAGCAAACTTCAGATGGGCCCGGACATGTACAGGCTTAAGCAGTGGGACACGTCTGGCACTGCAGGATCTGAGTCCATGGTGGCGTAGTGTGTTACTTATGGTAGGCCTTGTTACATTGGTCCCAGCTCTCTGCAGTTCATTTACTAGGTCCCCCCGCGTGGTTCTGGGATTTTTGCTCACCGTTCTTGTGATCATTCTGACCCCACGGGGTGGGATTTTGCGTGGAGCACCAGATCGAGGGAGATTATCAGTGGTCTTGTATGTCTTCCATTTTCTAATTATTGCTCCCACAGTTGATTTCTTCACTCCAAGCTGGTTGGCTATTGCAGATTCAGTGTTCCCAGCCTGGTGCAGGGCTACAATTTTGTTTCTGGTGTCCTTTGACAGCTCTTTGGTCTTCACCATAGTGGAGTTTGGAGTCAGACTGTTTGAGGGTGTGCACAGGTGTCTTTTTATACTGATAACAAGTTTAAACAGGTGCCATTACTACAGGTAATGAGTGGAGGAAAGAGGAGACTCTTAAAGAAGAAGTTACAGGTCTGTGAGAGCCAGAAATCTTGATTGCTTATTTCTGACCAAATACTTATTTTCCACCATAATATGCAAATAAAATGAAAAAAAAACAGACAATGTGATTTTTTGGATTTTTTTTCTCAGTTTGTCTCCCATAGTTGAGGTCTACCTATGATGTAAATTACAGACGCCTCTCATCTTTTTAAGTGGTGGAACTTGCACTATTGCTGACTGACTAAATACTTTTTTGCCCCACTGTATATGCAGCCATGTTTTATACCAAATGACTGAAAGTGCCATAACTATAAGTATATAATGTTCTATATTGTAGGTATATATCCCCCAATATATATTTAGTCTCACACTCTCCACTTACATACTGAAACTCAAATCCTCACTATGCCAAGATGTTTCCTCCTGTTCTTCCTCACTATTGGAAACATAAAATAAGTCATGTTAATCATATATAATCTACTTTGACATTCAGATAACACAGGGTTATATAAAGACTGTGGTAATATATGCTGAATGAAGAGTCCCACTTAACCCCTTATTGAGGGCACACTATCTCTGTATGGGGCGGACTCAAAAGTAAAATCTGCCCCCTGAACCACCAGTGATGGCTCTGTTACATAGCTGGCACCCCACAGTACCTGATACAATTGGAGCTAGCCGTGATTGCATCAGTTTAACCACTTAATTGCTGCTGTGAAGTATGATGGCAGTATTAAAAAGGGCTTTAAAACGGCGACTGCCACTTTGTATGGACATCAGCCGCTTCGCAAAGCGATCGTAGGGTGCTGATTGATTGACATTGCAGCTAGGGGTCTACTGGAGACCTCCGTTTCTGCCATGTGTGAACTCCTCACATGCATTGGGACACCCTCATCTGCCACATATATATTCATCACTATTACAAATGGTTATAGTAGCTGAAGGGCCCTGTTGATTAAAAGAATTGATACTTAGGAAGCCTACAGATAAAAGTTATCAGCCGCGATGTGCACAAAGCAGTACGTTCTCTTGCCGGCAACAGAGCGGAGTGCACTGTCACTGCTCATTGTAATACAATTTCCCAGCATTTAAAGGCGTAACTTATGGGTGGCTGGTGCCCCTCTCCACAAGCCAAGTGTTAATCTTAAACGGTGAAATGACACTGCTCTCTAATCTGTTGCCGGCTCATTACTACTGATCTGACCTGGTGAGAATGCACAGTCTTTGCATGCAGCACACAGTGCTTTCACTTTGCACAGTGAATAGTTAAACCCCCAAATAGAAGGTCACAGCTAATGCTTCATTTCAGGGATAGTGCAGAGGCAAGGGACGTGACCAAAGCTTCTCCCCTAATGATGATTTGTCTAAGTATCCCAGCATGCACTGGGATTTTCAAACAAGGTGTCATCAAAAAGTAAGTAAGAAAAAAAATTATGTCACAAGCCTGAAAGGAAATTTATAGAATTGAGGGATAGAAATGGAGAACAACTTTGTAGATGGTACAGAAATGTTCATGAACAAAGGATCTGACCTCACTGGTCTATTGATTTTGGCTCCTCCATCAGTTATCATTGCATATTCATAGACATATATGCAGCCATGTTTTATACCAAATGACTGAAAGTGCCATAACTATAAGTATATAATGTTCTATATTGTATGTATATATCCTCCAATATATATTTAGTTTCACACTACCCAATCACACTCCAATTCTCACTCTCCCAAGATGTATCCTCCTCACTCTCATCTTCCTTACTATTGGACACTTAAAATAAGTCATATAAATCATATATCATTTACTTTGACATCCAAATAACACAGGGTTATATAAAGATTGGGGTTTTTAAATGCTGAATGAAGAGTCCCGATTAACCCCTTATTGAGGGCGCACTATCTCTGTATGGAGCGGGCTCAAGAGTAAAGTCTACACCCTGAACCCCCTCTGGCATCCAACAGTGTCTGATGCAACTAGAGCTAGCCGTGATTGCATCAGTTTAGCCCTTTAAATGCTGCTGTGAAGTTTGATAGCAGTATTAAAAAGGGCTTTAAAACGGCGACTGTCACTTTGTATGGCGATCGACCCTTACGCTAAGCGATCGTAGGGTGCTGATTGATTGACATTGCATTTAGGATTTCACTGGAGACCTCCGTGTCTGCCATGTGTGATCTCCTCACATGCATTGGGAGACCCTCATCTGCCACATATATATTCATCACTATTGCAAATGGTTATAGTAACTGAGGGGCCCTGTTACATAATTTTCATTGAAGCCCAAGAAGTTCAAGTTACACCTCTGATTGCATCTATGTCTCATAGCTAAAAGATACTGAGGTCTAAATCATTGAAAGTTGTGGACCATGATTACACCGGTTACTTACGGCAGTGGCACTTCATTAAGCGATGCAAGCGTTTCATTGGAATCAAAGCAGCTGAAATGAAAAAATAAAGTTCTGATTAAAAGAATTGATACTTAGGAAGCCTACAGATAAAAGTTATCATCCGTGATATGCACAAAGCAGTGCGCTCTCTCAGCAGCAACAGACCAGCGCACACTGTCACTGCAGATTGTAAGATGATTTCCCAGCATTTAAAGGGAATCTGTCACCACTTTTTTAGGATATCATGTAAAAATATCATTCAATTTAGTGTCACGTATGCATTATACAAGTATTTTGATACCCCTTGACTCCCCACCAATGATACATATATTCCGTTTTTATTCCTCCCGTGGTGTATGTAAATATGCTCGGTCCAGTTCGATGGGTCGGGCTTATTGTCCGTCTCCACTCCCCCTCCTCTGCTTGCTGTATGTATTTTCTGTAAATATCACAGATCGCGTAGAGTTACCACGCGTGCTCATTCAAATGGTCTCCCACACATGCGCAGTATGGTTTGCCCAACTGTGGGCACAAGCAAAAATCAGTATTGCGCATGGGTCGGCATATGCAATTGCGTTATATGGCCTGGAAGTATCCCTGTATACTTGTATACTTCTGGGCCATTGATAGCCATGGGGGATGCCGGCGCATGCGCAATGAATTATGCTTTGCCCACAGTTGGGCAAAGCATACAGCGCACACGCGAGAGGCCATTTGAATGCGCACACGTGGTAACTCTAAGCGAATTTTGATATTCACAGAAAAGAATACATACAGCAAGCAGAGTATAGGGGGTGGAGATGGACAAAAAACCCTGCCCATCGGTCTAGACTGAGCATATTTACATACACCGCTGGAGGAATAAAAATGGTATTTATGTATCGTTGATGGGGAGTCAAGGGGTATCAAAAGTACTTGTATAATGCATAAGTGACACTAAATTGAATGATATTTTTACATGATATTCCAAAAACATAATGACAGATTCTCTTTAAAAGCTTAACTTGAGGGCGGTTGGTGCTCCTCTCTACTAGCCAAGTATTCATCTTACAAAGTGAACTGACAGTGCGCTCTGATCTGTTGCCTGCTCATTACTACTTTTCTGATTTGGCAAGAAAGCGCAGTCTTTGCGCGCATCACACAGTGCACATTGCACAGTGAACAGCCAAGCTCCTGAAATGAAGGTCACTGCTAATGTTTCATTTCAGGGATAGTGCAGAGGCCGGGAAAGTGACCGAAGCTTCTCCCCTAATGATGTTTTGTCTAAGTATCCCAGCTCGCACTGGGATTTTCAAAGAAAGCATCATCAAAAAGAAAGAGAGACAAAAATAAAAGATGTCGCACGCCTGAAAGGAATTTTATAGAATTGAGGGATAGAAATGGAGAACAACTTTGTAGATGGAACAGAAATGCTCATGAACAAAGAATCTGACCTCACTGGTCTTTTGTTTTTGGCTCTTCCATCAGTTATCATTGCATATACATAGACATATATGCCGCCATGTTTTATACCAAATGACTGAAAGAGCCATAACTATAAGTATATAATGTTCTATATTGTATGTATCCCCCAATATATATTTAGAATCACACTCTCTACTTACCCAATCACACTCCAATCCTCACTCCCCCAAGATGTTTCCTCCTGTTCCTCCTCATCTTCCTCACTATTGGACAATAAAATAAGTCATATAAATCATATATCATCTACTTTGACATCCAGATAACACAGAGTTATATAAAGATTGGGGTTGGAAATGCTGAATGAAGAGTCCCGATTAACCCCTTATTGAGGGCACACTATCTATGTATGGGGCGGGCTCAAGAGTAAAGTCTGCCCCCTGAACCACCTGTGGCATCAAACAGTATCTGATGCAACTGCAGCTAGCCATGATTGCATCAGTTTAACCCTTTAAATGCTGCTGTGAAGTATGATAGCAGTATTTAAAAGGGCTTTAAAATGGCGACTGACTCTTTGTATGGCGATCGGCCCTCACGCAAAGCGATCGTAGGGTGCTGATTGATTGACATTGCAGCTAGGAGTTCACTGGAGGCCTCCGCGTCTGCCATGTGTGATCTTCTCACATTCATTGGGACACCCTCATCTGCCACATATACAGTATATTCATCACTATTACAAATGGTTATAGTAGCTGAGGAGCCCTGTTGAATAATTTTTATTGAAGCCCAAGAAGTGCAAGTTACACCTCTGATTGCATCTATGTCTCATAGTTAAAAGGTACTGAGGACTAAATCATTGAAAGTTGTGGACCATAATTGCACCAGTTACTTACGGCAGTGGCACTTCACTAAGCGATGCAAGCGTTTCATTGGAATCAAAGCAGCTGAAATGAAAAAATTAAAAAATTCTGAATGAAAGTATTGATACTTAGGAAGCCTAGAGATAAAAGTTATCAACTGTGATATGCAGGAAGCAGTGTGCTCTCAACAGCAACAGAGCAGAGCGCACTGTAACTGCAGATTGTAAGATGATTTCCCAGCATTTAAAGGTAATCTGTCACCACTTTTTTGGGATTTCATGTAAAACTATCATTCAATTTAGTGTCACCTTTGCATTGTACAAGTACTTTTGATATCCATTGACTCCCCACTAATGATACATAAATACCGTTTATATTCCTCGCGCGATGTATGTAAATATGCTCAATCCGGTCCAATGGGCGGGGCTTATTTTCCGTTTCCACTCCACCTTCTCTGCTTGATGTACATATTCTTTTCTGTGAATATCACAGATCGCGTACAGTTACCACGCATGCTTATTCAAATGACCTCTCGCATATGCGCAGTATGCTTTGCCCAACTGTGGGAATAGCCGAAAAACAATATTGCGCATGCGTCGGCAAAAGCGATTGCGTTCTATGGCCTAGAAGTATACCTGTATACTTCCGGGCCATAGAAAGCCATGGCATATGCTGGCTCATGCGCAATAATGATTTTATGCTTTGCCCACATTTGGACAAAGCATACTGCGCACACGCGAGAGTCCATTTGAATGCGCACACATGGTAACTATACGCGATCTGTGATATTCACAGAAAAGAATATGTACAGCAAGCAGAGGAGAGGGGGGTGGAGAGATGGACAATAAGCCCCACCCTTGAGACTGGACAGAGCATAATTACATATACCACGGGAGGAATTAAAATGGTATTTATGTATCATTGGTGGGAAGTGAAGGGGTATCAAAGGTACTTGTATAATGCATAGGTGACACTAAATTGAATGATATTTTTACATGATATCCCAAAAACATAATGACAGATTCTCTTTAAAAGCGTAACTTGTGGGCCGTTGGTGCTCCTCTTTACTAGCCAAGTATTCATCTTACAAAGTGAACTGACAGTGCGCTCTGATCTGTTGCCTGCTCATTACTACTTTTCTGATTTGGCAAGAAAGCACAGTCTTTGCGCGCATCACACAGTGCACATTGCACAGTGAACAGCCAAGCCCCTGAAATGAAGGTCCCTGCTAATGCTTCATTTCAGGGATAGTGCAGAGGCCGGGGAAGTGACCGAAGCTTCTCCCCTAATGATGTTTTGTCTAAATATCCCAGCACGCACTGGGATTTTCAAACAAAGCGTCATCAAAAGGAAAGAGAGAAAAAAATAAAAGATGTCGCACGCCTGAAAGGAATTTTATAGAATTGAGGGATAGAAATGGAGAACAACTTTGTAGATGGTACAGAAATGCTCATGAACAAAGGATCTGACCTCACTGGTCTTTTGTTTTTCGGCTCCTCCATCAGTTATCATTGCATATACATAGACATATATGCAGCCATGTTTCATACCAAATGACTGAAAGTGCCATAACTATAAGTATATAATGTTCTATAATGTATATATCCCCCAATATATATTTAGTGTAACACTCTCCACTTACCTACTGAAAGTAAAATCCTCACTATTCCAAGAGTATTCCTCCTCACTCTCATCTTTATCACTATTGGACACATAAAATAAGTCATGTAAATCATATATAATCTACTTTGACATCCAGATAACACAGGGTTATATAAAGACTGGGGTACGATATGCTGAATGAAGAGTCCAGATTAACCCCTTATTGAGGGTTCACTATCTATATATGGAGCGGACTCAGAAGTAAAGTCTGCCCCCTGAACCACCAGTGATGGCTCTGTTACATAGCTTGCATCCACAGTACCTGATACAATTGGAAATAGCCATGATAGCATCAGTTTAACCTTTTAAATACTGCTGTGATATTTGATAGCAGTATTGAAAAGGTCTTTAAAATGATGACTGCCACTTTGTTTGGCCATCAATCCCCATGCAAAGCGATCGTAGGGTGCTGATTGATTGACATTGCAGCTAGCGGTGTACTGGAGGCCTCTGTGTCTGCCATGTGTGATCTCCTCACATGCATTGGGACACCCTCATCTGCCACATATATATTTATCACTATTACAAATGGTTATAGTAGCTGAGGGGCCCTGTTGATTAGAAGAATTGATACTTAGGAAGCCTACAGATAAAAGTTATCAGCCGTGATGTGCACAAAGCAGTGCTCTATCTCACCGGCAACAGAGCAGAGCGCACTGTCACTGCACATTGTAAGACAATTCCCCAACATTTAAAGGTGTAACTTCTGAGCAGTTGGTGCTCATCTCTACAAGCCAGGTATTCATCTTAAAAGTTGAACTGACAGTGCCCTCTGATCTGTTGCCTGCTCATTACTACTTTTCTGATTTGGCAAGAAAGCGCAGTCTTTACGCGCATCACACAGTGCACATTGCACAGTGAACAGCCAAGCCCCTGAAATGAAGGTCACTGCTAATGCTTCATTTCAGGGATAGTGCAGAGGCCGGGGAAGTGACCGAAGCTTCTCCCCTAATGATGTTTTGTCTAAGTATCCCAGCTCGCACTGGGATTTTCAAAGAAAGCATCATCAAAAGGAAAGAGAGACAAAAATAAAAGATGTCGCACGCCTGAAAGGAATTTTATAGAATTGAGGGATAGAAATGGAGAACAACTTTGTAGATGGAACAGAAATGCTCATGAACAAAGAATCTGACCTCACTGGTCTTTTGTTTTTGGCTCCTCCATCAGTTATCATTGCATATACATAGACATATATGCAGCCATGTTTTATACCAAATGACTGAAAGAGCCATAACTATAAGTATATAATGTTCTATATTGTATGTATCCCCCAATATATATTTAACGTCACACTCTCCACTTACCCAATCACACTCCAATCCTCACTCCCCCAAGATGTTTCCTCCTGTTCCTCCTCATCTTCCTCACTATTGGACAATAAAATAAGTCATATAAATCATATATCATCTACTTTGACATCCAGATAACACAGGGTTATATAAAGATTGGGGTTGGAAATGCTGAATGAAGAGTCCCGATTAACCCCTTTTTGAGGGCACACTATCTATGTATGGGGCGGGCTCAAGAGTAAAGTCTGCCCCCCTGAACCACCTGTGGCATCAAACAGTATCTGATGCAACTGCAGCTAGCCATGATTGCATCAGCTTAACCCTTTAAATGCTCCTGTGAAGTATGATAGCAGTATTAAAAAGGGCTTTAAAATGGCGACTGACACTTTGTATGGCGATCGGCCCTCACGCAAAGCGATCGTAGGGTGCTGATTGATTGACATTGCAGCTAGGAGTTCACTGGAGGCCTCCGCGTCTGCCATGAGTGATCTTCTCACATTCATTGGGACACCCTCATCTGCCACATATACAGTATATTCATCACTATTACAAATGGTTATAGTAGCTGAGGAGCCCTGTTGAATAATTTTTATTGAAGCCCAAGAAGTGAAAGTTACACCTCTGATTGCATCTATGTCTCATAGTTAAAAGGTTCTGAGGACTAAATCATTAAAAGTTGTGGACCATAATTACACCAGTTACTTACGGCAGTGGCACTTCACTAAGCGATGCAAGCGTTTCATTGGAATCAAAGCAGCTGAAATGAAAAAATTAAAAAATTCTGATTAAAAGTATTGATACTTAGGAAGCCTAGAGATAAAAGTTATCAGCTGTGATATGCAGAAAGCAGTGTGCTCTCAACAACAACAGAGCAGAGCGCACTGTAACTGCAGATTGTAAGATGATTTCCCAGCATTTAAAGGGAATCTGTCACCACTTTTTTGGGATTTCATGTAAAAATATCATTCAATTTAGTGTCACCTTTGCATTATACAAGTACTTTTGATATCCCTTGACTCCCCACTAATGATACATAAATACCGTTTATATTCCTCGCGCGATGTATGTAAATATGCTCGATCCGGTCCAATGGGCGGGGCTTATTTTCCGTTTCCACTCCACCTCCTCTGCTTGATGTACGTATTCTTTTCTGTGAATATCACAGATCGCGTACTGTTACCACGCATGCTTATTCAAATGACCTCTCGCGTATGCACAGTATGCTTTGCCCAACTGTGGGAATAGCCGAAAAACAATATTGCGCATGCGTCGGCAAAAGCAATTGCGTTCTATGGCCTGGAAGCATACCTGTATACTTCCGGGCCATAGAAAGCCATGGCATATGCTGGCTCATGCGCAATAATGATTTTAAGCCTTGCCCACGTTTGGGCAAAGCATACTGCGCACACGCGAGAGTCCATTTGAATGCTGAATGCGCACACATGGTAACTATACGCGATCTGTGTTATTCACAGAAAAGAATATGTACAGCCAGCAGAGGAGAGGGGGGTGGAGAGATGGACAATAAGCCCCACCCATCAAGCTGGACAGAGCGTAATTACATATACCACGGGAGGAATTAAAATGGTATTTATGTATTATTGGTGGGAAGTGAAGGGGTATCAAAGGTACTTGTATAATGCATAGGTGACACTAAATTGAATGATATTTTTACATGATATCCCAAAAACATAATGACAGATTCTCTTTAAAAGCGTAACTTGTGGGCCGTTGGTGCTCCTCTTTACTAGCCAAGTATTCATCTTACAAAGTGAACTGACAGTGCGCTCTGATCTGTTGCCTGCTCATTACTACTTTTCTGATTTGGCAAGAAAGCACAGTCTTTGCGCGCATCACACAGTGCACATTGCACAGTGAACAGCCAAGCCCCTGAAATGAAGGTCCCTGCTAATGCTTCATTTCAGGGATAGTGCAGAGGCCGGGGAAGTGACCGAAGCTTCTCCCCTAATGATGTTTTGTCTAAATATCCCAGCACGCACTGGGATTTTCAAACAAAGCATCATCAAAAGGAAAGAGAGAAAAAAATAAAAGATGTCGCACGCCTGAAAGGAATTTTATGGAATTGAGGGATAGAAATGGAGAACAACTTTGTAGATGGTACAGAAATGCTCATGAACAATGGATCTGACCTCACTGGTCTTTTATTTTTCGGCTCCTCCATCAGTTATCATTGCATATACATTGACATATATGCAGCCATGTTTTATACCAAATGACTGAAAGTGCCATAACTATAAGTATATAATGTTCCACATTGTATGTATATATCCCCCAATATATATTTAGTCTCACATTCTCCACTTACCCAATCACACTCCAATCCTCACTCCCCCAAGATGTTTCCTCCTGTTCCTCCTCACTCTCATCTTCCTCACTATTGGACAATAAAATAAGTCATGTAAATCATATATAATCTACTTTGACATCCAGATGACACAGGGTTATATAAAGATTGGGGTTGGAAATGCTGAATGAAAAGTCCCGATTAACCCCTTATTGAGGGCGCACTATCTGTGTATGGAGCGGGCTCAAGAGTAAAGACTGCCCCCCTGAACCACCTGTGGCATCAAGCAGTATCTGATGCAACTGCAGCTAGCCATGATTGCATCAGTTTAACCCTTTAAATGCTGCTGTGAAGTATGATAGCAGTATTAAAAAGGGCTTTAAAATGGCGACTGTCACTTTGTATGGCGATCGGCCCTTACGCAAACCGATCGTAGGGTGCTGATTGATTGACATTGCAGCTAGGAGTTGAGCAACTAGGAGTTCACTGGAGACCTCCGCGTCTGCCATGTGAGATCTCCTCACATGCATTGGGACACCCTTATCTGCCACATATATATTCATCACTATTACAAATGGTTATAATAGCTGAGAGGCTCTGTTACATAATTTGCATTGAAACCCAAGAAGTGCAAGTTACACCTCTGATTGCACCTATATCTCATAGTTAAAAGGTACTGAGGACTAAATCATTGAAAGTTGTGGACCATGATTACACCAGTTACTTACGGCAGTGGCACTTCACTTAGCGATGCAAGTGTTTCATTGGAATCAAAGCAGCTGAAATGAAAAAATAAAGTTCTTATTAAAAGAATTGATACTTAGGAAGTCTACAGATAAAAGTTATCAGCCGTGATATGCACAAAGCAGTGCACTCTCTCAACAGCAACAGAGGAGAGCGCACTGTCACTGCAGATTGTAAGATGATTTCCCAGCATTTAAAGGGAATCTGTCACCACTTTTTTGGGATATCCTGTAAAAATATCATTCAAATTAGTGTCACCTTTGCATTATACAAGTACTTTTGATATCCCTTGACTCCCCACTAATGATACATAAATACCATTTTTATTCCTCGCGCGATGTACGTAAATATGCTCGATCCGGTCCAATGGGTGGGGTTTATTTTCCATTTCCACTCCCCCTCCTCTGCTTGATGTGTATTCTTTTCTGTGAATATCACAGAATGCGTACAGTTACCATGCATGCTTATTCAAATGACCTCTCGCGTATGCGCAGTATGCTTTGCCCAACTGTGGGAATAGCCGAAAAACAATATTGCGCATGCATCGGCATAAGCGATTGCGTTCTATGGCCTGGAAGTATACTTGTATACTTCCGGGCCATAGAATGCCATGGAGTATGCTGGCACATGCGCAATAATGATTTTATGCTATGCCAACACTTGGGCAAAGCATACTGCGCACACGCGAGAGTCCATTTGAATGCCCACACACGGTAACTATACGCGATCTGTGATATTCACAGAAAAGAATATGTACAGCAAGCAGAGGAGAGGGGGTGGAGAGATGGACAATAAGCCCCACCCATCAGACTGGACCGAGCGTAATTACATATACCACGGGAGGAATTAAAATGGTATTTATGTATCATTGGTGGGAAGTGAAGGGGTATCAAAAGTACTTGTATAATGCATAGGTGACACTAAATTGAATGATATTTTTACATGATATCCCAAAAACATAGTAACATAGTAACATAGTAACATAGTAACATAGTTATTAAGGTTGAAGGGAGACTTTAAGTCTATCTAGTTCAACCCATATCCTATCCTAACTTGCCCTAACATGTTGATCCAGAGGAAGGCAAAAAAACCCCATGTGGCAACAGTAGGCTTCACATTGGGGAAAAAAATTCCTTCCCGACTCCACATACGGCAATCAGACTAGCTCCCTGGATGATGTCATGATGACAGATTCTCTTTAAAAGCGTATCGTGAGGGCCGTTGGTGCTCCTCTTTACTAGCCAAGTATTCATCTTACAAAGTGAACTGACAGTGCGCTCTGATCTGTTGCCTGCTCATTACTACTTTTCTGATTTGGCAAGAAAGAGCAGTCTTTGCGCGCATCACACAGTGCACATTGCACAGTGAACAGCCAAGCCCCTGAATTGAAGGTCACTGTTAATGCTTCATTTCAGGGATAGTGCAGAGGCCGGGGAAGTGACCGAAGCTTCTCTCCTAATGATGTTTTGTTTAAATATTCCAGCACGCACTGGGATTTTCAAACAAAGCGTCATCAAAAGGAAAGTGAGAAAAAAATAAAAGATGTCGCACGCCTGAAAGGAATTTTATAGAATTGAGGGATAGAAATGGAGAACAAGTTTGTAGATTGTACAGAAATGCTCATGAACAAAGGATCTGACCTCACTGGTCTTTTGTTTTTCAGCTCCTCCATCAGTTATCATTGCATATACATAGACATATATGCAGCCATGTTTCATACCACATGACTGAAAGTGCCATAACTATGAGTATATAATGTTCCACATTGTATGTGTATATCCCCCAATATATATTTAGTCTCACATTCTCCACTTACCCAATCACACTCCAATCCTCACTCCCCCAAGATGTTTCCTCCTGTTTCTCCTCACTCTCATCTTCCTCACTATTGGACAATAAAATAAGTCATGTAAACCATATATAATCTACTTTGACATCCAGATGACACAGGGTTATATCCGATGGGCGGGGCTTAATTTCCGTCTCCACTCCCCCTCCTCTGCTTGATGTACGTATTCTTTTCTGTGAATATCACAGATCGCGTACAGTTATCAGGCATGCTCATTCAAATGGCCTCTCGCGTGTGCGCAGTATGCTTTGCCCAACTGTGGGAATAGGCGAAAAAGAATGTTGCGCATGCGTGGTGTGAGGTAGCGCTGTCATTCAGTTAGGGGATCCTCACTAGGCAGCGAATAAAACACATCCGACACTGGGTTTTCATAAACCATAACATAGTCCATGCGGTTTATTCCTCCATCATAAACCCACAGCAGCCACATAAACTTCACATTACAGCATAGCGTCCATGACAGAGCTTCACTCTGCTAAGCCTGTGGTCACAGCTTGTCATACACAGACTCTTTAGCCTCAGATGTCTCACCCCGTCAGGGTCAGCTCACGGTTCCTTCACCATGCGGCAGACGTCCAATCCCTTCAGGGAATTTCCAGGCACGTGCAGCCATTCAACACAGCGTTCCCTGCTGTCAGGAAGACGCCCCATCTCTCTCTCAGACAGGGCCTTCCACACTGGACCAACCAGGTCCCAGCATTCACCACCTGTGACCTACCCTGGCCACATTATATGGTTCATAGCCCCACCCACCGGGTCGCATGAGTCTGACCTCATCACAGGTCCTTCAAGCATTTACACACTCTTTACAACAGTGTTCTTTAAACACACCCCCTGGGTGGGTTTGTAGGTAACCAGGCCTGCACATCTCTCTAGTTACCTGGAGACTTCTCCCTGACACATTGAAGCAACACCTCAGCAATGTCATTGCTGATCCACACACATACATAAGTATCCATCTCAAGGCCACCCACCTTGAGATACATAACCATCTTTCAGGTTTCTGCCACTCATCCTTTCTCTTCGGACATCCACACAGCGCCCCCTAGTGGACACAGTGGTTACTACACCACATACCTCCCCCTTTGTTCAAACTTGTGGGATTGAACACACAACATTACATCAGGCTCTCGAGACCGGGCACTCATTACACCTTGTCCCACAGGTCGAGAGAACCGTCTCCATCTATCATACGGCCTCATCTCTACGTTAGGCCTCCTCCGCCCCCAGCAGTCGGAATATCGGCCCTGATCTTTGGCCCTCCAGTTACAGTCTGTCTGTGTCATCAGACACTGTCTAGTCACCACATTCCTCTCCCTGTAAGTTCCGCTCCCCGACCAGCTCCCCCCGTTGGTACGGTCATCAGTCTTAGTTGGGCCTACTGTCTGGCCTGAGTCTGACTCATTCAGGGTCTCACAGGAACTACGAACTCTCACCATCATTCTGCCAGTCGAACTACCACTTGCTGACATTCTTCGGCCATCTGCCCTGTCACTTCTAGGCGGAACCCTTCGGGTCCTTACATCTCGGGTTGAAGGCGGCCGCCACTTGGTGTTCCGAACCTCTTTAGTGATTTGCCTATGGTCCAGCCTCAACTGCTCAATCTCTTGCAGGTACCCCACTCGATACTCCAATTTCATCTGAAAGTTTCTCAGGCTTTCCACGGAGCCAACCACCAGGACGGGAATCCTACCCTCTTCACTGGATACCTGGTCTTCATCATTGGGAGGGATCCTCACCCTCACCACACCGGAGCTATTTATAAGGTCTTGCATTACCTTCCCAAATCTTCCAATGATTCTCCCTATCAGACCTTTGGGAACCGGAGCTACCTCTTTCCGCAAACCCAACCAATCCATAGCCTCTCTTGCTAATTCTAGGCGTCGAGCAGCTTTCATATTACTCCGTCTAACCAACTGTTTGACATGGAGACACTGCAGATGCATGTTTTTCAGGACAGCCACCCGCTTTGCTGTGTCTTCCCTGACTGACATTATCACCAACTGCCGAGTCTCAGGCGCCCAGTGCACCTTACACGCTTTGACCGCCTCTTTGAAAGCCTCATGCATACCTTCCTCAGCACAGGCCTCTTGCATGTCTTTTGGTACATAAATCACAAACTTGAAGGTCGAGGCCTTGCTCTCTTCCTGGTGAGGAGGCTCTGGCTTTACCACGGACACTTCCCTCACTACAGTTGACCCGATCAGGTGACTGTCTTCTTCAGTTCTTAGCTCCCCAACTTCACGAGATCTCATCTCTTCATGACCGTCTGCCAAGACGGGCACCAGCAGCTCCGTTCAACCACCAGTCGGACCCGGCTGCTGTTCATCACTGTCAAAGTTCTTCTCCTGCAGAAGACCACTTACAGTTTCTTTGAGCTCCAAGACTTCTTTCTCGAGCTCCTCAACTCTGTGCTTGGCCATTTGTCTCAGGACTCTTTCTTGTTCGAGATGTCCTTCCACTGTCTCCTTTATCAGCTGTATCTCACGATCCTGTTCTATTTTGGCCAGCACGTGTCTCACCACTACCTCTTTAATTATATTGTCAAAGGGTACCACTGGGTCAGTCCCACCAGACGAGTGAACCCTCCAGTTAGCGTCCACCACCAATGTGTCTAGCCCAGTCGTCTCATCTCCCAGCCCACCATCCATCATGTCACGAGACATCAGGTCCGTCAGTTGGGCAGATGTACCCCTTCTTCCAGTCATTTCTACATCAGACCTGTCCATTTTAGGAGGCGTCACCATCTCAACGTCTGTTAATCCAACAGTTGAAACGTCTCCCTCATTCGACCATACATCATCAAACAACACAAAGTCCCGGCCCCTCTCCAAGGCATAGACTAAGTCACGTGGTATCCCACTCCCTTGGCACTTACCACCTTTGGTCCCCTCGAACATTACTCTGTCTACTGCATAGTTCACCGTGACCCCATGTTTACAGCGAACCCTGGCGCTTTTCTCGGTCAGAGATAAAACGAGAGAAGTTCCTGTCAGAGTCACCTGACTCTCTGAGTCCAGTCTACCAGAGACTCCTTCCCGGTGCAGCATCATGGTACACACCTGTGGCCCGTCATTATCCGGAAAATACATATCGCACTCCTCAAAACTCATACAGACACACTGCGGTTCCCCAGACATACCCAGTGAGGCAACCAGTGCTGCCATTTCCTGAACCACCCCAATTTGGGTCACCACCCCCTCCAGGGACTCCACCCCTATTTGGGTTACCACCCCAATTTGGGTTACCGCCCCCCTCTGGGACTCCACTTCTTTTTGGGTTACCACCTCAATTTGGGTCACCGCCCCCTTCTGTGACTCGACCCCCTTTTGTGCTACCACCCCGATTTGGGCCACCGCCCCCTTTTGGGATTTCCCCATGTCCGTTATACCGGTCTTCTCAGACCACAGTTCACACAACACCGTTTGTCTCTTACGATACCACACAAGTCCTTGTTGGCACCACCACAGCTCCTGCTGTCACCGATCTCCGACACCACCGGCTGCTGTTCACACACAGCGGCTGGTGTCCTCTTCATGACCCCGCTGAGTTACCGGAAGCCGCTTGTCCCCTTCTTGACTCCCACTGAGCCACTGCAGGCTGAATTGAGAAAAGAAGAAAAAAAAAACACCACACAAAAAACTCACGTGTCCTGTCTGTGTGCTATTGAGCCTGAGACCGTCCAACACACAGGGTGCACCGGGTGCTATTCAGGGAGCCGACCCTCCTCCCAGGGTTTCCCAACACACCGGCCTCACCAGGTCCAGGGGCTTAGCGGGTGCTATTCAGGACATCCGTCTCCACCTGAGACTGCCCAACACTCACGCCTCACCACGTCCAAGGTCATACCACGTGCTCCAGGGATGCGATTCTTCTTCCAGAACCTCCCAACACTGACCCTCCAGGACCTTGCTCACTGAACCCTCCAGGTACACAGTCTTTATCACTGACCCTGGTCAGTGCAACACGAACACCTGTCCATTACCTGTGTCAGTCACACAGGTCCTCGGATACCTCTTCTCCACAGAGGCACCCTAGAGCAATCACCAGTCTCTTTCTCACTGACCCCGGTCAGTACAACATGGCTTTCACGACTGTCACCTGCTGGCCGCGCAGGTTCTTGGACCCCTCTACAGCAGAGGTGTCCTATAAGTCTCTTCCACTGACCGGCTCTCCCCGCTCAGCGTTGCCAGCACTGCACCATGTGCCTTTGGAAACCGTTGCTCTTAGCAATCGAAATTTTGCAGTCCTCTTCCATTGCTCCCAGCAACAAGGCTACAACACTGCCCATAGCATTTCTCCACCAATTGTGAGGTAGCGCTGTCATTCAGTTAGAGGATCCTCGCTAGGCAGCGAATAAAACACATCCGGCACCGAGTTTTCATAAACCATAACATAGTCCAAGCGGTTTATTCCTCCATCATAAACCCACAGCAGCCACATAAACTTCACATTACAGCATATTGTCCGTGACAGAGCTTCACTCTGCTAAGCCTGTGGTCACAGGTTATCATACACAGGCTCTTTAGCCTCAGATGTCTCACCCCGTCAGGGTCAGCTCACGGTTCCTTCACCATGCGGCAGACGTCCATTCCCTCCAGGGAATTCCCAGGCACGTGCAGCCATTCAACACAGCATTCCCTGCTGTCAGGAAGACACCCCCATCTCTCTCTCAGACAGGGCCTTTCACACTGGACCAACCAGGTCCCAGCATTCACCACCTGTGACCTACCTTGGCCACATTATATGGTTCATAACCCCGCCCAACGGGTCACATGACTCTGACCTCATCACAGGTTTATAGGTAACCAGGTCCACCCATCTCTCTAGTTACCTGGAGACTTCTCCCTGACACATTGAATCAACACCTCAGTAACGTCATTGCTGATCCACACATATACATAAGTCTCCATCTCAAGGCCACCCACCTTGAGATACATAACCGTCCTTCAGGATTCTGCCACTCATCCTCTCTCGGGACATCCACACAGCGTCCCCTAGTGGAAACAGTTACTACACCACATAGGGCATAAGTGATTGCATTCTATGGCCTGGAAGTATATTTGGGCAAAGCATATTGTGCACACGCGAGAGGCCATTTGAATGTGTACACGCGGTAACTCTAAGCGATCTGTGATATTCACAGAAAAGAATACATACAGCAAGCAGTGGATGGGTGGTGGAGATGGACAATAAGCCCCGCCCATCAGACTAGACTGAGCATATTTACATACACAGCTCGAGGAATAAAAACGATATTTATATATTATTGGTGAGGAGTGAAGGGATATCAAAAGTACTTGTATAATGCAGAGGTGACACTAAATTGAATGATATTTTTACATAAAACCTGGTGACAGATTCCCTTTAAAAGCGTAACTTGAGGGTGGTTGGTACTCCTCTCTACTAGACAAGTATTCATCTTACAAAGTGAACTGACGGTGCGCTCTGATCTGTTGCCGGCTCATTACTACAGTCTGGTGAGGATGCGCAGTCTTTGCGCGCAGTACACAGTGCACATTGCACAGTGAATAGCCAAGCCCCTAAAATGAAGGTCAATGCTAATTGTTCATTTCAGGGATAGTGCAGAGGCTGGAGCAGTAACCACAGTTTCTGCCTCCTGATGAAGTTTTGTCTGAGTATCCCTGGGATTTTCAAACAAAGAGTCATCAAAAAGGAATTAAGAAAAAAAAAGATGTTGCATGCCTGCAATCAATTTTATAGAAGGGAGGGATAGAAATGGAGAACAACTTTGTAGATGGTACAGAAATGCTCATAAACAAAGCAACTGGCCTTTTGCTTTTGGCTCCTCCATCAGTTATCATTGCATATACATGTAATAGGTGGCTGGTCTCCTCAGTTACGCCTTCTCCTTCTCCTATGTGTCCCCCCGTGCACTATATTTTATGTCTTGTAATTTTATGCTGTATTTGTATTATAATGTATTATGTATGATATTGTACTGGGATGTTCCCCTTTAAATGGCTGTATATGAGTTAGGGACAGTCAACAGTTAACATTATGGGCTGGGCCAGAAGCAGCAGCAGCAGAAAGGCGGGAGAAAGCTGCTGCTTCAGGGACAACTGCCCAGATCCTCGGCAAGGGCAGATGTATAGTGCAGAAGGGGCATTTCCAGACTCCCGAACAGGAAAGATATGTTGCCCCAGATCAAAGGCTCTTAGAGACTGAAAGACTGAAGGACTACAACACAGGCCTCCAGGACTTTGAGGAGGGCCTTCGCTGAAGGGGTCTCAGGCGCCCAGATTCCAGCGATTGGACAACTGCGAACCTCAGCTGCTGCGGCCGTTGTGCATGCAACTACAGCAAATGTCAGGGAGAGAGCAGGAAGCCAATGCTAAAATTCTCTTTTTGTCCATCCTTCATCATTGTTCAATAAAAAGTTACGTTTTCCTTGTTGGAGTAAAGATGTATCCCCAGTCTCTTAACTGCCTGGACTGCTGAGACAAAAGAAAGAGAAGGTAACTCTTCGGGGAAAGGCTGTATCAGTCCTGTGTTTCATGTAAAAGGGGCCGTGGTGTCTACAGACTGTGTTTAGTGGGTGAGCATGGTCCAGACTACCACCCCAGTATCCCTTGTTACATACATAGACATATATGCATCCATGTTTTATACCAAATGACTGAAAGTGCCATAAATATAAGTATATAATGTTCTATATTGTATGTATATATCCCCCAATACATATTTAGTGTCACACTCTCCACTTACCCAATCACACTCCATTTCTCACTGTCATTTTCTTCACTATTGGACACATAAAATAAGTTATGTAAATCATACATAATCTAATTTGACATCCAGATAACACAGGGTTATATACAGACTGTGGTAGGATATCCTGAATGAAGAGTCCCGATTAACCGCTTGTTGAGGGCGCACTATCTCTGTATGGAGCAGGCTCAAGAGTAAAGTCTGCCCCCTGAACCGCCAGTGGCATCCAACAGTACCTGATGCAACAGGAGCTAGCCGTGATCACATCAGTTACATCTTTATATGCTGCTGTGAAGTATGATAGCAGTTATAAAAAGGGCTTTAAAATGACAAATGTCACTTTGTATGGCCATCGACCCCCACGCAAAGCGAATAGCCAAGGGGCCCTGTTGATTAGAAGAATTGATACTTAGAAAGCCTACAGATAAAAGTTATCAGCCGTGATGTGCACAAAGCAGTGTTCTCTCTCACCGGCAACAGAGCAGAGCGCACTGTCTCTGCACATTGTAAGACAATTTCCCAGCATTTAAAGGCGTAACTTGTGGGCAGTTGGTGCTCCTCTCTACAAGCCAGGTATTCATCTAAAAAGGTGAACTGACAGTGCGCTCTGATCTGTTGCCGGCTTATTACTACTGATCTGATCTGGTGAGAATGTGCAGTCTTTGCGTGCAGCGCACAGTGCACATTGCACAGTGAATAGTCAAACTCCTAGTATGAAAGTCACTGCTCATGCTTCATTTCAGGGATAATGCAGAGGCTGGGGCAGTGACTGCAGCTTCTGCCACCTGATGATGTTTTTTCTGAGTATCCCATCACGCACTGGGATTTTCAAACAAAGCGTCATCAAAAAGGAAGAAAAAAAATATGTCGCATGCCTGGAAGTAATTTTATAGAATTGAGGGATAGAAATGGAGAACAACTTTGTAGATGGTACAGAAATGCTCATGAACAAAGGATCTGACCTCACTGGTCTTTTGCTTTTGGCTCCTCCATCGTTATCATTGCATATTCATAGACATATATGCAGCCATGTTTTATACCAAATGACTGAAAGAGCCATAACTATAAGTATACAATGTTCCATATTGTATGTATATATCCCCCAATATATATTTAGTGTCACACTCTCCACTTACCTACTGAAAGTAAAATCCTCACTATTCCACGAGTATTCCTCCTCACTCTCATCTTTATCACTATTGGACACATAAAATAAGTCATGTAAATCATATATAATCTACTTTGACATCCAGATAACACAGGGTTATATAAAGACTGGGGTAAGATATGCTGAATGAAGAGTCCAGATTAACCCCTTATTGAGGGTTCACTATCTCTATATGGAGCGGACTCAGAAGTAAAGTCTGCCCCCTGAACCACCAGTGATGGCTCTGTTACATTGCTGGCACCCACAGTACCTGATACAATTGGAAATAGCCACGATAGCATCGGTTTAACCCTTTAAATTCTGCTGTGATATTTGATAGCAGTATTAAAATGGTCTTTAAAATGATGACTGCCACTTTGTTTGGACATCAACCCCCACGCAAAACGATCGTAGGGTGCGGAATGATTGACATTGCAGCTAGCGGTCTACTGGAGGCCTCTGTGTCTGCCATGTGTGATCTCCTCACATGCATTGGGACACCCTCATCTGCCACATATATATTCATCACTATTACAAGTGGTTATAGTAGCTGAGGGGCCCTGTTGATTAGAAGAATTGATACTTAGGAAGCCTACAGATAAAAGTTATCAGCCGTGATGTGCACAAAGCAGTGCTCTATCTCGCCGGCAACAGAGAAGAGCGCACTGTCGCTGCACACTGTAAGACGATTTGCCAACATTTAAAGGTGTAACTTCTGATCAGTTGGTGCTCATCTCTACAAGCCAGGTATTTATCTAAAAAGGTGAACTGACAGTGCGCCAGTCTGTTGCTGGCTCATTACTACTGATCTGATCTGGTGAGAATGCGCAGTCTTTGCATGCAGCGCACAGTGCACACTGCACAGTGAATAGTCAAACCCCTATATAGAATGTCACTGCTAATGCTTAGTTTCAGGGATAGTGCAGAGAATGGGGCAGTGACCGCAGCTTCTGCCCCCTGGTGATGTTTTGTCTGAGTATTCCAGCATGCACGGTGATTTTCAAACAAAGCGTCATCAAAAACGAAGTAAGAAAAAAAAAGTATATTGCATGCCTGGAAGGAATTTTATAGAATTGAGGGATAGAGATGGAGAACAACTTTGTAGATGGTACAGAAATGCTCATGAACAAAGGACCTGACCTCACTGGTCTTTTGTTTTTAGCTCCTCCATCAGTTATCATTGCATATTCATAGACATATATGCAGCCATGTTTTATAACAAATGACTGAAAGTGCCATAACTATAAGTATATAATGTTCCATATTGTATGTGTATATCCCCAATATATATTTAATTTCACACTCTCCACTTACCTACTGAAAGTAAAATCCTCACTATTCCAAGAGTATTCCTCCTCACTGTCATCTTTATCACTATTGGACACAAAATAAGTCATGTAAAACATATATAATCTACTTTTACATCCAGTTAACACAGGGTTATATAAAGACTGGGGTAAGATGTGCTGAATGAAGAGTACCGATTAGCCCCTTATTGAGGGCGCACTATCTCTCTATGGAACGGGCTCAAAAGTAAAGTCTGCCCCTGAACCACCAGTGATGGCTCTGTTACATAGCTGGCACCCCAGAGGGCGGGGGGGGGGTGCCCCAAAGAAGCAAGTAGCGAAACGCGCTTTGGGGTTCCCTCAGCCCACATCACAGTAAGATTGGTTTATTTTTTGCTTCATTACAGTTTATTTAGTCCCTTTTACCCTCCTTGGCAGTCTGGCTAATAGCAGCAGTGGTCTCATTAGTAGAGTTGAGCGATTTTGGTCGGATCGGGTTTCATGAAAAAAAATTTGTTTCAGATGAAACTGGTCCGACTAGGACAAAAAAAGTCGGAGTTTCATCTGAAACCCGACCCCAATGCAAGTCAATGGGAAATAAAAGTCGGCATTGGGCGGATGACATTCATCCACTCAATGCCGACTTTTATTCCCCATTGATTTGCATTGGGGTCAGGTTTCGTTTTTTTTGCCCTAGTCGGACCAGTTTCATCTGAAACAAATTTTGTTTCATGAAACACGACCCGACCAAAGTCGCTCAACTCTACTCATTAGGTATGGGATTATAATTTCTCTGTGGTCAATTCTTTGTAGATCCGGTTTTGGATCACTAATATATGCACTGTGGCACTCTATATGACCACTGATTAGTTATTTTTCTCTTTTGCACTTTATTATCCCCCTCTTTTTTGGGTGGTTATTACATTTTTGCATGTTATTTAATACCTCTTGTGTACTCATACGGCCATATTGATTGGTATATGTGATTTCTATTATATTGCCACTTTATTACCAGACCTTTCTGTATGTGGTGTCTAGGTGTTTGCTGACTCCCTTATATACTATATTATTAATTATTTACAGTCATATGTTAAAGTTTGGGCACACCTATTAATGTTAACCTTTTTTCTTTATAACAATTTTGGTTTTTGCAACAGCTATTTCAGTTTTATATATCTAATAACTGATGGACTCAGTTATATTTCTGGGTTCAAATGAGGTTTATTGTACTAACAGAAAATGTGCAATCTGCATTTACACAAAATTTGACCGGTGCAAAGGTATGGGCACCCTTATCATTTTCTTGATTTGAACACTCCTAACTACTTTTTACTGACTTCCTGAAACACTAAATTGGTTTTGTAACCTCATTGAGCTTTGAACTTCATAGCCAGGTGTATCAAATCATGAAAAAAGGTATTTAAAGTGGCCACTTGCAAGTAGTTCTCCTATTTGATTCTCCTATGAAGAGTGGCATCATGGGCTCCTCAAAACAACTCTCAAATGATCTGAAAACAAAGATTATTCAACATAGCTTTTCAGGGGAAGGATACAAAAAGTTGTCTCAGAGATTTAACCTGTCAGTTTCCACTGTGAGGAACATAGTAAGGAAATGGAAGAACACAGGTACAGTTCTTGTTAAGCCCAGAAGTGGCAGGCCAAGAAAAATATCAGAAAGGCAGAGAAGAAAAATGGTGAGAACAGTCAAGGACAATCCACAGACCACCTCCAAAGACCTGCAGCATCATCTTTCTGCAGATGGTGTCACTGTGCATCGGTCAACAATACAGCGCACTTTGCACAAGGAGAAGCTGTATGGGAGAGTGATGCGAAAGAAGCTGTTTCTGGAAGCACGCCACAAACAGAGTCACCTGAGGTATGCAAAAGCACATTTGGACAAGCCAGTTACATTTTGGAAGGAGGTCCTGTGGACTGATGAAACAAAGATTGAGTTGTTTGGTCATACAAAAAGGCATTATGCATGGAGGCTAAAAAACACAGCATTCCAAGAAAAACACTTGCTACCCACAGTAAAATTTGGTGGAGGTTCCATCGTGCTTTGGGGCTGTGTGGTCAATGCTGGCACCGGGAATCTTGTTTAAGTTGAGGGTCGCATGGATTCAACTCAGTATCAGCAGATTCTTGACAATAATGTGCAAGAATCAGTGACGAAGTTGAAGTTACGCAGGGGATGGATATTTCAGCAAGACAATGATCCAAAACACCGCTCCAAATCTACTCAGGCATTCATGCAGAGGAACAATTACAATGTTCTGGAATGGCCATCCCAGTCCCCAGACCTGAATATCATTGAACATCTGTGAGATGATTTGAAGCGGGCTGTCCATGCTCGGCGACCATCAAACTTAACTGAACTGGAATTGTTTTGTAAACAGGATTGGTCACAAATACCTTCATCCAGGATCCAGGAACTCATTAATAGCTACAGGAAGCGACTAGAGGCTGTTATTTTTGCAAAAGGAGGATCTCCGAAATATTAATGTCACTTTTATGTTGAGGTGACCATACTTTTGCACCGGTCAAATTTTGTTGAAATGCAGATTGCACATTTTCTGTTAGTACAATAAGCCTCATTTGAATCCAGAAATATAACTGAGTCCATCAGTTATTAGATATATGAAACTGAAATAGCTGTTGCTAAAACTAAAATTGCTATAAAGAAAAAAGGTTAACATTAATAGGTGTGCCCAAACTTTAACATATGACTGTATGTATGATCTTATTTTCATTTTTTATATTTGCACAATAAAATTCATATATTTTTTATGAACTGCTTCTAGTCCATTTTGTTTTGGGTTTTGTTATATTATAATGGATGAGCTTTAACACTTTCAGCCTTATTTGGGATAACCGTGATAGCATAAGTTTAACCCTTTAAATGCTGCTGTGAAGTATGATAGCAGTATTAAAAAGGTCTTTAAAACAGCGACTGCTACTTTGTATGGCCATCAGTCCCCACGCAAAGCGATCACAAGGTGCTGATTGACATTGCAGCTAGGGGTCTACTGGAGGCCTCCGTGTCTGCCATGTGTGATCTCCTCACATGCATTGGGACACCCTCATCTTCCACATATATATTTATCACTATTACAAATGGTTATAGAAGCTGAGGGGCCCTGTTGAATAATTTGCATTGAAGCCCAATAAGTTCACGTTACACCTCTGATTGTATCTATGTCTCATAGTTAAAAGGTACTGAGGACTAAATCATTGAAAATTGTCGACCATGATTATACCAGATACTTACGGCAGTGGCATTTCATTAAATGATGCAATTGTTTCAGTGTATCCAAAGCAGCTGAAATGAAAAAATAAAGTTCCGATTACAAGAATTGATACTTTGGAAGCCTACAGTTAAAAGTTATCAGCCGTGATGTTCACAAAGCAGTGCGCTCTCTTGCGGGCAACAGAGCAGAGCGCACTGTCACTGCACATCGTAGGACAATTTCCCAGCATTTAAAGGCATAACTTGTGGGCGGCTGGTGCTCTTCTCTACAAGCCAAGTATTCATCTTAAAAGGTGAACTGACAGTGCGCTCTGATCTGTTGCCGGCTCATTACTACTGAGTTGCGCCGGCTAGTAAGTGCACTGTCTTTGTGCACTTCGCACAGGACTAGCCCAGCCCCAAAAATGAAGGTCACTGCTAACACTTAATTTCAGTAACAGGGCAATGACTGGGACAGTGACTGCAGCCTCTGCCTCCTGATGAAGGTTTATTTGAGTATCCAAGCATGCACTGGGATTTTCAAATGAAGCGTCATCAAAAAGAAAGTAAGAAAAAAGAAAGAAAAGCAGTAGGATCGTGTAGTTAGGGAAGGATATGGAATTTTTAATTAAAGTATATTAGAAAATAACTTCAATTTTGGCATTAAATAGATAGGGATATAGAATGAAAATCACTTTGTATTTCGGACTATCCCTGTAACACCATGGCTCATATAAAGAGTAGAAAAATCTATATCTCTTGTCTCTTAACAGCATGGAAATCACCTCTAGAATCTATATAGATCTATGTTGAGATCGGTTGTAGTGCAAACTATGATTGTCCTTTAATCTAGGACTCTAAGACCAAATTTGGTTGGTCAGGAGTTCGGGTAAATTTTTGGCAGTACTGTAATTTTTTCATGACCTCATTCTTATCCTATGGGGGAATAGGATGAGTAACCATATGAAGAATACAACGGGGTCTAAAGTCTCTATTAGTGAAAGTAATGTACAGTTGTTGCCAAAAGTATTGACACCCCTGCAATTCTGTCAGATAATACTCAGTTTCTTCCTGAAAATGATTGCAATCACAAATTCTTTGGCATTATTATCTTCATTTAATTTGTCTTAAATGAAAAAACACAAAAGAGAATGAAGCAAAAAGCAAAACATTGATCATTTCACACAAAACTCCAAAAATGGGCCAGACAAAAGTATTGGCACCCTCAGCCTAATACTTGGTTGCACAACCTTTAGCCAAAATAACTGCGACCAACCGCTTTCGGTAACCATCAATGAGTTTCTCACTATGCTCTGCTGGAATTTTAGACCATTCTTCTTTGGCAAACTGCTCCAGGTCCCTTATATTTGAAGGGTGCCTTCTCCAAACTGCCATTTTTAGATCTCTCCACAGGTGTTCTATGGGATTCAGGTCTGGACTCATTGCTGGCCACCTTAGAAGTCTCCAGTGCTTTCTCTCAAACCATTTTCTAGTGCTTTTTGAAGTGTGTTTTGGGTCATTGTCCTGCTGGAAGACCCATGACCTCTGAGGGAGACCCAGCTTTCTCACACTGGGCCCTACATTATGCTACAAAATTTTTTGGTAGTCTTCAGACTTCATAATGCCATGCACACGGTCAAGCAGTCCAGTGCCAGAGGCAGCAAAGCGACCCCAAAACATCAGGGAACCTCCGCCATGTTTGACTGTAGGGACCGTGTTCTTTTCTTTGAATGCCTCTTTTTTTCTCCTGTAAACTCTATGTTGATGCCTTTGCCCAAAAAGCTCTACTTTTGTCTCATTTGACCAGAGAACATTCTTCCAAAACGTTTTAGGCTTTTTCAGGTAAGTTTAGGCAAACTCCAGCCTGGCTTTTTTATGTCTCGGGGTAAGAAGTGGGATCTTTCTGGGTCTCCTACCATACAGTCCCTTTTCATTCAGACGCCGACGGATAGTATGGGTTGACACTGTTGTATCCTCGGACTGCAGGGCAGCTTGAACTTGTTTGGATGTTAGTCGAGGTTCTTTATCCAACATCCGCACAATCTTGCATTGAAATCTCTTGTCAATTTTTCTTTTCCATCCACATCTAGGGAGGTTAGCCACAGTGCCATGGGCTTTAAACTTCTTGATGACATTGTGCACGGTAGACACAGGATCATTCAGGTCTTTGGAAATGGACTTGTAGCCTTGAGATTGCTCATGCTTCCTCACAATTTGGTTTCTCAAGTCCTCAGACAGTTCTTTGGTCTTCTTTCTTTTCTCCATGCTCAATGTGGTACACACAAGGACACAGGACAGAGGTTGAGTCAAATTTAATCCATGTCAACTGGCTGCAAGTGTGATTTAGTTATTGCCAACACCTGTTAGGTGCCACAGGTAAGTTACAGGTGCTGTTAATTACACAAATTAGAGAAGCAGCACATGATTTTTCGAACAGTGCCAATACTTTTGTCCACCCTCTTTTTTATGTTTGGTGTGGAATTATATCCAATTTGGCTTTAGGACAATTCTTTTTGTGTTTTTTTCATTTAAGACAAATTAAATGAAGATAATAATAACAAAGAATTTGTGTTTGCAATCATTTTCAGGAAGAAATTAAGTATTATCTGACAGAATTGCAGGGGTGTCAATACTTTTGGCCACAACTGTATACTTCATATGGAAACATTGTAAATGCCCATGAGTGAGAGCGGTATTGCCATGATGCCATCATTATGGAGTCCTCCATAATGATGGCACATACCATTCATATATGAATGTGGTAGGAAGATGGAATAAGATAAATACCCGAATACTCACTTTGCGTTCTCCATTTTGTGTATCAATCTGTTAAAGAAAAAACAATTAAAAAATTGATAATATTACACATTCACCAAAACGGTAGGAAGAGAAATGATAGTGTTGAACCTTAATATAACAAGTGCAGATATCTCTGTGAATTTTTAAAGGGAGAATATGGGAAAATGAATAATCACAGTTATATCAGATACATACATCTTATCCAGATGTTCCTCCTTCTCCTCTTCCTCTTGCTCTTCTTCTTTCTCCTCCTCCTCCTCTTCCTTCTCCGCTTCCTCCTCCTCCTCTTACTCCTCCTCTTCCCCCTCCTCTTCCGTCTCCACTTCCTCCTCCTCCTCCTCTTACTCCTCTTCCTCCGCTTCCTCCTCCTCTTCCTCCTTCTCCTCTTCCTCTTGCTCTTTTTCTTTCTCCTCCTCCGCCTCTTCCTTCTCCGCTTCCTCCTCCTCCTCTTACTCCTCCTCTTCCCCCTCCTCTTCCGTCTCCACTTCCTCCTCCTCCTCTTACGCCTCTTCCTCCACTTCCTCCTCCTCCTCTTCCTCCTCCGCTAACTTCCTCCTATTAAAGAGTAAGAAGACAATGAGAATTGATGTCACCTGCTTCATGGCTGATAACAGAAGATCATCAAAGGTCGCTAGACAGTTTTTATATTCAGATATAGAGAGTAGTTATAGAATAGAGACACCGACTTATACTTATGAATATTACTGTAGCCAAAACTGGGACACATAAGCCAGTAATGACTCCGCAAGCCAACATGGCAAACCCTCCAAATAAAACCACAAACACCGGACTTTGGGTGGAGTTTGCCCCTTTTATAACACTTTTTGTTGCATATTATAACTATTCTGTTGGACCTTGCCTTTCCCTTACCAACGACTAGGCCGTACCAACATTTTTGAAAAGTGTCCTGGCTGGGGTAAAAAAAAAGCCAAAAGGCGCTAAATTTTACTTGGGTCTCCATGTTACATAAAAATATATTTTTGTGGCATAGCGCTGGATGAATTACTCTTATTAATGAAAATTTCAAAACTATAATTCTGCCATGCCTGAACTTGGCCTTAGAGAAGAGTCAGACGGCTGTATTACTCAGAGGAGGATCGCAACACAATGCTTGGACTGACCAGTGATTTTCTTGACCCGAGCGTGACAGCGTGTGTTTTTATACAGCTGTCATGCTCGTGTCAGGAGAGATGAAGGCCAGTCCAAGCATTGCGTTGTGATCTTCGTCCAAGTTTTACGACTGTCTGATTCTTCCCTAAGGCTAATGCTCGATGGTAACACAGAGTCATCTGCCATTCTCCTCACTCACATGGAGCTTCTCTCTATGGGGAGAGAAGTTGCAGAATATTATGAGTGACATGGAAGATGACTCTATGCCATCAAATAACCCCAGTCTGTCAGAGAAATTATAGATTTAGGAAAAGTAAGAATTTACCTTATTCCTCTCACAAACAACTCTCTCTCTCTCAAACAACAAAATCCTGAAATGATAGGAAAAAAAGAATTACAGTAGACATCAAATTTCATTCCTGGTCTGATATCTGTGAAGAAATGAAGGGGGATCAGTCGGTTACTGACACCTCAGATCATTAACTAAATAAAGATTCACTTTTAAATAAGGGAATGAAAATCTATAAGGGGAAGAGATATTCTGAACTTACAGGGTTAATACCTACAGATAAGAAAGAAAGTAACAGAACATAATAAAGGACATATAGAGCCAAATGCAAAGTTGACTTACACTAAACTGCCAACTGCAGCCCTCTAGTGATTGTCCCCCTCAGCAGTTACTGTGATGTCACCGTGCCATGTCATCACTTGCCTTGGATTACTAATCACCAGTAGCAACAGTAACTGTCGTAAGTGACAAAAACCTGCAACCAATCCAGTTTACATGAAATTGTCCTTTAAGGGACTGTACCGAATTAGAAAAACATAACTAATTTCTTCCAAAAAACCCCCAGCTATCCACAGGTTATGTGTTGTTTTTGCAACTCAGCTTCATAGAAGTGAGTAGAGCTGAGCTGTAATACAAGACGCAACCGACAGACAGGTGTGGTGCTGTTTTTATAAGAAATGAGACAATATATTTAAAATCTTGTACAACCCTCTTCGGTTCCTTCCCTTATACCAAAACTTTACACAAGAGATATCAATGTAATTATTGACATATCAAGGAAATAACTTCTTCAGAGAGGAAGAGGATAGGAGCTCTAGTGCCACCCACTGGAGGTAGAAATCCTAAAAGTCAAGATAGACCCTCTAAAGGACTTCGTCACATGACTTAGGATAGTAAACAAAATCAGAAACTTTTTTTGCAGACAAGTGTTTGAGATTTTTTGCTTCTCATCAGTGAAAAGATATGTCCAATGGTTGGCAGTAGAGCTCCTGTCCTCTTCCTCTGGACAAACCACTTGCATTTTTAAATTCCTGGGAAAGCATTTTATTGCCTATAAGTCTCCCTACACCAACTTGACACTCTCTTCAAGGATAAAGTTTACCCCTTAGACCATCTAAATATTATATCACTGTGATTAAAAATGTTAATAGATAAAGATTTATGGCAGTTATGATATACTAGATGGTGGCCCGATTCTATCGCATCGGGTATTCTAGAGTCTCTGTTAAAATAAAAAATAGTGATATATTCACCTTCTGATGGCCCCCGGACTCTTTCTCTCCTCTCCACGCTCCCGTCATCTTCCGGTTCCAGTAATGGTTTGCGCGAAACACCGCTGATGACGTCGCGCTCTCGCGAGAGTGACGTCATCTTCAGCCCTTCTCGCTAAGCATTAGTGGAACCGGAAGATGCCGGGCGCGTGGTGAGAGGAGGGAAAGAGTCCGGGGTCCATCGGAAGGTGAGTATATAACTATTTTTTATTTTAACAGAGACTCTAAAATACCCGATGCGATAGAATCGGGCCACCATCTAGTGTATTATACTCCTGTTACACCCGGAGCTGCTGTCACTGTTCTGCTGTTACCTAATATATTGTACTCCAGTTACAACCAGAGCTGCAGTCACTGTTCTGCTGTTACCTAATGTAGTGTACTCCAGTTACACCCAGATCTGCAGTCACTGTTCTGCTGTTACCTAATGTATTGCACTCCAGTTACACCCAGATCTGCAGTCACTGTTCTGCTTTTACCTAATGTATTGTAGTCCAGTTACACCCAGAGCTGCAGTCCCCGTTCTGCTCTTACCTAATGTATTATACTCGTGTTACAGCCAGAGCTGCAGTCACTGTTCAGATCTTACCAAATGTATTGTACTCAAGTTACACCCAGAGCTGCAGTCACTATTCTGCTGTTACCTAATGTATTGTACTCCAGTTACACCCAGAGCTGCAGTCACTGTTCTGCTGTTACCTAATGTATTGTACTCCAGTTACACCGAGATCTGCAGTCACTGTTCAGATCTTACCTAATGTATTGTACTCCAGTTACACCCAGAGCTGCAGTCACTTTTCTGCTCTTACCTAATGTATTGTACTCCAGTTACACCCAGATCTGCAGTCACTGTTCTGCTGTTACCTAATGTATTGTACTCCAGCTACTCCCAGAGCTTCAGTCACTGTTCTGCTTTTGCCTAATGTATTGTAGTCGAGTTACACCCAGAGCTGCAGTCACCGTTCTGCTCTTAACTAATGTATTATACTCGTGTTACAGCCAGAGCTGCAGTCACTGTTCTACTGTTACCTAATGTATTGTACTCCAGTTACACCCAGATCTGCCGTCACTGTTCTGCTGTTACCTAATATATTGTACTCCAGTTACACCCAGAGCTGCTGTCACTGTTCTGCTCTTACCTAATGTATTGTATATGTATAGGACTGTGCCTGTGTAATGAGCGACGCAGCAGTGATGCCTTTAACGGCTGTAATGTGGCTGTACAATAAGCGATGCGACCGTGTTGCCGCGACGACTAAGCGACTGTCGCTGATTGGTCACGGCCCAACTGCCGCGACCCATCAGCGACGCAGGATTTCGGTTGCAGACAGACATGATAAGACAATTATATATATAGATTCTTAATTAAGGCTAATCTATACATTGCTCTGTATTGTACCCACATATGGATGGTGGATACAAAGACAGAAGGCCGGTTGGATAAATTACACATTTTGCTCATTAGCAAAATAAAAATTCAAATATTATTAGAGAATGATGGAAATGAGGAGGGGAAGTCACAGACACAAGGGATAGGATAGGACATAAATCAGGAGATAATAAAAGCATACTCACACTCCACTAACTGTAACCCTCAAAGGAGAGTTCCGCTCGGCAGTTCCTTTTATGTCACCGGCACAACATTCCGTGACCTCACAATCACCTACAGACAATGCCTTATACATGGAATGGGCTTCTAACCTCTTATGGACACAACTGGATTTAGACCATTTTGCTTTATGTTTTTATCATTGCATTGTATTATTTTTCTATAATTTAGCTCTATTTTGCCATGTTTATTTGTGGCTTTTCTTCTTACTTGGCATTGAGGAAGGAGTGAAATTATCCTGCAAAGAACTGCAGGTTTATTTGGCCACCACCACTCATTAAAAATTAAAATAAAAAATTGATCATAAAGTTTTAATTTCCCCAAAATGGTATCATTTTTTTAAAGGTAAATTTTTATTAAATTTTATATTTAAACAATTATAAACATCAGACCTAAATAGGTCAAATATTACAAATATTACAATCCAGACATCAGTCAGAGTATAATGAATATACCAAAATACGATACAGGCATTTGAAAGAGCTTCAAACACAAAGTACAGTTACATGGTATATAAAATGAGGGAACAACCCCTCTAGTGGACCCCAAACTTAATATGCTATCATTTAAAGTGTCAGCTTGCCACCAGTGGCATACCACTAATGGCTATGCAGCCCGTGAGTCGGGGGTGCGGTACTAGTGGTGACAACACCCACTGCTTGGTATCGCACTTGTAACAGTACCGGTATCCTGGATGCCGAAACAGTTGAAAGCAATAATAGAGGAGACTAACCTCTCAGCGCAGCAGGTGCGATTATGTCACTACAAAACTGTGTCGAGCAGTGCAGAGTTTTTATTTATTTATTTATATATTTTAATCAAGGACAATGTGGCCCATTTATTATATGGAAGACTATGTGGAGGCCATTATATTATATGGAAGGTTATGTGGGGGCCATGATATTCATTATATTATATGACAGGCTATTTAGAGGCCATTATATTATATGGAAGGCTATGTAGGGCCCATTATACTATATGGAAGGTTATGTGGAAGCCATTATATTCATTATATTACATGGAAGGCTATGTGGAGGCCATTATTTTATGTGGAGGGTAATGTAGTTCCATTATAATATATGGAAGGCTTTGAGGTGCCCAGTATACTTTATGAAGGCTGTATGGGGCCATTATACTGTTTTGAGGGCTATGTTGGGGTCATTACACTGCAGGGGAAAGATGCAAAGAGGACTGAAAGCTGTAAGTGGAGGGACAAGCTTTCTGCACTTGCGCCTTATCTGTATCACGATTCTGCAAGACATTGTCCTAGGGACACAGTGAGTGACATGCTGGGCTGTTAGTTTTGTGAATGGGATAGCTCGGTTGCCAAAGCGAGGGCTGGGGCATGCCAGGCTACACCATGTAAATTAAGGATTGTCCAGATGCCCTGCTTAGCCTCCTCCATTCTCATCAGATGTCACCTATAATGGTCAGACCATTGCTAATCGAAGCTTTGCTCAGTCTTGTGTGTTCCTTGAGCTCTGTGCTCTGCTATTAACTGATTTTGCTGCCTGACCTTTGACATTACCATTTGACTATTCATTTGTCTAGTCCCATTTCCTTTGACGTACACTCCAGGCATTGGACCCCGAGCTCCTTTACTCCCCTGTCTCGCATCTTGTCTGTGAAAATTGACTAGCCAGCATCACAAATTGCAAAAAAAATGAATAATTGATTACTTTGTTATGGAAGCAAAGATTGGAATAAAAGAAGTGCAAAGGAACCTAAAGCTGCTGACAGGTTCCCCATAAAGCAAAAACTAATGACATTCTTTGTGATTAACTTTGGAATATTTCACTGTATCTTCTAATCGGGCTGATGTAAGAATATTATATTTCACTCAGGAGTTGTGTGACTATATGAAAAGCACCAGGCCATGACTGACTACTTTTCTAGAATTACCACATTTAAAAATAACTGCTAACTACGCAGAAATTACCTCCTGCTTTTGTCCCAACTTTTCTCGGTCACAGTTTACGATATATCAATGTTATAAAACTGGTGCTTGAAAATCAAGAATCGCGATCGGCACAGCAGTAATAGTACATCATTGTTGGGGCAGTTTCCTAAATATTGTCATTGATGAAAAACAACGAAAAATCTGCTGCCTGCCCTAAACAATTCCAACACCAGAAGATGATAAACTTATTGGGTCAATTTGGCATCAATGTCATCAGCTGTCCTTTCCGGAGTTTTATTTACTGTGGCACAGTAAAGGGTGTTTTACTGGATGGAAGATATGTTTCTCCCAGCAGATTAATGTTTGGCCGGGTTTTTCCCTAAAGACGGGACCTGTGATGATGTCAGGGTCATGTGATCAGCCCATGTGGTGTCTACCTCACTGGTGGGAGGGGTTAGGCCCTATGTAATGGAGGTTGGTAATTGCCACAGTGTGAGTGTGTTTCTGGACGATACAGGAATTTGTGTGGACTCAGCCTGAAACTTGTGTACAGGATTTACATGCTGCAGGACTATAGCAGCAAGACTCGGAAGAACCCCGGGAATGGCACCTGGCGGATGCCGCAGGACCTGGCAGCCGCTTAGTTACGCCCGTCCCGTGCAAGGGGTGAGTCTGGGACCAGTGGTTCTCCATGCTGTAGTATGTGTTTGGTTTTCCTTATGTTTTGTTAAGCTGCTGGTTACTGAGTGACATTAAAACCACTGGAATTGGACTTTATGCCTGTGTGTTGCCTCGTTACTGCCGCCCGGCTATTGCATACCAGAGCGAATCCCTACATTACTAACTACAAAGTTTCTAATCCGCCTAATCAAAATAGGAAATGAGATGCATAAAATTACTGACATAAAGTCTAGTGATTGCAGAAATCTAGGAATTACTAATCAAGGGAAAAACTTCCGTCACAATTCTCAGAGGCGATGCTGACCCTCAATTAATTTGTGTGTGGAGACAGCGAAAACATTTCTTTGTGAAGAAAGTGTTGCTGTATCGCAGTACCGTTGATCCCATCACCGTTACTCATCTCTATCAAATTTTTATCACAGGGAGAGATGTAAACATGGTGCTCACTGCCTATCATGATCTGTCACGTAACTTTGGAGTGCAAAAGACAGAAGCCACAGGCCGTAGGCGATTCTATGGGATTGGCATGAGATCGCACATTTAAAAATGTGCACCAGAATGTCACACGTCTGTGAGTAGGAAAACTGTGAAAGCTGATGATAAACCACCACTGCATGTCATTGTGAGTCCATGTCCATAAGAAATGGAAGCCATTGATCATCTGAAGCTAGAGCCCGGCTAGCGGGACAGGTCATAGCTACGTCTTAACTATCATCTATCAGTTCAATAAATTTGTAGTGGCAGTCCCAGTGAAGGATTTGACAGCCCAGACTACACAGCGGAGGAGCAGGGAAAGGTAAACATTGCAAATGCTGTGACCCTGCCCAAGCAAGGGGGGCACACTCTATGAGGGACCCTGTGCCAGTGCCCGCGCCCAAGAGTCGGCCTACCCACCTGTCCAGGGCAACGGCACTCGCATGGTTGCGTGCGCTAGGTGGTGACCCCGGCCATGGGGGGGAGGCAGCCCAGTTAGGGAGGTTTACAAAATGGCATATGTTGATGTGGGACATTCAGCTGCTGCAAAAGGCGAAATTGGTCAAGTCCGAGGAAGAGGAGGACCAAAGCAAGCCATTTTTCTGGCAACCTATGTGTCATCAGGGTAAGGTGGGACAAAATCCTTGGAAACCCATGCATGGTTCATTTTAATGAAGGTTAGATCATCCACATTTTGGGTCAACAGACGGGTCCTTTCTTCTGTCAGGATTGACCCAGCTGCACTGAAGACTCTTTCCGATAGCACACTTGTAGCTGGGAAAGCAAGCTCCTGTAAGGCATATTGTGCCGACTCAGGCCAGGTGTCCAGTTTAGCAGCCCAATAGTCAAATGGGAATGACCTGTGAGGGAGAACATCGATATGGGACGAGAAGTAGTTTGTAACCATAGTTGACAACTGCTGTCTCCTGTCATGTGAGCGGGACTTGAAGAATCAGTCCACAACATGGTCATGAAACTCCTGTCTCCAATGCCACTTCTGATGTGTGCACCACGAACACCTCTTCCAAGCTGCCCCCGGCCCCTACGGCTCGTGTGAGAACCATCACTGCTGCTGTGTGCTGGGAATGCCTCAACCAACCGGTTTACCAGAGTTGCTTGTTTGTTAGCCAATATTAGGTCAAGGTTCTCCTGTGGCATTATGTTTTGGAATTTGCCTTTATAGCGTGGATCCAGGATGCTGGCCAACCAGTAGTCATCATCATTCATCATTTTGGCAATGCGGGGGTCCCTTTTTAGGATCTGCAAGACATAATCTGACATGTGGGCCAATGTTCCCGGTGTCAATGATGGACTGCGAGTGCTGGGTGGAGGAGCACTTTCTGGCAAATCCACATCCCTCCAGTCACGCACAAACCCTGTACCAGACCTTGCCACGCCAACATTTTCTCTTGCCCCACAAAATGCATCCTCCTCCCCTAAATAATCATCCCCTTCATCCTCCTCCTCCTCCTCTTTTTCCTCCACCTCGTCCAGGAGAGGTCCCGGAGCAGACAATGGCTGACTGTCATCAAGGCTTCCCTCCTCCTCTTCCTCCTCATCAACCTCGGCTGCAGACGCCTGCTCCTTAATGTGCGTCAAATTTTGCATGAGCAGATGCATAAGTGGGATGCTCATGCTTATGATGGCATCATCTGCGCTTCCCAGCCGTGTGCATTCCTCAAAACACTGAAGGACTTTACAGAGGTCTTTCAGCTTCGACCACTGCACACCTGTCAACTCCATGTCTGCCCTCAAAGTGCCTGCCTGTGTATCCTCCCACAAATGCATTACGGCCTGCCTCTGTTCGCACAGCCGCTCAACCATGTACAGGGTGGAGCTCCACCTTGTTGCAACGTCGTTAATTAGGCGGTGCTTGGGAAGGTGGAGCAATCGCTGCAGCTTCTGCATATGACTGGAGAGTACTGGCGACCGGCGGATGTGCGAGCACAGTCTTCGAACCTTATGGAGCAGGCTTGTTAACTCTGGATAATTATTGAGGAAGGAATGCACCACCAGGTTCAAGGTGTGAGCCAAGCAAGGTATGTGTCTGAGTTTTGAAAGGGCTATGGCTGCTACAAAATTCCGGCCGTTATCACTAACTACCTTGCCTGCCTCAAGATGTAGACTGCCCAGCCATGACTCAGTTTGTCGCTGAAAGTAGTCGGCCAGTACCTCCGCGGTGTGTCTGTCGCTCAACACATCATCTTCAACACAGCCTGCTGACGCTTTCCACTAGCTGATTGATAGGGGGACACCTTGTGTGCAACACTGGCAGCTACGGATGGAGTGCTCGTGCGACTGCGCTCTGTGGACGAGCTTTCGCTTCTGGAGGAGGAGGAGGGTCAAACGCCTACAGCCAACTGTTTCCTATAATGTGGGCTAGGCAGCACTGTCCCACCACCGCTGTCCCCTGTGGACCCTGCATCCACCACATTAACCCAGTGCGCAGAGATGGACACGTAATGGCCCTGGCCATGCCTACTGGACCATGCATCAGTTGTGAGGTGCACCTTTCCACTCACTGATTGCTTGAGTGCATGGACAATGCGGTCTTTCACATGAAGGTGGAGGGCTGGGATGGTTTTGCGAGAAAAGAAGTCGTGATTGGGTAGGTCATTGCGTGGTACTGCGTAGGCCATGAGTTCGCGGAAAGCTGCCCTTTCAACCAAGCGATAGGGCATCATCTCTAACGAGATTAGTTTGGCAATGTGGGAATTCAAAACCAGTGTACGCGGATGAGAGGATGAGTACTTTCTTGTCCTACTCATAGTCTCTGGTAGGGTGAGCTGGACTTGAGAGCTGCATATGGTGGAACTAGCGGTGGACATGGCGGACTGAGAGAGGGTTGATGATGGTGATGGAGTTGGTGTTCTTTCTGATGGCCTAGATTCAGTCTTTTGTTGATATAACATTGTGATTCCCTGACTGCTTTGGCCTTGCGACGACACCTCAACATTTGCTGCTGGTGGTGTGCTAACCGGTGGGCTTACAGTGGGGGAAACAATGTAGCGTTGCTGACTACCTTCTTTGGGAGCAGTTGCACATGTGGTACGTGAGGTTTAGTAGTCCGTCCACGCTTGCAAGTGCATGGTGGTTAAATGTCTAAGCATGCAACTGGTATTCAAATTTCTCAGATTTTTCCCTCGGCTAAAGGTCTTTGCGCACTTCTTACAGATAACCTTTGCCTGATCATTAGGATTTTGTTCAAAAAAGTGCCACACTGCACTCTTCCTACTATGGAAGACATTTTGAGGCCTTGCACGCTGTGCTATTTTGACCGCCTGGCCAAGCTGTCCTGCAACTCTTGGTTTTTGTAACCCGTTTTTGGACTGCTCCGGGCCTGCCAGATAACAGCTGTTGCGATGTCGAAGCCTGCTGCGGATGCTCCTCCTCCTCTTCTGAGCTATTGGCAGCGACACCCTCTTCCCCCAATGGATGCCAATCTGGGTCAACAACTGGGTCATCCATCACCTCCTCTTCAATGTCATGTGCACCTTCCTGTGTGTCACCGTGTATGGTGGTATAGTATGCGGGAAGGGGCACGTGAGTTTCATCAGGGTCAGATTCTGGCTCAGTACACTGCGAGGACAATGTAGTGCTCTGAGTGAATGCACCAGCAGATAAATCTAGCAGTGGCTGTGCATCAGTGCACTCCATGTCAGATTCATCTTGGCCTGGATAATTCATGATTTGACTTGATAACCCAGGCATGGTATGTGAAAACAGCTCCATAGAGTAATCTGTAGTGTGGCCTGCCGCATCCTTCAATTTTGGTTGGGGTGAAGGACACAAGGAAAGGTGTGGTTCATGACCATGAGCCTCCAATGACGACTCAGTGCTTTTATTTTTTAAAACTTCAGAAGAGGAGGCGATAGAGCTGGAGGCTGAGTCAGCAATGTAAGCCAAAACTTGTTCCTGAAGCTCCGGCTTTAAAAGCGGTTTACCTACTCCCAGAAAAGGGAGCCTTCGAGGCCTTGTGGAGCCAGACGATGATGCAGGCTCAACACCTCCTGCATTTGGTGCTATTTTGCCACTACCAGCAGATCCACCACCAACACCATCATTACCAGCTGCCAACCCCCGCCCACTTCCACGGACTCTTCCACCACACTTCCTCATTTTTGGGGAAAATGTACCCAAAATACCACCAACTATATGGTACTGTAAAACAAGGTACAAGGTGTATATAGTAATGGGGAGTATTTGAATCTCTCTACAGACTTCAGGACACAGTTGGATTCTGTCAGGCCCTGGGTATATTACACCTCAAATTAACAGGCTGATTCTGGATGGTGTAAAAAAGGTGTATAGAGGACTGGGGAGAATTGGAATCTCTCTACAGACTTCAGGACACAGTTGTATTCAGTCAGGCCCTGTGTATATTACACCGCAATGTAACAGGCAGAAATTGCTTAGTGTATGACAAACTACAAGGTGTATACAGAATTGGGCAGAATTGGAATCTCCCTAGAGTGTAGGTCTGTAAGAACGGACAAACTCCTCGGCTTTTTCTTACAGAGCCACACACAGCTTCAATTTGGCCGTGATAGCAGCCGGTACACGGTACTGTGTGAGGAGCGTACACGTACACCGCTGTACGGTGTGTGTATGTAATATTGTCAAGCTCCGTGTTTTTGTATACGGACTGACACACGCTCTCTCTAGTTTTGAATGTAATCAAACAGCAAATATACGAAACTGTTTGAAAAACGGACAAAACTCTAAGGTGTAGGTCTGTAAGAACGGACAAACTCCTCGGCTTTTCCTTACAGAGTCACACACAGATTGTCAAGCTCCGTGTTTTTGTATACGGACTGACACATGCTGTCTCTCTCTAGTTTTGAATGTAATCAAACAGCAGATATGCGAAACTGTTTGAAAAACGGACAAAACTCTAAGATGTAGGTCTGTAAGAACGGACAAACTCCTCGGCTTTTCCTTACAGAGTCACACACAGATAGCTTCAATTTGGCCGTGATAACAGCCGGTACACCGTACTGTGTGAGGAGCGTACACCACTGTACGGTGTGTGAAAAAATGAACGCTCAGTACCTCACCAGGACGAAACAATAAAATTGGGATTGCTTTTAAAAAAGCAGTTTGAACACCAGTGTGCACACAGCAAAGCAGGTAGCCTTAAAAGGCAGCCTAATCACCACCAGCGCTGCTGCACAAAAGCAAAAATCTTCACCTTTCACTGCACACTAACTACAGTGAAAAGTACTATCAGCAGAAGCAGCTTTTTTTTCTTTTGGACTTCCTAACGCTCTCCCTACAGAATCAGCAGCAGCAGCTCTCCCTATTCTGTTATCAGCATAAGTAAGATGGTGGTCGGCGTGCACGCCCTATTATACCCCCTGTGATGCCACACAAAGCAAGTCAATCACTTGCATGCCCTTCTCAAAGATGGTGGTGACCGCTGCCTATGTCATCACGTTGCCCACAGTGTCCGTTCTTCCTGATTGGCTGAAAAAGGGCGCTAAAGCATCATTTGAAACGCAACTTGGCGCTCTGGTCGCCAACCTCGTGGCCGACCTCACGCTAAGGTCGGGTTTCGTTTCATGAAACCCGAAAGTCAGCGACTTTTGAATTTTTTCGATCCGTTTCGCTCAACTCTACTCTTAAGGCATTCTTTTGATCATGATCATGAACTGCCATGGCAAGCATCAGGACCACACAATTAAGATCTCATGGTGCCAATTGGGTTAAAGAGGGAGTCTCCGCACTCGGTTAACTATCTAGATGCTGGTCACTATTGAAAGCAGCATTTAACTGGTTAAACAGCTATGGTTGGTGCCAACACTGATAGTGGCTGATTTAGAAAGTTGTCAGTTATAGTGCACAGCTGACAGCTGATGGATTGTCATCTGTATGAGGATGCTATTCTCTCATATCTCAGTTCAGTAAAAAGACGTATTGGTGGTCACTAGGGGGTTAAACCAATCAGGCCTGTGCCCGTCAGCGCATGATCTTTTTTTTAATGCTGAGGCTTGTTTCAGAAAAGGCTGCTGTTGACCCTTCTCGGTCTTAAAAACCAGCTGTAAAGATGAGTTTTTTTGGTATTGGGTGATCGTTTTTTGAAACAAGCTTCAGCATTAAAAAAAATAGATTCCTCGAATCTATTCCTAGGAACCCCTTTTTGAAGCGCGCTCTCACTAAAGCTCCCTCACCTTTGGACCCGTAGAAGCGCACACTAGAAGTCTCTGCTACAGGAGAATTTAAGCTCCAGGGAAGGGGGTGAAAAGAGATTCATTTTTAGCTTTAAATTTGGGTCCATGGACAGAGAGATCAGAGCGGCCATCAATAAAAACTGGCACATTTCGGAGAAAGATGATGACATCGCAGACATAGTGGCCCGTAAACCATTAATATCTTCAAGAAGAAGCACAAACCTCAAAGATATTTTAGTCCACAATTGGTTTAAAACAAGATCCAATAATTGGTTACCTGGCTTTAGAGCAATAGGTAATCATAATTGCAGGACTTGCACTTTTTGTCCCTACCATGTCACCTCTCACATTCTGTAGATAGGCAATATTACACACAGGGTCCATGATTTCATCTCCTCCCCCGATCTATTGTTACGTCATCTTCTGTCCATGTGTTTTTATCTATATCGGCAAAACCATTCGGCCACTATTGTTTTGGTGAATGTTTTTAACCTTTTTTGTCTTTTGTTTATCCGGACAGATGAGGCCATTTGCGCTTTGTAGCAACACTTGAAAAACCAGGTGGGTTGATCCTTTTTTTATTCAGTGTCTCGTCACTTCTCCCTCACCTTTGGACCCGTAAAGCGCACACAGCGCAAAATGCCTGTAATCCACTGTTGTCTCTGCACATATCTCCCGCCACCATATTTTAATCACTTTGAATAAAGGATTGCAACAGGAACAATGAGTGCTGCCCTTTATTTTTCTCTGGACATTTTGTTGCACTGCTTTTTCTGGTAACACCTGAGTTCCTTGTTTCTCCACCGGATTTCCATGGAGATGATCAGCAATGCACACTAAGGCCGGGGTCACACTAACCGACGCAAAATACGGTCAGTATTTTACATGCGTAATACGGATGAATGGCCCCTAAACGGTGATCCGTATGTCATCCGTAATCAAGGTGTGGTCGCGTATTTTGCGCATGTCAGCATCCATATGTAATCCGTATGGCGAGATTTTCTCGCAGGCTTGCAAAATGGACATATAATGGAGCCCTATGACAGGGTTTCTAACAGAAACGAAATAATAGATATAGACACATAGAATGCATGTATATATATATATGTATTCTATGTGTCTATATCTATTCTTTCGTTTCTTTATTAAACCTGTCAGTGTGAGTTTACTGTATAGCGCACTGAATTGCCGGCTTTGCTAAAGGACACCGGGTGCGTATTTCTCGCAAGTCACATGTGTGGTCCGTGTGTAATCCGTATTTTTTGCGCACCCATAGACTTGCATTGGCGTACTATGGCCATAGTACGCTGACAATCGCAGCATGCTGCGATTGGCACGGACCGTAGAATACGGATGAGAAATATACGGCTGGTGCGAGTGACCCCATAGAGAATTATTGGTCCGTGTCTAATGCGTGCTTTTAGCGCCTCTCACTCGGCCGTATTCCTCGCCAGTGTGACCCCGGCCTTAATACTAGCGTACTGGTCCTGGTGCCGAGCTTATTTTTTTCTACTGACTGACTTGGGGAATATTATTAATGTCACCCATTGTGAAGTAATAGTGTCCTCTAATCTGCCCCCATAATATATTATCTCCTAAATGCCTCATACAGTAATAATGACCCCATTTGCTACCGTGAATAAATAATGTACGGTATGTTCTTCATTCTGATCCCCATAGATTGTCACCCATCTTGTAATGATGTACCCCATCCTATAATAATTTCTCCTGTCCTGTAATAATGTCCCCCATAATAGCCCCTTTGTTTAATATTTTCCACCATCCTGGCCTCTTCCCTTAATAATGTTCCCCATCTTGGCCCCTTTCTTTAACAATCTTCCCCATCATGGCCCTTCTTTTTAATAAAATTATCCATATTGTCCCCTTCCTTTAATAATGCCCCTTGCCCCCTCCTTCAATAATGTACACTGTTCTTCTGCAACACATAAAAAATGGTGCCTCTTTCCTGTCCACCTTCCCACAATGAGCAGTGTCCTCTTCATGCTCCACAGCTGGTTTGGGGTCGATGCCATGCATTGCAGTGATGACATGCGCCACCACCAACGGGCATGTCTATTTCAGCTGCTGGACTCTGACTGGCTGGTGGCTTGAATAGCTACTGAGAAGCAGGGGGCAGGAGGTTCTTTGAGTCACTATACATTTCAACTGAATGTGCGTTGAAGGACACACATACAGAAAAAAGGTATGCTGGTGTCGTCAGACCCCTTCCTCAATGGACCCAGCCAAGGTTGCACCTTCTGTGACTGCGATTGTTGCTCTCTTGATCAGTGCCATCTGCTGCAACAACCCTCCCCATTCACACACCCAATGTATAGTGTATAAATGTTGATTTTTTTGTCCCTTAGCAGGTGGTTTCCTATGGGCAGTCTACCGGCACAAACCCACTATGCCTGTAGAAAAACCGAGCCATAAGAATGAGCAGCACTCCTCTGGTTGTCGCCATTAGATTCACTAAGGATCTGTAAACACCATAAATTTGCTCTTTTGCTGCCATACAGCATCATACCTCCTTTTTTCACTTCTACAACTTATCGTTGTTTGCTTACTAGGTTATTTTAGTGTTTTCTTTTTCCCATAGATAGTGCTTTTTTTATCACTGCCCCTGGCTCTATTTCGTTCAGTGTAAAATTAGCACCCAAATGAAAGTTCACTTGTATTTTTTGGAATTTTCTGCTGTGATATTGCGTGGTATGAAATCCTGCTGTCTGTTTAGAAGTAGGGATGAGCAAGTAGTGAAGTTTCGGACTCGTTATACTCGTACCGAGTATACCGTAAGGCCGGGATCACACACAGCGAGATACGGCTGAGTCTCGCAGGTTAAAACCAAGCTCTGGCGCCGGCACTCCGGAGCGGAGCGTGCAGCCGCACAGCAAAACATGGAGCTGCACGCTCTGCTCCAGAGTGCCGGTGCCAGAGCTTGTTTTTAACCTGTGAGACTCGGCCGTATCTCGCTGTAGTGTGACTCCTGCCTAATACTTGGGTATTCGGTACAATTAGCGAGTCTAATGATAGTCAATGGAAAATGCGAGTAATTGTCTGTTGGACCCTACAAAGCGGTCTGGGGGCCGAGGAAAACGCAAAAAATGTGTAAATGTTAAAAAAATGTATGCTGTAAACAAATGTATAAAACATGGGGGCACCTGGTCAGGCGCTGCACGAGTGGTTTTACACCACTGCTTCACTAGAATGTACAAACACTATTTGAAGTACAGTGGTTTCTTGCCGGCAGAGCGGGACTCGTACGCCACTTACGCAGTGCCAGAAGTGATATCTCAGAAGTACCGTAAGAGCGAGTGATGATGGAGGGGATCTTTTGACAGCTAAGTGTGTAAGTGGTGTAAGGAAAGCGATCTACCCTAGGGGCTGTGTGATGGTTAACGCAGGAAGAAGCCACCCATCATCATCATCACAAGGGATTCACAATAATAAAGCTTGGATTACTGTCCTTGTTGTTCCACTGCCACTGGCCAATGTGTAGGCATAGACATAGTGTCTTCACAACATTAGCCCTAGGGGCTGTATCATGGTTGATGAAGAAAGCAAGGCAGGTCTGATGGGCCAAACAATGATGAAGCAGTTAGGACTACTAGCATAGTAGTTGCAGTGTCTAGTGTCCAGGCATAGCCATAGTGTCTCCAAAAATTAGCCCAAGGGGCTGTATCATAGTTGATGAAGGAAGCAAGACAGGTCTGAAGGGCCAAACAATTATGATGAAGCTAGGACTACTAGCATAGAGGTTGCAGTGCCCAGTGTCCAGGCATAGCCATAGTGTCTCCAAAAAATTAGCCCAAGGGGCATGATAGCATGGTTGATGAAGGAAGAAGGGTCTCACTCTCACCACAAGTGCCTCCGATGGGAAATATTAATTAGCATAACATTATTTTTAGCTTATTGACCATGATGTACATGTGGCAGAAGCAGGATTTGAAAACATGTGTAAGAAGAATAGAAGAGGCTTGCATGGGAAGGGATGAATGTGATCACCAATTTTTTTAAAAATAACGTTTTGGGTGACTTTAGGTTGGGATATTGTCATCTGTAGGGCTTAAATACTGTTGCAAAATCCAGTCCTTGTTAAATTTTATCAGAGTCAGCCTGTCTGCATTCTCTGTAGTCTACCGTGTGCGTGTATCTGTGATGATTGCCCCAGCGGCACTGAAAACACGCTCTGACATCACACTAGCAGCAGGGCAGGCCAGCACCTCCAAGGCATAGAAGGAGAGGTCGGGCCAACAATGCAGCTTGGATACCCAGTAATTAAACGGTACAGAAGCGTCTGGAAGGACGCATGTATGGTCACTTAGATAGTTGTTGACCATCTTGTTCAACTTTTCCCTCCTTGACATTGCTACTGTTCCAGCTAGTCCTTGGTGATGAGCCGGTTTATTGAAGATGGCCCAGTTTGTGGACATTTTACCACTACCTCTTTTGGACCTGCTTGGCGTGTCTCTCCCCTTTAATGCATGCTGTTGCACAGAGCTGGTACCTGTGCTAGCAGTGGTGTCTGAGGGTGCTGTTGCCATCAAATGATCGACAACAGCCTTCTTGAAGAATTCCATTGTGAAACCCCTTGGTGACTGCAACAGTAGCAAAGGAAATTTGTCCTTGTACCGTGGGTCTAGAAAGGTGGACAACCAGTATAGGTTGCTATTGAAAATGTGGATTACGCGAGGGTCTTGGCACAGACAGTCAGATATGAAGTGTGCCATGTGTGCCAAGCTGAAAAGAGGCAAATCTTCTGTGACCCCAGAAGGAGGAACAATACCCATCCTCTCCTCACACTGATTGTCCTCCTTCACCTCCTCCTCTCCAGCCCACCCATGCTGGACAGACATGAAGCTGGGGTTGGGATTCCCCTCTGTAGCATGAGGTGTCCCCTCGGTACCACTGAAAAAGAAGTCCTCTCCCTCCTCATTTTCTTCATCATCATCTTCATCCCCCAATGTTACCTGATGGTATTGGGTGGGCTGGGTAGGATCACCCATTGTGAAATCTTGCTCCATATCCAGCTGCTGGGCACGCAAAGATTCCATTTTTTGATTCTGCAGCGATTTTTTCAGCAGACATAGCATAGGGATGGTTACGCTGATAATAACCTGATCACCACTCACAAGCTTGGTGCAGTACTCAAACTTATCAAGCACCTCACAGATATCAGCGATCCATACCCACTCGACAGTTGTTATGTGTCTTGGCTGAGTCTCAGTGTGACGGGCATGTTTAAGCTGGTATTCAGCAAGTGCCCTCTGCTGCTCACTTACCCTTGCCAACATATGATATATTGAGTTCCACCATGTTGGCAGGTCACGAATGAGTCTGTGGTTTGGAAAATTAAATTGCTTTTGAAGTGCTGCAAGACCATCAGCAGTGGTTGAGGAATGGCGAAAATGGGCGCAAATACGGCACATAGTTTATAGGATGTTCATAGAGGGTTAAGTGTAGGAGGGGCCACCGTGTAGTAAGAGAGAAGTTTCTAGGAAATTAGATCAGATGGGGCCAGGGTGCCAAAGTGTCCACATGGGCTATAGGCCCGGACAGCTCGGCAACCACATAACGTTAAAGTGCTGCAGCCCATGTTACCCACAGCAACTGTGTGTCATAGCAGTGGGCCAGTGCAGGCAAGGAAAGATGTGGTGACTTATCATCTAGGCAGATGCTTTTAGGGCAGTAGTCGGTTGGACTGAGGAGATGAAGGAAGTTGGAGGTTCGGCGAGTTCGGTACAGATGGGTCGGATGCTTTACCAGAGGCAACCAAACCTGGTGACTGATGATTTCAAGTCTGGGGCGAAACAGACAGAAGGAATTGTCATCATGGTGAGGTTAGGCCAGGAAGGAACCAGGGAGCAGTCTAGGACGGTACTGCACAGAAGTGACAGCCAAGCAGGGAAAGATGAGGAACCAAATGAATATCATGATGAGCCAACTGTGGATGTAACGTGTGAAGTATTAAGTAAAGAGAGTGTTCAAGTTTACCCAGACTGTTATGAATGGGTCACCGAGGAGGCGAATGCAATAGGCTATGCCACCAGAACACCAGAGAGGTTGGTCACTCAGTGGATTGCAGACCCCTGATCTTAACAACACAACTAGCAGTAGCCGGGGAGCGTTCCTACGCTGCCCTAGACACTTCGTCACAGCCGGAGGACTAACTAAGCCTAAAGACAGAAAGGTGAAATCTAAACTGCCCCGGAGCAGATCCCCAAAGGAATAGACAGCCCCCAAACATATATTGTCGGTGAGACAAGATGAAGAAAAGACACAGAACGAAAATAGACTGAGCAAATGATGGGGCCCACACTGACTAGATAGCACAGGACAGAAAAGGCACTGTCTGCAATCACACAAAAACCCTAAAAATTCCAACACGACTGATGTACAAAAACACTGAGGTTTGCACAACCTCGCCCCCACTATATCAGCACTCAGGTGTGAACTGGCAGCTAGCAGCAGGCTAATACAGCAGGAGACTGAACAAACAGACTGAACAAACAAACACAAGATACCAAAATACAGGGCAGGAGCCAGCAGCCCCAGGGGGAGCAAGCTGACCCCTGACAGCAAGGCAAAATCAGATGCAAAGGTTTAGCAAATGACACTTAGCTGGAAAATGCAGGATCAGGCAGGAGACAGATATCCTCAATAAGCAAAGAAAGGAGTATCAACAGTAGCCACTGAGAGAAATCTGCTCGCTTATGTACTCCCAGTCACTACACCGCTCCTCCAATCATCCTCTGCAGCTGTTGGATTAACACCATGTTGACCAGCTCCACTACTAGCAGAATCCACCAGAGGGAGCCTTGCCTCAAAAGTCAGATTAATAGAGTTCACAACAGTACCCCCCCTTGAGAAGGGGTCACCGAACCCTCATCCACACCACCAGGCCGATCACGATGGGCCCGGTCAAAAGCACGAACCAATCTCTCGGCATGAATATCAGAAGCAGAGACCCAAGAATTATCTTCCTGGCCATAACCCCTCCACTTGACCAAGTACTGGAGTCTCCGTCTAGCCAGACGAGAGTCCAATATTTTCTCTACCTCATACTCCAAATTACCCTCAACCAATACAGGGTCAGGGGGCGCCGCCACAGGAACTACTGGCTCCACAAACCTTTTCAACAATGATTTGTGAAAAACATTATGAATCTTGAACGTACCTGGAAGAGCCAAATGGAAAGAAACAGGGTTAAGGATTTCCAAAATCTTATAAGGTCCAATGAACCTTGGCTTGAATTTTGGAAACGCAACCTTCATCGGAATATTTTTTGAGGACAATCAAACCATATCAACCACTTTGAACCGGGGACCAAAGGTCCTATGCCGGTTGGAAAACCGTTGGGCCTTTTCCTGAGAGTGGGGCAACTTGTCCACTACTTGGTCCCAAATCTGCTGCATTTTGTCCACCACAGAATCCACACTTGGGCAAGCAGAAGCCTCCACCTGCCCCAAAGAAAATCGAGGATGAAAACCAAAATTAAAGAAAAACGAAGACATCAAAGTGGCAGAACTAGCTCTGTTATTTAGAGCGAATTCGGCCAAGGGCAGAAATGAGACCTAGTCATCCTGATCAGCAGATATGAAACATCTCAAATAGGATTCCAAATTCTGGTTTGTTCTCTCAGTTTGTCCATTGGTCTGAGGATGAAATGCAGAGGTGAAAGATAGCTGAATTTTCAGTTTAGAACAAAAGGCCCTCCAAAATCTGGAAACAAACTGGACTCCTCTGTCTGACACAATGTTCTCAGGAATCCCGTGCATATGAACCACCTGTTGTAAAAACAGGGGCACCAACTCAGAAGAAGATTGCAACTTCGGGAGTTGTACAAGATGGACCATCTTGGAAAATCTATCACAAATCACCCAGATAGCAGTCATTCTCTGAAAGACAGGGAGATCAGAAATAAAATCCATTGAAATATGGGTCTATGGCCTGCTGGGCACCGGTAGGGGCATCAACAAACCACTAGAACGAGAACAGGACTTGGACCTGGAACAAGTCCCACAGGACTGCACAAAATTCCTGACATCACGAGATAAGGCAGGCCACCAAAAAGACCGACTCACCAAATCTCTGGTACCAAAAATACCCGGATGACCAGCCAGTGCAGAGCAATGAATTTCAGCCATCACTCTTTTCCTCCACTGGTCAGGGACATACAATTTCCCCACAGGGCATCGTTCAGGTTTGTCCTCCTGAAATTCCTCCAGGGCAAGTCTCAAATCGGGTGAAATGGCGGAAAGAACCACAACCTCACCTAGAGTGGTAGTAGGCTCGGTCACATCAAGAGAATCCGCAAAGAAACTCCTAGAAAGGGCGTCCGCCTTAACATTCATAGTGCCCGGAAGAAAGGTGACCACAAAATTAAAATGCATGAAAAACAAGGCCCACCTAGCTAGCTTGTCTAGGATTCAAGTGCTTGGCTGATTCAAGATAAGTCAAATTCTTGTGGTCGGTAAGGACCACAACTTGATGTCTAGCTTGCTCCAACCAATGTCTCCACTCTTCAAATGCCCACTTCATGGCCAACAACTCCCGATTCCCCACGTCATAGTTACATTCAGATGGGGAAATTTTTTGAGAAAAGAGGGCACACGGATTCATCTTACAGGTTACCGGATCCCTTTGAGACAAAACGGCTCCTGCACCAATCTCAGAAGCATCTACCTATACCTGAAATGGGAGTGAAACATCAGGTTGCCGCAGAACCAGAGCAGAAGTGAATCTCCACTTAAGCTCCTGAAACGCCGAGACTGCCTCTGGAGGCCAATTCACCACATCACCTCAATGTGCCCCTGATGAAGTCACAGTTGTGACGACACGCGTCGGGTTATGGGAGCAATCCCTGGTCCTCTTACACCATTTTTATGCATGATGGTTATTTGTACTCAATGAGCATGTCCGTCATTATTCTATCTGCCTGCTGCCTTCGGTGGTAAAGTATATGGGAGGGGAGGTGTATTTCTTATCTTGCTACACACTCTGGTTTTGGTTAACCCTATAGTTCCTCTTTGAATTTTTAAACACGGGTTAATATAGTGACTAGAGTTGAGCGAAACGGGTTGAAAAATTTCAAAAGTCGCCGACTTTTGGTAAATTCGGGTTTCATGAAACGAAACCCGACCCTAAGGTGAGGTTGGCCACGAGCTCGGCGACTTTAGCGTCAAAGTCGCGTTTCAAAAGTTTGTTTTCCGCCCTTTTTCAGCCAATCAGGATCCACGGACACTGTGGGCAACGTGATGACATAGGCAGGGGTCACCACCATCTTTGAGAAGGGCATGCAAGTGATTGGCTTGCTTTGGGGGGCGTCACAGGGGGTGTAAAAGGGTGTGCACGCCGACCGCCAAGTTACTCATGCTGATCTCAGAATAGGGAGAGCTGCTGCTGCTGCTGCTGATTCTGTAGGGAGAGCGTTAGGCAGGGAAGAAGACACCAAAAACTGCTTCTGCTGCTAGCGATTTTGCCTGTACAACACACCAGTCACTGTGTGTGCAGTGCAAGTGGAGGCTATATTTTGCTGGATCAGCTGTGTTGGTTGTTAGGCTGCCTTATAAGGCTTCCTGATAGCTGTAAGAATAAGTCGAGGACATGTTCCGTTCTTGCAGACCTCCACCTTCTAGTTTTGTCTGCTTTTCAAACAGTTAAGTATATTTGCTGTTTGATCACATTCAAAACTATAGAGAGACAGCGTGTGTCAGTCCGTATACTTAAAAAACACGGAGCTTGACAATTTTATGGACACCGGACAGCGGTGTACGTGCACGCTCCTCTCTCAGTACCGTGTAACGGCTGTTATCATGGCCACAGTGAAGCTATCTGTGTGTCACTCTGTAAGGAAAAGTCGAGGACATGTTCCATTCTTACAGACCTACACTCTAGGGAGATTCCTATTCTGCCCAATTCTATATACACCTTATAGTTTGTCATACACTAGCCAATTTCTGCCTGTGACATAGAGGTGTGATATTCACTGGGCCTCACACAATCCAACAGTGTCCACAAGTGTGTTCAGAAATTCTACATCTCCCCTGTCCTATAGTGACATTTTTCACACCTGCGACATAGAGCCTGTGACATAGCGGTGTGATATTAACTGGGCCTCACACAACAGTGTCCACAAGTGTGTTCAGAAATTCTAAATCTCCCCTGTCCTATAGTGACATTTTTCACACCTGCGACATTGAGCCTGTGACATAGCGGTGTGATATTAACTGGGCCTCACACAACAGTGTCCACAAGTGTGTTCAGAAATTCTACATCTCCCCTGTCCTATAGTGACATTTTTCACACCTGCGACATTGAGCCTGTGACATAGCGGTGTGATATGAAGTGGGCCTCACACAATCCAACAGCGTCCACAAGTGTGTTCAGAAATTCTACATCTCCCCTGTCCTATAGTGACATTTTTCACACCTATGACATTGAGCCTGTGACATAGCAGTGTGATATTAACTGGGCCTCACACAATCCAACAGTGTCCACAAGTGTGTTCAGAAATTCGACGTCTCCCCTGTCCTATATACACCTTGTACCTTGTTTTACATTACTATATAGTTTGTGGGATTTTGTGTACATTTTTACTAAAAATGAGGAAGGTTGGTGGAAGAGGCCGTGGAATTGGGCGGGGTTGCCAGCTGGTAATGATGGTGTTGGTGGTGGATCTGATGGTAGTGGCAAAAGCAAAATAGGACCGAATGCAGGAGGTGTTGAGCCTGCGTCATCATCTGGCTCCACGAGGCCTCGAAGGCTTAGTTTTCTAGGAGTTGGCAAACCGCTTTTAAAGCCAGAGCATCAGGAAAAAGTTTTGGCTTACATTGCTGACTCAGCCTCCAGCTCTATCGCCTCCTCTTCTGAAGTTGTAAAAAATAAAAGCACTGAGTCGTCATTGGAGGGTCATGTTCGTGAACCACACCTTTCCTTGTGTCCTTCACCCCAACCAAGATTGAAGGATGACGCAGGCCATACAACTGATTACTCCATGGAGCTGTTTTCACATACCATGCCTGGGTTATCAAGTGAAATGGTGAATTACCCAGGCCAAGATGAATCTGACATGGAGTGCACTGATGCACAGCCACTGATAGATGATTCTGCTGGTACATTCAGTCAGAGCACTACATTGTCCTCGCAGTGTAATGAGCCAGATTCTGACCCTGATGAGACTCAGGTGCCCCTTCCCGCATACTATACCACCAACGGTGACACAGAGGAAGGTGCACATGACATTGAAGAGGAGGTGATGGATGACCCAGTTGTTGACCCTGATTGGCATCCATTGGGGGAAGAGGGTGCTGCTTCCAATAGCTCAGATGAGGAGGAGGAGCATCCACAGCAGACATCGACATCGCAACAGCTGTTATCTGGCAGGCCCGGAGCACTCCAAAGACAGGTTCCAAAAATCAAAAGAGTTGCTGGACAGCTTGTCCAGACGGTCAAAATAGCACAGCGTGCTAGGCCGCAAAATGTCTTCCAAAGTAGGAAGAGTGCAGTGTGGCACTTTTTTGAACAAAATCCTCATGATCAGGCCAAGGTTATCTGTAAGAAGTGCGCAAAGACCTTTAGACGAGGGAAAAATCTGAAAAATTTGAATACCAGTTGCATGCTTAGACATTTAACCAGCATGCACTTGCAAGCGTGGACACAACAACAAACCTCAATACCACATGTGCAACTGATCACAAAGAAGGTAGTCAGCAACGCTACATTGTTTCCCCCACTGTAAGCCCACCGGTTAGCACAGCAGCAAATGTTGAGGTGTCGTTGCAAGGCCAAAGCAGTCAGGGAATCCCACTGTTATATCAACGAAAGACTGAATCTAGGCCATCAGAAAGAACACCAACTCCATCACTATCATCAACCCTCTCTCAGTCCGCCCTGTCCACCGCTAGTTCCACCATATGCAGCTCTCAAGTCCAGCTCACCCTCCCAGAGACTATGAGTAGGTCAAGAAAGTACTCAGTCTCTCATCCGCGTTCACTGGGTTTGAACGCCCACATTGCCAAACTAATCTCGTTAGAGATGATGCCCTATCGGATGGTGGAAAGTGCAACTTTCCGCAAACTCATGGCCTATGCAGTACCACGCTATGACCTACCCAGTCGCCACTTCTTCTCTCGCAAAGCCATCCCAGCCCTCCACCATCATGTGAAAGACCGCATTGTCCATGCCCTCAAGCAGTCAGTGAGTGGAAAGGTGCACCTCACAACAGATGCATGGCGTGGCCAGGGCCTTTACGTGTCCATCACTGCGCACTGGGTTAATGTGGTGGATGCACTGTCCACAGGGGACAGCGGTGGTGGGACAGTGCTGCCTAGCCCACGGTATAGGAAACAGTTGGCTGTAGGTGTTCAACCCTCCTCCTCCTCCAGAAGCAAAAGCTCGTCCACAGAGCGCAGTCATACGAGCACTCCATCTGCAGCTGCCACTGTTGCACACGAGGTGTCCCCCTATCGAGCAGCTAGTGGAAAGCATCAGCAGGCTGTGTTGCAGATGATGTGTTTGGGCAACAGACACACCGCGGAGGTGCTGGCCGAGTACTTTCAGTGACAAACTGAGTCATGGCTGGGCAGTATACATCTTGAGGCAGGCAAGGTAGTTAGTGATAACGGCCGTAATTTTGTGGCAGCCATAGCCCTTTCAAAACTCAGCCACATACCTTGCTTGGCTCACACCTTGAACCTGGTGGTGCAGTGCTTCCTCAACAATTATCCGGAGTTAACAGCCCTGCTCCAGAAGGTGCAAAGACTGTGCGCGCACATCCGCCGGTCGCCTGTACACTCCATTCGTATGCAGAAGCTGCAGCGATTGCTCCACCTTCCCAACCACCGCCTCATTATCGAATTGCAACAAGGTGGAACTCCACCCTGCACATGGTTGACCGGCTGTGCGACCAAAAGGCAGGCCATAATGCATTTGTGGGAGGATACACAGCCAGGCACTTTGAGAGCAGACATGGAGTTGACAGGTGTGCAGTGGTCGAAGCTGAAAGACCTCTGTAAAGTCCTTCAGTGTTTTGAGGAATGCACACGGCTGGGAAGCGCAGATGACGCCATCCTAAGCATGAGCATCCCACTTATGCATCTGCTCATGCAAACTTTGACGCACATTAAGGAGCAGGCGTCTGCAGCCAATGTTGACGAAGAGGAGAAGGGAATCCTTGATGACATTCAGCCATTGTCTGCTCAGGGACCTCTCCTGGACGAGGTGGAGGAAGAATAGGAGGAGGAGGATGATGATGGGGATGATTACTTAGGGGAGGAGGATGCATCTCGTGGGGCAAGTGAAAATGTTGGCGTGGCAAGGTCTGGTACAGGGTTTGTGCGTGACTGGAGGGATGTGGATTTGCCAGAAAGTGCTCCTCCACCCAGCACTCGCAGTGCATCATTGACACCGGGAACATTGGCCCACATGTCAGATTATGCCTTGCAGATCCTAAAAAGGGACCCCCGCATTGCCAAAATGATGAACGATGATGACTACTGGTTGGCCAGCATCCAGGATCCACGCTATAAAGGCAAATTACAAAACATCATGCCACACGAGAACCTTGACCTAATATTGGCTAATAAACTAGCAACTCTGGTAAACCAGTTGGTTGAGGCATTCCCAGCACACAGCAGCGGTGATGGTTCTCACACGAGCCGTACGGGCCAGGGGCAGCTTGGCAGAGGTGTTCGTGGTGCACACAGCAGAAGTGGCGTTGGAGACAGGGGTTTCATGACAATGTTGTGGACTGATTTTTCAAGTACCGCTCACACAACTGGTAATACTGCATTGATGGAAAGTGACAGGAGACAGCAGTTGTCAACTATGGTTGCAAACTACTTTTCCTCCCATATCGATGTTCTCCCGCACAGGTCATTCCCCTTTGACTATTGGGCCGCTAAACTGGACATCTGGCCTGAATTGGCACAATATGCCTTACAGGAGCTCGCTTGCCCAGCTGCAAGTGTGCTATCGGAAAGAGTCTTCAGTGCAGCTGGATCTATCCTGACAGAAAAAAGGACCCGTCTGTCAACCCAAAATGTGTTCGATCTAATTTTCATTAAAATGAACCATGCATGGGTTTCCAAGGATTTTGAATGTCCAACATCAACATATGCCACTTTCTAAAACTCCCTAACTGTGCTGCCTCTCCCCCCCATGGCCGGTGTCACCACCTAGTGCACGAAACTGTGCGAGTGCCGTTGCCCTGGACAGGTTGGTAGGCCAACTCTTGGGCGCGGGCACTGGCACAGGGTCCCTCATAGTGCAATCAAGTGTCTCTGACGGTGGTGGTGCACACCCGCCGTCAGACACACCACCGTACTATGAGGGGCCCAGTGGCAGTACCGACGCCCACAAGTGGGCCCCCCTTGCTTGGGCAGGGCCCCAGCATTTGCAATCTTTACCTCTCCCTGCTCCTCCGCTGTGTAGTCTGGGCCGTCAAATCCATACTGGGCCTGACACCGTCTGAGCCTGCCTCCTGATCTATAGACATGTATTTTGAATGTGTACACTATGCTATCCATACATGTTATCCGGGGATACGATACCCTTTCTCACCTTTGTGCAATCACGCGTAATCCATACTGGGCCTGACACCGTTTGAGCCTGCCTCTTGATCTATAGACATATATTTTGAAAGTGTACACTATGTTATCCATACATCTTATCCGGGGATACGGTACCCTTTCTCACCTTTGAGCAATCACGTGTAATCCATACTGGGCCTGACACCGTCTGAGCCTGCCTCCTGATCTATAGACATATATTTTGAATGTGTATACTATGCTATCTATACATGTTATCCGGGGATACGGTACCCTTTCTCACCTTTGTGCAATCACGTGTAATCCATACTGGGCCTGACACCGTTTTAGCCTGCCTCTTGATCTATAGACATATATTTTGAATGTGTACACTATGCTATCCATACATCTTATCCGGGGATACGGTACCCTTTCTCACCTTTGAGCAATCACGTGTAATCCATACTGGGCCTGACACCGTCTGAGCCTGCCTCCTGATCTATAGACATATATTTTGAATGTGTACACTATGCTATCCATACATGTTATCCGGGGATACGGTACCCTTTCTCACCTTTGTGCAATCACGTGTAATCCGTACTGGGCCTGACACCGTTTGAGCCTGCCTCCTGATCTATAGACATATATTTTGAATGTGTACACTATGCTATCCATACATGTTATCCGGGGATACGGTACCCTTTCTCACCTTTGTGCAATCACGTGTAATCCATACTGGGCCTGACACCGTCTGAGCCTGCCTCCTGATCTATAGACATATATTTTGAATGTGTACACTATGCTATCCATACATGTTATCCGGGGATACGGTACCTTTTCTCACCTTTGTGCAATCACGTGTAATCCATACTGGGCCTGACACCGTTTGAGCCTGCCTCCTGATCTATAGACATATATTTTGAATGTGTACACTATGCTATCCATATATGTTATCCGGGGATACGGTACCCTTTCTCACCTTTGTGCAATCACGTGTAATCCATACTGGGCCTGACACCGTCTGAGCCTGCCTCCTGATCTATAGACATATATTTTGAATGTGTACACTATGCTATCCATACATGTTATCCGGGGATACGGTACCCTTTCTCACCTTTGTGCAATCACGTGTAATCCATACTGGGCCTGAGAACGGCTGGCGAGCTGCTAAGCAAGCTACAGCACCTGTGGTTTGCACACGTAAGTTTTTCATTTTTTCAGGAATGACGGTTAGGCCTAATTCCGGAACTGCGGTTGACCTGCACTTACTGGGAAATCATCGTTCGCGGGTAATAATTGTAATCCCAGATCCCCATCACTAACGTTGTTCAGCGGGTTATCTGCACCTATAAGCGACAAACGCTGGCCTTTTCAGTGTAGCGCACATGCAGCCACGGACATGTAAGGGCATGACACACCAGTTAGTGGCCAATCTCACATGCCAGAGCCTCGCGTGTCCCTCTAGTAAGCCGGATTCGGACCGCGGGGCATGTCAGAGTCTCGTTCGTTAACGGAATTAAGCTTGCAATGTGTGCATCTTTTTTTTTGCTGGATGGTTGAGGTTGCTCGTGTTGAGACAAATTACGCCGTAGGCTCCACTCCTGGTGGTGCCCTTCTGGACATTCCTTTAAGGTTCAGCTTTGCAACCATACTGCCCACGTAAAACAAACACTTTGCCTTCATGAACGCTGTTTGGAGGGTCGTGACTCGTGGGAATAACGCCGTCCAATCAGTTAACCTGCTAGAGAGATCCTTCATTGCTCCCAAGCATGACATCACACTCCCTAGGAGGAAGGTAATGCCACTGTGGCGACCACACTCCTGGGGGCGACACAAGTGCACTGATGCCTAGCCACTGCTCGATGAATCTGCTGGTACATTGACCCAGACCACTACATTTCCCTTGCACGCTACACGGCCTGAATCTGACCTGATGAAACTCAGGTTACCCATCCCATATACAGTTCCATCTTCCACGGTGACAAAGAGGAAGCTGCAGATGAAAGTGCAGGTTCGGCCCACCCGCCATCAGACACACCACCGTACTATCAGGGACCCTGTGCCAGTGCCGTCGCAAAAGAGTGGGCACCCCTGCTTGCTCAGGATCACAGCACTTGCAAGGTTGAAATACTGCGCAGTGATATAGAAGATGGGGACGACGAGGAGTCCAGACTAGTACAGGGATTCCCTAGCGAGGAGACTTATTTAATTGTTTTCAATGTTGGGACAGCAATTTTTGGGGAGCACTATACTCTGGAGAATGATAGATGGGGCCCACCATACACTGGAACATTCCAAAGGTGGACATCAGACACTGGAGCAGCATTTACAGGGCCCATTATACACTAGAGCATTAGAAATGGGGCCCATTATGTTTGGAGCATTATTTGGGCCCATAAGACAGTGGAGCTTCATCCATGGGGACCAACATATACTGTAGCATTATGTGGAGCTCATCATATACTGTTTCAAACATTATATGGGACCAATGATTCTGTATGGAGAAATAGATGGGCCTCGTCATGAGATGTAAAAAGTGAAGTATTTTTCATTGTACTATACCGCTATTTCTCTGCCGTATCGGAGCATCATGAGTTGTAGTATGTGTTAAAGGGGCACTCTTTCGCCCAGGGCACATGAAAACCTGGAGCCAGTCCTACCCCCCACAACTTTAGCCAAATAACCCCCATTTTTCAGTGCGTAACTAGTATTATGAAGTTAATTAAGGTTGACAAGCTTAAGTAAGAAGAATTGATGCTTTTGGCATTCAAATGGGCACTGTAGGTGTGTTTCCTGTCCTCCTCTCACTGCCAACTTTAATTCCCCATTGACTTACATTGGGTTTCGTGTTTCGGTCGGACCCCCGACTTTTCCCTATAGTCGGCCGATTTTGCTCGACCCGACTTTTGGAAAAGTCGGGTTTCATGAAACGAAACTCAACCCTAAAAAAGCAAAAGTCGCTCAACGCTAATAGTGACCTTTACTATGGTTCACTATACTGGACTATTATTTGATGCCACAATACTCCATTCTGATTTATTTAGAACTTTTATGGTGTGTATTTTCATATATTTATACCCCGTTTCCTCCTTCCCCTTACCTAAATATTTGCATGTAGGTTAAATTTGCTGCATAAAGCCAACCATACACATTGTGTGTCTTTTTGCCCCCCGAATGCATACTCATAAATATCTGCATTTAGGATTTGGCTCTTGGCGTATTTAAATTGTTGTACCTTGCCATATTATATATCTAGATCCTTTGTATAGGGCTTAGTGTATTATACATAATATATCTGTTATGTGGACTTGCCACACACATCATATGTATATAACCGGGTGGTGTTTTGTAGGGCATGTTATTGCTCCCAAGGTTATAGGTTATGCTAATAACCTTTGTCTATTTTAAATGTTTTTAATCTTTTTTTTGGTGTCTTGTATATCTCATGTAATAAAATTGATAATTTTTCTATGGTGATCCCTGCTTTTGATGTATGTCTTCTTTGTTTCTCCTAGTGATTTATACAGTATGTACATTTTTTGACATACTGTGGTTGGATCTCTCCCAATTAATCTTACTATTGATGGTGCTCTCCGCATCCCTCTAGCCAATTCACCACATCAGCGCCTTTTTTGGTCAAATCCATCAGTGGTTTAACAATACCAGAAAAATTACTTATAAATTTACGATAGAAATAAGAAAAACCTAAAAACTTCTGAAGGGCCTTCAGAGAAGTGGGCTGAACCCAATCATAGATGGCCTGTACCTTGGCCGGGTCCATTTCAATAGCAGACGGGGACAAAATGAATCCCAAAAAATAATTTTCTGACAAACAGGGTGCCTCTAATAATTCTGATGAATGTGATTTCTCTGGGTTTACTCTTCAAGGAGTGGGTCTGTATAACAAAAGTAATTTTTTACCTCCTGCTAAAAATAATTTTGTTGAGTCGTACATCAAGTTGGTTGAACGGGATATCATGCAACTTAAGAAAAACTATAGATCTACTGGTGGGGGGAACCTCAATATTATTGAGATGCAGGCACTGATGCGGTTATCTAATAATACAGCCATTACCATCAAAAATGTGGATAAAGGTGGGGCAGTGGTGGTAATGGATACTGGCAAATATAAGGCAGAGATAATGAAGCAATTATCTGATACAGACGTATATACCAGATTAGAAGGTGACCCGACTTCTCGTTTCCTGAAAGAATTGCGGCTTCTGGTGAGTGAGTCCCTTGATAACGGACTCATTGACCAGAAGCTTTCTGATTTTCTGATTGTGGATGCTCCCGTTACACCTATGCTATATACCCTGCCCAAAATCCATAATGATTTGTTTAACCCTCCTGGACGTCCAATCGTTTCAGGGAGAGGTTCAGTTTTCAACAAAGTGGCTATCTTTTTGGATAGGGCGTTGAGGGGTTTTGCTACATCAGCACATTCATATATTATGGACACGAATGATTGTTTGGAAAAAATTAAGGATGTCAATGTTAATTCTAATACCGTACTGGTTTCTTTTGATGTGGTGTCTTTGTATACCTCAATCGCGCATGAGAGGGGTTTTACAGGCCGTCGATGTGGTGCTGTTGGGCTCTGACATGGCCCCAGAGGGTGCACAGCTGCTCCTTACCCTGCTAGGTTTCATCCTCAGGAGGAATTATTTCCTCTTTGGGGATGATTATTACCTACAGGTGCGGGGTACCGCCATGGGGTCCAATGTGGCCCCTACTTATGCAAACATCTACAGTATATGGCGGCATTCGAGGAACAGCATGTGTACAAGTCCATCTACTGGTGCCATGTCAGGGTCTGGTGGCGCTACATCAATGATATTTTTTGTATCTGGGATGGTACAGTTGAGGATTTGTATAGTTTCCAATCTGAATTGAATGGTGTTTTTCCAGAATTAAAATTTACTTTGGACCCAATCGGTGGTTCAAGTACAATTCTTGGATACTATGGTTTACAGTACAAGGAGGCTGATACACTATGTACGGATTTGTTTATTAAGGAGACCGATAGGAACAGTCTGTTGGTCTACAGTAGTAATCATCCGAGGAGGATGGTGGATTCTCTCCCATGGAGTCAAATGTTGCACGTACGAAGAATTGTCAAAGATGAGAATAAATTGGACATTAGACTTAATGATATGTGTCAAAAATCTGTGAATAGGGGATACCCGACTTGTAATGTCAGACGTTTTAAAGATAAAGTCATGGATTTGACCCGGATGTGATATGTCAGAAGCGGGATAAAACTAATGACAAATGAGTACCTTTTGTGTCAACATTTTGCCCGATCATTAATAGGATTGGGGGTGTTTTAAATAAACACTGGGATCTCCTACACAAAGGTTTACCTGATGTCCCTGAGTTTGCTAGAAGACCTGTTTTGTCCTATAGGCGTGGGCGGAATTTGAGAGATAAACTTGTCAGGGCCGATGTTGGTCCGGACAGGATTCTCCGACAGTTGACGCTTGGCCCACTTAAGTCTGGCAATTTTCCTTGTTTAGGTTGCGTGTGTTGTAGCAATATGATTAAAGGAGATAGTTTTAATCATCCACAAACTGGTAAAAAATTTACTATAAGAGAAAGATATACGTGCTCCTTGAACTTTGCTATTTATGTAATCACATGCCCTTGTGGGTTAATGTATGTGGGTGAGACCACTATGGAAATATGGGCACGGATTAGTAAACACAAAAGTACCATCAGGACCAAGCTCTTAGAGTTACCAATACCGAAGCATTTTATTGAGTGAAGACATTCCATCAATCAGATGAGATTTAGGGTGATAGATGGGGACCCTATGTCAAGACGAGGTGGGGATAAGATTAAATTATTAAAGAAAAAGGAACTGAAGTGGATTTCTACTTTGGATACGTTACAGCCAAAAGGCCTTAATCTTGAGTATAATTAACAGATTTGCCTGTAAATTACCCACTGAATTCTTGATGGTATTTCTTTCGTTTTTTGTATATATTTGTTTTTTAATTTTGTTTTGTTTTCTTGTTCTTACTAGGTTTGGAATGGCCTGAGGACATAGGGACTGAATAGTCCTGAAGTTTATGTAGATTTTGTCATATGTCATTGATTGTTTTGTCTGTTGATCCCCATGCCCTCTTGTCTTTCTATTCCTTGTGATTTTTTGAATGTTTTTGATTAAAGTTTTTTTTTTATCTCGGCTGAAAAATTGTACTAATTGGTGCTAGTAGACTATTTGTTCTAGGGTATATTTATACATTTTTGCATGGGTTACCCTGTTGCCATGTGCTGGGATATGTTGCGATCACATGATTTGGTCATGTGATTGTCTCATATGACATTGATTATATTGATCTGTTTTCTGACCATTACCCCACTCCTCCAACCATCCTCTGCAGCTGTTGGATTAACACCATGTTGACCAGCTCCACTACCAGCAGTATCCACCAGAGGGAGCCTTGCCTCAAAAGTCGGATTAAGAGAGTTCACAACACCAGACTGTATCTCTGTTACTGGGGGTCGCCTGAAGAAGGGACCGTCGTTGCCTGGGAAGTGCCCATAGAAGTCTGGAGTTGGAGATGCAGGTATGCTGAAGGGAAGAATACAGTTTTCTGTAGGGGAATGACTGGACATCGATGTTACAGTATTTCAGGTCACGAATACAGTCCTGTCCCTCCCTTACAAATTCATATCAGCCACTCACACTCAGGCATGAGTCTGTTCGGTGTAAGAGTCCTTACACAGTGGCTCAGCATATTTCTTCATGGCATTATCTAAAGCCCAGGTGTAGCACTTTTTTCTATAGAAATTGTTACTCCTCCCCACTTGCTAACTGACTATAGTGCAGGTGATTCTCTGCTGCGCCATATCCTCCTACTGCCAGGCTGCACTGTCTGTACTTATCTGACTTATACTGGTGAGAAACAGTAACATTGCAGCCTTTTCTGCTGCAACGTTTTTACTCTTTGATGCCACGTGAAGACGTAGCGTAATTGGTACATTTTTTTTACATCAGTATTTGTAAGCCAAAACCAGAAGTTGTGATGTGTTTCTATTATACTTTTCATCTGACTGTTTCACTCCAGGTTTTGGCTTACAAATACTGCGGTAAAAAACTCACTATATATTCAACATGTGCAATTGGACTTAGGGAGAGTAAATGCACTTACAGTGCTCATATTACATCGACCTTGTATTCAGTTATGCATTATTTGCAATAATGTTTAAAACAGGATTTGCCTGCAGATTATCACTTTGAGTGCAAGTAAATACTGTTTTTTTCTGTATTTGCTGACATGTTCCTTTTAAAATCAGGCACATTTGCTAAAACTTTCTTGACATTGGTATTGTCAAGTGTTTACCTCGTGGGGAGATCAAGCGTCTTGACTTTCCCCCGATACCCCTGCGTGACCATGAAAAAAACCCCACCACCTCCCCGGCGCCAACTAATACACAGACACCGGTATTTTCTTTGGAATTTTTATGGCCACAGCAGCCTTTTATTATATCAACAAAACAAACAGTAAACACTGTATCATAAATAACATAAGTACAATGACTTTAACACTGGAAGGAGAAGTCCTTGAAGCCACAAGATCATGGTGAAGTAGTCCAAAATATTGTGAACAAACCCCGTCCATTTGATCCCAGCCGTTACCCCACAGGCTCTGGAGCACCAGCACACCAATAGATATTGTCCACAAACTACTTGGAGATCCGCCCTCTTCCGACGGAAAACTCCGCATCCACCTTTCACCAGATCGCGACCAGCATACCTTTTAACGAAGGAGACCCTACACACCGAGTCTCCAAAACCAATTTCCACCGACTTCAAGGACTCCCCCAAAACCGCCACAATGAGGGGGCCTTGAACACCTCAATGACCCGAGACCCCCACAACCCGCCATGCGACGGCCTTCTCTATACCCTCCTGAAGGGCGAGGGCCCAAATATCGGAACCCACTGCATTTAAATGGATCCCGTCCGCCAACCAAAAATCGCCCTCGCCCTTTTCCAAATTGAAATGCCGCATGGCAACGCCCCCATTTCTAACTATAAAAGCAGACACCGCTCTGTTAACCTTAATCCTGGCCCGATTGACCTTCTCCAACGATCTCATAGACCACCATCGCCTGCGTGGCACAATCTCAGACCACACAATCGTGATCCCCCGTTACATCAACCACAACCGCAAGCCATCTTGCTTAATGTCCTTGATCAACTCCCGAAAGGGCCGGACAGCCAGATCGTTACCCCCAGCATGAATAACGAGAATATCTGGTGCCCGGTCCAACCGGACGCACTTGTGGATCTACGTCAACACCCGACGCCACACCAGGCCCCTAAAACCGAGCCACCGCACCACTGCCACAGTCCTGGGAATCCCCAACTGTCTGCCTTCGTTCCTGACATTGGCTCGCAATGCTCCCCAATAAACGAAGGAGTGACCAAAAATCAAGACCAGCAAGCGGTTCCGCACCTGAAACACAAAACGACACTAACAGGAAAAACATACAGTATAAATCTAACGCCAACCCCTCAAACATTTATTCAACCCCATGTACACCACCAACCAAACCCCCCCTCTCAACTTAAGGCCGAACATAACTGCGATACCGATTAGACCTCCACCCGCCAATGCGTAGTATGAAAGAGGGACCCAAACCACGCTCTGCAGCCTCGGTCGCCGCTCCTATCCTCAATGAATGAGAGGCAAATCGGGAATCATCTATCCCCAAACATCGAATGGATTTTTTAAAAAACACACCAAACTGATACCGAGACAAACTACCCCCGTCTGTGTGGCACAACAAGGATCCGCTCAAACTGGGACGAAGCTCCCAAAAATTACGCAAACCCTGAACCGGGCACATTCCAGAACCAGACATGCCACCCAACACCACTCGACGGCCTTTACCAGACTGGTCCGTTTTAGACTGACGCAGCCAGAATTCAACCCCCTGGGAGGTCAATACCACATCACTGGCTAACAAGCCACCCATCGACTCTTTATTGGGAGACACAAGCTCCCCAATCTGCAAAGCCCCAAAAAATGCAAACGAAAAGGCCAGGCGAAACAACACAATCTCATATCGATCAGCACAGACCGATCCCAGAACCAGCCCCAATTGCTCCAGCATATTAAACGACACAGGCCGTCTTAAATCACCCCCCCTCGGAAACGGCAGAAACCTTTTGCCGCCTGTCTTACCAGAAATGTTTTCGTGAAATCCCTGCACCCACGCAACCGAAAACCAAAAGACAAACCTGCCAACAAGCGCGTCACCTTCGCACGGGACCAACCTTCGCCCGCACCCCGCCCCAACCAAGACAACAACATTCCCTCTTGCTCGAGCCAAACCCCACTGGTGGGGCCGGTCGTAAGGACCTCTTTCCACATGCGCCACACAGCCCAGTAGGCCTCCCAATCGGTGCCAATGACGATTCGATCAGTTACTCTGCGGCTCGTAAGCCACCCTCCACAGCTCCTCCGGACAAATTAGACCCTCGAACTCTGCTTCCGGAGCCAAGGAACGAAAACGATCCAACTGCAAACGAGAGAGAGAGTCAGCTATCTTGTTCTTCACGCCGGGCACGTGCGTCGCGGTCACATGTGCATTCAAAGACAAACACAATAGCACCAAATGCTGCAAAACCCGAACAACTGAAGGGGACGATGCAGTAAGACCATTAATTGCGCTCACAACACCCATATTGTCGCAATTAAAACGAACGCGCCGATTCCGAAAATCCTGCCCCCACAAATGTACCGCCACCAGAATCGGAAAAATCTCCAACAACATGATGTTACGCACCAAGCCGGCCGAAAACCACTCGTCAGGCCATTGAGCTGCGCACCATTTCCCTCTGAAATAGGCGCCAAAACCAAATCCGCCAGCTGCGTCTGTAAACAAATCCAATGCATCGTTACCAACCACATTTGCCATTACCAACGAGCGACCGTTGTACTCCTCCAAAAAGTACTCCCAGACCGCCAAATCAGCCCTGAGCTCAGCCGAAAACCTAGCAAAATGATGGGGAGCCCGAATCCCCGAAGTAGCGCTAGCCAGCCTACGTGAAAAACCTCGACCCATCGGCATCACCCAACAAGCAAATTTAAGCTTCCCCAACAGCGGCTGAAGATTCTGCAGCAATATTTTCCGCAACTGACACGCTCGGACCACTTCAGACCTCAAATCTTCTAGCTTGTCCTCAGGCAGCCTAAATTCCCATTCAACTGTATCGATGACGATCCCCAAAAAACAAAATGCAAACACATGCTGGGGCCCTCAGTTTTTTCGGGCACCAACAGGACCCCGAACCGATCCGCCACCCACTCAATGGCTTTCAAAATCCTGAAACAACGTGAAGAATCAGCCGGGCCAACACACAAGAAGTCGTCTAAATAATGAATAACTGAGTCGAAACCAGAAACGTCGCACACGACCTGCTCAAGAAAGGAACTAAACGCCTCGAAATACGCACAGGACAATGAACAACCAATAGGTAAACACCTATCCACAAAAAACCTGCCTTCCCAAAAACAGCCCAGCAGCTTTACGCTTTCAGGGTGAATCGGAAGTAGACGAAAAGCGGATTCAACATCGGTCTTAGCCATAAGGGCACCACGACCACATTTTCGCACCCAACGCTCCGCCTCGTCAAACGAAGAGTATACCACCGAACAAATCTCTGGGTCAATACCATCGTCAACCGACCTCCCACGTGGGTAAGCCAAATGTTGCATGAGCCGAAACTTATTCGGCTCCTTCTTCGGAACCACCCCCAACGGGGAAACCACCAAATCTGCGACCCAACGAAACTTCTTTCCTGAGTTTCTCCGAAACAACTGAAGAATGCTCCACGGCTGAGCGCAAATTTTTCAAAACAAAGAGGATTTCAAACGGAGGACTGGGTATGCGAAAACCCTCCTTAAAACCTGAATACAACAGCCCCGCTCTTTTCCTCTCCGGGTACCTATTTAGATAGGGAACCATCCTTTCCAGATTCACCGGAGTCTCCCCCTTGCGAATTACCACCCCCAGCTCTGGACTTCCCTTTCTTGAAACACTTTGACGCCCCGTGTGAGGTGCCATTGCAATTTGAGCAGAGGTGTTTAAATTTACAGTTGGCCCCGAACTTACACTGGCCATCATTAAACTGCCAGCACACCCCCGCCTTGTGCGCTCCTGACTGCCCTTGACCCCCGCCACTCGTAGAGCTGGAGGTGCCGCTACTCTGGCTGGTGCTTCCAGCCCCCCCATGAAAGGAACTCCCAAACATATTTTGCGCTATCACACGCATCCACAGACCAATATCTTTTTGGTCCCAGCGAATAGCCAGACACACAGCTTTCCTCTGACGAAATTGCTCGTCATACCTCAGCCACGCCTGACCGCCATATACTCTGTAAGCATATCCCAATAGCATCCAAATAACAAAACAGCGCAGAGCAATTGTCAGGGGCCTTTTCCCCAATAACACTTGCCAAAATGGCAAAAGCTTGCTGCCAATTTACAAATGTCTGAGGAATCAAGGGCCACCTCCGCTTTTCTTCCTCTTCCTTTTTGCTATCCTCTTTCTTACTTTAATCCAAATTAAACTTCTCAAGAGGCAATAACAAAAATATTTCCACATATTCATCCTTCCAAATCTGCTCTTTCACCTCCATTTTAAATGAGCCCCCAACGAACCTTCGAAGCACACGTACACCTTGACATGCGCCCGATCATCCAGATGCACACAACACTCCTTTTCTCTGTCGGTTTGCACCAACACTGGCTTGCCAGCGCGAGGGCCCGGCACTGCCACGCACTGATCTGACAACCCGGCGGCCCAACCCATGCTGCTACCAGTGACGACCCAACAAAACCCCGCTCCAAGCACCACAGCAAGCTACGCACATCTGCCAGCATATCACACACGCCCCCGGCCGAACCTGAACTGCTCAACCCAGCCTCAAACCCGATGCCACTGTTTTCTGCTGAGGGCCCCCCTACCACCACTGACGAAGATAAAAGCAGGTGACAAACGGGACATAGACACATACTCACTGGGCTGCGAGGGGGTTGTGTGCCCTCCAGTCGGAAAGCCTGGATCCCCCGACGCCTCGTGGACCTCGCGACTCCCGGTGGCGGACTCGCTGCCGCGTTGTTGTACCCCGAACACCCCCGCAGCAAGGGCCAGTGTGGGAGGCCTGAACCCCTGGACTGAACCAGGCGGCGGTATCCCCAAGTCGAAAGCCTCCTGGCGATGTGCCATCACGATGCCCCTGGGCGTCTAGGGCCCCCCCACGACAGCTGGGAGCCCGAAACCGTCCTCGTCCTCCTTCGCCCGAATCTTTCTGCAGCCGGCGCCGACCCCGCCAGGCTGCCCGCCGGTCCCGCTGCAGCCACAGAGCTGTAAGGTGTTGTCACCTCGTCTGAAGCAGGCGCAGCTGCTGGGCCAGCGCAGCGGCGCCCCCCCCCGCCACAGCCGGTTCCCCCACACCGCTGGGGGACGAAGAAGAACCCGGCCCTGCCACCCAGCAGGCCGCCTCTCTGCCGGCGGCTGAAATACATGTGGCTGAAGAGGCAGGCCGCGCGGCACGTCCATAACCTCCGCGGCCCCCTGAAGGAGCAGGTGCAGCCTGAAGCCGGGTGCGTGCCGGCTCCGCCCCCTCGTGCCCCGGGGCGAAGGTCCGGATACCACCACAGGGCCTCGCCGCACCTGAGGATTCCTCCCAGGCCGCAACGCCCTGGATGGGGGGGTGAGCATTGCGCGGCCTCGAGGGTCCCGGGAGGGGCTCCGGCGGCGACGCGAGGCCCGGGGAGCGGTGTCGGGCGAGAGCCGCTCCGGAGGCCTCGCCCGCCTGGATCTCCGCTCTTTCACCTCGGCCTGCACTGGTGCCCCCTGAAGCAGGCCAGCTACTTGAGCCTCCAACCACCCCGGAGGCTGCCCCGCCGGTGCTGCCCGCAGTCTGTCCAGGGCCTGATCCACTCCAGACATCCCGGTAAGCGTGTGGGACTGTTCTGGAGCTGGGAAAGCGGGAACAGAGGGTGGGAACCCCCCAGCCCCTGGCTTAAATACCCCCTAGCTCCCCCTCCCCATTAACCCTTCCCTCCACTAAACCTTCCAACCCCCCCGTCATGATGGCCTCCGCCCACGCCACCTACAGGGGGCCGGGAGGCTCACTCCGGCCATTTCTTTAATTAATTAGGAAATATATTGCTTCTTTAACCAGTTTTTGTCTAAGTTTGAATATCATGACAACTATATGTGTTCATTTAATTTTCTTGCATCACTTTCCTTCCATCTCACCCAAAATATCATGAAATATTTGGACTGAACTCAGATACATAATACATATGATAAAACATAAGTTTTTTTTATTGATGACAAATATTCAAATGACAATGTCCAGCTCTTTTGTTCTCTTCCAATGATGGTCCATTGCTATCTTGTGTCTGATGACTATAAAAAAAGAAGGGAAAAAATAAGCATTGTTAGGTCCGCTTGCCAAGACATGTCTATACTAATCTCAGTAACAATACATATGTCAGGCAGGGTGATTTTTCTCCATATCGTCAACTCAAGCTTTGTGAATACAGGAAGGAACCAAAGTGTATATGACTGATGTTTGGCGATACCACAGATTATTGGACGCTGGGTATAACTCACATTCAAAGGTCCTAAAGTGAATCCTGCATGCCCAAAAGATGATACCACTGATGAGTGATGATCTGACAGTAAAGGGTCTCACTCCCACAGCCCCCATAGCTGAGCTCCCAAGTAGTAGGTAGAAAGGCACATTAAATACAAAAAAAAGAGTGAGGGAGCACAAGATCCAAGTGTTGAGTAACCAGTTCTGCCTTATTTTGTTTAACGTTGGCAATAGATAATAAATAAGATGCAGAATACAAGCCATTAGGCTGAGTGCAGACGGACTTTTTAGCCCTGCGGATTTTTCCGCGCAGAATGGAAGAAATCCGCAGGTCAAATGACCTGCATTTTTCCTGCGGATTTCTTCCATTTTTCCTGCGGTTTTATTGCGTTTTTTGTGCGGTTTTCCACTGCGGTTTTCCCCCTGCGGATTTGGTGACAGGGGAGATGGAAAACCGCACAAAAGAAGTAACATGCTGCGGATTTTGTACCGCTGGGAAAACCGCGCGGAAAAATCCGCAGCGTCTGCACAGCGTTTTTTTTTTTCATTGATTTTAAGGCTACTGTACATCACAATGCGGATATGTACGGTAAAATCCGCTGCGGATCCGCTGCAAATCTGCATCGTGTGCACACAGCCTTAAAGTGCCCGATGCACCTCACAAGCATGATGGCATCATCGGTGTATAACACATTCATCTTCGGTAACAAGTCTGCTGTGCCATGTAGATAAGAGGGCGAACTTTCCATCACAAGTTTTAATCCCTCATTGATGTATTTAGAAATGTTCCCAGTAAAGAGAGATCCATATAAGATGATAAGTATCCCAAAGGAAAGCTAATGACAGATCATTTTTGAAAGACATCTTCTGCCCCAAATGATTGTTTTTTCCACCTAATATGGGCAGATTGGTTAATGGGTAACAGGCTTAGATTCCATCAAAGTTATGACCTGTGTCAAGGATACTGCTGGGGGGAATATTAATCTGCTGCCAAGTGATAATGGGATCATTGGGCAGTAGGGTTTTCATCTGACCATCTGTTAAGGGGATAAAAAGCTAGCAAGGACCGGAAGGAGTATCTGTACCTGGAGAACTTCTTCATGGCTTGATCCCTGCTCCTGCTTGTCTGCCATCCTTTCTTCCTTCAGAAATGGTATTCATACATGGGGTACCTGACAGCCAATCTTCGTAGAAGACCTACTGAAGAATCGCCATGGCTTGAAGTGTGCCTCAACAACCTGTCTGCTTCATCAGCAGAGCCTCCATGGGTTGATGCAGTCAACGATTCTCTGGACTCCTGTGCAGGGACAAGCATCGTAGTGGAGGAAGCAGCTGGCAGTCCCAGCCCCACTCCGACACATTCTTAATGTGGGTCAAAGAAGCGCCGTGCCTGCGTCTCCCCTTCTCCTGAATGGAGGCCAGCTGGTGGTCGGGATGTACAGAAGGGGTCACTTCCAGATCTTGAGTGGTGGCACTTTGTGTAAAAAAAAATAATAATTTAGTAGATCATAAAGGTTACATAGATAACAAATTAAAAAGTGAGTCATGCAGTGGATGACGGCACACAGCAGGAGGCAACGCATTACATAAATGGTTGTGTAGGGGTCCAGGCTATAAAGGTAACTCAATATACGAACAGCTCAAAAGTGCACATAAATATCACCTGAAACATGATATAAGTGCATGTCAAAAGATCTGAGTCAGTATAGGCAAGAAAGTGGACACAGAGCATGATGGAAATACCATGGAGTAATAGGCAGTTGAATAGCTCTAACTATACAGTATATGTTATATACCCATGGACTATCCTACGTCAGACATGACACCAACCCTGGTGCTTGTGCTTGTTTCGGCACAAACTGGCTAATAGAGCAGTAAAAATATGTGCGTAGATAAAGAGCCAGACTTTATTGATGTATGCTATGGTTAGAGTTTCGGATCAGGCTCAACTCTCTGAACAAGTCATGCAGCGTGTGACGTCAGACAATGTGACCGGAGTCTTACGCGGAAGGGAGTCTCATCACATGACCACAAGGGCCGCTGCTCTAGATACAGCTTGGGATGCAGCCTGTCCTTCTGTCCCGCACATGCGCACCACCGGTACTTCGGCACTTTATAAGCCAGATTGGAAAACTCGGCTCAACGATGGGATGATGAAACAGGAGAAATATTATTACAGCAGCTGGCAGGACTCCTAGATATGGAGCTCAAGCAACAAAGTTAGATCATTCCTGATATTGAATATTGCAATGTGACCTCCCCTCCTATACAGGGCTGCCACTAGGAATTTCGGGGCCCCATACTGGCAAAATTTTTGGGGCCCCCTTGAGACCCCTGTCTCACTGTCACATTCTGCCCCCATGTCTCACATTCTGCCCCGTGTCCATTCTGCCCCGTGTCTCACATTCTGCCCCCTCCTGTGTCTCACATTCTGCCCTTGTGTCTCACATTCTGCCCCCTCCTGTGTCTCACTGTCACATTCTGACCCCAAGTCTCCATTCTGCCCCTGTGTGTCTCCATAGTTACCTTTTTTTTTTCTTTAATCTGTTGTTGTGATCCCGAAGCAGCATAAAAATGGTCTGAGGACCCTAAGAGGAAGCGAAAAAATTGGTGAATAGTGTTTAGAAGGGAGAAGAAAGGGTGAGAGGGTTAGTGAGTTTAGACGTAGAGTACTGAGAAGGGAAATGCTTTTCTTTCACTATAGGGCGTATGGATAGACATTTATATAATAGCTTCTTCCATTAAAATATACAATATAGTATAAAGATATAAAGGGAAGACACAAAATGTTTCTACCCCTAATATCAGGAGCCTCAGTGTCACAACATTTCACATACAACAATGGGGGAAGCTTTTCCTTACTTTGGTGGACGTCGCACTTTTTTGCTGCTGTCACTTCTGCTGCTGGAGAAATAGCAGAAATGATCACAAATAATAGCTTAATAGCTGTCTACAAATATTTAAAGGGCTGTCACATTGTAGAAGGATCAACTTTATTCTCATTTGCACAAGGAAAGACTAGAAGCAATGGGATGAAACTGAATGGGAGGAGACACAGATTAGATATTAGAAAAAACTTTTTGACAGTTAGAGTGATCAATGAGTGGAACAGGCTGCCACGAGAAGTGGTGAGTTCTCCTTCAATGGAAGTCTTCAAACAGAGGCTGGACAGACATCTGACTGGGATGATTTAGCAAATCCTGCTTTGAGCAGGGGGTTGGACCAGATGGCCCAGGAGGTCCCTTCCAACTCTACGATTCTATGATTCTATGATTCTATGATTCTATAAATACCTTGTAAAATAATTATCGGGAAAAATCCTGGGCCCATAAGGACACAGACAATAAACATAATCTCTTTCCTATACATTTCTACATGATACAGATAGATGGATAGATGTCATTACTGATTATTAGCTCATTGTAGAAATATCGGTTTCACAAGCATTTGCATGGGACTGATCTCCTGCCGGGATGAATCATTGAATACTTTTGCATCTAGAAAACAGCAATTAGGACATAAGGACATGTCCATAAGTGGGAAGAGGTTAAGGTACCTACATGTTTTTGACCTGGGTCCTGTTCGTCCTCCTGAAACATTTTGGTATCCACCATTTACGTTTGCATCTGAAAAAAAAAATCCAAAGCAAACAAATTGAGACCCAGACAGTTCACACTATCATTGTGATCCGTCTTTGAGGATATTGTGATCAGTCTTTGAGGATATATACAGCGATATTATCCTGTGTAACGTCCTGCGCTTATGTCACAATGTGACGTCATCGATCTAAAGCCCACGGTCTCGTTAGAGTAAATGCAGCCACGATCGCTCTTATTACTTACGGGATCGGCTTTGTGTCGGCGCACGCAGTCTTTACTTCTGGCCTGTGACAAAAATAAAGTTTTCATTAGAAACAGAGATACTTGTGTGTCCTAAGTAAATGCAGTGACTTAAAGAGAATCTGTCAGTAGGGTCAACCCTCCTATGCCGTCTATATGGCCATACAGATCATGGAAAGCTGAATAAAATGATATATTTATGTCTGCGAACCGATGTCTTATTCCAGAGAAATCCACGTTTTTCTTTCCTCCCCAAATTGGCCAGTGAGCACTGGAAACAGTTTTCCGGATGGCCACTTTGACTAACAAGGTTGAAGATAGAGGGGCTGGTGTCTGTTTTCAGTGCCTCGTGGCCACATTGGAGCAGGCATAATCAGAAAAGACCAGGCGCTCAGAAAATTGTGCTTACTGTAACTCTGGTGTAGGGGACCCCAAAAGTCACTAGCCCCCAATATGTACATCCATGTTTTATATCCTCCTCAGTCTCTGCCCAGTGATAACAAGTCATTCATCAGTTACTAATAAATATCTAAAATCATATAGGGCCAATAATATCTGTATATGTCACTATCTCTCTACTTACAGTCTGGTGGTCTCTGCACTGTGGGCTTCCTCTGTCATCTCCAACTCTGTGGCATCCATGGCCACTGCTTGTTCCTCTTCTTCACTACTGGACACATAACATAGACTATATTCAGTAACTCTCTCAGAAATGACCTCATACGTCTTTTATTTTTGGCTCCTCCATCAGTTATCATTACGTACAGTATATGCAGCCATGTTTTATACCAAGTGACTGAAAGTGCCATAACTATCCATATATTGTTCCTTTTCTGACATTCTCTTCATTACCTCCTTTCTGACAAATATTTACCCCTTTAGACAGACAAGTGAAGGGTGCGGGGCAGTAATTGTGTAATGGGAACCAATGTGTTACGACACAGAGAGGCATGAAATGAACAATAGATAAACCCTTGAAACTTGATAATTCTCTGAACAGAAAAAGTGTTAGAAATTCTTTTAACGTTAGCTTGTCAGACTAATTCTAAAATATATACCGTATTCATTTTTTTCCAGTATTAATGCAAATGCAGCGATGAAAGTTCTTACTTGATGGATAACATGTATACAGTGTGTCTCGTTATTAAAGGGAATCTGTCACCCATTTTAGTAATATCATGTAAAGATATCACCCAATTGTGCGTCCCATAAGGATTCTATAAGGATTTTTGATTCCCCCTGACCCCGCACCTTTGATGCATAAATACCTTTTTTTTATCTTGGTGGAGATGTATGCAAATCGCCGCCGTCCGGTCCAAGGGGCGGGGCTTATTCGCCTCCCCCACTCCTCGGCTTGCTGAACTTAATCTTCATCTGTGAATATCACAGATAACGTTGCTTTCCGTGCTTGCACATTGAAAAGGCCTCTGGCGCCTGCGCAGTATGCTTTGCCCAACTGTGGGCGAAGCATATAATCGGTACTGCTCATGCGCCGGTATTTTCCAGCGTGGTCTATGCCCCGGAAGTCGTTATCTGTGATATTCACAGATGAAGATTACGTTCAGCAAGCCGAGGTGGGGTGGGGGAGAAGGCGAATAAGCCACGCCTATCGGACCTGACGGCGGCGATTTACATACATCTCCACCAAGATAAAAAAGGTATTTATGCATCAAAGGTGCAGGGTCAGGGGGAATCAAAAATCCTAATAGAATCCTTATGGGACGCACAAATGGGTGATATCTTTACATGATATCACTAAAAATGGATGACAGATTCCCTTTAAATGCAATGACATATGATAGCATTCAGGAGCATAACTATATAGATTACTTAGGAAAAAATAGTTTGCTGGTATCCGAGATGGACATTTACATATAGCTATAGGGGGTGTAGAGCGAGCAGTCGCATTGTGACACCCTCACCTGCCACATATATATTCATCACTATTACAAATGGTTATAGCAGCTGAGGGGCCCTATTACATATTTTGCATTGGGGCCCAAGAAGTTCAAGTTAAACCTCTGACTGCATCTATGTCTCATAGTGAAAAGTAGCTGAGAACTACAAACATTGAAAGTCGTGGACCATGATTACACCAGTTACTTACGGCAATGGCTCTTCAGAAACCGATGAAATTGTTTCATAGGATCCGAAGCATCTAAAATGAAAAAAAGAAAGTTCTGATTACAAGAATTGATACTTAGGAAGCCTACAGATAAAAAGTTATCAGCCATGATGTGCACAAAGCAGTGCGCTCTCCCGCCGGCAACAGAGCAGAGAGCACTGTCACTGCACATTGTAAGACGATTTGCCAGCATTTAAAGGCATAACTTGTAGGCGGCTGGTTCTCCTCTCTGCAAGCCGGGTACTCATCTTACAAGGTGAACTGACATTGCGCTCTGCTTTGCTGCCGACTCAGCACTACTGATCTGATCTGGCGAGAAAGCGCAGTCTTTGTGAGCAGAGCACAGTGCACATTGCACAAGAAATAGCCCAGCCCCTCACATGGAGGTCACTGCTAATGCTTCATTTCAGGGCTAGTGCAGAGGCCGGGGCAGTGACCGCAGCTTCTACCCCCTGATGATGTTATGTCTGAGTATCCCAGCATACATTGGGATTTTCAAACAAAGCGTCATCAAAAAGGAAGTAAGAAAAAAAGATGTTGCACGGCTGCAAGGAATTTTAGAGAACTAAGGGATAGAAAAGGAGAACATCTTTGTAGACGGTACAGAAATGCTCATGAACAAAGGATCTGACCTCACTGGTCTTTTGTTTTTGGCTCCTCCATCAGTTATCATTGCATAGACTTAGACATATATGCAGCCATGTTTTATACCAAATGACTGAAAGTGCCATAACTATAAGTATATAATGTTCTATATTGTAGGTATATATCCCCTAATATATATTTAGTCTCACACTCTCCACTTACATACTGAAACTCAAATCCTCACTATCCCAAGATGTTTCCTCCTGTTCTTCCTTACTATTGGAAACATAAAATAAGTCATGTTAATCATATATAATCTACTTTGACATTCAGATAACACAGGGTTATATTAAGACTGTGGTAATATATGCTGAATGAAGAGTCCCACTTAACCCCTTATTGAGGGCACACTATCTCTGTATGGGGCGGACTCAAAAGTAAAATCTGCCCCCTGAACCACCAGTGATGGCTCTGTTACATAGCTGGCACCCCACAGTACCTGATACAATTGGAGCTAGCCGTGATTGCATCAGTTTAACCACTCAATTGCTGCTGTGAAGTATGATGGCAGTATTAAAAAAGGCTTTAAAACGGAGACTGCCACTTTGTATGGCCATCAGCCGCTTCGCAAAGCGATCGTAGGGTGCTGATTGATTGACATTGCAGCTAGGGGTCTACTGGAGACCTCCGTTTCTGCCATGTGTGATCTCCTCACATGCATTGGGACACCCTCATCTGCCACATATATATTCATCACTATTACAAATGGTTATAGTAGCTGAAGGGCCCTGTTGATTAAAAGAATTGATACTTAGGAAGCCTACAGATAAAAGTTATCAGCCGCGATGTGCACAAAGCAGTACGTTCTCTTGCCGGCAACAGAGCAGAGTGCACTGTCACTGCAACTTGTAATACAATTTCCCAGCATTTAAAGGCGTAACTTATGGGTGGCTGGTGCCCCTCTCCACAAGCCAAGTGTTAATCTTAAACGGTGAAATGACACTGCTCTCTAATCTGTTGCCGGCTCATTACTACTGATCTGACCTGGTGAGAATGCGCAGTCTTTGCACGCAGCACACAGTGCACATTGCACAGTGAATAGTTAAACCCCCAAATAGAAGGTCACAGCTAATGCTTCATTTCAGGGATAGTGCAGAGGCAAGGGACGTGACCAAAGCTTCTCCCCTAATGATGATTTGTCTAAGTATCCCAGCATGCACTGGGATTTTCAAACAAGGTGTCATCAAAAAGTAAGTAAGAAAAAAAATTATGTCACAAGCCTGAAAGGAAATTTATAGAATTGAGGGATAGAAATGGAGAACAACTTTGTAGATGGTACAGAAATGCTCATGAACAAAGGATCTGACCTCACTGGTCTATTGATTTTGTCTCCTCCATCAGTTATCATTGCATATTCATAGACATATATGCAGCCATGTTTTATACCAAATGACTGAAAGTGCCATAACTATAAGTATATAATGTTCTATATTGTAGGTATATATCCCCCAATATATATTTAGTTTCACACTACCCAATCACACTCCAATTCTCACTCTCCCAAGATGTTTCCTCCTCACTCTCATCTTCCTTACTATTGGACACATAAAATAAGTCATATAAATCATATATCATTTACTTTGACATCCAAATAACACAGGGTTATATAAAGATTGGGGTTTTTAAATGCTGAATGAAGAGTCCCGATTAACCCCTTATTGAGGGCGCACTATCTCTGTATGGAGCGGGCTCAAGAGTAAAGTCTACCTCCTGAACCCCCTCTGGCATCCAACAGTATCTGATGCAACTAGACCTAGCCGTGATTGCATCAGTTTAGCCCTTTAAATGCTGCTGTGAAGTTTGATAGCAGTATTAAAAAGGGCTTTAAAACAGCAACTGTCACTTTGTATGGCGATCGACCCTTACGCTAAGCGATCGTAGGGTGCTGATTGATTGACATTGCATTTAGGATTTCACTGGAGACCTCCGTGTCTGCCATGTGTGATCTCCTCACATGCATTGGGACACCCTCATCTGCCACATATATATTCATCACTATTGCAAATGGTTATAGTAACTGAGGGGCCCTGTTACATAATTTGCATTGAAGCCCAAGAAGTTCAAGTTACACCTCTGATTGCATCTATGTCTCATAGCTAAAAGATACTGAGGACTAAATCATTGAAAGTTGTGGACCATGATTACACCGGTTACTTACGGCAGTGGCACTTCATTAAGCGATGCAAGCGTTTCATTGGAATCAAAGCAGCTGAAATGAAAAGATAAAGTTCTGATTAAAAGAATTGATACTTAGGAAGCCTACAGATAAAAGTTATCATCCGTGATATGCACAAAGCAGTGCGCTCTCTCAGCAGCAACAGACCAGAGCACACTGTCACTGCAGATTGTAAGATGATTTCCCAGCATTTAAAGGGAATCTGTCACCACTTTTTTAGGATATTGTGTAAAAATATCATTCAATTTAGTGTCACGTATGCATAATACAAGTATTTTGATACCCCTTGACTCCCCACCAATGATACATATATTCCGTTTTTATTCCTTCCGTGGTGTATGTAAATATGCTCGGTCCGGTCCGATGGGTGGGGCTTATTGTCCGTCTCCACTCCCCCTCCTCTGCTTGCTGTATGTATTTTCTGTAAATATCACAGATCGCGTAGAGTTACCACGCGTGCTCATTCAAATGTTCTCCCACACATGCGCAGTATGGTTTGCCCAACTGTGGGCACAAGCAAAAATCAGTATTGCGCATGGGTCAGCATATGCAATTGCGTTATATGGCCTTGAAGTATCCCTGTGTACTCATATACTTCCGGGCCATTGATAGCCATGGGGGATGCCGGCACATGCGCAATGATTTTATGCTTTGCCCACAGTTGGGCAAAGCATACAGCGCACACGCGAGAGGCCATTTGAATGCGCACACGTGGTAACTCTAAGCGAATTTTGATATTCACAGAAAAGAATACATACAGCAAGCAGAGTATAGGGGGTGGAGATGGACAAAAAACCCTGCCCATCGGACTAGACTGAGCATATTTACATACACCGCTGGAGGAATAAAAATGGTATTTATGTATCATTGATGGGGAGTCAAGGGGTATCAAAAGAACTTGTATAATGCATAAGTGACACTAAATTGAATGATATTTTTACATGATATTCCAAAAACATAATGACAGATTCTCTTTAAAAGCTTAACTTGAGGGCGGTTGGTGCTCCTCTCTATTAGCCAAGTATTCATCTTACAAAGTGAACTGACAGTGCGCTCTGATCTGTTGCCTGCTCATTACTACTTTTCTGATTTGGCAAGAAAGCGCAGTCTTTGCGCGCATCACACAGTGCACATTGCACAGTGAACAGCCAAGCCCCTGAAATGAAGGTCACTGCTAATGTTTCATTTCAGGGATAGTGCAGAGGCCGGGGAAGTGACCGAAGCTTCTCCCCTAATGATGTTTTGTCTAAGTATCCCAGCTCGCACTGGGATTTTCAAAGAAAGCATCATCAAAAAGAAAGAGAGACAAAAATAAAAGATGTCGCACGCCTGAAAGGAATTTTATAGAATTAAGAGATAGAAATGGAGAACAACTTTGTAGATGGAACAGAAATGCTCATGAACAAAGAATCTGACCTCACTGGTCTTTTGTTTTTGGCTCCTCCATCAGTTATCATTGCATATACATAGACATATATGCAGCCATGTTTTATACCAAATGACTGAAAGACCCATAACTATAAGTATATAATGTTCTATATTGTAATTATCCCCCAATATATATTTAGCGTCACACTCTCCACTTACCCAATCACACTCCAATCCTCACTCCCCCAAGATGTTTCCTCCTGTTCCTCCTCATCTTCCTCACTATTGGACAATAAAATAAGTCATATAAATCGTATATCATCTACTTTGACATCCAGATAACACAGGGTTATATAAAGATTGGGGTTGGAAATGCTGAATGAAGAGTCCCGATTAACCCCTTATTGAGGGCACACTATCTATGTATGGGGCGGGCTCAAGAGTAAAGTCTGCCCCCCTGAACCATCTGTGGCATCAAACAGTATCTGATGCAACTGCAGCTAGCCATGATTGCATCAGTTTAACCCTTTAAATGCTGCTGTAAAGTATGATAGCAGTATTAAAAAGGGCTTTAAAATGGCGACTGTCACTTTGTATGGCGATCGGCCCTTACGCAAACCGATCGTAGGGTGCTGATTGATTGACATTGCAGCTAGAAGTTGAGCAATTAGGAGTTCACTGGAGACCTCCGCGTCTGCCATGTGAGATCTCCTCACATGCATTGGGACACCCTTATCTGCCACATATATATTCATCACTATTACACATGGTTATAATAGCTGAGAGGCTCTGTTACATAATTTGCATTGAAACCCAAGAAGTGCAAGTTACACCTCTGATTGCACCTATATCTCATAGTTAAAAGGTACTGAGGACTAAATCATTGAAAGTTGTGGACCATAATTACACCAGTTACTTACGGCAGTGGCACTTCACTAAGCGATGCAAGCGTTTCATTGGAATCAAAGCAGCTGAAATGAAAAAATAAAGTTCTTATTAAAAGAATTGATACTTAGGAAGCCTAGAGATAAAAGTTATCAGCTGTGATATGCAGAAAGCAGTGTGCTCTCAACAGCAACAGAGCAGAGCGCACTGTAACTGCAGATTGTAAGATGATTTCCCAGCATTTAAAGGGAATCTGTCACCACTTTTTGGGGATTTCATGTAAAACTATCATTCAATTTAGTGTCACCTTTGCATTGTACAAGTACTTTTGATATCCCTTGACTCCCCACTAATGATACATAAATACCGTTTATATTCCTCGCGCGATGTATGTAAATATGCTCGATCCGGTCCAATGGGCGGGGCTTATTTTCCGTTTCCACTCCACCTCCTCTGCTTGATGTACATATTCTTTTCTGTGAATATCACAGATCGCGTACAGTTACCACGCATGCTTATTCAAATGACCTCTCGCATATGCGCAGTATGCTTTGCCCAACTGTGGGAATAGCCGAAAAACAATATTGCGCATGCGTCGGCAAAAGCGATTGCGTTCTATGGCCTAGAAGTATACCTGTATACTTCCGGGCCATAGAAAGCCATGGCATATGCTGGCTCATGCGCAATAATGATTTTATGCTTTGCCCACATTTGGACAAAGCATACTGCGCACACGCGAGAGTCCATTTGAATGCGCACACATGGTAACTATACGCGATCTGTGATATTCACAGAAAACAATATGTACAGCAAGCAGAGGAGAGGGGGGTGGAGAGATGGACAATAAGCCCCACCCATGAGACTGGACAGAGCATAATTACATATACCACGGGAGGAATTAAAAAGGTATTTATGTTTTCTATATTGTATGTATCCCCCAATATATATTTAGTGTCACACTCTCCACTTACCTACTGAAAGTAAAATCCTCACTATTCCAAGAGTATTCCTCCTCACTCTCATTTTTATCACTATTGGACACATAAAATAAGTCATGTAAATCATATATAATCTACTTTGACATCCAGATAACACAGGGTTATATAAAGACTGGGGTACGATATGCTGAATGAAGAGTCCAGATTAACCCCTTATTGAGGGTTCGCTATCTATATATGGAGCGGACTCAGAAGTAAAGTCTGCCCCCTGAACCACCAGTGATGGCTCTGTTACATAGCTTGCATCCACAGTACCTGATACAATTGGCAATAGCCATGATAGCATCAGTTTAACCCTTTAAATACTGCTGTGATATTTGATAGCAGTATTAAAAAGGTCTTTAAAATGATGACTGCCACTTTGTTTGGCCATCAATCCCCACGCAAAGCGATCGTAGGGTGCGTGCTGATTGATTGACATTGCAGCTAGCGGTCTACCGGAGGCCTCTATGTCTGCCATGTGTGATCTCCTCACATGCATTGGGACACCCTCATCTGCCACATATATATTTATCACTATTACAAATGGTTATAGTAGCTGAGGGGCCCTGCTGATTAGAAGAATTGATACTTAGGAAGCCAGCAGATAAAAGTTATCAGCCGTGATGTGCACAAAGCAGTGCTCTATCTCACCGGCAACAGAGCAGAGCGCACTGTCACTGCACATTGTAAGACAATTTCCTAACATTTAAAGGTGTAACTTCTGAGCAGTTGGTGCTCATCTCTACAAGCCAGGTATTCATCTTAAAAGTTGAACTGACAGTGCGCTCTGATCTGTTGCCTGCTCATTACTACTTTTCTGATTTGTCAAGAAAGCGCAGTCTTTGCGCACATCACACAGTGCACATTACACAGTGAACAGCCAAGCCCCTGAAATGAAGGTCACTGCTAATGCTTCATTTCAGGGATAGTGCAGAGGCCGGGGAAGTGACCGAAGTTTCTCCCCTAATGATGTTTTGTCTAAGTATCCCAGCTCGCACTGGGATTTTCAAAGAAAGCATCATCAAAAAGAAAGAGAGACAAAAATAAAAGATGTCGCACGCCTGAAAGGAATTTTATAGAATTGAGGGATAGAAATGGAGAACAACTTTGTAGATGGTACAGAAATGCTCATGAACAAAGAATCTGACCTCACTGGTCTTTTGTTTTTCGGCTCCTCCATCAGTTATCATTGCATATACATAGACATATATGCAGCCATGTTTCATACCAAATGACTGAAAGTGCCATAACTATAAGTATATAATGTTCTATATTGTATGTATCCCCCAATATATATTTAGCGTCACACTCTCCACTTACCTACTGAAAGTAAAATCCTCACTATTCCAAGAGTATTCCTCCTCACTCTCATCTTTATCACTATTTGACACATAAAATAATTCATGTAAATCATATATAATCTACTTTGACATCCAGATAACACAGGGTTATATAAAGACTGGGGTACGATATGCTGAATGAAGAGTCCAGATTAACCCCTTATTGAGGGTTCACTATCTCTATATGGAGCGGACTCAGAAGTAAAGTCTGCCCCCTGAACCACCAGTGATGGCTCTGTTACATAGCTTGCATCCACAGTACCTGATACAATTGGAAATAGCCATGATAGCATCAGTTTAACCCTTTAAATACTGCTGTGATATTTGATAGCAGTATTGAAAAGGTCTTTAAAATGATGACTGCCACTTTGTTTGGCCATCAATCCCCACGCAAAGCGATCGTAGGGTGCTGATTGATTGACATTGCAGCTAGCGGTCTACTGGAGGCCTCTGTGTCTGCCATGTGTGATCTCCTCACATGCATTGGGACACCCTCATCTGCCACATATATATTTATCACTATTACAAATGGTTATAGTAGCTGAGGGGCCCTGTTGATTAGAAGAATTGATACTTAGGAAGCCTACAGATAAAAGTTATCAGCCGTGATGTGCACAAAGCAGTGCTCTATCTCACCGGGAACAGAGCAGAGCGCACTGTCACTGTACATTGTAAGACAATTTCCCAACATTTAAAGGTGTAACTTCTGAGCAGTTGGTGCTCATCTCTACAAGCCAGGTATTCATCTTAAAAGTTGTACTGACAGTGCGCTCTGATCTGTTGCCTTCTCATTACTACTTTTCTGATTTGTCAAGAAAGCGCAGTCTTTGCGCGCATCACACAGTGCACATTGCACAGTGAACAGCCAAGCCCCTGAAATGAAGGTCACTGCTAATGCTTCATTTCAGGGATAGTGCAGAGGCCGGGGAAGTGACCGAAGCTTCTCCCCTAATGATGTTTTGTCTAAGTATCCCAGCTCGCACTGGGATTTTCAAAGAAAGCATCATCAAAAAGAAAGAGACAAAAATAAAAGATGTCGCACGCCTGAAAGGAATTTTATAGAATTGAGGGATAGAAATGGAGAACAACTTTGTAGATGGAACAGAAATGCTCATGAACAAAGAATCTGACCTCACTGGTCTTTTGTTTTTGGCTCCTCCATCAGTTATCATTGCATATACATAGACATATATGCAGCCATGTTTTATACCAAATGACTGAAAGAGCCATAACTATAAGTATATAATGTTCTATATTGTATGTATCCCCCAATATATATTTAGCGTCACACTCTCCACTTACCCAATCACACTCCAATCCTCACTCCCCCAAGATGTTTCCTCCTGTTCCTCCTCATCTTCCTCACTATTGGACAATAAAATAAGTCATATAAATCATATATCATCTACTTTGACATCCAGATAACACAGGGTTATATAAAGATTGGGGTTGGAAATGCTGAATGAAGAGTCCCGATTAACCCCTTATTGAGGGCACACTATCTATGTATGGGGCGGGCTCAAGAGTAAAGTCTGCCCCCCTGAACCAGCTGTGGCATCAAACAGTATCTGATGCAACTGCAGCTAGCCATGATTGCATCAGCTTAACCCTTTAAATGCTGCTGGGAAGTATGATAGCAGTATTAAAAAGGGCTTTAAAATGGCGACTGACACTTTGTATGGCGATCGGCCCTCACGCAAAGCGATCGTAGGGTGCTGATTGATTGACATTGCAGCTAGGAGTTCACTGGAGGCCTCCGCGTCTGCCATGAGTGATCTTCTCACATTCATTGGGACACCCTCATCTGCCACATATACAGTATATTCATCACTATTACAAATGGTTATAGCAGCTGAGGAGCCCTGTTGAATAATGTTTATTGAAGCCCAAGAAGTGCAAGTTACACCTCTGATTGCATCTATGTCTCATATTTAAAAGGTACTGAGGACTAAATCATTGAAAGTTGTGGACCATAATTACACAAGTTACTTACGGCAGTGGCACTTCACTAAGCGATGCAAGCGTTTCATTGGAATCAAAGCAGCTGAAATGAAAAAATTAAAAAATTCTGATTAAAAGTATTGATACTTAGGAAGCCTAGAGATAAAAGTTATCAGCTGTGATATGCAGAAAGCAGTGTGCTCTCAACAGCAACAGAGCAGAGCGCACTGTAACTGCAGATTGTAAGATGATTTCCCAGCATTTAAAGGGAATCTGTCACCACTTTTTTGGGATTTCATGTAAAAATATCATTCAATTTAGTGTCACCTTTGCATTATACAAGTACTTTTGATATCCCTTGACTCCCCACTAATGATACATAAATACCGTTTATATTCCTCGCGCGATGTATGTAAATATGCTCAATCCGGTCCAATGGGCGGGGCTTATTTTCCGTTTCCACTCCACCTCCTCTGCTTGATGTACATATTCTTTTCTGTGAATATCACAGATCGCGTACAGTTACCACGCATGCTTATTCAAATGACCTCTCGCGTATGCGCAGTATGCTTTGCCCAACTGTGGGAATAGCCGAAAAACAATATTGCGCATGCGTCGGCAAAAGCGATTGCGTTCTATGGCCTGGAAGTATACCTCTATACTTCCGGGCCATAGAAAGCCATAGCATATGCTGGCTCATGCGCAATAATGATTTTATGCCTTGCCCACATTTGGGCAAAGCATACTGCGCACACGCGAGAGTCCATTTGAATGCTGAATGCGCACACATGGTAACTATACGCGATCTGTGATATTCACAGAAAAGAATATGTACAGCAAGCAGAGGAGAGGGGGGTGGAGAGATGGACAATAAGCCCCACCCATCATACTGGACAGAGCGTAATTACATATACCACGGGAGGAATTAAAATGGTATTTATGTATCATTGGTGGGAAGTGAAGGGGTATCAAAGGTACTTGTATAATGCATAGGTGACACTAAATTGAATGATATTTTTACATGATATCCCAAAAACATAATGACAGATTCTCTTTAAAAGCGTAACTTGTGGGCCGTTGGTGCTCCTCTTTACTAGCCAAGTATTCATCTTACAAAGTGAACTGACAGTGCGCTCTGATCTGTTGCCTGCTCATTACTACTTTTCTGATTTGGCAAGAAAGCACAGTCTTTGCGCGCATCACACAGTGCACAATGCACAGTGAACAGCCAAGCCCCTGAAATGAAGGTCCCTGCTAATACTTCATTTCAGGGATAGTGCAGAGGCCGGGGAAGTGACCGAAGCTTCTCCCCTAATGATGTTTTGTCTAAATATCCCAGCACGCACTGGGATTTTCAAACAAAGCATCATCAAAAGGAAAGAGAGAAAAAAATAAAAGATGTCGCACTCCTGAAAGGAATTTTATGGAATTGAGGGATAGAAATGGAGAACAACTTTGTAGATGGTACAGAAATGCTCATGAACAAAGGATCTGACCTCACTGGTCTTTTATTTTTCTGCTCCTCCATCAGTTATCATTGCATATACATTGTCTTATATGCAGCCATGTTTTATACCAAATGACTGAAAGTGCCATAACTATAAGTATATAATGTTCCACATTGTATGTATATATCCCCCAATATATATTTAGTCTCACATTCTCCACTTACCCAATCACACTCCAATCCTCACTCCCCCAAGATGTTTCCTCCTGTTCCTCCTCACTCTCATCTTCCTCACTATTGGACAATAACATAAGTCATGTAAATCATATATAATCTACTTTGACATCCAGATGACACAGGGTTATATAAAGATTGGGGTTGGAAATGCTGAATGAAAAGTCCCGATTAACCCCTTATTGAGGGCGCACTATCTGTGTATGGAGCGGGCTCAAGAGTAAAGACTGCCCCCCTGAACCACCTGTGGCATCAAGCAGTATCTGATGCAACTGCAGCTAGCCATGATTGCATCAGTTTAACCCTTTAAATGCTGCTGTGAAGTATGATAGCAGTATTAAAAAGGGCTTTAAAATGGCGACTGTCACTTTGTATGGCGATCGGCCCTTACGCAAACCGATCGTAGGGTGCTGATTGATTGACATTGCAGCTAGAAGTTGAGCAATTAGGAGTTCACTGGAGACCTCCGCGTCTGCCATGTGAGATCTCCTCACATGCATTGGGACACCCTTATCTGCCACATATATATTCATCACTATTACACATGGTTATAATAGCTGAGAGGCTCTGTTACATAATTTGCATTGAAACCCAAGAAGTGCAAGTTACACCTCTGATTGCACCTATATCTCATAGTTAAAAGGTACTGAGGACTAAATCATTGAAAGTTGTGGACCATGATTACACCAGTTACTTATGGCAGTGGCACTTCACTTAGCGATGCAAGTGTTTCATTGGAATCAAAGCAGCTAAAATGAAAAAATAAAGTTCTTATTAAAAGAATTGATACTTAGGAAGTCTACAGATAAAAGTTATCAGCCGTGATATGCACAAAGCAGTGCACTCTCTCAACAGCAACAGAGGAGAGCGCAATGTCACTGCAGATTGTAAGATGATTTCCCAGCATTTAAAGGGAATCTGTCACCACTTTTTTGGGATATCATGTAAAAATATCATTCAAATTAGTGTCACCTTTGCATTATACAAGTACTTTTGATATCCCTTGACTCCCCACTAATGATACATAAATACCATTTTTATTCCTCGCGCGATGTACGTAAATATGCTCGATCCGGTCCAATGGGTGGGGCTTATTTTCCATTTCCACTCCCCCTCCTCTGCTTGATGTGTGTATTCTTTTCTGTGAATATCACAGAATGCGTACAGTTACCACGCATGCTTATTCAAATGACCTCTCGCGTATGCGCAGTATGCTTTGCCCAACTGTGGGAATAGCCGAAAAACAATATTGCGCATGCGTCGGCATAAGCGATTGCGTTCTATGGCCTGGAAGTATACTTGTATACTTCCGGGCCATAGAATGCCATGGAGTATGCTGGCACATGCGCAATAATGATTTTATGCTTTGCCCACACTTGGGCAAAGCATACTGCGCACACGCGAGATTCCATTTGAATGCCCACACACGGTAACTATACGCGATCTGTGATATTCACAGAAAAGAATATGAACAGCAAGGAGAGGAGAGGGGGTGGAGAGATGGACAATAAGCCCCACCCATCAGACTGGACCGAGCGTAATTACATATACCATGGGAGGAATTAAAATGGTATTTATGTATCATTGGTGGGAAGTGAAGGGGTATCAAAAGTACTTGTATAATGCATAGGTGACACTAAATTGAATGATATTTTTACATGATATCCCAAAAACATGATGACAGATTCTCTTTAAAAGCGTATCGTGAGGGCCGTTGGTGCTCCTCTTTACTAGCCAAGTATTCATCTTACAAAGTGAACTGACAGTGCGCTCTGACCTGTTGCCTGCTCATTACTACTTTTCTGATTTGGCAAGAAAGAGCAGTCTTTGCGCGCATCACACAGTGCACATTGCACAGTGAACAGCCAAGCCCCTGAAATGAAGGTCACTGCTAATGCTTCATTTCAGGGATAGTGCAGAGGCCGGGGAAGTGACCGAAGCTTCTCCCCTAATGATGTTTTGTTTAAATATCCCAGCACGCACTGGGATTTTCAAACAAAGCGTCATCAAAAGGAAAGAGAGAAAAAAATAAAAGATGTCGCGCGCCTGAAAGGAATTTTATAGAATTGAGGGATAGAAATGGAGAACAAGTTTGTAGATGGTACAGAAATTCTCATGAACAAAGGATCTGACCTCACTGGTCTTTTGTTTTTCAGCTCCTCCATCAGTTATCATTGCATATACATAGACATATATGCAGCCATGTTTCATACCACATGACTGAAAGTGCCATAACTATGAGTATATAATGTTCCACATTGTATGTGTATATCCCCCAATATATATTTAGTCTCACATTCTCCACTTACCCAATCACACTCCAATCCTCACTCCCCCAAGATGTTTCCTCCTGTTCCTCCTCACTCTCATCTTCCTCACTATTGGACAATAAAATAAGTCATGTAAACCATATATAATCTACTTTGACATCCAGATGACACAGGGTTATATCCGATGGGCGGGGCTTAATTTCTGTCTCCACTCCCCCTCCTCTGCTTGATGTACATATTCTTTTCTGTGAATATCACAGATCGTGTACAGTTATCACGCATGCTCATTCAAATGGCCTCTCGCGTGTGCGCAGTATGCTTTGCCCAACTGTGGGAATAGCCGAAAAACAATGTTGCGCATGCGTGGTGTGAGGTAGCGCTGTCATTCAGTTAGGGGATCCTCGCTAGGCAGCGAATAAAACACATCCGACACTGGGTTTTCATAAACCATAACATAGTCCATGCGGTTTATTCCTCCATCATAAACCCACAGCAGCCACATAAACTTCACATTACAGCATAGCGTCCATGACAGAGCTTCACTCTGCTAAGCCTGTGGTCACAGCTTGTCATACACAGGCTCTTTAGCCTCAGATGTCTCACCCCGTCAGGGTCAGCTCACGGTTCCTTCACCATGCGGCAGACGTCCAATCCCTTCAGGGAATTTCCAGGCACGTGCAGCCATTCAACACAGCGTTCCCTGCTGTCAGGAAGATGCCCCATCTCTCTCTCAGACGGGGCCTTCCACACTGGACCAACCAGGTCCCAGCATTCACCACCTGTGACCTACCCTGGCCACATTATATGGTTCATAGCCCCACCCACCGGGTCGCATGAGTCTGACCTCATCACAGGTCCTTCAAGCATTTACACACTCTTTACAACAGTGTTCTTTAAACACAGCCCTTGGGTGGGTTTGTAGGTAACCAGGCCTGCACATCTCTCTAGTTACCTGGAGACTTCTCCCTGACACATTGAAGCAACACCTCAGCAATGTCATTGCTGATCCACACACATACATAAGTCTCCATCTCAAGGCCACCCACCTTGAGATACATAACCATCCTTCAGGTTTCTGCCACTGATCCTTTCTCTTCGGACATCCACACAGCGCCCCCTAGTGGACACAGTGGTTACTACACCACATACCTCCCCCTTTGTTCAAACTTGTGGGATTGAACACACAACATTACATCAGGCTCTCGAGACCGGGCACTCATTACACCTTGTCCCACAGGTCGAGAGAACCGTCTCCATCTATCATACGGCCTCATCTCTACGTTAGGCCTCCTCCGCCCCCAGCAGTCGGAATATCGGCCCTGATCTTTGGCCCTCCAGTTACAGTCTGTCTGTGTCATCAGACACTGTCTAGTCACCACATTCCTCTCCCTGTAAGTTCCATTCCCCGACCAGCTCCCCCCGTTGGTACGGTCATTAGTCTTAGTTGGGCCTACTGTCTGGCCTGAGTCTGACTCATTCAGGGTCTCACAGGAACTATGAACTCTCACCATCATTCTGCCAGTCGAACTACCACTTGCTGACATTCTTCGGCCATCTGCCCTGTCACTTCTAGGCGGAACCCTTCGGGTCCTTACATCTCGGGTTGAAGGCGGCCGCCACTTGGTGTTCCGAACCTCTTTAGTGATTCGCCGATGGTCCAGCCTCAACTGCTCAATCTCTTGCAGGTACCCCACTCGATACTCCAATTTCATCTGAAAGTTTCTCAGGCTTTCCACGGAGCCAACCACCAGGACGGGAATCCTACCCTCTTCACTGGATACCTGGTCTTCATCATTGGGAGGGATCCTCACCCTCACCACACCGGAGCTATTTATAAGGTCTTGCATTACCTTCCCAAATCTTCCAATGATTCTCCCTATCAGACCTTTGGGAACCGGAGCTACCTCTTTCCGCAAACCCAACCAATCCATAGCCTCTCTTGCTAATTCTAGGCGTCGAGCAGCTTTCATATTACTCCATCTAACCAACTGTTTGACATGGAGACACTGCAGATGCATGTTTTTCAGAACAGCCACCCGCTTTGCTGTGTCTTCCCTGGCTGACATTATCACCAACTGCCGGGTCTCAGGCGCCCAGTGCACCTTACACGCTTTGACCGCCTCTTTGAAAGCCTCATGCATACCTTCCTCAGCACAGGCCTCTTGCATGTCTTTTGGTATATCAATCACAAACTTGAAGGTCGAGGCCTTGCTCTCTTCCTGGCCAGGAGGCTCTGGCTTTACCACGGACACTTCCCTCACTACAGTTGACCCGATCGGGTGACTGTCTTCTTCAGTTCTTAGCTCCCCAACTTCACGAGATCTCATCTCTTCATGACCGTCTGCCAAGACGGGCACCAGCAGCTCCGTTCGACCACCAGTCGGACCCGGCTGCTGTTCATCACTGTCAAAGTTCTTCTCCTGCAGAAGACCACTTACAGTTTCTTTGAGCTCCAAGACTTCTTTCTCGAGCTCCTCAACTCTGTGCTTGGCCATTTGTCTCAGGACTCTTTCTTGTTCGAGATGTCCTTCCACTGTCTCCTTTATCAGCTGTATCTCACGATCCTGTTCTCTTTTGGCCAGCACGTGTCTCACCATTACTTCTTTAATTATATTGTCAAAGGGTACCACTGGGTCAGTCCCACCAGACGAGTGAACCCTCCAGTTAGCGTCCACCACCAATGTGTCTAGCCCAGTCGTCTCATCTCCCAGCCCACCATCCGTCATGTCACGAGACATCAGGTCCGTCAGTTGGGCAGATGTACCCCTTCTTCCAGTCACTTCTACATCAGACCTGTCCATTTTAGGAGGCGTCACCATCTCAACGTCTGTTAATCCAACAGTTGAAACGTCTCCCTCATTCGACCATACATCATCAAACAACACAAAGTCCCGGCCCCTCTCCAAGGCATAGACTAAGTCATGTGGTATCCCACTCCCTTGGCACTTACCACCTTTGGTCCCCTCGAACATTACTCTGTCTACTGCATAGTTCACCGTGACCCCATGTTTACAGCGAACCCTGGCGCTTTTCTCGGTCAGAGATAAAACGAGAGAAGTTCCTGTCAGAGTCACCTGACTCTCTGAGTCCAGTCTACCAGAGACTCCTTCCCGGTGCAGCATCATGGTACACACCTGTGGCCCGTCATTATCCGGAAAATACATATCGCACTCCTCAAAACTCATACAGACACACTGTGGTTCCCCAGACATACCCAGTGAGGCAACCAGTGCTGCCATTTCCTGAACCACCCCAATTTGGGTCACCGCACCCTCCCGGGACTCCACCCCTATTTGGGTTACCACCCCAATTTGGGTTACCGCCCCCCTCTGGGACTCCACTTCTTTTTGGGTTACCACCTCAATTTGGGTCACCGCCCCCTTCTGTGACTCCACCCCCTTTTGTGCTACCACCCCAATTTGGGCCACCGCCCCCTTTTGGGATTTCCCCATGTCCGTTATACCGGTCTTCTCAGACCACAGTTCACACAACACAGTTTGTCTCTTACGATACCACACAAGTCCTTGTTGGCACCACCACAGCTCCTGCTGTCACCGATCTCTGACACCACCGGCTGCTGTTCACACATAGCGGCTGGTGTCCTCTTCATAACCCCGCTGAGTTACCGGAAGCCGCTTGTCCCCTTCTTGACTCCCACTGAGCCACCGCAGGCTGAATTGAGAAAAGAAGAAAAAAAAAAAACACCACACAAAAAACTCACGTGTCCTGTCTGTGTGCTATTCAGGACGTACCGTCTCCGCCTGAGACCGTCCAACACACAGGGTGCGCCGGGTGCTATTCAGGGAGCCGACCCTCCTCCCAGGGTTTCCCAACACACCAGCCTCACCAGGTCCAGGGGCTTAGCGGGTGCTATTCAGGACATCCGTCTCCACCTGAGACTGCCCAACACTCACGTCTCACCATGTCCAAGGTCATACCACGTGCTCCAGGGATCCGATTCTTCTTCCAGAACCTCCCAACACTGACCCTCCAGGACCTTGCTCACTGAACCCTCCAGGTACACAGTCTTTATCACTGACCCTGGTCAGTGCAACACGAACACCTGTCCGTTACCTGTGTCAGTCACACAGGTCCTCGGATACCTCTTCTCCACAGAGGCACCCTACAGCAATCACCAGTCTCTTTCTCACTGACCCCGGTCAGTACAACATGGCTTTCATGACTGTCACCTGCTGGCTGCGCAGGTTCTTGGACCCCTCTACAGCAGAGGTGTCCTATAAGTCTCTTCCACTGACCGGCTCTCCCCGCTCAGCGTTGCCAGCACTGCACCATGTGCCTTTGGAAACCGTTGCTCTTAGCAATCGAAATTTTGCAGTCCTCTTCCGTTGCTCCCAGCAACAAGGCTACAACACTGCCCATAGCATTTCTCCACCAATTGTGAGGTAGCGCTGTCATTCAGTTAGAGGATCCTCACTAGGCAGCGAATAAAACACATCCGGCACCGGGTTTTCATAAACCATAACATAGTCCAAGCGGTTTATTCCTCCATCATAAACCCACAGCAGCCACATAAACTTCACATTACAGCATAGCGTCCGTGACATAGCTTCACTCTGCTAAGCCTGTGGTCACAGGTTATCATACACAGGCTCTTTAGCCTCAGATGTCTCACCCCGTCAGGGTCAGCTCACGGTTCCTTCACCATGCGGCAGATGTCCATTCCCTCCAGGGAATTCCCAGGCACGTGCAGCCATTCAACACAGCGTTCCCTGCTGTCAGGAAGACACCCCCATCTCTCTCTCTCAGACAGGGCCTTTCACACTGGACCAACCAGGTCCCAGCATTCACCACCTGTGACCTACCCTGGCCACATTATATGGTTCATAACCCCGCCCAATGGGTCACATGACTCTGACCTCATCACAGGTCCTTCAAGCATTTACAAACTCTTTACAACAGTGTTCTTTAAACACACCCCCTGGGTGGGTTTGTAGGTAACCAGGTCCACCCATCTCTCTTGTTACCTGGAGACTTCTCCCTGACACATTGAAGCAACACCTCAGCTATGTCATTGCTGATCCACACATATACATAAGTCTCCATCTCAAGGCCACCCACCTTGAGATACATAACCGTCCTTCAGGATTCTGCCACTCATCCTCTCTCGGGACATCCACACAGCGTCCCCTAGTGGAAACAGTTACTACACCACATAGGGCATAAGTGATTGCATTCTATGGCCTGGAAGTATATTTGGGCAAAGCATATTGTGCACACGCGAGAGGCCATTTGAATGTGTACACGCGGTAACTCTAAGCGATCTGTGATATTCACAGAAAAGAATACATACAGCAAGCAGTGGATGGGTGGTGGAGATGGACAATAAGCCCCGCCCATCAGACTAGACTGAGCATATTTACATACACCGCTCGAGGAATAAAAACAATATTTATATATTATTGGTGAGGAGTGAAGGGATATCAAAAGTACTTGTATAATGCAGAGGTGACACTAAATTGAATGATATTTTTACATAAAACCTGGTGACAGATTCCCTTTAAAAGCGTAACTTGAGGGTGGTTGGTACTCCTCTCTACTAGACAAGTATTCATCTTACAAAGTGAACTGACGGTGCGCTCTGATCTGTTGCCGGCTCATTACTACAGTCTGGTGAGGATGCGCAGTATTTGCGCGCAGTACACAGTGCACATTGCACAGTGAATAGCCAAGTCCCTAAAATGAAGGTCACTGCTAATTGTTCATTTCAGGGATAGTTCAGAGGCTGGAGCAGTAACCACAGTTTCTGCCTCCTGATGAAGTTTTGTCTGAGTATCCCTGGGATTTTCAAACAAAGAGTCATCAAAAAGGAATTAAGAAAAAAAAGATGTTGCATGCCTGCAATCAATTTTATAGAAGGGAGGGATAGAAATGGAGAACAACTTTGTAGATGGTACAGAAATGCTCATAAACAAAGCAACTGGCCTTTTGCTTTTGGCTCCTCCATCGGTTATCACTGCATATACATGTAATAGGTGGCCGGTCTCCTCAGTTACGCCTTCTCCTTCTCCTATGTGTCCCCCCGTGCACTATATTTTATGTCTTGTAATTTGATGCTGTATTTGTATTATAATGTATTATGTATGATATTGTACTGGGATGTTCCCGTTTAAATGGCTGTATATGAGTTAGGGACAGTCAACAGTTAACATTATGGGCTGGGCCAGAAGCAGCAGCAGCAGAAAGGCGGGAGAAAGCTGCTGCTTCAGGGACAACTGCCCAGATCCTCGGCAAGGGCAGATGTATAGTGCAGAAGGGGCATTTCCAGACTCCCGAACAGGAAAGATATGTTGCCCCAGATCAAAGGCTCTTAGAGACTGAAAGACTGAAGGACTACAACACAGGCCTCCAGGACTTTGAGGAGGGCCTTCGCTGAAGGGGTCTCAGGAGCCCAGATTCCAGCGATTGGACAACTGCGAACCTCAGCTGCTGCGGCCGTTGTGCATGCGACTACAGCAAATGTCAGGGAGAGAGCAGGAAGCCAATGCTAAAATTCTCTTTTTGTCCATCCTTCATCATTGTTCAATAAAAAGTTACGTTTTCCTTGTTGGAGTAAAGATGTATCCCCAGTCTCTTAACTGCCTGGACTGCTGAGACAAAAGAAAGAGAAGGTAACTCTTCGGGGAAAGGCTGTATCAGTCCTGTGTTTCATGTAAAAGGGGCCGGGGTGTCTACAGACTGTGTTTAGTGGGTGAGCATGGTCCGGACTACCACCCCAGTACCCCTTGTTACATACATAGACATACACTCACTGGCCACTTTATTAGGTACACCATGCTAGTAAGGGGTTGGACCCCCTTTTGCCTTCAGAACTGCCTCAATTCTTCGTGGCAGAGATTCAACAAGGTGCTGGAAGCATTCCTCAGAGATTTTGGACCATATTGACATGATGGCATCACACAGTTGGCGCAGATTTGTCAGCTGCACATCCCTGATGCGAATCTCCCGTTCCACCACATCCCAAAGATGCTCTATTGGATTGAGATCTGGTGACTGAGGAGGCCATTTGAGTACAGTAAACTCATTGTCATGTTCAAGAAACCAATCTGAGATGATTCGAGCTTTATGACATGGCGCATTATCCTGCTGAAAGTAGCCATCAGATGTTGGGTACATTGTGGTCATAAAGGGATGGACATGGTCAGCAACAATACTCAGGTAGGCTGTGGCGTTGCAACGATGCTCAATTGGTACCAAGGGGCCCAAAGAGTGCCCAGAAAAAATTCCCCACACCATGACACCACCACCACCAGCCTGAACCGTTGATACAAGGCAGGATGGATCCATGCTTTCATGTTGTTTACGCCAAATTCTGACCCTACCATCCGAATGTCGCAGCAGAAATCGAGACTCATCAGACCAGGCAACGTTTTTCCAATCTTCTACTGTCCAATTTCGATGAGCTTGTGCAAATTTTAGCCTCAGTTTCCTGTTCTTAGCTGAGAGGAGTGGTACCCAGTGTGGTCTTCTGCTGCTGTAGCCCATCTGCCTCAAAGTTCGACGCACTGTGCGTTCAGAGATGCTCTTCTGCCTACCTTGGTTGTAACGGGTGGCAATTTGAGTCACTGTTGCCTTTCTATCAGCTCGAACCAGTCTGCCCATTCTCCTCTGACCTCTGGCATCAACATGGCATTTCCGGCCACAGAACTGCCGCTCACTGGATTTTTTTTCTTTTTCGGACCATTCTCTGTAAACCCTAGAGATGGTTGTGCGTGAAAATCCCAGTAGATCAGCAGTTTCTGAAATTCTCAGACCAGCCCTTCTGGCACCAACAATCATGCCACGTTCAAAGGCACTCAAATCACCTTTCTTCCCCATACTGATGCTCGGTTTGAACTGCAGGAGATTGTCTTGACCATGTCTACATGCCTAAATGCACTGAGTTGCCGCCATGTGATTGGCTGATTAGAAATTAAGTCTTAACACACAGTTGGAGAGGTGTACCTAATAAAGTGGCCAGTGAGTGTATATGCATCCATGTTTTATACCAAATGACTGAAAGTGCCATAAATATAAGTATATAAAGTTCTATATTGTATGTATATATCCCCCAATACATATTTAGTGTCACACTCTCCACTTACCCAATCACACTCCATTTCTCACTGTCATTTTCTTCACTATTGGACACATAAAATAAGTCATGTAAATCATATATAATCTAATTTGACATCCAGATAACACAGGGTTATATACAGACTGTGGTAGGATATCCTGAATGAAGAGTCCCGATTAACCGCTTGTTGAGGGCGCAATATCTCTGTATGGAGCGGGCTCAAGAGTAAAGTCTGCCCCCTGAACCACCAGTGGCATCCAACAGTACCTGATGCAACAGGAGCTAGCCGTGATCATATCAGTTACATCTTTATATGCTGCTGTGAAGTATGATAGCAGTTATAAAAAGGGCTTTAAAATGACAAATGTCACTTTGTATGGCCATCAACCCCCACGCAAAGCGAATAGCCAAGGGGCCCTGTTGATTAGAAGAATTGATACTTAGAAAGCCTACAGATAAAAGTTATCAGCTGTGATGTGCACAAAGTAGTGTTCTCTCTCACCGGCAACAGAGCAGAGCGCACTGTCTCTGCACATTGTAAGACAATTTCCCAGCATTTAAAGGCGTAACTTGTGGGCAGTTGGTGCTCCTCTCTACAAGCCAGGTATTCATCTAAAAAAGTGAACTGACAGTGCGCTCTGATCTGTTGCCGGCTTATTACTACTGATCTGATCTGGTGAGAATGTGCAGTCTTTGCGTGCAGCGCACAGTGCACATTGCACAGTGAATAGTCAAACTCCTAGTATGAAAGTCACTGCTAATGCTTCGTTTCAGGGATAATGCAGAGGCTGGGGCAGTGACTGCAGCTTCTGCCACCTGATGATGTTTTTTCTGAGTATCCCATCACGCACTGGGATTTTCAAACAAAGCGTCATCAAAAAGGAAGAAAAAAAATATGTCGCATGCCTGGAAGTAATTTTATAGAATTGAGGGATAGAAATGGAGAACAACTTTGTAGATGGTACAGAAATGCTCATGAACAAAGAATCTGACCTCACTGGTCTTTTGCTTTTGGCTCCTCCATCAGTTATCATTGCATATTCATAGACATATATGCAGCCATGTTTTATACCAAATGACTGAAAGTGCCATAACTATAAGTATATAATGTTCTATATTGTATATATCCCCCAATATATATTTAGTGTCACACTCTCCACTTACCTACTGAAAATAAAATCATCACTATTCCAAGAGTATTCCTCCTCACTCTCATCTTTATCACTATTGGACACATAAAATAAGTCATGTAAATCATATATAATCTACTTTGACAACCAGATAACACAGGGTTATATAAAGACTGGGGTAAGATATGCTGAATGAAGAGTCCAGATTAACCCCTTATTGAGGGTTCACTATCTCTATATGGAGCGGACTCAGAAGTAAAGTCTGCCCCCTGCACCACCAGTGATGGCTCTGTTACATTGCTGGCACCCACAGTACCTGATACAATTGGAAATAGCCATGATAGCATCAGTTTAACCCTTTAAATTCTGCTGTGATATTTGATAGCAGTATTAAAATGGTCTTTAAAATGGTGACTGCCACTTTGTTTGGCCATCAACCCCAACGCAAAGCGATCGTAGGGTGCTGATTGATTGACATTGCAGCTAGCGGTCTACCGGAGGCCTCTGTGTCTGCCATGTGTGATCTCCTCACATGCATTGGGACACCCTCATCTGCCACATATATATTCATCACTATTACAAATGGTTATAGTAGCTGAGGGGCCCTGTTGATTAGAAGAATTGATACTTAGGAAGCCTACAGATAAAAGTTATCAGCCGTGATGTGCACAAAGCAGTGCTTTATCTCGCCGGCAACAGAGCAGAGCGCACTGTCACTGCACATTGTAAGACGATTTGCCAACATTTAAAGGTGTAACTTCTGATCAGTTGGTGCTCATCTTTACAAGGCAGGTATTTATCTAAAAAGGTGAACTGACAGTGCGCCAGTCTGTTGCTGGCTCATTACTACTGATCTGATCTGGTGAGAATGCGCAGTCTTTGCATGCAGCGCACAGTGCACACTGCACAGTGAATAGTCAAACCCCTATATAGAATGTCACTGCTAATGCTTAGTTTCAGGGATAGTGCAGAGAATGGGGCAGTGACCGCAGCTTCTGCCCCCTGGTGATGTTTTGTCTGAGTATTCCAGCATGCACTGTGATTTTCAAACAAAGCGTCATCAAAAACGAAGTAAGAAAAAAAAAGTATATTGCATGCCTGGAAGGAATTTTATAGAATTGAGGGATAGAAATGGAGAACAACTTTGTAGATGGTACAGAAATGCTCATGAACAAAGGACCTGACCTCACTGGTCTTTTGTTTTTAGCTCCTCCATCAGTTATCATTGCATATTCATAGACATATATGCAGCCATGTTTTATACCAAATGACTGAAAGTGCCATAACTATAAGTATATAATGTTCCATATTGTATGTGTATATCCCCAATATATATTTAATTTCACACTCTCCACTTACCTACTGAAAGTAAAATCCTCACTATTCCAAGAGTATTCGTCCTCACTGTCATCTTTATCACTATTGGACACAAAATAAGTCATGTAAATCATATATAATCTACTTTTACATCCAGTTAACACAGGGTTATATAAAGACTGGGGTAAGATATGCTGAATGAAGAGTTCCGATTAGCCCCTTATTGAGGGCGCACTATCTTTCTATGGAATGGGCTCAAAAGTAAAGTCTGCCCCTGAACCACCAGTGATGGCTCTGTTACATAGCTGGCACCCCACAGGGCGGGGGGGTGCCCCAAAGAAGCAAGTAGCGAAACGCGCATTGGGGTTCCCTCAGCCCACATCACAGTAAGATTGGTTTATTTTTTGCTTCACTACAGTTTATTTAGTCCCTTTTACCCTCCTTGGCAGTCTGGCTAATGGCAGCAGTGGTCTCATTAGTAGAGTTGAGCGATTTTGGTCGGATTGGGTTTCATGAAACAAAATTTGTTTCAGATGAAACTGGTCCGACTAGGACAAAAAAAGTCGGAGTTTCATCTGAAACCCGACCCCAATGCAAGTCAATGGGAAATAAAAGTCAGCATTGGGCGGATGACATTCATCCACTCAATGCCGACTTTTATTCCCCATTGATTTGCATTGGGGTCAGGTTTCAGTTTTTTTGCCCTAGTCGGACCAGTTTCATCTGAAACAAATTTTGTTTCATGAAACCCGATCCGACCAAAGTCGCTCAACTCTACTCATTAGGTATGGGATTATAATTTCTCTGTGGTCAATTCTTTGTAGATCCGGTTTTGGATCACTAATATATGCACTGTGGCACTTTATATGACCACTGATTAGTTATTTTTCTCTTTTGCACTTTATTATCCCCCTCTTTTTTGGGTGGTTATTACATTTTTGCATGTTATTTAATACCTCTTGTGTACTCATACGGCCATATTGATTGGTATATGTGATTTCTATTATATTGCCACTTTATTACCAGACCTTTCTGTATGTGGTGTCTAGGTGTTTGCTGACTCCCTTATATACTATATTATTAATTATTTACAGTCATATGTTAAAGTTTGGGCACACCTATTAATGTTAACCTTGTTTCTTTATAACAATTTTGGTTTTTGCAACAGCTATTTCAGTTTCATATATCTAATAACTGATGGACTCAGTTATATTTCTGGATTCAAATGAGGTTTATTGTACTAACAGAAAATGTGCAATCTGCATTTAAACAAAATTTGACCGGTGCAAAAGTATGGGCACCCTTATCATTTTCTTGATTTGAACACTCCTAACTACTTTTTACTGACTTCCTGAAGCACTAAATTGGTTTTGTAACCTCATTGAGCTTTGAACTTCAAGCCAGGTGTATCAAATCATGAGAAAAGGTATTTTAGGTGGCCACTTGCAAGTAGTTCTCCTATTTGATTCTCCTATGAAGAGTGGCATCATGGGCTCCTCAAAACAACTCTCAAATGATCTGAAAACAAAGATTATTCAACATAGCTTTTCAGGGGAAGGATACAAAAAGTTGTCTCAGAGATTTAACCTGTCAGTTTCCACTGTGAGGAACATAGTAAGGAAATGGAAGAACACAGGTACAGTTCTTGTTAAGCCCAGAAGTGGCAGGCCAAGAAAAATATCAGAAAGGCAGAGAAGAAGAATGGTGAGAACAGTCAAGGACAATCCACAGACCACCTCCAAAGACCTGCAGCATCATCTTTCTGCAGATGGTGTCACTGTGCATCGGTCAACAATACAGGGCACTTTGCACAAGGAGAAGCTGTATGGGAGAGTGATGCGAAAGAAGCCGTTTCTGGAAGCACACCACAGAGTCACCTGAGGTATGCAAAAGCACATTTGGACAAGCCAGTTACATTTTGGAAGGAGGTCCTGTGGACTGATGAAACAAAGATTGAGTTGTTTGGTCATACAAAAAGGCGTTATGCATGGAGGCTAAAAAACACAGCATTCCAAGAAAAATACTTGCTACCCACAGTAAAATTTGGTGGAGGTTCCATCGTGCTTTGGGGCTGTGTGGTCAATGCTGGCACCGGGAATCTTGTTAAAGTTGAGGGTCGCATGGATTCAACTCAGTATCAGCAGATTCTTGACAATAATGTGCAAGAATCAGTGACGAAGTTGAAGTTACGCAGGGGATGGATATTTCAGCAAGACAATGATCCAAAACACCGCTCCAAATCTACTCAGGCATTCATGCAGAGGAACAATTACAATGTTCTGGAATGGCCATCCCAGTCCCCAGACCTGAATATCATTGAACATCTGTGGGATGATTTGAAGCGGGCTGTCCATGCTCGGCGACCATCAAACTTAACTGAACTGGAATTGTTTTGTAAACAGGAATGGTCACAAATACCTTCATCCAGGATCCAGGAACTCATTAATAGCTACAGGAAGCGACTAGAGGCTGTTATTTTTGCAAAAGGAGGATCTCCGAAATATTAATGTCACTTTTATGTTGAGGTGACCATACTTTTGCACCGGTCAAATTTTGTTAAAATGCAGATTGCACATTTTCTGTTAGTACAATAAACCTCATTTGAATCCAGAAATATAACTGAGTCCATCAGTTATTAGATATATGAAACTGAAATAGCTGTTGCTAAAACCAAAATTGTTATAAAGAAAAAAGGTTAACATTAATAGGTGTGCCCAAACTTTAACATATGACTGTATGTATGATCTTGTTTTCATTTTTTATATTTGCACAATAAAATTCATATATTTTTTGTGAACTGCTTCTAGTCCATTTTGTTTTGGGTTTTGTTATATTATAATGGATGAGCTTTAATACTTTCAGCCTTATTTGGGATAACCGTGATAGCATAAGTTTAACCCTTTAAATGCTGCTGTGAAGTATGATAGCAGTATTATAAAGGTCTTTAAAACGGCGACTGCTACTTTGTATGGCCATCAGTCCCCACGCAAAGCGATCACAAGGTGTTGATTGACATTGCAGCTAGGGGTCTACTGGAGGCCTCCGTGTCTGCCATGTGTGATCTCCTCACATGCATTGGGACACCCTCATCTTCCACATATATATTTATCACTATTACAAATGGTTATAGAAGCTGAGGGGCCCTGTTGAATAATTTGCATTGAAGCCCAAGAAGTTCAAGTTACACCTCTGATTGTATCTATGTCTCATAGTTAAAAGGTACTGAGGACTAAATCATTGAAAATTGTCGACCATGATTATACCAGATACTTACGGCAGTGGCATTTCATTAAATGATGCAATTGTTTCAGTGTATCCAAAGCAGCTGAAATGAAAAAATAAAGTTCCGATTAAAAGAATTGATACTTTGGAAGCCTACAGTTAAAAGTTATCAGCCGTGATGTTCACAAAACAGTGCGCTCTCTTGCGGGCAACAGAGCAGAGCGCACTGTCACTGCACATTGTAAGACAATTTCCCAGCATTTAAAGGAATAACTTGTGGGCGGCTGGTGCTCTTCTCTACAAGCCAAGTATTCATCTTAAAAGGTGAACTGACAGTGCGCTCTGATCTGTTGCCGGCTCATTACTACTGAGTTGCGCCGGCTAGTAAGTGCACTGTCTTTGTGCACTTCGCACAGGACTAGCCCAGCCCCAAAAATGAAGGTCACTGCTAACACATAATTTCAGTAACAGGGCAATGACTGGGACAGTGACTGCAGCCTCTGCCTCCTGATGAAGGTTTATTTGAGTATCCAAGCATGCACTGGGATTTTCAAATGAAGCGTCATCAAAAAGAAAGTAAGAAAAAAGAAAGAAAAGCAGTAGGATCGTGTAGTTAGGGAAGGATATGGAAATTTTAATTAAAGTATATTAGAAAATAACTTCAATTTTGGCATTAAATAGATAGGGATATAGAATGAAAATCACTTTGTATTTCGGACTATCCCTGTAACACCATGGCTCATATAAAGAGTAGAAAAATCTATATCTCTTGTCTCTTAACAGCATGGAAATCACCTCTAGAATCTATATAGATCTATGTTGAGATCGGTTGTAGTGCAAACTATGATTGTCCTTTAATCTAGGACTCTAAGACCATATTTGGTTGGTCAGGAGTTCGGGTAAATTTTTGGCAGTACTGTAATTTTTTCATGACCTCATTCTTATCCTATGGGGGAATAGGATGAGTAACCATATGAAGAATACAACGGGGTCTAAAGTCTCTATTAGTGAAAGTAATGTACAGTTGTTGCCAAAAGTATTGACACCCCTGCAATTCTGTCAGATAATACTCAGTTTCTTCCTGAAAATGATTGCAATCACAAATTCTTTGGCATTATTATCTTCATTTAATTTGTCTTAAATGAAAAAACACAAAAGAGAATGAAGCAAAAAGCAAAACATTGATCATTTCACACAAAACTCGAAAAATGGGCCAGACAAAAGTATTGGCACCCTCAGCCTAATACTTGGTTGCACAACCTTTAGCCAAAATAACTGCGACCAACCGCTTTCGGTAACCATCAATGAGTTTCTCACTATGCTCTGCTGGAATTTTAGACCATTCTTCTTTGGTAAACTGCTCCAGGTCCCTGATATTTGAAGGGTGCCTTCTCCAAACTGCCATTTTTAGATCTCTCCACAGGTGTTCTATGGTATTCAGGTCTGGACTCATTGCTGGCCACCTTAGAAGTCTCCAGTGCTTTCTCTCAAACCATTTTCTAGTGCTTTTTGAAGTGTGTTTTGGGTCATTGTCCTGCTGGAAGACCCATGACCTCTGAGGGAGACCCAGCTTTCTCACACTGGGCCCTACATTATGCTACAAAATTTTTTGGTAGTCTTCAGACTTCATAATGCCGTGCACACGGTCAAGCAGTCCAGTGCCAGAGGCAGCAAAGCAACCCCAAAACATCAGGGAACCTCCGCCATGTTTGACTGTAGGGACCGTGTTCTTTTCTTTGAATGCCTCTTTTTTTCTCCTGTAAACTCTATGTTGATGCCTTTGCCCAAAAAGCTCTACTTTTGTCTCATTTGACCAGAGAACATTCTTCCAAAACGTTTTAGGCTTTTTCAGGTAAGTTTAGGCAAACTCCAGCCTGGCTTTTTTAGGTCTCGGGGTAAGAAGTGGGGTCTTTCTGGGTCTCCTACCATACAGTCCCTTTTCATTCAGACGCCGATGGATAGTATGGGTTGACACTGTTGTATCCTCGGACTGCAGGGCAGCTTGAACTTGTTTGGATGTTAGTCGAGGTTCTTTATCCAACATCCGCACAATCCTGCATTGAAATCTCTTGTCAATTTTTCTTTTCCATCCACATCTAGGGAGGTTAGCCACAGTGCCATGGGCTTTAAACTTCTTGATGACACTGCGCACGGTAGACACAGGATCATTCAGGTCTTTGGAAATGGACTTGTAGCCTTGAGATTGCTCATGCTTCCTCACAATTTGGTTTCTCAAGTCCTCAGACAGTTCTTTGGTCTTATTTCTTTTCTCCATGCTCAATGTGGTACACACAAGGACACAGGACAGAGGTTGAGTCAAATTTAATCCATGTCAACTGGCTGCAAGTGTGATTTAGTTATTGCCAACACCTGTTAGGTGCCACAGGTAAGTTACAGGTGCTGTTAATTACACAAATTAGAGAAGCAGCACATGATTTTTCGAACAGTGCCAATACTTTTGTCCACCCTCTTTTTTATGTTTGGTGTAGAATTATATCCAATTTGGCTTTAGGACAATTCTTTTTGTGTTTTTTTCATTTAAGACAAATTAAATGAAGATAATAATAACAAAGAATTTGTGTTTGCAATCATTTTCAGGAAGAAATTAAGTATTATCTGACAGAATTGCAGGGGTGTCAATACTTTTGGCCACAACTGTATACTTCATATGGAAACATTGTAAATGCCCATGAGTGAGAGCGGTATTGCCATGATGCCATCATTATGGAGTCCTCCATATTGATGGCACATACCACTCATATATGAATGTGGTAGGAAGATGGAATAAGATAAATACCCGAATACTCACTTTGCGTTCTCCATTTTGTGTATCAATCTGTTAAAGAAAAAACAATTAAAAAATTGATAATATTACACATTCACCAAAACGGTAGGAAGAGAAATGATAATGTTGAACCTTAATATAACAAGTGCAGATATCTCTGTGAATTATTAAAGGGAGAATATGGGAAAATGAATAATCACAGTTATATCAGATACATACATCTTATCCAGATGTTCCTCCTTCTCCTCTTCCTCTTGCTCTTCTTCTTTCTCCTCCTCCTCCTCTTCCTTCTCCTCTTCCTCCTCCTCCTCTTACTCCTCCTCTTCCCCCTCCTCTTCCGTCTCCACTTCCTCCTCCTCCTCCTCTTACTCCTCTTCCTCCGCTTCCTCCTCCTCTTCCTCCTTCTCCTCTTCCTCTTGCTCTTTTTCTTTCTCCTCCTCCGCCTCTTCCTTCTCCGCTTCCTCCTCCTCCTCTTACTCCTCCTCTTCCCTCTCCTCTTCCGTCTCCACTTCCTCCTCCTCCTCTTACGCCTCTTCCTCCACTTCCTCCTCCTCCTCTTCCTCCTCCGCTAACTTCCTCCTATTAAAGAGTAAGAAGACAATGAGAATTGATGTCACCTGCTTCATGGCTGATAACAGAAGATCATCAAAGGTCACTAGACAGTTTTTATATTCAGATATAGAGAGTAGTTATAGAATAGAGACACCGACTTATACTTATGAATATTACTGTAGCCAAAACTGGGACACATAAGCCAGTAATGACTCCGCAAGCCAACATGGCAAACCCTCCAAATAAAACCCCAAACACTGGACTTTGGGTGGAGTTTGCCCCTTTTATAACACTTTTTGTTGCATATTATAACTATTCTGTTGGACCTTGTCCTTCCCTTACCAACGACTAGGCCGTACCAACATTTTTGAAAAGTGTCCTGGCTGGGGTAAAAAAAAAGCCAAAAGGCGCTAAATTTTACTTGGGTCTCCATGTTACATAAAAATATATTTTTGTGGCATAGCGTTGGATGAATTACTCTTATTAATGAAAATTTCAAAACTATAATTCTGCCATGCCTGAACTTGGCCTTAGAGAAGAGTCAGACGGCTGTATTACTCAGAGGAGGATCGCAACACAATGCTTGGACTGACCAGTGATTTTCTTGACCCGAGCGTGACAGCGTGTGTTTTTATACAGCTGTCATGCTCGTGTCAGGAGAGATGAAGGCCAGTCCGAGCATTGCGTTGTGATCTTCGTCCAAGTTTTACGACTGTCTGATTCTTCCCTAAGGCTAATGCTCGATGGTAACACAGAGTCATCTGCCATTCTCCTCACTCACATGGAGCTTCTCTCTATGGGGAGAGAAGTTGCAGAATATTATGAGTGACATGGAAGATGACTCTATGCCATCAAATGACCCCAGTCTATCAGAGAAATTATAGATTTAGGAAAAGTAAGAATTTACCTTATTCCTCTCACAAACAACTCTCTCTCTCTCTCTCAAACAACAAAATCCTGAAATGATAGGAAAAAAAGAATTACAGTAGACGTCAAATTTCATTCCTGGTCTGATATCTGTGAAGAAATGAAGGGGGATCAGTCGGTTACTGACACCTCAGATCATTAACTAAATAAAGATTCACTTTTAAATAAGGGAATGAAAATCTATAAGGGGAAGAGATATTCTGAACTTACAGGGTTAATACCTACAGATAAGAAAGAAAGTAACAGAACATAATAAAGGACATACAGAGGCAAATGCAAAGTTGACTTACACTAAACTGCCAACTGCAGCCCTCTAGTGATTGTCCCCCTCAGCAGTTACTGTGATGTCACCGTGCCATGTCATCACTTGCCTTGGATTACTAATCACCAGTAGCAACAGTAACTGTCGTAAGTGACAAAAACCTGCAACCAATCCAGTTTACATGAAATTGTCCTTTAAGGGACTGTACCGAATTAGAAAAACATAACTAATTTCTTCCAAAAAAACCCCCAGCTATCCACAGGTTATGTGTTGTTTTTGCAACTCAGCTCCATAGAAGTGAGTACAGCTGAGCTGTAATACAAGACGCAACCGACAGACAGGTGTGGTGCTGTTTTTATAAGAAATGAGACAATATATTTAAAATCTTGTACAACCCTCTTCGGTTCCTTCCCTTATACCAAAACTTTACACAAGAGATATCAATGTAATTATTGACATATCAAGGAAATAACTTCTTCAGAGAGGAAGAGGATAGGAGCTCTAGTGCCACCCACTGGAGGTAGAAATCCTAAAAGTCAAGATAGACCCTCTAAAGGACTTCGTCACATGACTTAGGATAGTAAACAAAATCAGAAACTTTTTTTGCAGACAAGTGTTTGGGATTTTTTGCTTCTCATCAGTGAAAAGATATGTCCAATGGTTGGCACTAGAGCTCCTGTCCTCTTCCTCTGGACAAACCACTTGCATTTTTAAATTCCTGGGGAAGCATTTTATTGCCTATAAGTCTCCCTACACCAACTTGACACTCTCTTCAAGGATAAAGTTTACCCCTTAGACCATCTAAATATTATATCACTGTGATTAAAAATGTTAATAGATAAAGATTTATGGCAGTTATGATATACTAGATGGTGGCCCGATTCTATCGCATCGGGTATTCTAGAGTCTCTGTTAAAATAAAAAATAGTGCTATATTCACCTTCTGATTGCCCCCGGACTCTTTCTCTCCTCTCCACGCTCCCGTCATCTTCCGGTTCCAGTAATGGTTTGCGCGAAACACCGCTGATGACGTCGCGCTCTCGCGAGAGTGACGTCATCTTCAGCCCTTCTCGCTAAGCATTAGTGGAACCGGAAGATGCCGGGCGCGTGGTGAGAGGAGGGAAAGAGTCCGGGGTCCATCGGAAGGTGAGTATATAACTATTTTTTATTTTAACAGAGACTCTAAAATACCCGATGCGATAGAATCGGGCCACCATCTAGTGTATTATACTCCTGTTACACCCGGAGCTGCTGTCACTGTTCTGCTGTTACCTAATATATTGTACTCCAGTTACAACCAGAGCTGCAGTCACTATTCTGCTGTTACCTAATGTAGTGTACTCCAGTTACACCCAGATCTGCAGTCACTGTTCTGCTGTTACCTAATGTATTGTACTCCAGTTACACCCAGATCTGCAGTCACTGTTCTGCTTTTACCTAATGTATTGTAGTCCAGTTACACCCAGAGCTGCAGTCACCGTTCTGCTCTTACCTAATGTATTATACTCGTGTTACAGCCAGAGCTGCAGTCACTGTTCAGATCTTACCAAATGTATTGCACTCAAGTTACACCCAGAGCTGCAGTCACTATTCTGCTGTTACCTAATGTATTGTACTCCAGTTACACCCAGAGCTGCAGTCACTGTTCTGCTGTTACCTAATGTATTGTACTCCAGTTACACCGAGATCTGCAGTCACTGTTCAGATCTTACCTAATGTATTGTACTCCAGTTACACCCAGAGCTGCAGTCACTTTTCTGCTCTTACCTAATGTATTGTGCTTCAGTTACACCCAGATCTGCAGTCACTGTTCTGCTGTTACCTAATGTATTGTACTCCAGCTACTCCCAGAGCTGCAGTCACTGTTATGCTCTTAATTAATGTATTATACTCGTGTTACAGAAAGAGCTGCAGTCACTGTTCTACTGTTACCTAATGTATTGTACTCCAGTTACACCCAGATCTGCTGTCACTGTTCTGCTGTTACCTAATGTATTGTACTCCAGTTACACCCAGAGCTGCTGTCACTGTTCTGCTCTTACCTAATGTATTGTATATGTATAGGACTGTGCCTGTGTAATGAGCGACGCAGCAGTGATGCCTTTAACGGCTGTAATGTGGCTGTACAATAAGCGATGCGACCGTGTTGCCGCGATGACTAAGCGACTGTCGCTGATTGGTCACTGCCCAACTGCCGCGACCCATCAGCGATGCAGGATTTCGGTTACAGACAGACATGATAAGACAATTATATATATAGATTCTTAATTAAGGCTAATCTATACATTGCTCTGTATTGTACCCACATATGAATGGTGGATGCAAAGACAGAAGGCCGGTTGCATAAATTACACATTTTGCTCATTAGCAAAATAAAAATTCAAATATTATTAGAGAATGATGGAAATGAGGAGGGGAAGTCACAGACACAAGGGATAGGATAGGACATAAATCAGGAGATAATAAAAGCATACTCACACTCCACCAACTGTAACCCTCAAAGGAGAGTTCCGCTCGGCAGTTCCTTTTATGTCACCGGCACAACATTCCGTGACCTCACAATCACCTACAGACAATGCCTTATACATGGAATGGGCTTCTAACCTCTTATGGACACAACTGGATTTAGACCATTTTGCTTTATGTTTTTATCATTGCATTGTATTATTTTTCTATAATTTAGCTCTATTTTGCCATGTTTATTTGTGGCTTTTCTTCTTACTTGGCATTGAGGAAGGAGTGAAATTATCCTGCAAAGAACTGCAGGTTTATTTGGCCACCACCACTCATTAAAAATTAAAATAAAAAATTGATCATAAAGTTTTAATTTCCCCAAAATGGTATCATTTTTTTTAAAGGTAAATTTTTATTAAATTTTATATTTAAACAATTATAAACATCAGACCTAAATAGGTCAAATATTACAAATATTACAATCCAGACATCAGTCAGAGTATAATGAATATACCAAAATACAAAATAAAATGAGGGAACAACGCCTCTAGTGGACCCCAAACTTAATATGGTATCATTTAAAGTGTCAGCTTGCCACCAGTGGCGTACCACTAATGGCTATGCAGCCCGTGAGTCGGGGGTCCGGTACTAGCGGTGACAACACCCACTGCTTGGTATCGCACTTGTAACAGTACCGGTATCATGGATGCCGAAACAGTTGAAAGCAATAATAGAGGAGGCTAACCTCTCAGAGCAGCAGGTGCGATTATGTCACTACAAAACTGTGTCGAGCAGTGCAGAGCTTTTATTTATTTATTTATTTATTTATATATTTTAATCAAGGACAATGTGGCCCATTTATTATATGGAAGGCTATGTGGAGGCCATTATATTATATGGAAGGTTATGTGGGGGCCATGATATTCATTATATTATATGGCAGGCTATATAGAGGCCATTATATTATATGGAAGGCTATGTAGGGCCCATTATACTATATGGAAGGTTATGTGGAAGCCATTATATTCATTATATTACATGGAAGGCTATGTGGAGGCCATTATTTTATGTGGAGGGTAATGTAGTTCCATTATAATATATGGAAGGCTTTGAGGTGCCCAGTATACTTTATGGAAGGCTGTATGGGGCCATTATACTGTTTTGAGGGCTATGTTGGGGCCATTACACTGCAGGGGAAAGATGCAAAGAGGACTGAAAGCTGTAAGTGGAGGGACAAGCTTTCTGCACTTGTGCCTTATCTGTATCACAATTCTGCAAGACATTGTCCTAGGGACACAGTGAGTGACATGCTGGGCTGTTAGTTTTGTGAATGGGTTAGCTCGGTTGCCAAAGCGAGGGCTGGGGCATGCCAGGCTACACCATGTAAATTAAGGATTGTCCAGATGCCCTGCTTAGCCTCCTCCATTCTCATCAGATGTCACCTATAATGGTCAGACCATTGCTAATCGAAGCTTTGCTCAGTCTTGTGTGTTTCTTGAGCTCTGTGCTCTGCTATTAACTGATTTTGCTGCCTGACCTTTGACATTACCATTTGACTATTCATTTGTCTAGTCCCATTTCCTTTGACGTACACTCCAGGCATTGGACCCCGAGCTCCTTTACTCCCCTGTCTCGCATCTTGTCTGTGAAAATTGACTAGCCAGCATCACAATTTGCAAAAAAAATGAATAATTGATTACTTTGTTATGGAAGCAAAGATTGGAATAAAAGAAGTGCAAAGGAACCTAAAGCTGCTGACAGGTTCCCCATAAAGCAAAAACTAATGACATTCTTTGTGATTAACTTTGGAATATTTCACTGTATCTTCTAATCGGGCTGATGTAAGAATATTATTTTTCACTCAGGAGTTGTGTGACTATATGAAAAGCACCAGGCCATGACTGACTACTTTTCTAGAATTACCACATTTAAAAATAACTGCTAACTACTCAGAAATTACCTCCTGCTTTTGTCCCAACTTTTCTCGGTCACAGTTTACGATATATCAATGTTATAAAACTGGTGCTTGAAAATCAAGAATCGCGATCGGCACAGCAGTAATAGTACATCATTGTTGGGGCAGTTTCCTAAATATTGTCATTGATGAAAAACAACCAAAAATCTGCTGCCTGCCCTAAACAATTCCAACACCAGAAGATGATAAACTTATTGGGTCAATTTGGCATCAATGTCATCAGCTGTCCTTAGCGGAGTTTTATTAAGGCCGGTTTCACACTAGCGCATTTTCAACGCGCGCACGGCCGGGGGTAGCTCCGCCCCCGATCCGGCTCTCTGCCCGGCGTGCCCGCCCCTTCCTTGTAGCGCCGCCTCCTAGCGGACAGCGGCGCCTGCGATCGGCGCACCCTATCTTTAGCATAGGGTGCGCCGATCGTGCGCAGGCCGTGCGCTAGTTGCGCTTTGACCTGCGCTGCGCACTTTTGACGGTGCGCCGTGCGCGCCAAAATCCGAAAAGTTGGATTTTGGCGCGCACGGCGCACCGTCAAAAGTGCGCAGCGCAGGTCAAAGCGCAACTAGCGCACGGCCTGCGCACGATCGGCGCACCCTATGCTAAAGATAGGGTGCGCCGATCGCAGGCGCCGCTGTCCGCTAGGAGGCGGCGCTACAAGGAAGGGGCGGGCACGCCGGGCAGAGAGCCGGATCGGGGGCGGAGCTACCCCCGGCCGTGCGCGCGCATAAAATGCGCTAATGTGAAACCGGCCTTACTGTGGCACAGTAAAGGGTGTTTTACTGGATGGAAGAAATGTTTCTCCCAGCAGATTAATGTTTGGCCGGGTTTTTCCCTAAAGACGGGACCTGCGATGATGTCAGTGTCATGTGATCAGCCCATGTGGTGTCTACCTCACTGGTGGGAGGGGTTAGGCCCTATGTAATGGAGGTTGGTAATTGCCACAGTGTGAGTGTGTTTCTGGATGATACAGGAACTTGTGTGGACTCAGCCTGAAACTTGTGTACAGGATTTACGTGCTGCAGGACTATAGCAGCAAGACTCGGAAGAACCCCGGGAATGGCACCTGGCGGATGCCGCAGGACCTGGCAGCCGCTTAGTTACGCCCGTCCCGTGCAAGGAGTGAGTCTGGGACCAGTGGTTCTCCAAGCTGTAGTATGTGTTTGGTTTTCCTTATGTTTTGTTAAGCTGCTGGTTACTGAGTGACATTAAAACCACTGGAATTGGACTTTATGCCTGTGTGTTGCTTCGTTACTGCCGCCCGGCTATTGCATACCAGAGCGAATCCCTACATTACTAACTACAAAGTTTCTAATCCGTCTAATCAAAATAGGAAATGAGATGCATACAATTACTGACATAAAGTCTAGTGATTGCAGAAATCTAGGAATTACTAATCAAGGGAAAAACTTCCGTCACAATTCTCAGAGGCGATGCTGACCCTCAATTAATTTGTGTGTGGAGACAGCGAAAACATTTCTTTGTGAAGAAAGTGTTGCTGTATCGCAGTACCGTTGATCCCATCACCGTTACTCATCTCTATCAAATTTTTATCACAGGGAGAGATGTAAACATGGTGCTCACTGCCTATCATGATCTGTCACGTAACTTTGGAGTGCAAAAGACAGAAGCCACAGGCCGTAGGCGATTCTATGGGATTGGCATGAGAGCGCACATTTAAAAATGTGCACCGGAATGTCACACGTCTGTGAGTAGGAAAACTGTGAAAGCTGATGATAAACCACCACTGCATGTCATTGTGAGTCCATGTCCATAAGAAATGGAAGTCATTGATCATCTGAAGCTAGAGCCCGGCTAGCGGGACAGGTCATAGCTACGTCTTAACCATCATCTATCAGTTCAATAAATTTGTAGTGGCAGTCCCAGTGAAGGATTTGACAGCCCAGACTACACAGCGGAGGAGCAGGGAAAGGTAAACATTGCAAATGCTGTGACCCTGCCCAAGCAAGGGGGGCACACTCTATGAGGGACCCTGTGCCAGTGACTGCGCCCAAGAGTCGGCCTACCCACCTATCCAGGGCAACGGCACTCGCACGGTTTCGTGCGCTAGGTGGTGACCCGGCCATGGGGGGGAGGCAGCCCAGTTAGGGAGGTTTACAAAATGGCATATGTTGATGTGGGACATTCAGCTGCTGCAAAAGGCGAAATTGGTCAAGTCCGAGGAAGAGGAGGACCAAAGCAAGCCATTTTTCTGGCAACCTATGTGTCATCAGGGTAAGGTGGGACAAAATCCTTGGAAACCCATGCATGGTTCATTTTAATGAAGGTTAGATCATCCACATTTTGGGTCAACAGACGGGTCCTTTCTTCTGTCAGGATTGACCCAGCTGCACTGAAGACTCTTTCCGATAGCACACTTGTAGCTGGGAAAGCAAGCTCCTGTAAGGCATATTGTGCCGACTCAGGCCAGGTGTCCAGTTTAGCGGCCCAATAGTCAAATGGGAATGACCTGTGAGGGAGAATATCGATATGGGACGAGAAGTAGTTTGTAACCATAGTTGACAACTGCTGTCTCCTGTCATGTGAGCGGGACTTGAAAAATCAGTCCACAACCTGGTCATGAAACTCCTGTCTCCAATGCCACTGTGTGCACCACGAACACCTCTTCCAAGCTGCCCCCGGCCCCTACGGCTCGTGTGAGAACCATCACTGCTGCTGTGTGCTGGGAATGCCTCAACCAACCGGTTTACCAGAGTTGCTTGTTTGTTAGCCAATATTAGGTCAAGGTTCTCCTGTGGCATTATGTTTTGGAATTTGCCTTTATAGCGTGGATCCAGGATGCTGGCCAACCAGTAGTCATCATCATTCATCATTTTGGCAATGCGGGGGTCCCTTTTTAGGATCTGCAAGGCATAATCTGACATGTGGGCCAATGTTCCCGGTGTCAATGATGCACTGCGAGTGCTGGGTGGAGGAGCACTTTCTGGCAAATCCACATCCCTCCAGTCACGCACAAACCCTGTACCAGACCTTGCCATGCCAACATTTTCTCTTGCCCCACGAAATGCATCCTCCTCCCCTAAATAATCATCCCCTTCATCATCCTCCTCCTCCTCTTCTTCCTCCACCTCGTCCAGGAGAGGTCCCGGAGCAGACAATGGCTGACTGTCATCAAGGCTTCCCTCCTCCTCTTCCTCCTCATCAACCTCGGCTGCAGACGCCTGCTCCTTAATGTGCGTCAAAGTTTGCATGAGCAGACGCATAAGTGGGATGCTCATGCTTATGATGGCATCATCTGCGCTTCCCAGCCGTGTGCATTCCTCAAAACACTGAAGGACTTTACAGAGGTCTTTCAGCTTCGACCACTGCACACCTGTCAACTCCATGTCTGCCCTCAAAGTGCCTGCCGGGGAACCTCCCACAAATGCATTACGGCCTGCCTCTGTTCGCACAGCCGCTCAACCATGTACAGGGTGGAGCTCCACCTTGTTGCAACGTCGTTAATTAGGCGGTGCTTGGGAAGGTGGAGCAATCGCTGCAGCTTCTGCTTATGACTGGAGAGTACCGGCGACCGGCGGATGTGCGAGCACAGTCTTCGAACCTTATGGAGCAGGCTTGTTAACTCTGGATAATTATTGAGGAAGGACTGCACCACCAGGTTCAAGGTGTGAGCCAAGCAAGGTATGTGTCTGAGTTTTGAAAGGGCTATGGCTGCTACACAATTCCGGCCGTTATCACTAACTACCTTGCCTGCCTCAAGATGTAGACTGCCCAGCCATGACTCAGTTTGTCGCTGAAAGTAGTCGGCCAGTACCTCCGCGGTGTGTCTGTCGCTCAACACATCATCTTCAACACAGCCTGCTGACGCTTTCCACTAGCTGATTGATAGGGGGACACCTTGTGTGCAACACTGGCAGCTACGGATGGAGTGCTCGTGCGACTGCGCTCTGTGGACGAGCTTTCGCTTCTGGAAGAGGAGGAGGGTCAAACGCCTACAGCCAACTGTTTCCTATAACGTGGGCTAGGCAGCACTGTCCCACCACCGCTGTCCCCTGTGGACCCTGCATCCACCACATTAACTCAGTGCGCAGTGATGGACACATAACGGCCCTGGCCATGCCTACTGGACCATGCATCAGTTGTGAGGTGCACCTTTCCACTCACTGATTGCTTGAGTGCATGGACAATGCGGTCTTTCACATGAAGGTGGAGGGCTGGGATGGCTTTGCGAGAAAAGAAGTCGCGATTGGGTAGGTCATTGCGTGGTACTGCGTAGGCCATGAGTTTGCGGAAAGCTGCCCTTTCAACCAAGCGATAGGGCATCATCTCTAATGAGATTAGTTTGGCAATGTGGGAATTCAAAACCAGTGTACACGGATGAGAGGATGAGTACTTTCTTGTCCTACTCATAGTCTCTGGTAGGGTGAGCTGGACTTGAGAGCTGCATATGGTGGAACTAGCGGTGGACATGGCGGACTGAGAGAGGGTTGATGATGGTGATGGAGTTGGTGTTCTTTCTGATGGCCTAGATTCAGTCTTTTGTTGATATAACATTGTGATTCCCTGACTGCTTTGGCCTTGCGACGACACCTCAACATTTGCTGCTGGTGGTGTGCTAACCGGTGGGCTTACAGTGGGGGAAACAATGTAGCGTTGCTGACTACCTTCTTTGGGAGCAGTTGCACATGTGGTACATGAGGTTTGGTAGTCCGTCCACGCTTGCAAGTGCATGGTGGTTAAATGTCTAAGGCCTCTTTCACACATCAGGTTTTCGCCGTCAGGCGCGATCCGGCGCTTTTGACAGAAACCGGATCCGGCGAAATGCAATGCCGGATCCGGTTTCCCCCCCATTGACTTGCATTTGCGCCGGATCACGCCGGATGGCCATGCGTTTCATCCGGTTTTCGCCGGATCCGGCAATGTGTCGCAATGTGTCGCGATCCGGCGTCTGGAAAAAACGTCTACTGTAACGTTTTTTGTCTCCGGCGAAAAAGCCGTACCCGCCGGATCCGGCGCGTCCGGCTTTTTCACACAATGAAAGCCTATGAGCGCCGCAATGCGCCGGATCCGGTTTTTTTGGTCTGAGCATGCTCAGTAGCTCTGCCCACAGGAGATATATAAAAGCAAGACAATGGGACCCTCAGCCACACCCAACATGCCACCCAAGCCAAGAACCAGGAGCAGGAGAAGGCAGCAGACATCTGCAGCAGCAGCACCATCAGCACCACCCCAAATGGAGCAGCATGCTGAACGGGAGGGGAGTCCAGAAGCAGATGAGAGACGGTAATTATCAAATCCCCCATTCCTCCAAACTAGGGCCATGGAATATCAAGATATTCATTGGCCCTTTGTTTCTCTTTATTCAACAGCCGCCAAAGAGATGCAGCAGCAGCAGCAGAAATGGCATCACTGGCAGCAGCAATACCCACAGCCATGGAGTCTGGCCATCAACAGGACAGCACATCTTCTTCTGGGAGCCCTCCCTCGCATCGTCAGCGTTTGACGGTAAGTTTTTATTTCCAAAATCCATCATCTCTGTAATATATGTCTATTCATTGCCTTTTATTTCAAAACAGGAATCACAAGATGAAGAGGAGCTCCCAGAAGAAGAAGGAAGGGGTGGACAGACACCTGGAGTGGGCTCACAATTCGTAAGTTTTTTGCATCAAACGCAGAAACACAACATCACACTACACACAACACATAGAAAACAATGTTCTGCAGACCACACACAGCAAACAAATGCCTACATCCAAAGACATAACATTTTTTGTTTTCTTCTCTAGTCTTCCCAATCTGGTGCTCGGCCAAGAGGTCCTCGCAGTGCCTCCCAGGGTCGTCGGCGACAGCAACGCGGCGGTCACCAGCGTGTAAGTATAAATATTTTTGCTTTGTTTTTTTGCACTTTTTATTTCATTTCTTTTGTGGAGGCTAATTATGTTATTTTTGTCTTTTTCTTTAACAGCCTTCACAGCGTGCTCCCGACTCTGACGGTGAGGATGGAGGGATTGATGTGGACCGCCTCATCGATCTCGTCAGAGAAAGGGAGCCGCTCTGGAATATGGCTGACCGCCGCCACGCTGACCTGATCATTACCCGACGACTCTGGGAGGAAATCTGTTCTCTCCTTGTGGGCCGCTGGGAGGACCTCGAAGCTCGGGCCCAGATTAAAGAGCGTAAGTATATACAGTAACGGTTGCTTGATGTAAACCAGTGTTTCCCGAACTCCAGTCCTCGTGGTCCCCACGGATCATGTGTTCAGGATTTCTATTTACTATGGAAATCCTGAAAACATGACCCCTGGGGACCATGAGGACTGGAGTTTGTGAAACACTGATGTTGTATACTAACCACTCCTTTCTCGTTTCAGGGAACAGAATTGTGAATCGGTGGCGGTCTGTGAGGGATCGTTTCAAGAAGGAGTTCAATAAAGAGATGCGGGCCCCGAGTGGATCTGGAGGACGCAGGAGCAAGTACAAGTACGCACAAGCCCTGTCGTTCCTCCGGGAAACAATGCTCACCAGAAGGTAAATATTACACACCACATGTGAAAAAAAATGTTAGATGTAACTTTTTTTTTTCAGCCAGGGCCATACCATGTCAGTATTTTAATTGTTTTTTTTTCTCTTTATTCCACAGCACGGTGAGCAGCACTCGGGAGCCTGCACGATTGGACCCTTCTGAGGCGATCCCTGAGGAGACCGGCACCGAGGGACACTTCGACCGCCCCGGTACATCTGCACCTTCCCAGCCTTCCCACACATTCGACCCATCTGTCCCATCCACCAGCACAGGAGCATCGTGGCCGCCTACATTACATGAAGCTGCTGGTGAGGAGATCGCTTTCCCTTTACCCCACCCTTCTGCCCCTGCCGCCTCTAGTACACCTGCGGGTACTGGGCGGCAGCGGCAGAGGGGTCAGGAAAAGAGTTATGTGCAAGAGTTATTGCATCTGAATGCATCTTTCCAGAACTGTCTCAAAGTCTTGTCAGAGCAAATCTCCGCAGGCTTTCAGCAGATCAACTCCAGCATTCTGGAGGTGAAGACACTTCTGCAAACCATGCATTCAGAAGCAAGATCTTCGCCAAACCACACCTTTTTCAGGTCTGTTGTGGAGCGCATAGCAACACTATCTCCTACCCAGCAGATGCATGTAATGCATTCGTGCCACGGTGCTCTACAGCAGGTTACCTCCCAACCTCCACCTCCCACCACTGTAGTTCCTCCACCTGCACCCCCTCCAGCCACTTTCCATCCTCCCCCTCCTATTACATCTGCACCCCCTCCAGCCACTTTCCATCCTCCCCCTCCTACTACATACCAGCAACCTGCCCAGTACCAGTAACCTCCCCAGTACCAGTCATCTCCCCACTTCCAGCAACCTGCCCCGTACCAAACTCCTTCCACGTACCAAACTCCTTCCCCATACAACTTTCCATCAACATCATCTGCTCCTACAGTCCCTGCCCAACCCTCCACTCCACCACTGTTCTAACTGTTCCTTCCCCACCACGATCCCAGTCCTCTCTCCACACACCCAGTGTCGAAGTGTCCCGCAGCCCCTCCAGCAGTATTTCCACCCCACAGTACACAGAATTGTAATGTGTGTTTTTTGTAATAAAAATGCCCATTGGGTTTAAAACCTTTATTAAAAAAGTTTTTTGCACTTTAAAAACATTTTACAAAAAAAAAAAAAATTTAAATAAAAGTTAAATTATCGTTTCACAATGGTTGTCTGTCATTTCTTTCTGCGGCGAACTATGTTTTAAAAAAAGGTTAAATACAGGGTATTTCAAAGGTAAAAAGGTATTCAAAACCAGGTATAACTGTGGGTAAATTTTAGCTTTTTGCCACAGTTGTGTTCCTGGTTGTGTTTGAAGCAAAGTATTTCACCGAAAAAGTTGTGTTTATTGTTGGTGATTTCCTACCAATGTACACAACTTTTGTTAAAAGGTGAAATACTTTGCATAAAACACAACCAGGTACACACCTGTGGCCTAAAGGTAAAAATAGTAAGACCATGACAAGATAGCCAACTTTGGTTGGCAAAGGTATATACTGTTGGTCCAGAAGGTACACAAGTTTAGGGCAAAAATCTCTCACACTCTGTCATCCCAGTGTACTCTGCCTTGAGGTGACATAAAGTATAGTGGAAAATTGTCCCTGAAACCGTCACAGAACTTCTAGTGGTAATATTTCCAATGACAACATCCATCTTCGCCAGTAACTTGCTCTTCTCTCCAACCTGCACTTTCTTCTCTACAACCTGTCAAAGAAGGGCTGTAGGAACATGCTATATCTAGTTTTCCAGTAGCCAATCCCGTTCGGAAGGCCACAAGGGTCAATTTTAAAAACCGGATCCGGCGTAATCCGTCGAAAAACGGATAGAAAAACGGATAGAAAAACGGATGAACCGGATGAGACGGATCCGGTTTTGTCTGTCAAGAACAAGACGGATCCGGCAGAAAACCGGATCCGGCACTTCAGGTTTTACAAAACATTTGCCGGATCCGGCATTCCGGCACGACGCCGGATCGCGCCTGACGCCGAAAACCTGATGTGTGAAAGTAGCCTAAGCATGCAACTGGTATTCAAGTTTCTCAGATTTTTCCCTCGGCTAAAGGTCTTTGCGCACTTCTTACAGATAACCTTTGCCTGATCATTAGGATTTTGTTCAAAAAAGTGCCACACTGCACTCTTCCTACTATGGAAGACATTTTGAGGCCTTGCACGCTGTGCTATTTTGACCGCCTGGCCAAGCTGTCCTGCAACTCTTTTGGTTTTTGTAACCCGTTTTTGGATTGCTCCGGGCCTGCCAGATAACAGCTGTTGCGATGTCGATGCCTGCTGCGGATGCTCCTCCTCCTCTTCTGAGCTATTGGCAGCGACACCCTCTTCCCCCAATGGATGCCAATCTGGGTCAACAACTGGGTCATCCATCACCTCCTCTTCAATGTCATGTGCACCTTCCTGTGTGTCACCGTGTATGGTGGTATAGTATGCGGGAAGGGGCACGTGAGTTTCATCAGGGTCAGATTCTGGCTCAGTACACTGCGAGGACAATGTAGTGCTCTGAGTGAATGTACCAGCAGATAAATCTAGCAGTGGCTGTGCATCAGTGCACTCCATGTCAGATTCATCTTGGCCTGGATAATTCACGATTTGACTTGATAACCCAGGCATGGTATGTGAAAACAGCTCCATAGAGTAATCTGTAGTGTGGCCTGCCGCATCCTTCAATTTTGGTTGGGGTGAAGGACACAAGGAAAGGTGTGGTTCATGACCATAAGCCTCCAATGACAACTCAGTGCTTTTATTTTTTAAAACTTCAGAAGAGGAGGCGATAGAGCTGGAGGCTGAGTCAGCAATGTAAGCCAAAACTTGTTCCTGAAGCTCCGGCTTTAAAAGCGGTTTACCTACTCCCAGAAAAGGGAGCCTTCGAGGCCTTGTGGAGCCAGACGATGACGCAGGCTCAACACCTCCTGCATTTGGTGCTATTTTGCCACTACCAGCAGATCCACCACCAACACCATCATAACCAGCTGCCAACCCCCGCCCACTTCCACGGACTCTTCCACCACACTTCCTCATTTTTGGGGAAAATGTACCCAAAATACCACCAACTATATGGTACTGTAAAACAAGGTACAAGGTGTATATAGTAATGGGGAGTATTTGAACCTCTCTACAGACTTCAGGACACAGTTGGATTCTGTCAGGCCCTGGGTATATTACACCTCAAAGTAGCAGGCTGATTCTGGATGGTGTAAAAGAGGTGTATAGAGGAATGGGGAGAAATGGAATCTCTCTACAGACTTCAGGACACAGTTGGAGTCTGTCAGGCCCTGGGTATATTATACCTCAAATTAACAGGCTGATTCTGGATGGTGTAAAAAAGGTGTATAGAGGACTGGGGAGAATTGGAATCTTTCTACAGACTTCAGGACACAGTTGTATTCAGTCAGGCCCTGTGTATATTACACCGCAATGAAACAGGCAGAAATTGCTTAGTGTATGACAAACTACAAGGTGTATACAGAATTGGGCAGAATTGGAATCTCCCTAGAGTGTAGGTCTGTAAGAACGGACAAACTCCTCGGCTTTTTCATACAGAGTCACACCCAGATAGCTTCAGTTTGGCAGTGATACCAGCCGGTACACGGTACTGTGTGAGGAGCGTACACGTACACCGCTGTACGGTGTGTGTATGTAAAATTGTCAAGCTCCGTGTTTTTGTATGTGGACTGACACACGCTGTCTCTCTCTAGTTTTGAATGTAATCAAACAGCAGATATACGAAACTGTTTGAAAAACGGACAAAACTCTAAGGTGTAGGTCTGTAAGAACGGACAAACTCCTCGGCTTTTCCTTACAGAGCCACACACAGATAGCTTCAATTTGGCCGTGATAGCAGCCGGTACACGGTACTGTGTGAGGAGCGTACACGTACACCGCTGTACGGTGTGTGTATGTAAAATTGTCAAGCTCCGTGTTTTTGTAAACGGACTGACACACGCTCTCTCTAGTTTTGAATGTAATCAAACAGCAGATATACAAAACTGTTTGAAAAACGGACAAAACTCTAAGGTGTAGGTCTGTAAGAACGGACAAACTCCTCGGCTTTTCCTTACAGAGTCACACACAGATTGTCAAACTCCGTGTTTTTGTATATGGACTGACACATGCTGTCTCTCTCTAGTTTTGAATGTAATCAAACAGCAGATATGCGAAACTGTTTGAAAAACGGACAAAACTCTAAGATGTAGGTCTGTAAGAACGGACAAACTCCTCGGCTTTTCCTTACAGAGTCACACACAGATAGCTTCAATTTGGCCGTGATAACAGCCGGTACACCGTACTGTGTGAGGAGCGTACACCACTGTACGGTGTGTGAAAAAATGAACGCTCAGTACCTCACCAGGATGAAACAATAAAATTGGGATTGCTTTTAAAAAAGCAGTTTGAACACCAGTGTGCACACAGCAAAGCAGGTAGCCTTAAAAGGCAGCCTAATCACCACCAGCGCTGCTGCACAAAAGCAAAAATCTTCACCTTTCACTGCACACTAACTACAGTGAAAAGTACTATCAGCAGAAGCAGCTTTTTTTTCTTTTGGACTTCCTAACGCTCTCCCTACAGAATCAGCAGCAGCAGCAAGCCCTATTCTGTTATCAGCATAAGTAAGATGGTGGTCGGCGTGCACGCCCTTTTATACCCCCTGTGATGCCACACAAAGCAAGCCAATCACTTGCATGCCCTTCTCAAAGATGGTGGTGACCGCTGCCTATGTCATCACATTGCCCACAGTGTCCGTTCTTCCTGATTGGCTGAAAAAGGGCGCTAAAGCATCATTTGAAACGCGACTTTGGCACTCTGGTCGCCAACCTCGTGGCCGACCTCACGCTAAGGTTGGGTTTCGTTTCATGAAACCCGACTTTGGCGAAAGTCAGCGACTTTTGAATTTTTTCGACCCGTTTCGCTCAACTCTACTCTTAAGGCATTCTTTTGATCATGATCATGAACTGCCATGGCAAGCATCAGGACCACACAATCAAGATCTCATGGTGCCAATTGGGTTAAAGAGGCAGTCTCCGCACTCGGTTAACTATCTAGATGCTGTAGTCACTATTGAAAGCAGCATTTAACTGGTTAAACAGCTATGGTTGGTGCCAACACTGATAGTGGCTGATTTAGAAAGTTGTCAGTTATAGTGCACAGCTGACAGCTGATGGATTGTCATCTGTATGAGGATGCTATTCTCTCATATCTCAGTTCAGTAAAAAGACGTATTGGTGGTCACTAGGGGGTTAAACCAATCAGGCCTGTGCCCGTCAGCGCAAGATCTTTTTTTTAATGCTGAGGCTTGTTTCAGAAAAGGCTGCTGTTGACCCTTCTCGGTCTTAAAAACCAGCTGTAAAGATGAGTTTTTTTGGTATTGGGTGATCGTTTTTTGAAACAAGCTTCAGCATTAAAAAAAATAAATTCCTCGAATCTATTCCTAGGAACCCCTTTTTGAAGCGCGCTCTCACTAAAGCTCCCTCACCTCTGGACCCGTAGAAGCGCACACTAGAAGTCTCTGCTACAGGAGAATTTAAGCTCCAGGGAAGGGGGTGAAAAGAGATTCATTTTTAGCTTTAAATTTGGGTCCATGGACAGAGAGATCAGAGCGGCCATCAATAAAAACTGGCACATTTCGGAGAAAGATGATGACATCGCAGACATAGTGGCACGTAAACCATTAATATCTTCAAGAAGAAGCACAAACCTCAAAGATATTTTAGTCCACAATTGGTTTAAAACAAGATCCAATAATTGGTTACCTGGCTTTAGAGCAATAGGTAATCATAATTGCAGGACTTGCACTTTTTGTCCCTACCATGTCCCCTCTCACATTCTGTAGATAGGCAATATTACACACAGGGTCCATGATTTCATCTCCTTCCCCGATCTATTGTTACGTCATCTTCTGTCCATGTGTTTTTATCTATATCGGCAAAACCATTCGGCCACTATTGTTTTGGTGAATGTTTTTAACCTTTTTTGTCTTTTGTTTATCCGGACAGATGAGGCCATTTGCGCTTTGTAGCAACACTTGAAAAATCAGGTGGGTTGATCCTTTTTTTATTCAGTGTCTCGTCACTTCTCCCTCACCTTTGGACCCGTAAAGCGCACACAGCGCAAAATGCCTGTAATCCACTGTTGTCTCTGCACATATCTCCCGCCACCATATTTTAATCACTTTGAATAAAGGATTGCAACAGGAACAATGAGTGCTGCCCTTTATTTTTCTCTGGACATTTTGTTGCACTGCTTTTTCTGGTAACACCTGAGTTCCTTGTTTCTCCACCGGATTTCCATGGAGATGATCAGCAATGCACACTAAGGCCGGGGTCACACTAACCGACGCAAAATACGGTCAGTATTTTACATGCGTAATACGGATGAATGGCCCCTAAACGGTGATCCGTATGTCATCCGTAATCAAGGTGTGGTCGCGTATTTTGCGCATGTCAGCATCCGTATGTAATCCGTATGGCGAGATTTTCTCGCAGGCTTGCAAAATGGACATATAATGGAGCCCTATGACAGGGTTTCTAACAGAAACGAAATAATAGATATAGACACATAGAATGCATGTATATACAGTGGGGAAAAAAAGTATTTAGTCAGTCAGCAATAGTGCAAGTTCCACCACTTAAAAAGATGAGAGGCGTCTGTAATTTACATCATAGGTAGACCTCAACTATGGGAGACAAACTGAGAAAAAAAAATCCAGAAAATCACATTGTCTGTTTTTTTTTCATTTTATTTGCATATTATGGTGGAAAATAAGTATTTGGTCAGAAACAAGCAATCAAGATTTCTGGCTCTCACAGACCTGTAACTTCTTCTTTAAGAGTCTCCTCTTTCCTCCACTCATTACCTGTAGTAATGGCACCTGTTTAAACTTGTTATCAGTATAAAAAGACACCTGTGCACACCCTCAAACAGTCTGACTCCAAACTCCACTATGGTGAAGACCAAAGAGCTGTCAAAGGACACCAGAAACAAAATTGTAGCCCTGCACCAGGCTGGGAACACTGAATCTGCAATAGCCAACCAGCTTGGAGTGAAGAAATCAACTGTGGGAGCAATAATTAGAAAATGGAAGACATACAAGACCACTGATAATCTCCCTCGATCTGGTGCTCCACGCAAAATCCCACCCCGTGGGGTCAGAATGATCACAAGAACGGTGAGCAAAAATCCTAGAACCACGTGGGGGGACCTAGTGAATGAACTGCAGAGAGCTGGGACCAATGTAACAAGGCCTACCATAAGTAACACACTACGCCACCATGGACTCAGATCCTGCAGTGCCAGACGTGTCCCACTGCTTAAGCCTGTACATGTCCGGGCCCGTCTGAAGTTTGCTAGAGAGCATTTGGATGATCCAGAGGAGTTTTGGGAGAATGTCCTATGGTCTGATGAAACCAAACTGGAACTGTTTGGTAGAAACACAACTTGTCGTGTTTGGAGGAAAAAGAATACTGAGTTGCATCCATCAAACACCATACCTACTGTAAAGCATGGTGGTGGAAACATCATGCTTTTGGGCTGTTTCTCTGCAAAGGGGCCAGGACGACTGATCCGGGTACATGAAAGAATGAATGGGGCCATGTATCGTGAGATTTTGAGTGCAAACCTCCTTCCATCAGCAAGGGCATTGAAGATGAAACGTGGCTGGGTCTTTCAACATGACAATGATCCAAAGCACACCGCCAGGGCAACGAAGGAGTGGCTTCGTAAGAAGCATTTCAAGGTCCTGGAGTGGCCTAGCCAGTCTCCAGATCTCAACCCTATAGAAAACCTTTGGAGGGATGTAGAATCGGTGGGCCGGGCTGGGGGGGTGGTCCCTCTTTATGCCGCGCAGAGATGTAACAGAGACAAGATGGAGGCAGATTCTGGGTGCAACAGGTCCAAGTTTATTTCACTCGCCGTCCGTCTGACGGCCTCAGAGCACATCACACTTTCTTTACCTCACGGCCCTCCGTTTCCAGGGCCGCTTCTTACACACCGTACTCTATACTGGGGACGTGTCTGCACACACCATTCCCCTCCTCACTCGTCGACGCTCCTGACAGGTCCGTCACTGTGGCCGCCTTAGGCCCGTAAACCAACAGCGCTTCCACTGATCAGTCGTCGTGTCAAATACGGTGTCTCACACCCAGTGCCTCGTCCCTTCTGCGGTTCTTCCTGTCAGGACCACCCCCCTGACGTTCTCTCTCCTCAGTCCCCCTGGTTTAGATTCTCCTCACAGCGCACAGACTGTCGCAGTCCTCCTGTCACTGGAGCTCCCCCTGGGGACTGGAACCTTCTGGAACCCTCCCTCAGTATTTATAGCTCTCCCGGTCCCCTGTCACTGTAACCCCGCCCCCCATGACCATCGGTTTCTAAAGCCCTAAGCTGTTGTCAAGTCCTTTGCTCACACTCCTCCCTGCCATCTAATGGTCAACCCAAGGTACTGCACGTCCACTACACTTTCCTAGCTGTTTCCTCACTGTAATAACTGACACCTACCTACGCTGTGCAAACCTTTCCTTCTTCACTCTGACTAGTCCGTCTGTCCGTCAGGTCACCTTCCCTACACTCCCCCTTCCTTTGTCCATTGTCGTCCTCGACAATCGTCATCCCTGCCTTCGTCGTTCTGAAGCTACACCTACATTCTGTTGTCAGACCAGCTGTTGAGCCAAACCCACTATCTGCGGGGGCCGAACCATACTGGGAGCACTATGCTCTGAGCAGCCTACTGCTACTCACCAGCGCGCACGCCACATGACAACGTCTTTCAAATTGGGCTAGGTACACCCATATTCTCTCTATGGCGTGTACCTTCCCCTACTCTCCCCTACTGTCACCTTCCACTATTCGGTACGCCATGATCGAGGTCTCTCACCTTCCAGATCATTACCAGCGCCCGCCATCCTCCTTCAGGGGTGTCCATGGTGTTGGGGACCTGACCTAGGACGGCTGTCTTTCTCACGTCTTCCAACTCATTTTCCCTTCTTTCAATTACATGTCATGGTCGGCGTCCCGGTCTCCCAGACCTCAACTCTTAGATCCCTACCGGATCTCACACTTTCCTTTGGTCCCGCAGACCTTCCCTTACCCGGACCTGTTGCATTTTACTTTGCATATTATACATCATACAACTTTATAATAGCACAAGTACCCATTTTTTTATAATTTTTTTTTTTTTTTTTCTCTTACTTTTAAAACCAAAATATAACATAACATTGCATTTCCTCTTTCTTCCTCCCCCCTTCCTTGGACCTGGACACTCCTCCACTTTTCCGTATCCCCGTTCTGTCAGGTAAACATATTTTCGTATATAAAGAACATAGAAAGAAGAAAGAAAGAGAGAGAAAATAGTTGCATCAGTTAAACAACAACAAAACTTTTTTCTAAATGCAACTGTCCTTATAATCTGCACAACGGTGCATCGAACTCCTGACAGTCTATACCACTCTCAATGGACAGAGGTGAGGGCTCCACGGGGATACTGAGGGTGTCCATTCAAGTCCTCTTCTTTTCCATGACGGCCTCTCCTTGAGTGTGGAGCAGGTTCCACACTTCCTGCTCCCGGGCCTTTTTCTTCCTGATCACCTCCGCTTCCCACACGGAGGGAACAGCACGGGCCCTGGAGTCCGGTGGGCGGGACTCCGCTGAAAAAGACCGCAAGACAGAAACGGCCGAAGATTTCTGCGGTCCAGCAGCCGCTGGGGTCAGGTGGAAAATGGGGAGAACCGGGTCCTCGGGGGCTGGAATCACAGGGCCCGCTAAATCGGTCGCAGCCGACTCCAGCAGCGGCATAACCGCGGCCTCAGGACAGGCCGCATCCACTACTTCCAACGGAGTCGGAGTAACGGCCGATTTCAACAATGCAGCTGCTATTAGCAGGGAAAGCGCAGCAGCATCTTCTTTGGGTGAGCTCTGCACTGGTGACTCCAGGCGGGGTAGTTCGGGGACATGAGCGGGGACCTCGCTCAGCTCTGCATACACCACGGGGCCCGTGGTAACTAGGCCTTCCGGTGCGCAGGGGGCCGCGTGCTGCAGCAGAATGGTGGGGGCCGCTTGCGGAGGCACTGGTAGGGCCGGGGGTACTCTCACCTTCCCCGGCGCTGCGGCCTCCGTTTCATCATCACGCAGTTTCCCCCGCAGCCTCCGTTCCTTGCTCCACTGTCCTGCGGGCCTTCCCTCCGGACTCGGGGGCTCCGCTGAGAAGTCCTCTGCTGGTATTGGTGGCAGCCGTTCTCGCTGACTCCCCTCAGGCTCCGCTCCCCGGCTCAGCATCCCGCTGCCTGCCCGTAAATCTGAAGATGACTTCTGGTGCAGCTCCATCTCTCGCCGCCATTGCCACTCTAGGCGGCCGATGCCCCGACACCCGCAGCATCTCATACCGTCCGTTGGGCAGCACTCGAATGGCGTCAGACAGCCGCAGCCAAGTTTTTCTTCTGTGCCACCCCTCCTGCTGGGTGGGGCGTTGGCAGACCTTTCCATCCATCTGCCAGGGTCCAATATATGGAAACGTCGGTCTCCGGGCATATATTGCTTCCTTTTGGGGTACGTTGGAGGGGGTCCCAGTCCATTCTGAACAACTGCAAACACCCGGACCTCTCCTCTGCGCTGAAGTAATACCGCCATCTTGGGCAGAATCAGCTACTGCCTTGGATCCTCTGCAAGCAACACAGATCCGACACAGCGTCCCAATTTGTAATCCACAGGTCAGTAATTTTTAGTCCACAGGTGTTTATAATCCGAAATAGAGCAGTCCAAGTTTTCCTCAGTCCTTCAGTTGCAGGCCTGCCGCAGAAGATAGCGTATTAGCGGCGGCGATCCTGCCGACTACGCCAAATGTAGAATCGGTGGGCCGGGCTGGGGGGGGTGGTCCCTCTTTATGCCGCGCAGAGATGTAACAGAGACAAGATGGAGGCAGATTCTGGGTGCAACAGGTCCAAGTTTATTTCACTCGCCGTCCGTCTGACGGCCTCAGAGCACATCACACTTTCTTTACCTCACGGCCCTCCGTTTCCAGGGCCGCTTCTTACACACCGTACTCTATACTGGGGACGTGTCTGCACACACCATTCCCCTCCTCACTCGTCGACGCTCCTGACAGGTCCGTCACTGTGGCCGCCTTAGGCCCGTAAACCAACAGCGCTTCCACTGATCAGTCGTCGTGTCAAATACGGTGTCTCACACCCAGTGCCTCGTCCCTTCTGCGGTTCTTCCTGTCAGGACCACCCCCCTGACGTTCTCTCTCCTCAGTCCCCCTGGTTTAGATTCTCCTCACAGCGCACAGACTGTCGCAGTCCTCCTGTCACTGGAGCTCCCCCTGGGGACTGGAACCTTCTGGAACCCTCCCTCAGTATTTATAGCTCTCCCGGTCCCCTGTCACTGTAACCCCGCCCCCCATGACCATCGGTTTCTAAAGCCCTAAGCTGTTGTCAAGTCCTTTGCTCACACTCCTCCCTGCCATCTAATGGTCAACCCAAGGTACTGCACGTCCACTACACTTTCCTAGCTGTTTCCTCACTGTAATAACTGACACCTACCTACGCTGTGCAAACCTTTCCTTCTTCACTCTGACTAGTCCGTCTGTCCGTCAGGTCACCTTCCCTACAGGGAGTTGAAAGTCCGTGTTGCCAAGCGAAAAGCCAAAAACATCACTGATCTAGAGGAGATCTGCATGGAGGAATGGGCCAACATACCAACAACAGTGTGTGGCAACCTTGTGAAGACTTACAGAAAACGTTTGACCTCTGTCATTGCCAACAAAGGATATATCACAAAGTATTGAGATGAAATTTTGTTTCTGACCAAATACTTATTTTCCACCATAATATGCAAATAAAATGAAAAAATAAACAGACAATGTGATTTTCTGGATTTTTTTTTCTCAGTTTGTCTCCCATAGTTGAGGTCTACCTATGATGTAAATTACAGACGCCTCTCATCTTTTTAAGTGGTGGAACTTGCACTATTGCTGACTGACTAAATACTTTTTTTCCCCACTGTATATATATGTATTCTATGTGTCTATATCTATTCTTTCGTTTCTTTATTAAACCTGTCAGTGTGAGTTTACTGTATAGCGCACTGAATTGCCGGCTTTGCTAAAGGACACCGGGTGCGTATTTCTCGCAAGTCACATGTGTGGTCCGTGTGTAATCCGTATTTTTTGCGCACCCATAGACTTGCATTGGCGTACTATGGCCATAGTACGCTGACAATCGCAGCATGCTGCGATTGGCACGGACCGTAGAATACGGATGAGAAATATACGGCTGGTGCGAGTGACCCCATAGAGAATTATTGGTCCGTGTTTAATGCGTGCTTTTAGCGCCTCTCACTCGGCCGTATTCCTCGCCAGTGTGACCCCGGCCTTAATACTAGCGTACTGGTCCTGGTGCCGAGCTTATTTTTTTTTACAGTAATAATGACCCCATTTGCTACCGTGAATAAATAATGTACGGTATGTTCTTCATTCTGATCCCCATAGATTGTCACCCATCTTGTAATGATGTACCCCATCCTATAATAATTTCTCCTGTCCTGTAATAATGTCCCCCATAATAGCCCCTTTGTTTAGTATATTCCACCATCCTGGCCTCTTCCCTTAATAATGTTCCCCATCTTGGACCCTTTCTTTAACAATCTTCCCCATCATGACCCTTCTTTTTAATAATATTATCCATATTGTCCCCTTCCTTTAATAATGCCCCTTGCCCTTGCCCCCTCCTTCAATAATGTACACTGTTCTTCTGCAACACATAAAAAATGGTGCCTCTTTCCTGTCCACCTTCCCACAATGAGCAGTGTCCTCTTCATGCTCCACAGCTGGTTTGGGGTCGATGCCATGCATTGCAGTGATGACATGCGCCACCACCAACGGGCATGTCTATTTCAGCTGCTGGACTCTGACTGGCTGGTGGCTTGAATAGCTACTGAGAAGCAGGGGGCAGGAGGTTCTTTGAGTCACTATACATTTCAACTGAATGTGCGTTGAAGGACACACATACAGAAAAAAGGTATGCTGGTGTCGTCAGACCCCTTCCTCAATGGACCCAGCCAAGGTTGCACCTTCTGTGACTGCGATTGTTGCTCTCTTGATCAGTGCCATCAGCTGCAACAACCCTCCCCCTTCACACACCCAATGTATAGTGTATAAATGTTGATTTTTTTGTCCCTTAGCAGGTGGTTTCCTATGGGCAGTCTACCGGCGCAAACCCACTATGCCTGCAGAAAAACCGAGCCATAAGAATGAGCAGCACTCCTCTGGTTGTCGCCATTAGATTCACTAAGGATCTGTAAACACCATAAATTTGCTCTTTTGCTGCCATACAGCATCATACCTCCTTTTTTCACTTCTACAACTTATCGTTGTTTGCTTACTAGGTTATTTTAGTGTTTTCTTTTTCCCGTAGATAGTGCATTTTTATCACTGCCCCTGGCTCTATTTCGTTCAGTGTAAAATTAGCACCCAAATGAAAGTTCACTTGTATTTTTTGGAATTTTCTGCTGTGATATTGCGTGGTATGAAATCCTGCTGTCTGTTTAGAAGTAGGGATGAGCAAGTAGTGAAGTTTCGGACTCGTTATACTCGTACCGAGTATACCGTAAGGCCGGGATCACACAAAGCGAGATACGGCTGAGTCTCGCAGGTTAAAACCAAGCTCTGGCGCCGGCACTCCGGAGCGGAGCGTGCAGCCGCACAGCAATACATGGAGCTGCACGCTCTGCTCCGGAGTGCCGGTGCCAGAGCTTGTTTTTAACCTGTGAGACTTGGCCGTATCTCGCTGTAGTGTGACTCCGGCCTAATACTTGGGTATTCGGTACGATTAGCGAGTCTAATGATAGTCAATGGAAAATGAGAGTAATTGTCTGTTGGACCCTACAAAGCCGTCTGGGGGCCGAGGAAAACGCAAAAAAATGTGTAAATGTTAAAAAAATGTATGCTGTAAACAAATGTATAAAACATGGGGGCACCTGGTCAGGCGCTGCACGAGTGGTTTTACACCACTGCTTCACTAGAATGTACAAACACTATTTGAAGTACAGTGGTTTCTTGCCGGCAGAGCGGGACTCGTACGCCACTTACGCAGTGCCAGCAGTGATATCTCAGAAGTGCCGTAAGAGCGAGTGATGATGGAGGCGATCTTTTGACAGCTAAGTGTGTAAGTGGTGTAAGGAAAGCGATCTACCCTAGGGGCTGTGTGATGGTTAACGCAGGAAGAAGCCACCCATCATCATCATCACAAGGGATTCACAATAATAAAGCTTGGATTACTGTCCTTGTTGTTCCACTGCCACTGGCCAATGTGTAGGCATAGACATAGTGTCTTCACAACATTAGCCCTAGGGGCTGTATCATGGTTGATGAAGAAAGCAAGGCAGGTCTGATGGGCCAAACAATGATGAAGCAGTTAGGACTAGTAGCATAGTAGTTGCAGTGTCTAGTGTCCAGGCATAGCCATAGTGTCTCCAAAAATTAGCCCAAGGGGCTGTATCATAGTTGATGAAGGAAGCAAGACAGGTCTGAAGGGCCAAACAATTATGATGAAGCTAGGACTACTAGCATAGAGGTTGCAGTGCCCAGTGTCCAGGCATAGCCATAGTGTCTCCAAAAAATTAGCCCAAGGGGCATGATAGCATGGTTGATGAAGGAAGAAGGGTCTCACTCTCACCACAAGTGCCTCCGATGGGAAATATTAATTAGCATAACATTATTTTTAGCTTATTGACCATGATGTACATGTGGCAGAAGCAGGATTTGAAAACATGTGTAAGAAGAATAGAAGAGGCTTGCATGGGAAGGGATGAATGTGATCACCAATTTTTTTAAAAATAACGTTTTGGGTGACTTTAGGTTGGGATATTGTCATCTGTAGGGCTTAAATACTGTTGCAAAATCCAGTCCTTGTTAAATTTTATCAGAGTCAGCCTGTCTGCATTCTCTGTAGTCAACCGTGTGCGTGTATTTGTGATGATTGCCCCAGCGGCACTGAAAACACGCTCTGACATCACACTAGCAGCAGGGCAGGCCAGCACCTCCAAGGCATAGAAGGAGAGGTCAGGCCAACAATGCAGCTTGGCTACCCAGTAATTAAACGGTACAGAAGCATCTGGAAGGACGCATGTATGGTCACTTAGATAGTTGTTGACCATCTTGTTCAACTTTTCCCTCCTTGACATTGCTACTGTTCCAGCTAGTCCTTGGTGATGAGCCGGTTTATTGAAGATGGCCCAGTTTGTGGACATTTTACCACTACCTCTTTTGGACCTGCTTGGCGTGTCTCTCCCCTTTAATGCATGCTGTTGCACAGAGCTGGTACCTGTGCTAGCAGTGGTGTCTGAGGGTGCTGTTGCCATCAAATGATCGACAACAGCCTTCTTGAAGAATTCCATTGTGAAACCCCTTGGTGACTGCAACAGTAGCAAAGGAAATTTGTCCTTGTACCGTGGGTCTAGAAAGGTGGACAACCAGTATAGGTTGCTATTGAAAATGTGGATTACGCGAGGGTCTTGGCACAGACAGTCAGATATGAAGTGTGCCATGTGTGCCAAGCTGCAAAGAGGCAAATCTTCTGTGACCCCAGAAGGAGGAACAATACCCATCCTCTCCTCACACTGATTGTCCTCCTTCACCTCCTCCTCTCCAGCCCACCCATGCTGGACAGACATGAAGCTGGGGTTGGGATTCCCCTCTGTAGCATGAGGTGTCCCCTCGGTACCACTGAAAAAGAAGTCCTCTCCCTCCTCAATTTCTTCATCATCATCTTCATCCCCCAATGTTACCTGATGGTATTGGGTGGGCTGGGTAGGATCACCCATTGTGAAATCTTGCTCCATATCCAGCTGCTGGGCACGCAAAGAATCCATTTTTTGATTCTGCAGCGATTTTTTCAGCAGACATAGCATAGGGATGGTTACGCTGATAATAACCTGATCACCACTCACAAGCTTGGTGCAGTACTCAAACTTATCAAGCACCTCACAGATATCAGCGATCCATACCCACTCGACAGTTGTTATGTGTCTTGGCTGAGTCTCAGTGTGACGGGCATGTTTAAGCTGGTATTCAGCAAGTGCCCTCTGCTGCTCACTTACCCTTGCCAACATATGATATGTTGAGTTCCACCGTGTTGGCAGGTCACGAATGAGTCTGTGGTTTGGAAAATTAAATTGCTTTTGAAGTGCTGCAAGACCATCAGCAGCGGTTGAGGAATGGCGAAAATGGGCACAAATATGGCACATAGTTTATAGGATGTTCATAGAGGGTTAAGTGTAGGAGGGGCTACCGTGTAGTAAGAGAGAAGTTTCTAGGAAATTAGATCAGACGGGGCCAGGGTGCCAAAGTGTCCACATGGGCTATAGGCCCGGACAGCTCGGCAACCACATAACGTTAAAGTGCTGCAGCCCATGTTACCCACAGCAACTGTGTGTCATAGCAGTGGGCCAGTGCAGGCAAGGAAAGATGTGGTGACTTATCATCTAGGCAGATGCTTTTAGGGCAGTAGTCGGTTGGACTGAGGAGATGAAGGAAGTTGGAGCTTCGGCGAGTTCGGTACAGATGGGTCGGATGCTTTACCAGCGGCAACCAAACCTGGTGACTGATGATTTCAAGTCTGGGGCGAAACAGACAGAAGGAATTGTCATCATGGTGAGGTTAGGCCAGGAAGGAACCGGGGAGCAGTCTAGGACGGTACTGCACAGAAGTGACAGCCAAGCAGGGAAAGATGAGGAACCAAATGAATATCATGATGAGCCAACTGTGGATGTAACGTGTGAAGTATTAAGTAAAGAGAGTGTTCAAGTTTACCCAGACTGTTATGAATGGGTCAGCGAGGAGGCGAATGCAATAGGCTATGCCACCAGAACACCAGAGAGGTTGGTCACTCAGTGGATTGCAGACCCCTGATCTTAACAACACAACTAGCAGTAGCCGGGGAGCATTCCTACGCTGCCCTAGACACTTCGTCACAGCCGGAGGACTAACTAAGCCTAAAGACAGAAAGGTGAAAGCTAAACTGCCCCGGAGCAGATCCCCAAAGGAATAAACAGCCCCCAAACATATATTGTCGGTGAGACAAGATGAAGAACAGACACAGAACGAAAATAGACTGAGCAAATGATGGGGCCCACACTGACTAGATAGCACAGGACAGAAAAGGCACTGTCTGCAATCACACAAAAACCCTAAAAATTCCAACACGACTGATGTACAAAAGCACTGAGGTTTGCACAACCTCGCCCCCACTATATCAGCACTCAGGTGTGAACTGGCAGCTAGCAGCAGGCTAATACAGCAGGAGACTGAACAAACAAACACAAGATACCAAAATACAGGGCAGGAGCCAGCAGCCCCAGGGGGAGCAAGCTGACCCCTGACAGCAAGGCAAAATCAGATGCAAAGGTTTAGCAAATGACACTTAGCTGGAAAATGCAGGATCAGGCAGGAGACAGATATCCTCAATAAGCAAAGAAAGGAGTATCAACAGCAGCCACTGAGAGAAATCTGCTCGCTTATGTACTCCCAGTCACTACACCGCTCCTCCAATCATCCTCTGCAGCTGTTGGATTAACACCATGTTGACCAGCTCCACTACCAGCAGAATCCACCAGAGGGAGCCTTGCCTCAAAAGTCGGATTAATAGAGTTCACAACAGTACCCCCCTTGAGAAGGGGTCACTGAACCATCATCCACACCACCAGGCCGATCACGATGGGCCCGGTCAAAAGCACGAACCAATCTCTCGGCATGAATATCAGAAGCAGAGACCCAAGAATTATCTTCCTGGCCATAACCCCTCCACTTGACCAAGTACTGGAGTCTCCGTCTAGCCAGACGAGAGTCCAATATTTTCTCTACCTCATACTCCAAATTACCCTCAACCAATACAGGGTCAGGGGGCGCCGCCACAGGAACTCCTGGCTCCACAAACCTTTTCAACAATGATTTGTGAAAAACATTATGAATCTTGAACGTACCTGGAAGAGCCAAATGGAAAGAGACAGGGTTAAGGATTTCCAAAATCTTATAAGGTCCAATGAACCTTGGCTTGAATTTTGGAAACGCAACCTTCATCGGAATATTTTTTGAGGACAATCAAACCATATCAACCACTTTGAACCGGGGACCAAAGGTCCTTTGCCGGTTGGAAAACCGTTGGGCCTTTTCCTGAGAGTGGGGCAACTTGTCCACTACTTGGTCCCAAATCTGCTGCATTTTGTCCACCACAGAATCCACACTTGGGCAAGCAGAAGCCTCCACCTGCCCCAAAGAAAATCGAGGATGAAAACCAAAATTACAGAAAAACGAAGACATCAAAGTGGCGGAACTAGCTCTATTGTTTAGAGCGAATTCAGCCAAGGGCAGAAATGAGACCTAGTCATCCTGATCAGCAGATATGAAACATCTCAAATAGGATTCCAAATTCTGGTTTGTTCTCTCAGTTTGTCCATTGGTCTGAGGATGAAATGCAGAGGTGAAAGATAGCTGAATTTTCAGTTTAGAACAAAAGGCCCTCCAAAATCTGGAAACAAACTGGACTCCTCTGTCTGACACAATGTTCTCAGGAATCCCGTGCATATGAACCACCTGTTGTAAAAACAGGGGCACCAACTCAGAAGAAGATGGCAACTTCGGGAGTTGTACAAGATGGACCATCTTGGAAAATCTATCACAAATCACCCAGATAGCAGTCATTCTCTGAAAGACAGGGAGATCAGAAATAAAATCCATTGAAATATGGGTCTATGGCCTGCTGGGCACCGGTAGGGGCATCAACAAACCACTAGAACGAGAACAGGACTTGGACCTGGAACAAGTCCCACAGGACTGCACAAAATTCCTGACATCACGAGATAAGGCAGGCCACCAAAAGACCGACTCACCAAATCTCTGGTACCAAAAATACCCGGATCACCAGCCAGTGCGGAGCAATGAATTTCAGCCATCACTCTTTTCCTCCACTGGTCATTGACATACAATTTCCCCACAGGGCATCGTTCAGGTTTGTCCTCCTGAAATTCCTCCAGGGCAAGTCTCAAATCGGGTGAAATGGCGGAAAGAACCACACCCTCACCTAGAGTGGTAGTAGGCTCGGTCACATCAATAGAATCCGCAAAGAAACTCCTAGAAAGGGCGTCCGCCTTAACATTCTTAGTGCCCGGAAGAAAGGTGACCACAAAATTAAAATGCATGAAAAACAAGGCCCACCTAGCTTGTCTAGGATTCAAGTGCTTGGCTGATTCAAGATAAGTCAAATTCTTGTGGTCGGTAAGGACCACAACTTGATGTCTAGCTCGCTCCAATCAATGTCTCCACTCTTCAAATGCCCACTTCATGGCCAACAATTCCCGATTCCCCACGTCATAGTTACATTCAGATGGGGAAATTTTTTGAGAAAAGAGGGCACAAGGATTCATCTTAGAGGTTACCGGATCCCTTTGAGACAAAACGGCTCCTGCACCAATCTCAGAAGCATCTACCTATACCTGAAATGGGAGTGAAACATCAGGTTGCCGCAGAACCAGAGCAGAAGTGAATCTCCACTTAAGCTCCTGAAACGCCGAGACTGCCTCTGGAGGCCAATTCACTACATCACCTCAATGTTCCCCTGATGAAGTCACAGTTGTGACGACACGCATCAGGTTATGGGAGCAATCCCTGGTCCTCCTACACCATTTTTATGCATGATGGTTATTTGTACTCAATGAGCATGTCCGTCATTATTCTATCTGCCTGCTGCCTTGGGTGGTAAAGTATATGGGAGGGGAGGTGTATTTCTTATCTTGCTACACACTCTGGTTTTGGTTAACCCTATAGTTCCTCTTTGAATTTTTCAACACGGGTTAATATAGTGACTAGAGTTGAGCGAAACGGGTTGAAAAATTTCAAAAGTCGCCGACTTTTCGTAAAGTCGGGTTTCATGAAACGAAACCCGACCCTAAGGTGAGGTCGGCCACGAGCTCGGCGACTTTAGCGTCAAAGTCGCGTTTCAAAAGTTTGTTTTCCGCCCTTTTTCAGCCAATCAGGATCCACGGACACTCTGGGCAACGTGATGACATAGGCAGGGGTCACCACCATCTTTGAGAAGGGCATGCAAGTGATTGGCTTGCTTTGGGGGGCATCACAGGGGGTATAAAAGGGTGTGCACGCCGACCACCATGTTACTCATGCTGATCTCAGAATAGGGAGAGCTGCTGCTGCTGCTGATTCTGTAGGGAGAGCGTTAGGCAGGGAAGAAGACACCAAAAACTGCTTCTGCTGCTAGCGATTTTGCCTGTACAACACACCAGTCACTGTGTGTGCAGTGCAAGTGGAGGCTATATTTTGCTGGATCAGCTGTGTTGGTTGTTAGGCTGCCTTATAAGGCTTCCTGATAGCTGTAAGAATAAGTCGAGGACATGTTCCGTTCTTACAGACCTCCACCTTCTAGTTTTGTCTGCTTTTCAAACAGTTAAGTATATTTGCTGTTTGATCACATTCAAAACTATAGAGAGACAGCGTGTGTCAGTCCGTATACTTTAAAAACACGGAGCTTGACAATTTTATGGACACCGGACAGCGGTGTACGTGCACGCTCCTCTCTCAGTACCGTGTAATGGCTGTTATCACGGCCACAGTGAAGCTATCTGTGTGTCACTCTGTAAGGATAAGTCGAGGACATGTTTCATTCTTACAGACCTACACTCTAGGGAGATTCCTATTCTGCCCAATTCTATATACACCTTGTAGTTTGTCATACACTAGCCAATTTCTGCCTGTGACATAGAGGTGTGATATTCACTGGGCCTCACACAATCCAACAGTGTCCACAAGTGTGTTCAGAAATTCTACATCTCCCCTGTCCTATAGTGACATTTTTCACACCTGCGACATAGAGCCTGTGACATAGCGGTGTGATATTAACTGGGCCTCACACAATCCAACAGTGTCCACAAGTGTGTTCAGAAATTCTACATCTCCCCTGTCCTATAGTGACATTTTTCACACCTGCGACATTGAGCCTGTGACATAGCGGTGTGATATTAACTGGGCCTCACACAACAGTGTCCACAAGTGTGTTCAGAAATTCTAAATCTCCCCTGTCCTATAGTGACATTTTTCACACCTGCGACATTGAGCCTGTGACATAGCGGTGTGATATTAACTGGGCCTCACAAAACAGTGTCCACAAGTGAGTTCAGAAATTCTACATCTCCCCTGTCCTATAGTGACATTTTTCACACCTGCGACATTGAGCCTGTGACATAGCGGTGTGATATGAAGTGGGCCTCACACAATCCAACAGTGTCCACAAGTGTGTTCAGAAATTCTACATCTCCCCTGTCCTATAGTGACATTTTTCACACCTACGACATTGAGCCTGTGACATAGCAGTGTGATATTAACTGGGCCTCACACAATCCAACAGTGTCCACAAGTGTGTTCAGAAATTCGACGTCTCCCCTGTCCTATATACACCTTGTACCTTGTTTTACATTACTATATAATTTGTGGGATTTTGTGCACATTTTTACCAAAAATGAGGAAGGCTGGTGGAAGAGGCCGTGGAATTGGGTGGGGTTGCCAGCTGGTAATGATGGTGTTGGTGGTGGATCTGATGGTAGTGGCAAAAGCAAAATAGGACCGAATGCAGAAGGTGTTGAGCCTGCGTCATCATCTGGCTCCACGAGGCCTCGAAGGCTTAGTTTTCTAGGAGTTGGCAAACCGCTTTTAAAGCCAGAGCATCAGGAAAAAGTTTTGGCTTACATTGCTGACTCAGCCTCCAGCTCTATCGCCTCCTCTTCTGAAGTTGTAAAAAATAAAAGCACTGAGTCGTCATTGGAGGGTCATGTTCGTGAACCACACCTTTCCTTGTGTCCTTCACCCCAACCAAGATTGAAGGATGACGCAGGCCATACAACTGATTACTCCATGGAGCTGTTTTCACATACCATGCCTGGGTTATCAAGTGAAATGGTGAATTACCCAGGCCAAGATGAATCTGACATGGAGTGCACTGATGCACAGCCACTGATAGATGATTCTGCTTGTACATTCAGTCAGAGCACTACATTGTCCTTGCAGTGTAATGAGCCAGATTCTGACCCTGATGAGACTCAGGTGCCCCTTTCCGCATACTATACCACCAATGGTGACACAGAGGAAGGTGCACATGACATTGAAGAGGAGGTGATGGATGACCCAGTTGTTGACCCTGATTGGCATCCATTGGGGGAAGAGGGTGCTGCTTCCAATAGCTCAGATGAGGAGGAGGAGCATCCACAGCAGACATCGACATCGCAACAACTGTTATCTGGCAGGCCCGGAGCACTCCAAAGACAGGTTCCAAAAATCAAAAGAGTTGCTGGACAGCTTGTCCAGACGGTCAAAATAGCACAGCGTGCTAGGCCGCAAAATGTCTTCCAAAGTAGGAAGAGTGCAGTGTGGCACTTTTTTGAACAAAATCCTCATGATCAGGCCAAGGTTATCTGTAAGAAGTGCGCAAAGACCTTTAGATGAGGGAAAAATCTGAAAAATTTGAATACCAGTTGCATGCTTAGACATTTAACCAGCATGCAGTTGCAAGCGTGGACACAACACCAAACCTCAATACCACATGTGCAACTGATCACAAAGAAGGTAGTCAGCAATGCTACATTGTTTCCCCCACTGTAAGCCCACCGGTTAGCACAGCAGCAAATGTTGAGGTGTCGTTGCAAGGCCAAAGCAGTCAGGGAATCCCACTGTTATATCAACGAAAGACTGAATCTAGGCCATCAGAAAGAACACCAACTCCATCACCATCATCAACCCTCTCTCAGTCCGCCCTGTCCACCGCTAGTTCCACCATATGCAGCTCTCAAGTCCAGCTCACCCTCCCAGAGACTATGAGTAGGTCAAGAAAGTACTCAGTCTCTCATCCGCGTTCACTGGGTTTGAACGCCCACATTGCCAAACTAATTTCGTTAGAGATGATGCCCTATCGGATGGTGGAAAGCGCAGCTTTCCGCGAACTCATGGCCTATGCAGTACCACGCTATGACCTACCCAGTCGCCACTTCTTCTCTCGCAAAGCCATCCCAGCCCTCCACCATCATGTGAAAGACCGCATTGTCCATGCACTCAAGCAGTCAGTGAGTGGAAAGGTGCACCTCACAACAGATGCATGGTCCAGTCGGTGTGGCCAGGGCCGTTACGTGTCCATCACTGCGCACTGGGTTAATGTGGTGGATGCACTGTCCACAGGGGACAGCGGTGGTGGGACAGTGCTGCCTAGCCCACGGTATAGGAAACAGTTGGCTGTAGGTGTTCAACCCTCCTCCTCCTCCTCCAGAAGCGAAAGCTCGTCCACAGAGCGCAGTCATACGAGCACTCCATCTGCAGCTGCCACTGTTGCACACGAGGTGTCCCCCTATCGAGCAGCTAGTGGAAAGCATCAGCAGGCTGTGTTGCAGATGATGTGTTTGGGCAACAGACACACCGCGGAGGTGCTGGCCGAGTACTTTCAGTGACAAACTGAGTCATGGCTGGGCAGTATACATCTTGAGGCAGGCAAGGTAGTTAGTGATAACGGCCGTAATTTTGTGGCAGCCATAGCCCTTTCAAAACTCAGCCACATACCTTGCTTGGCTCACACCTTGAACCTGGTGGTGCAGTGCTTCCTCAACAATTATCCAGAGTTAACAGCCCTGCTCCAGAAGGTGCAAAGACTGTGCGCGCACATCCGCCGGTCGCCTGTACACTCCATTCGTATGCAGAAGCTGCAGCGATTGCTCCACCTTCCCAACCACCGCCTCATTATCGAATTGCAACAAGGTGGAACTCCACCCTGCACATGGTTGAGCGGCTGTGCGAGCAGAGGCAGGCCATAATGCATTTGTGGGAGGATACACGGCCAGGCACTTTGAGAGCAGACATGGAGTTCACAGGTGTGCAGTGGTCGAAGCTGAAAGACCTCTGTAAAGTCCTTCAGTGTTTTGAGGAATGCACACGGCTGGTAAGCGCAGCCGACGCCATCCTAAGCATGAGTATCCCACTTATGCGTCTGCTCATGCAAACTTTGACGCACCTTAAGGAGCAGGCGTCTGCAGCCAATGTTGACGAAGAGGAGAAGGGAATCCTTGATGACATTCAGCCATTGTCTGCTCAGGGACCTCTCCTGGACGAGGTGGAGGAAGAAGAGGAGGAGGAGGATGATGATGGTGATGATTACTTAGGGGAGGAGGATGCATCTCGTGGGGCAAGTGAAAATGTTGGCGTGGCAAGGTCTGGTACAGGGTTTGTGCGTGACTGGAGGGATGTGGATTTGCCAGAAAGTGCTCCTCCAGCCAGCACTCGCAGTGCATCATTGACACCGGGAACATTGGCCCACATGTCAGATTATGCCTTGCAGATCCTAAAAAGGGACCCCCGCATTGCCAAAATGATGAACGATGATGACTACTGGTTGACCAGCATCCAGGATCCACGCTATAAAGGCAAATTACAAAACATCATGCCACACGAGAACCTTGACCTAATATTGGCTAATAAACAAGCAACTCTGGTAAACCAGTTGGTTGAGGCATTCCCAGCAGCGGTGATGGTTCTCACACGAGCCGTACGGGCCAGGGGCAGCTTGGCAGAGGTGTTCGTGGTGCACACAGCAGAAGTGGCGTTGGAGACAGGGGTTTCATGACAATGTTGTGGACTGATTTTTCAAGTACCGCTCACACAACTGGTAATACTGCATTGATGGAAAGTGACAGGAGACAGCAGTTGTCAACTATGGTTGCAAACTACTTTTCCTCCCATATCGATGTTCTCCCGCACAGTTCATTCCCCTTTGACTATTGGGCCGCTAAACTGGACACCTGGCCTGAATTGGCACAATATGCCTTACAGGAGCTCGCTTGCCCAGCTGCAAGTGTGCTATCGGAAAGAGTCTTCAGTGCAGCTGGATCTATCCTGACAGAAAAAAGGACCCGTCTGTCAACCCAAAATGTGGATGATCTAACCTTCATTAAAATGAACCATGCATGGGTTTCCAAGGATTTTGAATGTCCAACATCAACATATGCCACTTTCTAAAACTCCCTAACTGTGCTGCCTCTCCCCCCCATGGCCGGTGTCACCACGTAGCGCACGAAACTGTGCGAGTGCCGTTGCCCTGGACAGGTTGGTAGGCCGACTCTTGGGCGCGGGCACTTGCACAGGGTCCCTCATAGTGCAATCAAGTGTCTCTGACGGTGGTGGTGCACACCCGCCGTCAGACACACCACCGTACTATGAGGGGCCCAGTGGCAGTACCGACGCCCACGAGTGGGCCCCCTTGCTTGGGCAGGGCCCCAATATTTGCAATCTTTACCTCTCCCTGCTCCTCCGCTGTGTAGTCTGGGCCGTCAAATCCATACTGGGCCTGACACCGTCTGAGCCTGCCTCCTGATTTATAGACATATATTTTGAATGTGTACACTATGCTATCCATACATGTTATCCGGGGATACGGTACCCTTTCTCACCTTTGTGCAATCACGCGTAATCCATACTGGGCCTGACACCGTTTGAGCCTGCCTCTTGATCTATAGACATATATTTTGAATGTGTACACTATGTTATCCATACATCTTATCCGGGGATACGGTACCCTTTCTCACCTTTGAGCAATCACGTGTAATCCATACTGGGCCTGACACCGTCTGAGCCTGCCTCCTGATCTATAGACATATATTTTGAATGTGTACACTATGCTATCCATACATGTTATCCGGGGATACGGTACCCTTTCTCACCTTTGTGCAATCACGTGTAATCCATACTGGGCCTGACACCATTTGAGCCTGCCTCCTGATCTATAGACATATATTTTGAATGTGTACACTATGCTATCCATACATCTTATCCGGGGATACGGTACCCTTTCTCACCTTTGAGCAATCACGTGTAATCCATACTGGGCCTGACACCGTCTGAGCCTGCCTCCTGATCTATAGACATATATTTTGAATGTGTACACTAAGCTATCCATACATGTTATCCGGGGATACGGTACCCTTTCTCACCTTTGTGCAATCACGTGTAATCCATACTGGGCCTGACACCATTTGAGCCTGCCTCCTGATCTATAGACATATATTTTGAATGTGTACACTATGCTATCCATACATGTTATCCGGGGATACGGTACCCTTTCTCACCTTTGTGCAATCACGTGTAATCCATACTGGGCCTGACACCATTTGAGCCTGCCTCCTGATCTATAGACATATATTTTGAATGTGTACACTATGCTATCCATACATGTTATCCGGGGATACGGTACCCTTTCTCACCTTTGTGCAATCACGTGTAATCCATACTGGGCCTGACACCGTCTGAGCCTGCCTCCTGATCTATAGACATATATTTTGAATGTGTACACTATGCTATCCATACATGTTATCCGGGGATACGGTACCCTTTCTCACCTTTGTGCAATCACGCGTAATCCATACTGGGCCTGACACCGTTTGAGCCTGCCTCCTGATCTATAGACATATATTTTGAATGTGTACACTATGCTATCCATACATGTTATCCGGGGATACGGTACCCTTTCTCACCTTTGTGCAATCACGCGTAATCCATACTGGGCCTGACACCATTTGAGCCTGCCTCTTGATCTATAGACATATACAGTGGGGCAAAAAAGTATTTAGTCAGTCAGCAATAGTGCAAGTTCCACCACTTAAAAAGATGAGAGGCGTCTGTAATTTACATCATAGGTAGACCTCAACTATGGGAGACAAACTGAGAAAAAAAAATCCAGAAAATCACATTGTGTTTTTTTTTCATTTTATTTGCATATTATGGTGGAAAATAAGTATTTGGTCAGAAACAAAATTTCATCTCAATACTTTGTGATATATCCTTTGTTGGCAATGACAGAGGTCAAACGTTTTCTGTAAGTCTTCACAAGGTTGCCACACACTGTTGTTGGTATGTTGGCCCATTCCTCCATGCAGATCTCCTCTAGAGCAGTGATGTTTTTTGCTTTTCGCTTGGCAACACGGACTTTCAACTCCCTCCAAAGGTTTTCTATAGGGTTGAGATCTGAAGACTGGCTAGGCCACTCCAGGACCTTGAAATGCTTCTTACGAAGCCACTCCTTCGTTGCCCTGGCGGTGTGCTTTGGGTCATTGTCATGTTGAAAGACCCAGCCACGTTTCATCTTCAATGCCCTTGCTGATGGAAGGAGATTTGCACTCAAAATCTCACGATACATGGCCCCATTCATTCTTTCATTTTCCCGGATCAGTCATCCTGGCCCCTTTGCAGAGAAACAGCCCCAAAGCATGATGTTTCCACCACCATGCTTTACAGTAGGTATGGTGTTTGATGGATGCAACTCAGTATTCTTTTTCCTCCAAACACGACAAGTTGTGTTTCTACCAAACAGTTCCAGTTTGGTTTCATCAGACCATAGGACATTCTCCCAAAACACCTCTGGATCATCCAAATGCTCTCTAGCAAACTTCAGACGGGCCCGGACATGTACAGGCTTAAGCAGTGGGACACGTCTGGCACTGCAGGATCTGAGTCCATGGTGGCGTAGTGTGTTACTTATGGTAGGCCTTGTTACATTGGTCCCAGCTCTCTGCAGTTCATTCACTAGGTCCCCCCGCCTGGTTCTGGGATTTTTGCTCACCGTTCTTGTGATCATTCTGACCCCACGGGGTGGGATTTTGCGTGGAGCACCAGATCGAGGGAGATTATCAGTGGTCTTGTATGTCTTCCATTTTCTAATTATTGCTCCCACAGTTGATTTCTTCACTCCAAGCTGGTTGGCTATTGCAGATTCAGTCTTCCCAGCCTGGTGCAGGGCTACAATTTTGTTTCTGTGTCCTTTGACAGCTCTTTGGTCTTCACCATAGTGGAGTTTGGAGTCAGACTGTTTGAGGGTGTGCACAGGTGTCTTTTTATACTGATAACAAGTTTAAACAGGTGCCATTACTACAGGTAATGAGTGGAGGAAAGAGGAGACTCTTAAAGAAGAAGTTACAGGTCTGTGAGAGCCAGAAATCTTGATTGCTTGTTTCTGACCAAATACTTATTTTCCACCATAATATGCAAATAAAATGAAAAAAAAACCAGACAATGTGATTTTCTGGATTTTTTTTTCTCAGTTTGTCTCCCATAGTTGAGGTCTACCTATGATGTAAATTACAGACGCCTCTCATCTTTTTAAGTGGTGGAACTTGCACTATTGCTGACTGACTAAATACTTTTTTGCCCCACTGTATTTTGAATGTGTACACTATGTTATCCATACATCTTATCCGGGGATACGGTACCCTTTCTCACCTTTGAGCAATCACGTGTAATCCATACTGGGCCTGACACCGTCTGAGCCTGCCTCCTGATCTATAGACATATATTTTGAATGTGTACACTATGCTATCCATACATGTTATCCGGGGATACGGTACCCTTTCTCACCTTTGTGCAATCACGTGTAATCCATACTGGGCCTGACATCGTTTGAGCCTGCCTCCTGATCTATAGACATATATTTTGAATGTGTACACTATGCTATCCATACATCTTATCCGGGGATACGGTACCCTTTCTCACCTTTAAGCAATCACGTGTAATCCATACTGGGCCTGACACCGTCTGAGCCTGCCTCCTGATCTATAGACATATATTTTGAATGTGTACACTATGCTATCCATACATGTTATCCGGGGATACGGTACCCTTTCTCACCTTTGTGCAATCACGTGTAATCCATACTGGGCCTGAGAATTGCTGGCGAGCTGTTAAGCAAGCTACAGCACCTGTGGTTTGCACACGTAAGTTTTTCATTTTTTCAGGAATGACGGTTAGGCCTAATTCCGGAACTGCGGTTGACCTGCACTTACTGGGAAATCATCGTTCGCGGGTAATAATTGTAATCCCAGATCCCCATCACTAACGTTGTTCAGCGGGTTATCTGCACCTATAAGCGACAAACGCTGGCCTTTTCAGTGTAGCGCACATGCAGCCACGGACATGTAAGGGCATGACACACCAGTTAGTGGCCAATCTCACGTGCCAGAGCCTCGCGTGTCCCTCTAGTAAGCCGGATTCGGACCGCGGGGCATGTCGGAGTCTCGTTCGTTGACGGAATTAAGCTTGCAATGTGTGCATCTTTTTTTTTGCTGGATGGTTGAGGTTGCTCGTGTTGAGACAAATTACACCGTAGGCTCCACTCCTGGTGGTGCCCTTCTGGACATTCCTTTAAGGTTCAGCTTTGCAACCATACTGCCCACGTAAAACAAACACTTTGCCTTCATGAACGCTGTTTGGAGGGTCGTGACTCGTGGGAATAACGCCGTCCAATCAGTTAACCTGCTAGAGAGATCCTTCGTTGCTCCCAAGCATGACATCACACTCCCTAGGAGGAAGGTAATGCCACTGTGGCGACCGTACTCCTGGGGGCGACACAAGTGCACTGATGCCCAGCCACTGCTCGATGAATCTGCTGGTACATTGACCCAGAACACTACATTCCCCTTGCACGCTACACGGCCTGAATCTGACCTGATGAAACTCAGGTTACCCATCCCATATACAGTTCCATCTTACACGGTGACAAAGAGGAAGCTGCAGATGAAAGTGCAGGTTCGGCCCACCCGCCGTCAGACACACCACCGTACTATCAGGGGCCCTGTGCCAGTGCCGTCGCAAAAGAGTGGGCACCCCTGCTTGCTCAGGATCACAGCACTTGCAAGGTTGAAATACTGTGCAGTGAGATAGAAGATGGGGACGACGAGGAGTCCAGACTAGTACAGGGATTCCCTAGCGAGGAGACTTATTTAATTGCTTTCAATGTTGGGACAGCAATTTTTGGGGAGCACTATACTCTGGAGAATGATAGATGGGGCCCACCATACACTGGAACATTCCAAAGGTGGACATCAGACACTGGAGCAGCATTTACAGGGCCCATTATACACTAGAGCATTAGAAATGGGGCCCATTATGTTTGGAGCATTATTTGGGCCCATAAGACAGTGGAGCTTCATCCATGGGGACCAACATATACTGTAGCATTATGTGGAGCTCATCATATACTGTTTCAAACATTATATGGGACCAATGATTCTGTATGGAGAAATAGATGGGCCTCGTCATGAGATGTAAAAAGTGAAGTATTTTTCATTGTACTATACCGCTATTTCTCTGCCGTATCGGAGCATCATGAGTTGTGGTATGTGTTAAAGGGGCGCTGTTTCGCCCAGGGCACATGAAAACCTGGAGCCAGCCCTCCCCCCCCACAACTTTAGCCAAATAACCCCCATTTTTCAGTGCGTAACTTGTATTATGAAGTTAATTAAGGTTGACAAGCTTAAGTAAGAAGAATTGATGCTTTTGGCATTCAAATGGGCACTGTAGGTGTGTTTCCTGTCCTCCTCTCACTGCCAACTTTAATTCCCCATTGACTTACATTGGGTTTCGTGTTTCGGTCGGACCCCCGACTTTTCCCTATAGTCGGCCAATTTTGCTCGACCCGACTTTTGGAAAAGTCGGGTTTCATGAAACGAAACTCAACCCTAAAAAAGCAAAAGTCGCTCAACGCTATTAGTGACCTTTACTATGGTTCACTATACTGGACTATTATTTGATGCCACAATACTCCATTCTGATTTATTTAGAACTTTTATGGTGTGTATTTTCATATATTTATACCCCTGTTTCCTCCTTCCCCTTACCTAAATATTTGCATGTAGGTTAAATTTGCTGCATAAAGCCAACCATACACATTGTGTGTCTTTTTGCCCCCCGAATGCATACTCATAAATATCTGCATTTAGGATTTGGCTCTTGGCGTATTTAAATTGTTGTACCTTGCCATATTATATATCTAGATCCTTTGTATAGGGCTTAGTGTATTATACATATTATATCTGTTATGTGGACTTGCCACACACATCATATGTATATAACCGGGTGGTGTTTTGTAGGGTATGTTATTGCTCCCAAGGTTATAGGTTATGCTAATAACCTTTGTCTATTTTAAATGTTTTTAATCTTTTTTTTGGTGTCTTGTATATCTCATGTAATATAATTGATAATTTTTCTATGGTGATCCCTGCTTTTGATGTATGTCTTCTTTGTTTCTCCTGGTGATTTATACAGTATGTACATTTTTTGACATACTGTGGTTGGATCTCTCCCAATTAATCTTACTATTGATGGTGCCCTCCGCATCCCTCTAGCCAATTCACATCAGCGCCTTTTTTGGTCAAATCCATCAGTGGTTTAACAATATCAGAAAAATTACTTATAAATTTACGATAGAAATTAGAAAAACCTAAAAACTTCTGAAGGGCCTTCAGAGAAGTGGGCTGAACCCAATCATAGATGGCCTGTACCTTGGCCGGGTCCATTTCAATAGCAGACGGGGACAAAATGAATCCCAAAAAATAATTTTCTGACAAACAGGGTACCTCTAATAATTCTGATGAATGTCATTTCTCTGGGTTTACTCTTCAAGGAGTGGGTCTGTATAACAAAAGTAATTTTTTACCTCCTGCTAAAAATAATTTTGTTGAGTCGTACATCAAGTTGGTTGAACGGGATATCATGCAACTTAAGAAAAACTATAGATCTACTGGTGGGGGGAACCGCAGTAGTATTGAGATGCAGGCACTGATGCGGTTATCTAATAATACAGCCATTACCATCAAAAATGCGGATAAAGGTGGGGCAGTGGTGGTAATGGATACTGGCAAATATAAGGCAGAGATAATGAAGCAATTATCTGATACAGACGTATATACCAGATTAGAAGGTGACCCGACTTCTCGTTTCCTGAAAGAATTGCGGCTTCTGGTGAGTGAGTCCTTTGATAACGGACTCATTGACCAGAAGATTTCTGATTTTATGATTGTGGATGCTCCCGTTACACCTATGCTATATACCCTGCCCAAAATCCATAAGGATTTGTTTAACCCTCCTGGACGTCCAATCGTTTCAGGGAGAGGTTCAGTTTTCAACAAAGTGGCTATCTTTTTGGATAGGGCGTTGAGGGGTTTTGCTACATCAGCACGTTCATATATTATGGACACGAATGATTGTTTGGAAAAAATTAAGGATGTCAATGTTAATTCTAATACCGTACTGGTTTCTTTTGATGTGGTGTCTTTGTATACCTCAATCGCGCATGAGAGGGGTTTTACAGGCCGTCGATGTGGTGCTGTTGGGCTCTGACATGGCCCCAGAGGGTGCACAGCTGCTCCTTACCCTGCTAGGTTTCATCCTCAGGAGGAATTATTTCCTCTTTGGGGATGATTATTACCTACAGGTGCGGGGTACCGCCATGGGGTCCAATGTGGCCCCTACTTATGCAAACATCTACAGTATATGGCGGCATTCGAGGAACAGCATGTGTACAAGTCCATCTACTGGTGCCATGTCAGGGCCTGGTGGCGCTACATCAATGATATTTTTTGTATCTGGGACGGTACAGTTGAGGATTTGTATAGTTTCCAATCTGAATTGAATCATAGAATCGTAGAGTTGGAAGGGACCTCCTGGGCCATCTGGTCCAACCCCCTGCTCAAAGCAGGATTCGCTAAATCATCCCAAATGGTGTTTTTCCAGAATTAAAATTTACTTTGGACCCAATCGGTGGTTCAAGTACAATTCTTGGATACTATGGTTTACAGTACAAGGAGGCTGATACACTATGTATGGATTTGTTTATTAAGGAGACCGATAGGAACAGTCTGTTGGTCTACAGTAGTAATCATCCGAGGAGGATGGTGGATTCTCTCCCATGGAGTCAAATGTTGCACGTACGAAGAATTGTCAAAGATGAGAATAAATTGGACATTAGACTTAATGATATGTGTCAAAAATCTGTGAATAGGGGATACCCGACTTGTAATGTCAGACGTTTTAAAGATAAAGTCATGGATTTGACCCCGGATGTGATATGTCAAAAGCGGGATAAAACTAATGACAAATGAGTACCTTTTGTGTCAACATTTTGCCCGATCATTAATAGGATTGGGGGTGTTTTAAATAAACACTGGGATCTCCTACACAAAGGTTTACCTGATGTCCCTGAGTTTGCTAGAAGACCTGATTTGTCCTATAGGCGTGGGCGGAATTTGAGAGATAAACTTGTCAGGGCCGATGTTGGTCCGGACAGGATTCTCCGACAGTTGACGCTTGGCCCACTTAAGTCTGGCAATTTTCCTTGTTTAGGTTGCGCGTGTTGTAGCAATATGATTAAAGGAGATAGTTTTAATCATCCACAAACTGGTAAAAAATTTACTATAAGAGAAAGATATACGTGCTCCTTGAACTTTGCTATTTATGTAATCACATGCCCTTGTGGGTTAATGTATGTGGGTGAGACCACTATGGAAATATGGGCACGGATTAGTAAACACAAAAGTACCATCAGGACCAAGCTCTTAGAGTTACCAATACCGAAGCATTTTATTGAGTGTAGACATTCCATCAATCAGATGAGATTTAGGGTGATAGATGGGGACCCTATGTCAAGACGAGGTGGGGATAGGATTAAATTATTAAAGAAAAAGGAACTGAAGTGGATTTCTACTTTGGATACGTTACAGCCAAAAGGCCTTAATCTTGAGTATAATTAACAGATTTGCCTGTAAATTACCCACTGAATTCTTGATGGTATTTCTTTCGTTTTTTGTATATATTTGTTTTTTAATTTTGTTTTGTTTTCTTGTTCTTACTAGGTTTGGAATGGCCTGAGGACATAGGGACTGAATAGTCCTGAAGTTTATGTAGATTTTGTCATATGTCATTGATTGTTTTGTCTGTTGATCCCCATGCCCTCTTGTCTTTCTATTCCTTGTGATTTTTTGAATGTTTTTGATTAAAGTTTTTTTTTTATCTCGGCTGAAAAATTGTACTAATTGGTGCTAGTAGACTATTTGTTCTAGGGTATATTTATACATTTTTGCATGGGTTACCCTGTTGCCATGTGCTGGGATATGTTGCGATCACATGATTTGGTCATGTGATTGTCTCATATGACATTGATTATATTGATCTGTTTTCTGACCATTACCCCACTCCTCCAACCATCCTCTGCAGCTGTTGGATTAACACCATGTTGACCAGCTCCACTACCAGCAGTATCCACCAGAGGGAGCCTTGCCTCAAAAGTCAGATTAAGAGAGTTCACAACACCAGACTGTATCTCTGTTACTGGGGGTCGCCTGAAGAAGGGACCGTCGTTGCCTGGGAAGTGCCCATAGAAGTCTGGAGTTGGAGATGCAGGTATGCTGAAGGGAAGAATACAGTTTTCTGTAGGGGAAGGACTGGACATCGATGTTACAGTATTTCAGGTCACGAATACAGTCCTGTCCCTCCCTTACAAATGCATATCAGCCACTCACACTCAGGCATGAGTCTGTTCGGTGTAAGAGTCCTTACACAGTGGCTCAGCATATTTCTTCATGGCATTATCTAAAGCCCAGGTGTAGCACTTTTTTCTATAGAAATTGTTACTCCTCCCCACTTGCTAACTGACTATAGTGCAGGTGATTCTCTGCTGCGCCATATCCTCCTACTGCCAGGCTGCACTGTCTGTACTTGTCTGACTTATACTGGTGAGAAACAGTAACATTGCAGCCTTTTCTGCTGCAACGCTTTTACTCTTTGATGCCACGTGAAGACGTAGCGTAATTGGTACATTTTTTTTACATCAGTATTTGTAAGCCAAAACCAGAAGTTGTGATGTGTTTCTATTATACTTTTCATCTGACTGTTTCACTCCTGGTTTTGGCTTACAAATACTGCGGTAAAAAACTCACTATATATTCAACATGTGCAATTGGACTTAGGGAGAGTAAATGCACTTACAGTGCTCATATTACATCGACCTTGTATTCAGTTATGCATTATTTGCAATAATGTTTAAAACAGGATTTGCCTGCAGATTATCACTTTGAGTGCAAGTAAATACTGTTTTTTTCTGTATTTGCTGACATGTTCCTTTTAAAATCAGACAAATTTGCTAAAACTTTCTTGACATTGGTATTGTCAAGTGTTTACCTCGTGGGGAGATCAAGCGTCTTGACTTTCCCCCGATACCCCTGCGTGACCATGAAAAAACCTCCACCACCTCCCCGGCGCCAACTAATACACAGACACCGGTATTTTCTTTGGAATTTTTATGGCCACAGCAGCCTTTTATTATATCAACAAAACAAACAGTAAACACTGTATCATAAATAACATAAGTACAATGACTTTAACACTGGAAGGAGAAGTCCTTGAAGCCACAAGATCATGGTGAAGTAGTCCAAAATATTGTGAACAAACCCCGTCCATTTGATCCCAGCCGTTACCCCACAGGCTCTGGAGCACCAGCACACCAATAGATATTGTCCACAAACTACTTGGAGATCCGCCCTCTTCCGACGGAAAACTCCGCATCCACCTTTCACCAGATCGCGACCAGCATACCTTTTAACGAAGGAGACCCTACACACCGAGTCTCCAAAACCAATTTCCACCGACTTCAAGGACTCCCCCAAAACCGCCACAATGAGGGGGCCTTGAACACCTCAATGACCCGAGACCCCCACAACCCACCATGCGACGGCCTTCTCTATACCCTCCTGAAGGGCGAGGGCCCAAATATCGGAACCCACTGCATTTAAATGGATCCCGTCCGCCAACCAAAAATCGCCCTCGCCCTTTTCCAAATTGAAATGCCGCATGGCAACGCCCCCATTTCTAACTATAAAAGCAGACACCGCTCTGTTAACCTTAATCCTGGCCCGATTGACCTTCTCCAACGATCTCATAGACCACCATCGCCTGCGTGGCACAATCTCAGACCACACAATCGTGATCCTCCGTTACATCAACCACAACCGCAAGCAATCTTGCTTAATGTCCTTGATCAACTCCCGAAAGGGCCGGACAGCCAGATCGTTACCCCCAGCATGAATAACGAAAGTATCTGGTGCCCGGTCCAACCGGACGCACTCGTGGATCTCCGGCAACACCCGACGCCACACCAGGCTCCTAAAACCGAGCCACCGCACCACTGCCACAGTCCTGGGAATCCCCAACTGTCTGCCTTCGTTCCTGACATTGGCTCGCAATGCTCCCCAATAAACGAAGGAGTGACCAAAAATCAAGACCAGCAAGCGGTTCCGCACCTGAAACACAAAACGACACTAACAGGAAAAACATACAGTATAAATTTAACGCCAACCCCTCAAACATTTATTCGACCCCATGTACACCACCAACCAAACCCCCCCTCTCAACTTAAGGCTGAACATAACTGCGATACTGATAAGACCTCAACCCGCCAATGCGTAGTATGAAAGAGGGACCCAAACCATGCTCTGCAGCCTCGGTCGCCGCTCCTATCCTCAATGAATGAGAGGCAAATCGGGAATCATCTATCCCCAAACATCGAATGGATTTTTTAAAAACCACAACAAACTGATACCGAGACAAACTACCCCCGTCTGTGTGGCACAACAAGGATCCGCTCAAACTGGGACGAAGCTCCCAAAAATTACGCAAACACTGAACCGGGCACATTCCAGAACCAGACATGCCACCAAACACCACTCGACGACCTTTACCAGACTGGTCCGTTTTAGACTGACGCAGCCAGAATTCAACCCCCTGGGAGGTCAATACCACATCACTGGCTAACAAGCCACCCATCGACTCTTTATTGGGAGACACAAGCTCCCCAATCCGCAAAGCCCCAAAAAATGCAAACGAAAAGGCCAGGCGAAACAACACAATCTCATATCGATCAGCACAGACCGATCCCAGAACCAGCCCCAATTGCTCCAGCATATTAAACGACACAGGCCGTCTTAAATCACCCCCCCTCGGAAACGGCAGAAACCTTTTGCCACCTGTCTTACCAGAAATGTTTTCGTGAAATCCCTGCACCCACGCAACCGAAAACCAAAAGACAAACCTGCCAACAAGCGCGTCACCTTCGCACGGGACCAACCTTCGCCCGCACCCCGCCCCAACCAAGACAACAACATTCCCTCTTGCTCGAGCCAAACCCCACTGGTGGGGCCGGCCGTAAGGACCTCTTTCCACATGCGCCACACAGCCCAGTAGGCCTCCCAAGTTTTCGGTGCCAATGACGATTCGATCAGTTACTCTGCGGCTCGTAAGCCACCCTCCACAGCTCCTCCGGACAAATTAGACCCTCGAACTCTGCTTCCGGAGCCAAGGAACGAAAACGATCCCACTGCGAACGAGAGAGAGAGTCAGCTATCTTGTTCTTCACGCCGGGCACGTGCGTCGCGGTCACATGTGCATTCAAAGACAAACACAATAGCACCAAATGCTGCAAAACCCGAACAACTGAAGGGGACGATGCAGTAAGACCATTAATTGCGCTCACAACACCCATGTTGTCGCAATTAAAACGAACGCGCCGATTCTGAAAATCCTGCCCCCACAAATGTACCGCCACCATTGCCCTCTGAAATAGGCGCCAAAACCAAATCCGCCAGCTGCGTCTGTAAACAAACCCAATGCATCGTTACCAACCACATTTGCCATTACCAACGAGCGACCGTTGTACTCCTCCAAAAAGTACTCCCAGACCGCCAAATCAGCCCTGAGCTCAGCTGAAAACCTAGCAAAATGATGGGGAGCCTGAATCCCCGAAGTAGCGCTAGCCAGCCTACGTGAAAAAACTCGACCCATCGGCATCACCCAACAAGCGAATTTAAGCTTCCCCAACAGCGGCTGAAGATCCCGCAACAATATTTTCCGCAACTGACACGCTCGGACCACTTCAGACCTCAAATCTTCTAGCTTGTCCTCAGGCAGCCTAAATTCCCATTCAACTGTATAGATGACGATCCCCAAAAAACAAAACGCAAACACATGCTGGGGTACTCAGTTTTTTCGGGCACCAACAGGACCCCGAACCGATCCGCCACCCACTCAATGGCTTTCAAAATCCTGAAACAACGTGAAGAATCAGCCGGGCCAACACACAAGAAGTCGTCTAAATAATGAATAACTGAGTCGAAACCAGAAACGTCGCACACGACCTACTCAAGAAAGGAACTAAACGCCTCGAAATACGCACAGGACAACAAACAACCAATAGGTAAACACCTATCCACAAAAAACCTGCCTTCCCAAAAACAGCCCAGCAGCTTTACGCTTTCAGGGTGAATCGGAAGTAGACGAAAAGCGGATTCAACATCGGTCTTAGCCATAAGGGCACCACGACCACATTTTCGCACCCAACGCTCCGCCTCGTCAAACGAAGAGTATACCACCGAACAAATCTCTGGGTCAATACCATCGTCAACCGACCTCCCACGTGGGTAAGCCAAATGTTGCATGAGCCGAAACTTATTCGGCTCCTTCTTCGGAACCACCCCCAACGGGGAAACCACCAAATCTGCGACCCAACGAAACTTCTTTCCTGAGTTTCTCTGAAACAACTGAAGAATGCTCCACGGCTGAGCGCAAATTTTTCAAAACAAAGAGGATTTCAAACGGAGGACTGGGTATGCGAAAACCCTCCTTAAAACCTGAATACAACAGCCCTGCTCTTTCCCTCTCTGGGTACCTATTTAGATAGGGAACCATCCTTTCCAGATTCACCGGAGTCTCCCCCTTGCGAATTACCGCCCCCAGCTCTGGACTTCCCTTTCTTGAAACACTTTGACGCCCTGTGTGAGGCGCCATTGCAATTTGAGCAGAGGTGTTTAAATTTACAGTTGGCCCCAAACTTACACTGGCCGTCATTAAACTGCCAGCACACCCTCACCTTGTGCGCTCCTGACTGCCCTTGACCCCCGCCACCCGTAGAGCTGGAGGTGCCGCTACTCTGGCTGGTGCTTCCAACCTCCCCATGAAAGGAACTCCCAAACATATTTTGCGCTATCACACGCATCCACAGACCAATATCTTTTTGGTCCCAGCGAATAGCCAGACACACAGCTTTCCTCTGACGAAATTGCTCGTCATACCTCAGCCACGCCTGACCGCCATATACTCTGTAAGCATCCCCAATAGCATCCAAATAACAAAACAGCGCGGAGCAATTGTCAGGGGCCTTTTCCCCAATAACACTTGCCAAAATGGCAAAAGCTTGCTGCCAATTTACAAATGTCTGAGGAATCAAGGGCCACCTCCGCTTTTCTTCCTCTTCCTTTTTGCTATCCTCTTTCTTACTTTAATCCAAATTAAACTTCTCAAGAGGCAATAACAAAAATATTTCCACATATTCATCCTTCCAAATCCGCTCTTTCACCTCCATTTTAAATGAGCCCCCAACGAACCTTCGAAGCACACGTACACCTCGACATGCGCCCGATCATCCAGATGCACACAACACTCCTTTTCTCTGTCGGTTTGCACCAACACTGGCTCGCCAGCGCGAGGGCCCGGCACTGCCACGCACTGACCTGACAACCCTGCGGCCCAAGCCATGCTGCTACCGGTGACGACCCAACAAAACCCCGCTCCAAGCACCACAGCAAGCTACGCACATCTGCCAGCATATCACACACGCCCCCGGCCGACCCTGAACTGCTCAACCCAGCATCAAACCCGATGCCACTGGATTCTGCTGAGGGCCCCCCTACCACCACTGACGAAGATAAAAGCGGGTGACAAACAGGGGACATAGACACATGCTCACCGGGCTGCGAGGGGGTTGTGTGCCCTCCAGTTGGAAAGCCTGGATCCCCCGACACCTCGTGGACCTCGCGACTCCCGGTGGCGGACTCGCTGCCGCGTTGTTGTACCCCGAACACCCCCGCAGCAAGGGCCAGTGTGGGAGGCCTGAACCCCTGGACTGAACCAGGTGGCGGTATCCCCAAGTCGAAAGCCTCCTGGCGATGTGCCATCACGATGCACCTGGGCGTCTAGGGCCCCCCCACGACAGCTGGGAGACCGAAACCGTCCTCATCCTCCTTCGCCCGAATCTTCCTGCAGCTGGCGCCGACCCCGCCAGGCTGCCCGCCGGTCCCGCTGCAGCCACAGAGCTGTAAGGTGTTGTCACCTCGTCTGAAGCAGGCACAGCTGCAGGGCCAGCGCAGCGGCGCCCCCCCGCCACAGCCTGTTCCCCCACACCGCTGGGGGACGAAAAAGAACCCGGCCCTGCCACCCAGCAGGCCGCCTCTCTGCCTGCGGCTGAAATACATGTGGCTGAAGAGGCAGACCGCGCGGCACGTCCATAACCTCCGCGGCCCCCTGAAAGAGCTGGTGCAGGCTGAAGCCGGGTGCGCGCCGGCTCCGCCCCCTCGTGCCCCGGGGCGAAGGTCCGGATACCACCACAGGGCCTCGCCGCACCTGAGGATTCCTCCCAGGCCGCAACGCCCTGGATGGGGGGGTGAGCATTGCGCGGCCTGGAGGGTCCCGGGAGGGGCTCCGGCGGCGACGCGAGGCCCGGGAAGCGGTGTCGGGCGAGAGCCGTTCCGGAGGCCTCGCCCGCCTGGATCTCCGCTCTTTCACCTCGGCCTGCACTGGTGCCCCCTGAAGCAGGCCAGCTACTTGAGCCTCCAACCATCCTGGAGGCTGCCTCGCCGGTGCTGCCCGCAGTCTGTCCAGGGCCTGATCCACTCCAGACATCCCGGTAAGCATGTGGGACTGTTCTGGAGCTGGGAAAGCGGGAACAGAGGGTGGGAACCTCCAGCCCCTGGCTTAAATACCCCCTAGCTCCCCCTCCCCATTAACCCTTCCCTCCACTAAACCTTCCAACCCCCCCGTCATGATGGCCTCCGCCCACACCTCCTACAGGGGGCCGGGAGGCTCACTCCGGCCATTTCTTTAATTAATTAGGAAATATATTGCTTCTTTAACCAGTTTTTGTCTAAGTTTGAATATCATGACAACTATATGTGTTCATTCAATTTTCTTGCATCACTTTCCTTCCATCTCACCCAAAATATCATGAAATATTTGGACTGAACTCAGATACATAATACATGTGATAAAACATAAGTTTTTTTTATTGACGACAAATATTCAAATGACAATGTCCAGCTCTTTTGTTCTCTTCCAATGATGGTCCATTGCTATCTTGTGTCTGATGACTATAAAAAAAGAAGGGAAAAAATAAACATTGTTAGGTCCGCTTGCCAAGACATGTCTATACTAATCTCAGTAACAATACATATGTCAGGCAGGGTGATTTTTCTCCATATCGTCAACTCAAGCTTTGTGAATACAGGAAGGAACCAAAGTGTATATGACCGATGTTTGGCGATACCACAGATTATTGGACGCTGGGTATAACTCACATTCAAAGGTCCTAAAGTGAATCCTGCATGCCCAAAAGATGATACCACTGATGAGTGATGATCTGACAGTAAAGGGTCTCACTCCCACAGCCCCCATAGCTGAGCTTCCAAGTAGTAGGTAGAAAGGCACATTAAACACAAAAAAAAGAGTGAGGGAGCACAAGATCCAAGTGTTGAGTAACCAGTTCTGCCTTATTTTGTTTAACGTTGGCAATAGATAATAAATAAGATGCAGAATACAAGCCATTAGGCTGAGTGCAGACGGACTTTTTAGCCCTGCGGATTTTTCCGCGGAGAATGGAAGAAATCCGCAGGTCAAATGACCTGCATTTTTCCTGCGGATTTCTTTCATTTTTCCTGCGGTTTTATTGCGGTTTTTGTGCGGTTTTCCACTGCGGTTTTCCCCCTGCGGATTTGGTGACAGGGGAGATGGAAAACCGCACAAAAGAAGTAACATGCTGCGGATTTTGTACCGCTGGAAAACCGCGCGGAAAAATCTGCAGCGTCTGCACAGCGTTTTTTTTTTTCATTGATTTTAAGGCTACTGTACATCACAATGCAGATATGTGCGGTAAAATCCGCTGCGGATCCGCTGCAAATCTGCATCGTGTGCACACAGCCTTAAAGTGCCCGATGCACCTCACAAGCATGATGGCATCATCAGTGTATAACACATTCATCTTCGGTAACAAGTCTGCTGTGCCATGTAGATAAGAGGGCGAACTTTCCATCACAAGTTTTAATCGCTCATTGATGTATTTAGAAATGTTCCCAGTAAAGAGAGATCCATATAAGATGATAAGTATCCCAAAGGAAAGCTAATGACAGATCATTTTTGAAAGACATCTTCTGCCCCAAATGATTGTTTTTTCCACCTAATATGGGCAGATTGGTTAATGGGTAACAGGCTTAGATTCCATCAAAGCTATGACCTGTGTCAAGGATACTGCTGGGGGGAATATTAATCTGCTGCCAAGTGATAATGGGATCATTGGGCAGTAGGGTTTTCATCTGACCATCTGTTAAGGGGATAAAAAGCTAGCAAGGACCGGAAGGAGTATCTGTACCTGGAGAACTTCTTCATGGCTTGATCCCTGCTCCTGCTTGTCTGCCATCCTTTCTTCCTTCAGAAATGGTATTCATACATGGGGTACCTGACAGCCAATCTTCGTAGAAGACCTACTGAAGAATCGCCATGGCTTGAAGTGTGCCTCAACAACCTGTCTGCTTCATCAGCAGAGCCTCCATGGGTTGATGCAGTCAACGATTCTCTGGACTCCTGTGCAGGGACAAGCATCGTAATGGAGGAAGCAGCTGGCAGTCCCAGCCCCACTCCGACACATTCTTAATGTGGGTCAAAGAAGCGCCGTGCCTGTGTCTCCCCTTCTCCTGAATGGAGGCCAGCTGGTGGTCGGGATGTACAGAAGGGGTCACTTCCAGATCTTGAGTGGTGGCACTTTGTGTAAAAAAAAATAATAATTTAGTAGATCATAAAGGTTACATACATAACAAATTAAAAAGTGAGTCATGCAGTGGATGACGACACACAGCAGGAGGCAACGCATTACATAAATGGTTGTGTAGGGGTCCAGGCTATAAAGGTAACTCAATATATGAACAGCTCAAAAGTGCACATAAATATCACCTGAAACATGATATAAGTGCATGTCAAAAGATCTGAGTCAGTATAGGCAAGAAAGTGGACACAGAGCATGATGGAAATACCATGGAGTAATAGGCAGTTGAATAGCTCTAACTATACAGTATATGTTATATACCCATGGACTATCCTACGTCAGACATGACACCAACCCTGGTGCTTGTGCTTGTTTCGGCACAAACCGGCTAATAGAGCAGTAAAAATATGTGCGTAGATAAAGAGCCAGACTTTATTGATGTATGCTATGGTTAGAGTTTCTGATCAGGCTCAACTCTCTGAACAAGTCATGCAGCGTGTGACGTCAGACAATGTGACCGGAGTCTTACGCGGAAGGGAGTCTCATCACATGACCACAAGGGCCGCTGCTCTAGATACAGCTTGGGATGCAGCCTGTCCTTCTGTCCCGCACATGCGCCACCGGTACTTCGGCACTTTATAAGCCAGAAGGGAAAACTCGGCTCAACGATGGGATGATGAAACAGGAGAAATATTATTACAGCAGCTGGCAGGACTCCTAGATATGGAGCTCAAGCAACAAAGTTAGATCATTCCTGATATTGAATATCGCAATGTGACCTCCCCTCCTATACAGGGCTGCCACTAGGAATTTCGGGGCCCCATACTGGCAAAATTTTTGGGGCCCCCTTGAGACCCCTGTCTCACTGTCACATTCTGCCCCCATGTCTCACATTCTGCCCCCGTGTCCATTCTGCCCCGTGTCTCACATTCTGCCCCCTCCTGTGTCTCACATTCTGCCCTTGTGTCTCACATTCTGCCCCCTCCTGTGTCTCACTGTCACATTCTGACCCCAAGTCTCCATTCTGCCCCTGTGTGTCTCCATAGTTACCTTTTTTTTTTCTTTAATCTGTTGTTGTGATCCCAAAGCAGCATAAAAATGGTCTGAGGACCCTAAGAGGAAGCGAAAAAATTGGTGAATAGTGTTTAGAAGGGAGAAGAAAGGGTGAGAGGGTTAGTGAGTTTAGACATAGAGTACTGAGAAGGGAAATGCTTTTCTTTCACTATAGGGCATATGGATAGACATTTATATAATAGCTTCTTCCATTAAAATATACAATATAGTATAAAGATATAAAGGGAAGACACAAAATGTTTCTACCCCTAATATCAGGAGCCTCAGTGTCACAACATTTCACATACAACAATGGCGGAAGCTTTTCCTTACTTTGGTGGACGTCGTACTTTTTTGCTGCTGTCACTTCTGCTGCTGGAGAAATAGAAGAAATGATCACAAATAAATACCTTGTAAAATAATTATCGGGACAAATCCTGGTCCCATAAGGACACAGACAATAAACATAATCTCTTTCCTATACATTTCTACATGATACAGATAGATGGATAGATGTCATTACTGATTATTAGCTCATTGTAGAAATATCGGTTTCACAAGCATTTGCATGGGACTGATCTCCTGCCGGGATGAATCATTGAATACTTTTGCATCTAGAAAACAGCAATTAGGACATAAGGACATGTCCATAAGTGGGAAGAGGTTAAGGTACCTACATGTTTTTGACCTGGGTCCTGTTCGTCCTCCTGAAACATTTTGGTATCCACCATTTACGTTTGCATCTGAAAAAAAAAATCCAAAGCAAACAAATTGAGACCCAGACAGTTCACACTATCATTGTGATCCGTCTTTGAGGATATTGTGATCAGTCTTTGAGGATATATACAGCGATATTATCCTGTGTAACGTCCTGCGCTTATGTCACAATGTGACGTCATCGATCTAAAGCCCAAGGTCTCGTTAGAGTAAATGCAGCCACGATCGCTCTTATTACTTACGGGATCGGCTTTGTGTCGGCGCACGCAGTCTTTACTTCTGGCCTGTGACAAAAATAAAGTTTTCATTAGAAACAGAGATACTTGTGTGTCCTAAGTAAATGCAGTGACTTAAAGAGAATCTGTCAGTAGGATCAACCCTCCTATGCCGTCTATATGGCCATACAGATCATGGAAAGCTGAATAAAGTGATATATTTATGTCTGCGAACCGATGTCTTATTCCAGAGAAATCCACGTTTTTCTTTCCTCCCCAAATTGGCCAGTGAGCACTGGAAACAGTTTTCCGGATGGCCACTTTGACTAACAAGGTTGAAGATAGAGGGGCTGGTGTCTGTTTTCAGTGCCTCGTGGCCACATTGGAGCAGGCATCGATAATCAGAAAAGACCAGGCGCTCAGAAAATTGTGCTTACTGTAACTCTGGTGTAGGGGACCCCAAAAATCACTAGCCCCCAATATGTACATCCATGTTTTACATCCTCCTCAGTCTCTGCCCAGTGATAACAAGTCATTCATCAGTTACTAATAAATATCTAAAATCATATAGGGCCAATAATATCTGTATATGTCACTCTCTCTCTACTTACAGTCTGGTGGTCTCTGCACTGTGGTCTTCCTCTGTCATCTCCAATTCTATGGCATCCATGGCCACTGCTTGCTCCTCTTCTTCACTACTGGACACATAACATAGACTATATTCAGTAACTCTCTCAGAAATGACCTCATACGTCTTTGATTTTTGGCTCCTCCATCAGTTATCATTACGTATATGCAGCCATGTTTTATACCAAGTGACTGAAAGTGCCATAACTATCCATATATTGTTCCTTTTCTGACATTCTCTTCATTACCTCCTTTCTGACAAATATTTACCCCTTTAGACAGACAAGTGAAGGGTGCGGGGCAGTAATTGTGTAATGGGAACCAATGTGTTACGACACAGAGAGGCATGAAATGAACAATAGATAAACCCTTGAAACTTGATAATTCTCTGAACAGAAAAAGTGTTAGAAATTCTTTTAACATTAGCTTGTCAGACTAATTCTAAAATATATACCGTATTCATTTTTTTCCAGTATTAATGCAAATGCAGCGATGAAAGTTCTTACTTGATGGATAACATGTATACAGTGTGTCTCGTTATTAAAGGGAATCTGTCACCCATTTTAGTAATATCATGTAAAGATATCACCCAATTGTGCGTCCCATAAGGATTCTATAAGGATTTTTGATTCCCCCTGACCCCGCACCTTTGATGCATAAATACCTTTTTTTTATCTTGGTGGAGATGTATGCAAATCGCCACCGTCCGGTCCAAGGGGCGGGGCTTATTCGCCTCCCCCCCTCCTCGGCTTGCTGAACTTAATCTTCATCTGTGAATATCACAGATAACGTTGTTTTCCGTGCTTGCACATTGAAAAGGCCTCTGGCGCCTGCGCAGTATGCTTTGCCCAACTGTGGGCGAAGCATATAATCGGTACTGCTCATGCGCCGGTATTTTCCAGCGTGGTCTATGCCCCGGAAGTCGTTATCTGTGATATTCACAGATGAAGATTACGTTCAGCAAGCCGAGGTGGGGTGGGGGAGAAGGCGAATAAGCCACGCCTATCGGACCTGACGGCGGCGATTTACATACATCTCCACCAAGATAAAAAAGGTATTTATGCATCAAAGGTGCAGGGTCAGGGGGAATCAAAAATCCTAATAGAATCCTTATGGGACGCACAAATGGGTGATATCTTTACATGATATCACTAAAAATGGATGACAGATTCCCTTTAAATGCAATGACATATGATAGCATTCAGGAGCATAACTATATAGATTACTTAGGAAAAAATAGTTTGCTGGTATCCGAGATGGACATTTACATATAGCTATAGGGGGTGTAGAGCGAGCAGTCGCATTGTGACACCCTCACCTGCCACATATATATTCATCACTATTACAAATGGTTATAGCAGCTGAGGGGCCCTATTACATATTTTGCATTGGGGCCCAAGAAGTTCAAGTTAAACCTCTGACTGCATCTATGTCTCATAGTGAAAAGTAGCTGAGAACTACAAACATTGAAAGTCGTGGACCATGATTACACCAGTTACTTACGGCAATGGCTCTTCAGAAACCGATGAAATTGTTTCATAGGATCCGAAGCATCTGAAATGAAAAAAAGAAAGTTCTGATTACAAGAATTGATACTTAGGAAGCCTACAGATAAAAAGTTATCAGCCATGATGTGCACAAAGCAGTGCGCTCTCCCGCCGGCAACAGAGCAGAGAGCACTGTCACTGCACATTGTAAGACGATTTGCCAGCATTTAAAGGCATAACTTGTGGGCGGCTGGTTCTCCTCTCTGCAAGCCGGGTACTCATCTTACAAGGTGAACTGACATTGCGCTCTGCTTTGCTGCCGACTCAGCACTACTGATCTGATCTGGTGAGAAAGCGCAGTCTTTGTGAGCAGAGCACAGTGCACATTGCACAAGAAATAGCCCAGCCCCTCACATGGAGGTCACTGCTAATGCTTCATTTCAGGGCTAGTGCAGAGGCCGGGGCAGTGACCGCAGCTTCTACCCCCTGATGATGTTATGTCTGAGTATCCCAGCATGCATTGGGATTTTCAAACAAAGCGTCATCAAAAAGGAAGTAAGAAAAAAAGATGTTGCACGGCTGCAAGGAATTTTAGAGAACTGAGGGATAGAAAAGGAGAACATCTTTGTAGACGATACAGAAATGCTCATGAACAAAGGATCTGACCTCACTGGTCTTTTGTTTTTGGCTCCTCCATCAGTTATCATTGCATAGACTTAGACATACAGTGGGGCAAAAAAGTATTTAGTCAGTCAGCAATAGTGCAAGTTCCACCACTTAAAAAGATGAGAGGCGTCTGTAATTTACATCATAGGTAGACCTCAACTATGGGAGACAAACTGAGAAAAAAAAATCCAGAAAATCACATTGTCTGTTTTTTTTTCATTTTCTTTGCATATTATGGTGGAAAATAAGTATTTGGTCAGAAACAAAATTTCATCTCAATACTTTGTGATATATCCTTTGTTGGCAATGACAGAGGTCAAACGTTTTCTGTAAGTCTTCACAAGGTTGCCACACACTGTTGTTGGTATGTTGGCCCATTCCTCCATGCAGATCTCCTCTAGAGCAGTGATGTTTTTGGCTTTTCGCTTGGCAACAAGGACTTTCAACTCCCTCCAAAGGTTTTCTATAGGGTTGAGATCTGGAGACTGGCTAGGCCACTCCAGGACCTTGAAATGCTTCTTACGAAGCCACTCCTTCGTTGACCTGGCGGTGTGCTTTGGATCATTGTCATGTTGAAAGACCCAGCCACGTTTCATCTTCAATGCCCTTGCTGATGGAAGGAGGTTTTCACTCAAAATCTCACAATACATGGCCCCATTCATTCTTTCATGTACCCGGATCAGTCGTCCTGGCCCCTTTGCAGAGAAACAGCCCCAAAGCATGATGTTTCCACCACCATGCTTTACAGTAGGTATGGTGTTTGTTGGATGCAACTCAGTATTCTTTTTCCTCCAAACACGACAAGTTGTGTTTCTACCAAACAGTTCCAGTTTGGTTTCATCAGACCATAGGACATTCTCCCAAAACTCCTCTGGATCATCCAAATGCTCTCTAGCAAACTTCAGATGGGCCCGGACATGTACAGGCTTAAGCAGTGGGACACGTCTGGCACTGCAGGATCTGAGTCCATGGTGGCGTAGTGTGTTACTTATGGTAGGCCTTGTTACATTGGTCCCAGCTCTCTGCAGTTCATTCACTAGGTCCCCCCGCGTGGTTCTGGGATTTTTGCTCACCGTTCTTGTGATCATTCTGACCCCACGGGGTGGGATTTTGCGTGGAGCACCAGATCGAGGGAGATTATCAGTGGTCTTGTATGTCTTCCATTTTCTAATTATTGCTCCCACAGTTGATTTCTTCACTCCAAGCTGGTTGGCTATTGCAGATTCAGTCTTCCCAGCCTGGTGCAGGGCTACAATTTTGTTTCTGGTGTCCTTTGACAGCTCTTTGGTCTTCACCATAGTGGAGTTTGGAGTCAGACTGTTTGAGGGTGTGCACAGGTGTCTTTTTATACTGATAACAAGTTTAAACAGGTGCCATTACTACAGGTAATGAGTGGAGGAAAGAGGAGACTCTTAAAGAAGAAGTTACAGGTCTGTGAGAGCCAGAAATCTTGATTGCTTATTTCTGACCAAATACTTATTTTCCACCATAATATGCAAATAAAATGAAAAAAAAAACAGACAATGTGATTTTTTGGATTTTTTTTCTCAGTTTGTCTCCCATAGTTGAGGTCTACCTATGATGTAAATTACAGACGCCTCTCATCTTTTTAAGTGGTGGAACTTGCACTATTGCTGACTGACTAAATACTTTTTTGCCCCACTGTATATGCAGCCATGTTTTATACCAAATGACTGAAAGTGCCATAACTATAAGTATATAATGTTCTATATTGTAGGTATATATCCCCCAATATATATTTAGTCTCACACTCTCCACTTACATACTGAAACTCAAATCCTCACTATGCCAAGATGTTTCCTCCTGTTCTTCCTCACTATTGGAAACATAAAATAAGTCATGTTAATCATATATAATCTACTTTGACATTCAGATAACACAGGGTTATATAAAGACTGTGGTAATATATGCTGAATGAAGAGTCCCACTTAACCCCTTATTGAGGGCACACTATCTCTGTATGGGGCGGACTCAAAAGTAAAATCTGCCCCTTGAACCACCAGTGATGGCTCTGTTACATAGCTGGCACCCCACAGTACCTGATACAATTGGAGCTAGCCGTGATTGCATCAGTTTAACCACTTAATTGCTGCTGTGAAGTATGATGGCAGTATTAAAAAGGGCTTTAAAACGGCGACTGCCACTTTGTATGGACATCAGCCGCTTCGCAAAGCGATCGTAGGGTGCTGATTGATTGACATTGCAGCTAGGGGTCTACTGGAGACCTCCGTTTCTGCCATGTGTGAACTCCTCACATGCATTGGGACACCCTCATCTGCCACATATATATTCATCACTATTACAAATGGTTATAGTAGCTGAAGGGCCCTGTTGATTAAAAGAATTGATACTTAGGAAGCCTACAGATAAAAGTTATCAGCCGCGATGTGCACAAAGCAGTACGTTCTCTTGCCGGCAACAGAGCGGAGTGCACTGTCACTGCTCATTGTAATACAATTTCCCAGCATTTAAAGGCGTAACTTATGGGTGGCTGGTGCCCCTCTCCACAAGCCAAGTGTTAATCTTAAACGGTGAAATGACACTGCTCTCTAATCTGTTGCCGGCTCATTACTACTGATCTGACCTGGTGAGAATGCACAGTCTTTGCATGCAGCACACAGTGCTTTCACTTTGCACAGTGAATAGTTAAACCCCCAAATAGAAGGTCACAGCTAATGCTTCATTTCAGGGATAGTGCAGAGGCAAGGGACGTGACCAAAGCTTCTCCCCTAATGATGATTTGTCTAAGTATCCCAGCATGCACTGGGATTTTCAAACAAGGTGTCATCAAAAAGTAAGTAAGAAAAAAAATTATGTCACAAGCCTGAAAGGAAATTTATAGAATTGAGGGATAGAAATGGAGAACAACTTTGTAGATGGTACAGAAATGTTCATGAACAAAGGATCTGACCTCACTGGTCTATTGATTTTGGCTCCTCCATCAGTTATCATTGCATATTCATAGACATATATGCAGCCATGTTTTATACCAAATGACTGAAAGTGCCATAACTATAAGTATATAATGTTCTATATTGTATGTATATATCCCCCAATATATATTTAGTTTCACACTACCCAATCACACTCCAATTCTCACTCTCCCAAGATGTTTCCTCCTCACTCTCATCTTCCTTACTATTGGACACTTAAAATAAGTCATATAAATCATATATCATTTACTTTGACATCCAAATAACACAGGGTTATATAAAGATTGGGGTTTTTAAATGCTGAATGAAGAGTCCCGATTAACCCCTTATTGAGGGCGCACTATCTCTGTATGGAGCGGGCTCAAGAGTAAAGTCTACACTCTGAACCCCCTCTGGCATCCAACAGTGTCTGATGCAACTAGAGCTAGCCGTGATTGCATCAGTTTAGCCCTTTAAATGCTGCTGTGAAGTTTGATAGCAGTATTAAAAAGGGCTTTAAAACGGCGACTGTCACTTTGTATGGCGATCGACCCTTACGCTAAGCGATCGTAGGGTGCTGATTGATTGACATTGCATTTAGGATTTCACTGGAGACCTCCGTGTCTGCCATGTGTGATCTCCTCACATGCATTGGGAGACCCTCATCTGCCACATATATATTCATCACTATTACAAATGGTTATAGTAACTGAGGGGCCCTGTTACATAATTTGCATTGAAGCCCAAGAAGTTCAAGTTACACCTCTGATTGCATCTATGTCTCATAGCTAAAAGATACTGAGGTCTAAATCATTGAAAGTTGTGGACCATGATTACACCGGTTACTTACGGCAGTGGCACTTCATTAAGCGATGCAAGCGTTTCATTGGAATCAAAGCAGCTGAAATGAAAAAATAAAGTTCTGATTAAAAGAATTGATACTTAGGAAGCCTACAGATAAAAGTTATCATCCGTGATATGCACAAAGCAGTGCGCTATCTCAGCAGCAACAGACCAGAGCACACTGTCACTGCAGATTGTAAGATGATTTCCCAGCATTTAAAGGGAATCTGTCACCACTTTTTTAGGATATCATGTAAAAATATCATTCAATTTAGTGTCACGTATGCATTATACAAGTATTTTGATACCCCTTGACTCCCCACCAATGATACATATATTCCGTTTTTATTCCTCCCGTGGTGTATGTAAATATGCTTGGTCCAGTTCGATGGGTGGGGCTTATTGTCCATCTCCACTCCCCCTCCTCTGCTTGCTGTACATATTTTCTGTAAATATCACAGATCGCGTAGAGTTACCACGCGTGCTCATTCAAATGGTCTCACACACATGCGCAGTATGGTTTGCCCAACTGTGGGCACAAGCAAAAATCAGTATTGCGCATGGGTCGGCATATGCAATTGCGTTATATGGCCTGGAAGTGTCCCTGTATACTTGTATACTTCTGGGCCATTGATAGCCATGGGGGATGCCGGCGCATGCGCAATGAATTATGCTTTGCCCACAGTTGGGCAAAGCATACAGCGCACACGCGAGAGGCCATTTGAATGCGCACACGTGGTAACTCTAAGCGAATTTTGATATTCACAGAAAAGAATACATACAGCAAGCAGAGTATAGGGGGTGGAGATGGACAAAAAACCCTGCCCATCGGTCTAGACTGAGCATATTTACATACACCGCTGGAGGAATAAAAATGGTATTTATGTATCGTTGATGGGGAGTCAAGGGGTATCAAAAGTACTTGTATAATGCATAAGTGACACTAAATTGAATGATATTTTTACATGATATTCCAAAAACATAATGACAGATTCTCTTTAAAAGCTTAACTTGAGGGCGGTTGGTGCTCCTCTCTACTAGCCAAGTATTCATCTTACAAAGTGAACTGACAGTGCGCTCTGATCTGTTGCCTGCTCATTACTACTTTTCTGATTTGGCAAGAAAGCGCAGTCTTTGCGCGCATCACACAGTGCACATTGCACAGTGAACAGCCAAGCCCCTGAAATGAAGGTCACTGCTAATGTTTCATTTCAGGGATAGTGCAGAGGCCGGGGAAGTGACCGAAGCTTCTCCCCTAATGATGTTTTGTCTAAGTATCCCAGCTCGCACTGGGATTTTCAAAGAAAGCATCATCAAAAAGAAAGAGAGACAAAAATAAAAGATGTCGCACGCCTGAAAGGAATTTTATAGAATTGAGGGATAGAAATGGAGAACAACTTTGTAGATGGAACAGAAATGCTCATGAACAAAGAATCTGACCTCACTGGTCTTTTGTTTTTGGCTCTTCCATCAGTTATCATTGCATATACATAGACATATATGCCGCCATGTTTTATACCAAATGACTGAAAGAGCCATAACTATAAGTATATAATGTTCTATATTGTATGTATCCCCCAATATATATTTAGAATCACACTCTCCACTTACCCAATCACACTCCAATCCTCACTCCCCCAAGATGTTTCCTCCTGTTCCTCCTCATCTTCCTCACTATTGGACAATAAAATAAGTCATATAAATGATATATCATCTACTTTGACATCCAGATAACACAGAGTTATATAAAGATTGGGGTTGGAAATGCTGAATGAAGAGTCCCGATTAACCCCTTATTGAGGGCACACTATCTATGTATGGGGCGGGCTCAAGAGTAAAGTCTGCCCCCCTGAACCACCTGTGGCATCAAACAGTATCTGATGCAACTGCAGCTAGCCATGATTGCATCAGTTTAACCCTTTAAATGCTGCTGTGAAGTATGATAGCAGTATTAAAAAGGGCTTTAAAATGGCGACTGACTCTTTGTATGGCGATCGGCCCTCACGCAAAGCGATCGTAGGGTGCTGATTGATTGACATTGCAGCTAGGAGTTCACTGGAGGCCTCCGCGTCTGCCATGTGTGATCTTCTCACATTCATTGGGACACCCTCATCTGCCACATATACAGTATATTCATCACTATTACAAATGGTTATAGTAGCTGAGGAGCCCTGTTGAATAATTTTTATTTAAGCCCAAGAAGTGCAAGTTACACCTCTGATTGCATCTATGTCTCATAGTTAAAAGGTACTGAGGACTAAATCATTGAAAGTTGTGGACCATAATTGCACCAGTTACTTACGGCAGTGGCACTTCACTAAGCGATGCAAGCGTTTCATTGGAATCAAAGCAGCTGAAATGAAAAAATTAAAAAATTCTGATTAAAAGTATTGATACTTAGGAAGCCTAGAGATAAAAGTTATCAACTGTGATATGCAGAAAGCAGTGTGCTCTCAACAGCAACAGAGCAGAGCGCACTGTAACTGCAGATTGTAAGATGATTTCCCAGCATTTAAAGGGAATCTGTCACCACTTTTTTGGGATTTCATGTAAAACTATCATTCAATTTAGTGTCACCTTTGCATTGTACAAGTACTTTTGATATCCATTGACTCCCCACTAATGATACATAAATACCATTTATATTCCTCGCGCGATGTATGTAAATATGCTCGATCCGGTCCAATGGGCGGGGCTTATTTTCCGTCTCCACTCCACCTCCTCTGCTTGATGTACATATTCTTTTCTGTGAATATCACAGATCGCGTACAGTTACCACGCATGCTTATTCAAATGACCTCTCGCATATGCGCAGTATGCTTTGCCCAACTGTGGGAATAGCCGAAAAACAATATTGCGCATGCGTCGGCAAAAGCGATTGCGTTCTATGGCCTAGAAGTATACCTGTATACTTCCGGGCCATAGAAAGCCATGGCATATGCTGGCTCATGCGCAATAATGATTTTATGCTTTGCCCACATTTGGACAAAGCATACTGCGCACACGCGAGAGTCCATTTGAATGCGCACACATGGTAACTATACGCGATCTGTGATATTCACAGAAAAGAATATGTACAGCAAGCAGAGGAGAGGGGGGTGGAGAGATGGACAATAAGCCCCACCCTTGAGACTGGACAGAGCATAATTACATATACCACGGGAGGAATTAAAATGGTATTTATGTATCATTGGTGGGAAGTGAAGGGGTATCAAAGGTACTTGTATAATGCATAGGTGACACTAAATTGAATGATATTTTTACATGATATCCCAAAAACATAATGACAGATTCTCTTTAAAAGCGTAACTTGTGGGCCGTTGGTGCTCCTCTTTACTAGCCAAGTATTCATCTTACAAAGTGAACTGACAGTGCGCTCTGATCTGTTGCCTGCTCATTACTACTTTTCTGATTTGGCAAGAAAGCACAGTCTTTGCGCGCATCACACAGTGCACATTGCACAGTGAACAGCCAAGCCCCTGAAATGAAGGTCCCTGCTAATGCTTCATTTCAGGGATAGTGCAGAGGCCGGGGAAGTGACCGAAGCTTCTCCCCTAATGATGTTTTGTCTAAATATCCCAGCACGCACTGGGATTTTCAAACAAAGCGTCATCAAAAGGAAAGAGAGAAAAAAATAAAAGATGTCGCACGCCTGAAAGGAATTTTATAGAATTGAGGGATAGAAATGGAGAACAACTTTGTAGATGGTACAGAAATGCTCATGAACAAAGGATCTGACCTCACTGGTCTTTTGTTTTTCGGCTCCTCCATCAGTTATCATTGCATATACATAGATATATATGCAGCCATGTTTCATACCAAATGACTGAAAGTGCCATAACTATAAGTATATAATGTTCTATATTGTATATATCCCCCAATATATATTTAGTGTAACACTCTCCACTTACCTACTGAAAGTAAAATCCTCACTATTCCAAGAGTATTCCTCCTCACTCTCATCTTTATCACTATTGGACACATAAAATAAGTCATGTAAATCATATATAATCTACTTTGACATCCAGATAACACAGGGTTATATAAAGACTGGGGTACGATATGCTGAATGAAGAGTCCAGATTAACCCCTTATTGAGGGTTCACTATCTATATATGGAGCGGACTCAGAAGTAAAGTCTGCCCCCTGAACCACCAGTGATGGCTCTGTTACATAGCTTGCATCCACAGTACCTGATACAATAGGAAATAGCCATGATAGCATCAGTTTAACCTTTTAAATACTGCTGTGATATTTGATAGCAGTATTGAAAAGGTCTTTAAAATGATGACTGCCACTTTGTTTGGCCATCAATCCCCACGCAAAGCGATCGTATGGTGCTGATTGATTGACATTGCAGCTAGCGGTGTACTGGAGGCCTCTGTGTCTGCCATGTGTGATCTTCTCACATGCATTGGGACACCCTCATCTGCCACATATATATTTATCACTATTACAAATGGTTATAGTAGCTGAGGGGCCCTGTTGATTAGAAGAATTGATACTTAGGAAGCCTACAGATAAAAGTTATCAGCCGTGATGTGCACAAAGCAGTGCTCTATCTCACCGGCAACAGAGCAGAGCGCACTGTCACTGCACATTGTAAGACAATTCCCCAACATTTAAAGGTGTAACTTCTGAGCAGTTGGTGCTCATCTCTACAAGCCAGGTATTCATCTTAAAAGTTGAACTGACAGTGCCCTCTGATCTGTTGCCTGCTCATTACTACTTTTCTGATTTGGCAAGAAAGCGCAGTCTTTACGCGCATCACACAGTGCACATTGCACAGTGAACAGCCAAGCCCCTGAAATGAAGGTCACTGCTAATGCTTCATTTCAGGGATAGTGCAGAGGCCGGGGAAGTGACCGAAGCTTCTCCCCTAATGATGCTTTGTCTAAGTATCCCAGCTCGCACTGGGATTTTCAAAGAAAGCATCATCAAAAGGAAAGAGAGACAAAAATAAAAGATGTCGCACGCCTGAAAGGAATTTTATAGAATTGAGGGATAGAAATGGAGAACAACTTTGTAGATGGAACAGAAATGCTCATGAACAAAGAATCTGACCTCACTGGTCTTTTGTTTTTGGCTCCTCCATCAGTTATCATTGCATATACATAGACATATATGCAGCCATGTTTTATACCAAATGACTGAAAGAGCCATAACTATAAGTATATAATGTTCTATATTGTATGTATCCCCCAATATATATTTAGCGTCACACTCTCCACTTACCCAATCACACTCCAATCCTCACTCCCCCAAGATGTTTCCTCCTGTTCCTCCTCATCTTCCTCACTATTGGACAATAAAATAAGTCATATAAATCATATATCATCTACTTTGACATCCAGATAACACAGGGTTATATAAAGATTGGGGTTGGAAATGCTGAATGAAGAGTCCCGATTAACCCCTTATTGAGGGCACACTATCTATGTATGGGGCGGGCTCAAGAGTAAAGTCTGCCCCCCTGAACCACCTGTGGCATCAAACAGTATCTGATGCAACTGCAGCTAGCCATGATTGCATCAGCTTAACCCTTTAAATGCTCCTGTGACGTATGATAGCAGTATTAAAAAGGGCTTTAAAATGGCGACTGACACTTTGTATGGCGATCGGCCCTCACGCAAAGCGATCGTAGGGTGCTGATTGATTGACATTGCAGCTAGGAGTTCACTGGAGGCCTCCGCGTCTGCCATGAGTGATCTTCTCACATTCATTGGGACACCCTCATCTGCCACATATACAGTATATTCATCACTATTACAAATGGTTATAGTAGCTGAGGAACCCTGTTGAATAATTTTTATTGAAGCCCAAGAAGTGAAAGTTACACCTCTGATTGCATCTATGTCTCATAGCTAAAAGGTACTGAGGACTAAATCATTAAAAGTTGTGGACCATAGTTACACCAGTTACTTACGGCAGTGGCACTTCACTAAGCGATGCAAGCGTTTCATTGGAATCAAAGCAGCTGAAATGAAAAAATTAAAAAATTCTGATTAAAAGTATTGATACTTAGGAAGCCTAGAGATAAAAGTTATCAGCTGTGATATGCAGAAAGCAGTGTGCTCTCAACAGCAACAGAGCAGAGCGCACTGTAACTGCAGATTGTAAGATGATTTCCCAGCATTTAAAGGGAATCTGTCACCACTTTTTTGGGATTTCATGTAAAAATATCATTCAATTTAGTGTCACCTTTGCATTATACAAGTACTTTTGATATCCCTTGACTCCCCACTAATGATACATAAATACCGTTTATATTCCTCGCGCGATGTATGTAAATATGCTCGATCCGGTCCAATGGGCGGGGCTTATTTTCCGTTTCCACTCCACCTCCTCTGCTTGATGTACGTATTCTTTTCTGTGAATATCACAGATCGCGTACTGTTACCACGCATGCTTATTCAAATGACCTCTCGCGTATGCGCAGTATGCTTTGCCCAACAGTGGGAATAGCCGAAAAACAATATTGCGCATGCGTCGGCAAAAGCAATTGCGTTCTATGGCCTGGAAGCATACCTGTATACTTCCGGGCCATAGAAAGCCATGTCATATGCTGGCTCATGCGCAATAATGATTTTAAGCCTTGCCCACGTTTGGGCAAAGCATACTGCGCACACGCAAGAGTCCATTTGAATGCTGAATGCGCACACATGGTAACTATACGCGATCTGTGATATTCACAGAAAAGAATATGTACAGCAAGCAGAAGAGAGGGGGGTGGAGAGATGGACAATAAGCCCCACCCATCAAGCTGGACAGAGCGTAATTACATATACCACGGGAGGAATTAAAATGGTATTTATGTATTATTGGTGGGAAGTGAAGGGGTATCAAAGGTACTTGTATAATGCATAGGTGACACTAAATTGAATGATATTTTTACATGATATCCCAAAAACATAATGACAGATTCTCTTTAAAAGCGTAACTTGTGGGCCGTTGGTGCTCCTCTTTACTAGCCAAGTATTCATCTTACAAAGTGAACTGACAGTGCGCTCTGATCTGTTGCCTGCTCATTACTACTTTTCTGATTTGGCAAGAAAGCACAGTCTTTGCGTGCATCACACAATGCACATTGCACAGTGAACAGCCAAGCCCCTGAAATGAAGGTCCCTGCTAATGCTTCATTTCAGGGATAGTGCAGAGGCCGGGGAAGTGACCGAAGCTTCTCCCCTAATGATGTTTTGTCTAAATATCCCAGCACGCACTGGGATTTTCAAACAAAGCATCATCAAAAGGAAAGAGAGAAAAAAATAAAAGATGTCGCACGCCTGAAAGGAATTTTATGGAATTGAGGGATAGAAATGGAGAACAACTTTGTAGATGGTACAGAAATGCTCATGAACAAAGGATCTGACCTCACTGGTCTTTTATTTTTCAGCTCCTCCATCAGTTATCATTGCATATACATTGACATATATGCAGCCATGTTTTATACCAAATGACTGAAAGTGCCATAACTATAAGTATATAATGTTCCACATTGTATGTATATATCCCCCAATATATATTTAGTCTCACATTCTCCACTTACCCAATCACACTCCAATCCTCACTCCCCCAAGATGTTTCCTCCTGTTCCTCCTCACTCTATTCTTCCTCACTATTGGACAATAAAATAAGTCATGTAAATCATATATAATCTACTTTGACATCCAGATGACACAGGGTTATATAAAGATTGGGGTTGGAAATGCTGAATGAAAAGTCCCGATTAAACCCTTATTGAGGGCGCACTATCTGTGTATGGAGCGGGCTCAAGAGTAAAGACTGCCCCCCTGAACCACCTGTGGCATCAAGCAGTATCTGATGCAACTGCAGCTAGCCATGATTGCATCAGTTTAACCCTTTAAATGCTGCTGTGAAGTATGATAGCAGTATTAAAAAGGGCTTTAAAATGGCGACTGTCATTTTATATGGCGATCGGCCCTTACGCAAACCGATCGTAGGGTGCTGATTGATTGACATTGCAGCTAGGAGTTGAGCAACTAGGAGTTCACTGGAGACCTCAGCGTCTGCCATGTGAGATCTCCTCACATGCATTGGGACACCCTTATCTGCCACATATATATTCATCACTATTACAAATGGTTATAATAGCTGAGAGGCTCTGTTACATAATTTGCATTGAAACCCAAGAAGTGCAAGTTACACCTCTGATTGCACCTATATCTCATAGTTAAAAGGTACTGAGGACTAAATCATTGAAAGTTGTGGACCATGATTACACCAGTTACTTACGGCAGTGGCACTTCACTTAGCGATGCAATTGTTTCATTGGAATCAAAGCAGCTGAAATGAATAAATAAAGTTCTTATTAAAAGAATTGATACTTAGGAAGTCTACAGATAAAAGTTATCAGCCGTGATATGCACAAAGCAGTGCACTCTCTCAACAGCAACAGATGAGAGCGCACTGTCACTGCAGATTGTAAGATGATTTCCCAGCATTTAAAGGGAATCTGTCACCACTTTTTTGGGATATCATGTAAAAATATCATTCAAATTAGTGTCACCTTTGCATTATACAAGTACTTTTGATATCCCTTGACTCCCCACTAATGATACATAAATACCATTTTTATTCCTCGCGCGATGTACGTAAATATGCTCGATCCGGTCCAATGGGTGGGGCTTATTTTCCATTTCCACTCCCCCTCCTCTGCTTGATGTGTGTATTCTTTTCTGTGAATATCACAGAATGCGTACAGTTACCACGCATGCTTATTCAAATGACCTCTCGCGTATGCGCAGTATGCTTTGCCCAACTGTGGGAATAGCCGAAAAACAATATTGCGCATGCGTCGGCATAAGCGATTGCGTTCTATGGCCCGGAAGTATACTTGTATACTTCCGGGCCATAGAATGTCATGGAGTATGCTGGCACATGCGCAATAATGATTTTATGCTTTGCCCACACTTGGGCAAAGCATACTGCGCACACGCGAGAGTCCATTTGAATGCCCACACATGGTAACTATACGTGATCTGTGATATTCACAGAAAAGAATATGTACAGCAAGCAGAGGAGAGGGGGTGGAGAGATGGACAATAAGCCCCACCCATCAGACTGGACCGAGCGTAATTACATATACCACGGGAGGAATTAAAATGGTATTTATGTATCATTGGTGGGAAGTGAAGGGGTATCAAAAGTACTTGTATAATGCATAGGTGACACTAAATTGAATGATATTTTTACATGATATCCCAAAAACATGATGACAGATTCTCTTTAAAAGCGTAACGTGAGGGCCGTTGGTGCTCCTCTTTACTAGCCAAGTATTCATCTTACAAAGTGAACTGACAGTGCGCTCTGATCTGTTGCCTGCTCATTACTACTTTTCTGATTTGGCAAGAAAGAGCAGTCTTTGCGCGCATCACACAGTGCACATTGCACAGTGAACAGCCAAGCCCCTGAATTGAAGGTCACTGCTAATGCTTCATTTCAGGGATAGTGCAGAGGCCGGGGAAGTGACCGAAGCTTCTCCCCTAATGATGTTTTGTTTAAATATCCCAGCACGCACTGGGATTTTCAAACAAAGCGTCATCAAAAGGAAAGAGAGATAAAAATAAAAGATGTCGCAAGCCTGAAAGGAATTTTATAGAATTGAGGGATAGAAATGGAGAACAAGTTTGTAGATGGTACAGAAATGCTCATGAACAAAGGATCTGACCTCACTGGTCTTTTGTTTTTCAGCTCCTCCATCAGTTATCATTGCATATACATAGACATATATGCAGCCATGTTTCATACCACATGACTGATAGTGCCATAACTATGAGTATATAATGTTCCACATTGTATGTGTATATCCCCCAATATATATTTAGTCTCACATTCTCCACTTACCCAATCACACTCCAATCCTCACTCCCCCAAGATGTTTCCTCCTGTTCCTCCTCACTCTCATCTTCCTCACTATTGGACAATAAAATAAGTCATGTAAACCATATATAATCTACTTTGACATCCAGATGACACAGGGTTATATCAGATGGGCGGGACTTAATTTCCATCTCCACTCCCCCTCCTCTGCTTGATGTACGTATTCTTTTCTGTGAATATCACAGATCGCGTACAGTTATCACGCATGCTCATTCAAATGGCCTCTCGCGTGTGCGCAGTATGCTTTGCCCAACTGTGGGAATAGCCGAAAAACAATGTTGCGCATGCGTGGTGTGAGGTAGCGCTGTCATTCAGTTAGGGGATCCTCGCTAGGCAGCGAATAAAACACATCCGGCACCGGGTTTTCATAAACCATAACATAGTCCAAGCGGTTTATTCCTCCATCATAAACCCACAGCAGCCACATAAACTTCACATTACAGCATAGCGTCCGTGACAGAGCTTCACTCTGCTAAGCCTGTGGTCACAGGTTATCATACACAGGCTCTTTAGCCTCAGAAGGCTCTTTAGCCTCAGATGTCTCACCCCGTCAGGGTCAGCTCACGGTTCCTTCACCATGCGGCAGACGTCCATTCCCTCCAGGGAATTCCCAGGCACGTGCAGCCATTCAACACAGCGTACCCTGCTGTCAGGAAGACACCCCCATCTCTCTCTCAGACAGGGCCTTTCACACTGGACCAACCAGGTCCCAGCATTCACCACCTGTGACCTACCCTGGCCACATTATATGGTTCATAACCCCGCCCAACGGGTCGCATGACTCTGACCTCATCACAGGTCCTTCAAGCATTTACAAACTCTTTACAACAGTGTTCTTTAAACATACCCCCTGGGTGGGTTTGTAGGTAACCAGGTCCACCCATCTCTCTAGTTACCTGGAGACTTCTCCCTGACACATTGAAGCAACACCTCAGCAATGTCATTGCTGATCCACACATATACATAAGTCTCCATCTCAAGGCCACCCACCTTGAGATACATAACCATCCTTCAGGATTCTGCCACTCATCCTCTCTCTTGGGACATCCACACAGCGTCCCCTAGTGGACAGTGCTTACTACACCACATAGGGCATAAGTGATTGCGTTCTATGGCCTGGAAGTATATTTGGGCAAAGCATATTGTGCACACGCGAGAGGCCATTTGAATGTGTACACGCGGTAACTCTAAGCGATCTGTGATATTCACAGAAAAGAATACATACAGCAAGCAGTGGATGGGTGGTGGAGATGGACAATAAGCCCCGCCCATCAGACTAGACTGAGCATATTTACATACACCGCTCGAGGAATAAAAACGATATTTATATATTATTGGTGAGGAGTGAAGGGATATCAAAAGTACTTGTATAATCCAGAGGTGACACTAAATTGAATGATATTTTTACATAAAACCTGGTGACAGATTCCCTTTAAAAGCGTAACTTGAGGGTGGTTGGTACTCCTCTCTACTAGACAAGTATTCATCTTACAAAGTGAACTGACGGTGCGCTCTGATCTGTTGCCGGCTCATTACTACAGTCTGGTGAGGATGCGCAGTCTTTGCGCGCAGTACACAGTGCACATTGCACAGTGAATAACCAAGCCCCTAAAATGAAGGTCACTGCTAATTGTTCATTTCAGGGATAGTGCAGAGGCTGGAGCAGTAACCACAGTTTCTGCCTCCTGATGAAGTTTTGTCTGAGTATCCCTGGGATTTTCAAACAAAGAGTCATCAAAAAGGAATTAAGAAAAAAAAAGATGTTGCATGCCTGCAATCAATTTTATAGAAGGGAGGGATAGAAATGAAGAACAACTTTGTAGATGGTACAGAAATGCTCATAAACAAAGCAACTGGCCTTTTGCTTTTGGCTCCTCCATCAGTTATCATTGCATATACATGTAATAGGTGGCCGGTCTCCTCAGTTATGCCTTCTCCTTCTCCTATGTGTCCCCCCGTGCACTATATTTTATGTCTTGTAATTTGATGCTGTATTTGTATTATAATGTATTATGTATGATATTGTACTGGGATGTTCCCCTTTAAATGGCTGTATATGAGTTAGGGACAGTCAACAGTTAACATTATGGGCTGGGCCAGAAGTAGCAGCAGCAGAAAGGCGGGAGAAAGCTGCTGCTTCAGGGACAACTGCCCAGATCCTCGGCAAGGGCAGATGTATAGTGCAGAAGGGGCATTTCCAGACTCCCGAACAGGAAAGATATGTTGCCCCAGATCAAAGGCTCTTAGAGACTGAAAGACTGAAGGACTACAACACAGGCCTCCAGGACTTTGAGGAGGGCCTTTGCTGAAGGGGTCTCAGGCGCCCAGATTCCAGCGATTGGACTACTGCGAACCTCAGCTGCTGCGGCCGTTGTGCATGCGACTACAGCAAATGTCAGGGAGAGAGCAGGAAGCCAATGCTAAAATTCTCTTTTTGTCCATCCTTCATCATTGTTCAATAAAAAGTTACGTTTTCCTTGTTGGAGTAAAGATGTATCCCCAGTCTCTTAACTGCCTGGACTGCTGAGACAAAAGAAAGAGAAGGTAACTCTTCGGGGAAAGGCTGTATCAGTCCTGTGTTTCATGTAAAAGGGGCCGGGGTGTCTACAGACTGTGTTTAGTGGGTGAGCATGGTCCAGACTACCACCCCAGTACCCCTTGTTACATACATAGACATATATGCATCCATGTTTTATACCAAATGACTGAAAGTGCCATAAATATAAGTATATAATGTTCTATATTGTATGTATATATCCCCCAATACATATTTAGTGTCACACTCTCCACTTACCCAATCACACTCCATTTCTCACTGTTATTTTCTTCACTATTGGACACATAAAATAAGTCATGTAAATCATATATAATCTAATTTGACATCCAGATAACACAGGGTTATATACAGACTGTGGTAGGATATCCTGAATGAAGAGTCCCGATTAACCGCTTGTTGAGGGCGCACTATCTCTGTATGGAGCGGGCTCAAGAGTAAAGTCTGCCCCCTGAACCACCAGTGGCATCCAACAGTACCTGATGCAACAGGAGCTAGCCGTGATCATATCAGTTACATCTTTATATGCTGCTGTGAAGTATGATAGCAGTTATAAAAAGGGCTTTAAAATGACAAATGTCACTTTGTATGGCCATCGACCCCCACGCAAAGCGAGTAGCCGAGGGGCCCTGTTGATTAGAAGAATTGATACTTAGAAAGCCTACAGATAAAAGTTATCAGCCGTGATGTGCACAAAGCAGTGTTCTCTCTCACCGGCAACAGAGCAGAGCGCACTGTCTCTGCACATTGTAAGACAATTTCGCAGCATTTAAAGGCGTAACTTGTGGGCAGTTGGTGCTCCTCTCTACAAGCCAGGTATTCATCTAAAAAGGTGAACTGACAGTGCGCTCTGATCTGTTGCCGGCTTATTACTACTGATCTGATCTGGTGAGAATGTGCAGTCTTTGCGTGCAGCGCACAGTGCACATTGCACAGTGAATAGTTAAACTCCTAGTATGAAAGTCACTGCTAATGCTTCGTTTCAGGGATAATGCAGAGGCTGGGGCAGTGACTGCAGCTTCTGCCACCTGATGATGTTTTTTCTGAGTATCCCATCACGCACTGGGATTTTCAAACAAAGCGTCATCAAAAAGGAAGAAAAAAAATATGTCGCATGCCTGGAAGTAATTTTATAGAATTGAGGGATAGAAATGGAGAACAACTTTGTAGATGGAACAGAAATGCTCATGAACAAAGGATCTGACCTCACTGGTCTTTTGCTTTTGGCTCCTCCATCAGTTATCATTGCATATTCATAGACATATATGCAGCCATGTTTTATACCAAATGACTGAAAGAGCCATAACTATAAGTATACAATGTTCCATATTGTATGTATATATCCCCCAATATATATTTAGTGTCACACTCTCCACTTACCTACTGAAAGTAAAATCCTCACTATTCCACGAGTATTCCTCCTCACTCTCATCTTTATCACTATTGGACACATAAAATAAGTCATGTAAATCATATATAATCTACTTTGACATCCAGATAACACAGGGTTATATAAAGACTGGGGTAAGATATGCTGACTGAAGAGTCCAGATTAACCCCTTATTGAGGGTTCACTATCTCTATATGGAGCGGACTCAGAAGTAAAGTCTGCCCCCTGAACCACCAGTGATGGCTCTGTTACATTGCTGGCACCCACAGTACCTGATACAATTGGAAATAGCCACGATAGCATCAGTTTAACCCTTTAAATTCTGCTGTGATATTTGATTGCAGTATTAAAATGGTCTTTAAAATGGTGACTGCCACTTTGTTTGGCCATCAACCCCCACGCAAAGCGATCGTAGGGTGCTGATTGATTGACATTGCAGCTAGCGGTCTACTGGAGGCCTCTGTGTCTGCCATGTGTGATCTCCTCACATGCATTGGGACACCCTCATCTGCCACATATATATTCATCACTATTACAAATGGTTATAGTAGCTGAGGGGCCCTGTTGATTAGAAGAATTGATACTTAGGAAGCCTACAGATAAAAGTTATCAGCCATGATGTGCACAAAGCAGTGCTCTATCTCGCCGGCAACAGAGCAGAGCGCACTGTCACTGCACATTGTAAGACGATTTGCCAACATTTAAAGGTGTAACTTCTGAGCAGTTGGTGCTCATTTCTACAAGCCAGGTATTTATCTAAAAAGGTGAACTGACAGTGCGCCAGTCTGTTGCTGGCTCATTACTACTGATCTGATCTGGTGAGAATGCGCAGTCTTTGCATGCAGCGCACAGTGCACACTGCACAGTGAATAGTCAAACCCCTATATAGAATGTCACTGCTAATTCTTAGTTTCAGGGATAGTGCAGAGGATGGGGCAGTGACCGCAGCTTCTGCCCCCTGGTGATGTTTTGTCTGAGTATTCCAGCATGCACTGTGATTTTCAAACAAAGCGTCATCAAAAACGAAGTAAGAAAAAAAAAGTATATTGCATGCCTGGAAGGAATTTTATAGAATTGAGGGATAAAAATGGAGAACAACTTTGTAGATGGTACAGAAATGCTCATGAACAAAGGACCTGACCTCACTGGTCTTTTGTTTTTAGCTCCTCCATCAGTTATCATTGCATATTCATAGACATATATGCAGCCATGTTTTATACCAAATGACTGAAAGTGCCATAACTATAAGTATACAATGTTCCATATTGTATGTGTATATCCCCAATATATATTTAATTTCACACTCTCCACTTACCTACTGAAAGTAAAATCCTCACTATTCCAAGAGTATTCCTCCTCACTGTCATCTTTATCACTATTGGACACAAAATAAGTCATGTAAATCATATATAATCTACTTTTACATCCAGTTAACACAGGGTTATATAAAGACTGGGGTAAGATATGCTGAATGAAGAGTTCCGATTAGCCCCTTATTGAGGGCGCACTATCTCTCTATGGAACGGGCTCAAAAGTAAAGTCTGCCCCTGAACCACCAGTGATGGCTCTGTTACATAGCTGGCACCCCACAGGGCGGGGGGGTGCCCCAAAGAAGCAAGTAGCGAAACGCGCGTTGGGGTTCCCTCAGCCCACATCACAGTAAGATTGGTTTATTTTTTGCTTCATTACAGTTTATTTAGTCCCTTTTACCCTCCTTGGCAGTCTGGCTAATGGCAGCAGTGGTCTCATTATTAGAGTTGAGCGATTTTGGTCGGATCGGGTTTCATGAAACAAAATTTGTTTCAGATGAAACTGGTCCGACTAGGACAAAAAAAGTCGGAGTTTCATCTGAAACCCGACCTCAATGCAAGTCAATGGGAAATAAAAGTCGGCATTGGGCGGATGACATTCATCCACTCAATGTCGACTTTTATTCCCCATTGATTTGCATTGGGGTCAGGTTTTGGTTTTTTTGCCCTAGTCGGACCAGTTTTATCTGAAACAAATTTTGTTTCATGAAACCCGATCCGACCAAAGTCGCTCAACTCTACTCATTAGGTATGGGATTATAATTTCTCTGTGGTCAATTCTTTGTAGATCCGGTTTTGGATCACTAATATATGCACTGTGGCACTTTATATGACCACTGATTAGTTATTTTTCTCTTTTGCACTTTATTATCCCCCTCTTTTTTGGGTGGTTATTACATTTTTGCATGTTATTTAATACCTCTTGTGTACTCATACGGCCATATTGATTGGTATATGTGATTTCTATTATATTGCCACTTTATTACCAGACCTTTCTGTATGTGGTGTCTAGGTGTTTGCTGACTCCCTATTAATGTTAACCTTTTTTCTTTAAAAACAATTTTGGTTTTTGCAACAGCTTTTTCAGTTTCATATATCTAATAACTGATGGACTCAGTTATATTTCTGGATTCAAATGAGGTTTATTGTACTAACAGAAAATGTGCAATCTGCATTTAAACAAAATTTGACCGGTGCGAAAGTATGGGCACCCTTATCATTTTCTTGATTTGAACACTCCTAACTACTTTTTACTGACTTCCTGAAGCACTAAATTGGTTTTGTAACCTCATTGAGCTTTGAACTTCATAACCAGGTGTATCAAATCATGAGAAAAGGTATTTAAAGTGGCCACTTGCAAGTAGTTCTCCTATTTGATTCTCCTATGAAGAGTGGCATCATGGGCTCCTAAAACAACTCTCAAATAATCTGAAAACAAAGATTATTCAACATAGCTTTCCAGGGGAAGGATACAAAAAGTTGTCTCAGAGATTTAACCTGTCAGTTTCCACTGTGAGGAACATAGTAAGGAAATGGAAGAACACAGGTACAGTTCTTGTTAAGCCCAGAAGTGGCAGGCCAAGAAAAATATCAGAAAGGCAGAGAAGAAGAATGGTGAGAACAGTCAAGGACAATCCACAGACCACCTCCAAAGACCTGCAGCATCATCTTTCTGCAGATGGTGTCACTGTGCATCGGTCAACAATACAGCGCACTTTGCACAAGGAGAAGCTGTATGGGAGAGTGATGCGAAAGAAGCCGTTTCTGGTAGCACGCCACAAACAGAGTCACCTGAGGTATGCAAAAGCACATTTGGACAAGCCAGTTACATTTTGGAAGGAGGTCCTGTGGACTGATGAAACAAAGATTGAGTTGTTTGGTCATACAAAAAGGAGTTATGCATGGAGGCTAAAAAACACAGCATTCCAAGAAAAACACTTGCTACCCACAGTAAAATTTGGTGGAGGTTCCATCGTGCTTTGGGGCTGTGTGGTCAATGCTGGCACCGGGAATCTTGTTAAAGTTGAGGGTCGCATGGATTCAACTTAGTATCAGCAGATTCTTGACAATAATGTGCAAGAATCAGTGACGAAGTTGAAGTTACGCAGGGGATGGATATTTCAGCAAGACAATGATCAAAAACACCGCTCCAAATCTACTCAGGCATTCATGCAGAGGAACAATTACAATGTTCTGGAATGGCCATCCCAGTCCCCAGACCTGAATATCATTGAACATCTGTGGGATGATTTGAAGCGGGCTGTCCATGCTCGGCAACCATCAAACTTAACTGAACTGGAATTGTTTTATAAACAGGAATGGTCACAAATACCTTCATCCAGGATCCAGGAACTCATTAATAGCTACAGGAAGCGACTAGAGGCTGTTATTTTTGCAAAAGGAGGATCTCCGAAATATTAATGTCACTTTTATGTTGAGGTGACCATACTTTTGCACCGGTCAAATTTTGTTAAAATGCAGATTGCACATTTTCTGTTAGTACAGTTAGTACAATAAACCTCATTTGAATCCAGAAATATAACTGAGTCCATCAGTTATTAGATATGTGAAACTGAAATAGCTGTTGCTAAAACCAAAATTGTTATAAAGAAAAAAGGTTAACATTAATAGGTGTGCCCAAACTTTAACATATGACTGTATGTATGATCTTATTTTCATTTTTTATATTTGCACAATAAAATTCATATATTTTTTATGAACTGCTTCTAGTCCATTTTGTTTTGGGTTTTGTTATATTATAATGGATGAGCTTTAATACTTTCAGCCTTATTTGGGATAACCGTGATAGCATAAGTTTAACCCTTTAAATGCTGCTGTGAAGTATGATAGCAGTATTAAAAAGGTCTTTAAAACGGCGACTGCTACTTTGTATGGCCATCAGTCCCCACGCAAAGCGATCACAAGGTGCTGAATGACATTGCAGCTAGGGGTCTACTGGAGGCCTCCGTGTCTGCCATGTGTGATCTCCTCACATGCATTGGGACACCCTCATCTTCCACATATATATTTATCACTATTACAAATGGTTATAGAAGCTGAGGGGCCCTGTTGAATAATTTGCATTGAAGCCCAAGAAGTTCAAGTTACACCTCTGATTGTATCTATGTCTCATAGTTAAAAGGTACTGAGGACTAAATCATTGAAAATTGTCGACCATGATTATACCAGATACTTACGGCAGTGGCATTTCATTAAATGATGCAATTGTTTCAGTGTATCCAAAGCAGCTGAAATGAAAAAATAAAGTTCCGATTAAAAGAATTGATACTTTGGAAGCCTACAGTTAAAAGTTATCAGCCATGATGTTCACAAAGCAGTGCGCTCTCCCTGCGGGCAACAGAGCAGAGCGCACTGTCACTGCACATTGTAGGACAATTTCCCAGCATTTAAAGGCATAACTTGTGGGCGGCTGGTGCTCTTCTCTACAAGCCAAGTATTCATCTTAAAAGGTGAACTGAGAGTGCGCTCTGATCTGTTGCCGGCTCATTACTACTGAGTTGCGCCGGCTAGTAAGTGCACTGTCTTTGTGCACTTCGCACAGGACTAGCCCAGCCCCAAAAATGAAGGTCACTGCTAACACTTAATTTCAGTAACAGGGAAATGACTGGGACAGTGACTGCAGCCTCTGCCTCCTGATAAAGGTTTATTTGAGTATCCAAGCATGCACTGGGATTTTCAAATGAAGCGTCATCAAAAAGAAAGTAAGAAAAAAGAAAGAAAAGCAGTAGGATCGTGTAGTTAGGGAAGGATATGGAATTTTTAATTAAAGTATATTAGAAAATAACTTCAATTTTGGCATTAAATAGATAGGGATATAGAATGAAAATCACTTTGTATTTCGGACTATCCCTGTAACACCATGGCTCATATAAAGAGTAGAAAAATCTATATCTCTTGTCTCTTAACAGCATGGAAATCACCTCTAGAATCTATATAGATCTATGTTGAGATCGGTTGTAGTGCAAACTATGATTGTCCTTTAATCTAGGACTCTAAGACCATATTTGGTTGGTCAGGAGTTCGGGTAAATTTTTGGCAGTACTGTAATTTTTTCATGACCTCATTCTTATCCTGTGGGGGAATAGGATGAGTAACCATATGAAGAATACAACGGGGTCTAAAGTCTCTATTAGTGAAAGTAATGTACAGTTGTTGCCAAAAGTATTGACACCCCTGCAATTCTGTCAGATAATACTCAGTTTCTTCCTGAAAATGATTGCAATCACAAATTCTTTGGCATTATTATCTTCATTTAATTTGTCTTAAATGAAAAAACACAAAAGAGAATGAAGCAAAAAGCAAAACATTGATCATTTCACACAAAACTCCAAAAATGGGCCAGACAAAAGTATTGGCACCCTCAGCCTAATACTTGGTTGCACAACCTTTAGCCAAAATAACTGCGACCAACCGCTTTCGGTAACCATCAATGAGTTTCTCACTATGCTCTGCTGGAATTTTAGACCATTCTTCTTTGGCAAACTGCTCCAGGTCCCTGATATTTGAAGGGTGTCTTCTCCAAACTGCCATTTTTAGATCTCTCCACAGGTGTTCTATGGGATTCAGGTCTGGACTCATTGCTGGCCACCTTAGAAGTCTCCAGTGCTTTCTCTCAAACCATTTTCTAGTGCTTTTTGAAGTGTGTTTTGGGTCATTGTCCTGCTGGAAGACCCATGACCTCTGAGGGAGACCCAGCTTTCTCACACTGGGCCCTACATTATGCTACAAAATTTGTTGGTAGTCTTCAGACTTCATAATGCCATGCACACGGTCAAGCAGTCCAGTGCCAGAGGCAGCAAAGCAACCCCAAAACATCAGGGAACCTCCGCCATGTTTGACTGAAGGGACCGTGTTCTTTTCTTTGAATGCCTCTTTTTTTCTCCTGTAAACTCTATGTTGATGCCTTTGCCCAAAAAGCTCTACTTTTGTCTCATTTGACCAGAGAACATTCTTCCAAAACGTTTTAGGCTTTTTCAGGTAAGTTTAGGCAAACTCCAGCCTGGCTTTTTTATGTCTCGGGGTAAGAAGTGGGGTCTTTCTGGGTCTCCTACCATACAGTCCCTTTTCATTCAGACGCCGACGGATAGTATGGGTTGACACTGTTGTATCCTCGGACTGCAGGGCAGCTTGAACTTGTTTGGATGTTAGTCGAGGTTCTTTATCCAACATCCGCACAATCTTGCATTGAAATCTCTTGTCAATTTTTCTTTTCCATCCACATCTAGGGAGGTTAGCCACAGTACCATGGGCTTTAAACTTCTTGATGACACTGCGCACGGTAGACACAGTATCATTCAGGTCTTTGGAAATGGACTTGTAGCCTTGAGATTGCTCATGCTTCCTCACAATTTGGCTTCTCAAGTCCTCAGACAGTTCTTTGGTCTTCTTTCTTTTCTCCATGCTTAATGTGGTACACACAAGGACATAGGACAGAGGTTGAGTCAAATTTAATCCATGTCAACTGCTGCAAGAGTGATTTAGTTATTGCCAACACCTGTTAGGTGCCACAGGTAAGTTACAGGTGCTGTTAATTACACAAATTAGAGAAGCAGCACATGATTTTTCGAACAGTGCCAATACTTTTGTCCACCCTCTTTTTTATGTTTGGTGTGGAATTATATCCAATTTGGCTTTAGGACAATTCTTTTTGTGATTTTTTCATTTAAGACAAATTAAATGAAGATAATAATAACAAAGAATTTGTGTTTGCAATTATTTTCAGGAAGAAATTAAGTATTATCTGACAGAATTGCAGGGGTGTCAATACTTTTGGCCACAACTGTATACTTCATATGGAAACATTGTAAATGCCCATGAGTGAGAGCGGTATTGCCATGATGCCATCATTATGGAGTCCTCCATAATGATGGCACATACCACTCATATATGAATGTGGTAGGAAGATGGAATAAGATAAATACCCGAATACTCACTTTGCGTTCTCCATTTTGTGTATCAATCTGTTAAAGAAAAAACAATTAAAAAATTGATAATATTACACATTCACCAAAAGGTAGGAAGAGAAATGATAGTGTTGAACCTTAATATAAAAAGTGCAGATATCTCTGTGAATTATTAAAGGGAGAATATGGGAAAATGAATAATCACAGTTATATCAGATACATACATCTTATCCAGATGTTCCTCCTTCTCCTCTTCCTCTTGCTCTTCTTCTTTCTCCTCCTCCTCCTCTTCCTTCTCCGCTTCCTCCTCCTCCTCTTACTCCTCCTCTTCCGTCTCCACTTCCTCCTCCTCCTCCTCTTACTCCTCTTCCTCCGCTTCCTCCTCCTCTTCCTCCTTCTCCTCTTCCTCTTGCTCTTTTTCTTTCTCCTCCTCCTCCTCTTCCTTCTCCGCTTCCTCCTCCTCCTCTTACTCCTCCTCTTCCCCCTCCTCTTCCGTCTCCACTTCTTCCTCCTCCTCTTACGCCTCTTCCTCCACTTCCTCCTCCTCCTCTTCCTCCTCCGCTAACTTCCTCCTATTAAAGAGTAAGAAGACAATGAGAATTGATGTCACCTGATTCATGGCTGATAACAGAAGATCATCAAAGGTCACTAGACAGTTTTTATATTCAGATATAGAGAGTAGTTATAGAATAGAGACACCGACTTATACTTATGAATATTACTGTAGCCAAAACTGGGACACATAAGCCAGTAATGACTCCGCAAGCCAACATGGCAAACCCTCCAAATAAAACCCCAAACACCGGACTTTGGGTGGAGTTTGCCCCTTTTATAACACTTTTTGTTGCATATTATAACTATTCTGTTGGACCTTGCCTTTCCCTTACCAACGACTAGGCCGTACCAACATTTTTGAAAAGTGTCCTGGCTGGGGTAAAAAAAAAGCCAAAAGGCGCTAAATTTTACTTGGGTCTCCATGTTACATAAAAATATATTTTTGTGGCATTCCGTTGGATGAATTACTCTTATTAATGAAAATTTCAAAACTATAATTCTGCCATGCCTGAACTTGGCCTTAGAGAAGAGTCAGACGGCT